>NC_080796.1:42319715-42937215 GCF_028018385.1 Neofelis nebulosa
GAAAGGGGCCTGGAGAAAGGAGAGACTCCAGAATCAGTAAGAAAAGGGACTCCCAAGATCCCTCAAAACCCAGCACACCAAATCCAGAGCAAGGTGCTTTCTACCTCTGTGACATACTTCGTTCGACCAACCGATGGCCTAGGGAGTCAGCCTGACGTGGTTCGAATGCCGTTTCTTACATGTTTGCAACCTTGAGCACATTCCTTAACTCATGAGCCTCCTCCCTGTGCCTTCTTTCCCGGACCAGGTGGCCAGGGACACTAATGGAACCTGGGGGGCTGAATCTTGATTAATCCAAGCCAGTCTCACTAATTCCTAGTCCTTTACTACTGACTAGTTTTGGAACAAGCCTAAGACCCAACGCTGGCCAAGATGAGATTTGTAAAAAATCCGCTAGAGGCCTCTTAAAGGGAGCACAAGGAACCCATGCCGTCTTTCCTGCTCGTGGCACCTGGAACGGGGACAGCCACCTTAGTGCCATACAGGAGGCCGCCTTAGAGGACAAGTCCATGCCCTGAGGAAGCAACCGGGAGAGGAGGCAACGACCTGGATCCTCGCTGACACCAAGAACCCGCCCTCAGAACCTGTTTGTGGTAAGATCAGAATCTTTCCTTACTATTTAAACGGCTTTTAAGGAGAGTTCTTTTATTGCGCGGAGCCAAAGGCACCCTGATCTATTCCTTCGCAAAATGGGGACAGAGTTGCGAGGATTGAACAACCCTGCAAAGCACCTAGCAGAGTGCCTGGTATATGCCCGATAACCAGAGCCATGGCTTTCATTCCAGAACGTCCGCTATGCGCACAGCACAGATGCCAAAATGATTAAGACAAAGACCCGGAGAGATTTACCATCTCTGTGGGAAGTCAAGATTAGCCCTACACAGTAATTTAAGGGCGGTGGAGGCTGAGAAGGAAATGGTGAGGCAGAAGGGAGGGCATCCAGGCCGGGAAAACAGTGGGGATCGGGGCACTGACTGGGAGGGAGTGGAGTTGGAGTCGATGGGTGATGCAGCCCAAAAGCTCAGAGACCTGCTGCAAAGTGCACAAAGCTTGGAAAGAAAGATCAGATGGTCCGGATGAAGCCAGATCACAGAGGGCAGTGAAAGGCAAACACAGGAATTTCCAACAATAAAACTAGAATTCATCATGCTACGGTCTGCGATATACTAGGCCTTTTCTAACTGCACAACTGCTTTTTTTTTTTTTTTTTTTTTTTAATATAATTTATTGTCAAGTATACAGTGTGAACGGTGTGCTCTTGGTTTCGGGGGTAGATTCCCGTGATTCATCACTTACATACAACAACACCCAGTGCTCGTGTCAACAAGATGCAACTGCCATTTTATGGGATGAGGAAATTGAGGCTCGGACAAATAGCATGTCCAGGGCTAAGTTCCTAGGGAAAGGCAGAGCCAGGGTTGGAATCTAAGCATGGTGGGTTCTAAAGCCCAAGCCTTTTCCATGACACGAGTCTTTAAAAGGAGAGCTGGAGGCTGAGACTTGTCAGTTCCGGACAGGCAAGTGCAGACTGACCTTGCAGAGGCAATCCCCAGACAGGTGCCCAGAGAGTTCAGTCTCCTAAGGAGCAAGCGGGAGGCAAGTTTCCTGTGGGGTCACACTGCCACCTCGTGGCCATCTGGGGATACTGCACATGTTCTGAGTTCCGCCACCTTCAACTTTAATTCATTTGGATGGACCAGGAAAAAAGCTTACTTTCCTTCCCCATGCTCTAAGGAAAGCAGGAGGAGGTACTGACCAATTTCATTTGCATGTAATTCAACTCAGTAAGCACTTACTGGGTCCCACATTGTGTTGAACGTCAAGACGTAACAGAAGAGTCCCAATCTGAAAGAATTCAAGCTGGGGCGGGAGGAATCAGGGTACTAGGGGACATAGACACAGAAAATACTTATGAGCCAGTGAGCTAATGTGCTATATGGGTGATAAGTTCAAATGGTTCAGAAGCAAAAGTTCTCAGAACAGCCAAATAGGAAAGACCTCTCTCGCCCCCTACAGGTGCATAGATGACTACGAGACCCAGAAAAGAAGAAGTAAAGTTGACAGATTTACTCAGAGGCAACTCGAGGTCATGGATTTACAATCAGGAGGATCTTGTGTGCGGGTCTGGAATTTGTCAATTTCTGGTTGCATTACCTGGGAGAGGTCATTACGTTTCTAAGCCTGTCCTGCATCTGTGAAGTGAGGGGGTAACACTTGGCTGGCCCCCTTCCTCACAGAGCCATTGTAAGCATCTCATGAAATAGTCTTGCTAAGAGTGCTTTGTTATCAGGAAGGCACTCATCACTGTAAACAGCGGCGTAACTGCCACAGCACAGGGACTCTCTCCATCACCTCTGAGTTGGGGCTGGAGCCCGCTGACGTCACCAGCAAGACCGTAGGCCGGGCTGGAGTTTGCGGCCCAGTGACCACAACCTGGAAACCAGCTCCGGGCTCTGACCAACCAGAGCTGTGCCAGGCGGGGACACACCAATGCCCATACCCAAGTGTGTGTTCCCTGGCCCCCCCATGAACTCAGAGCTGGGGCTCCAACCTAAGACAGGTTAGACCACGTGGCAGAAGAGCATGTGCGGTCAGGAGGCCTGGGTTCATATCCCGCCTCCAGGCCCACACACAAAGCTTCGCCTGGTAGACGAGCCAGACGGACCCACTACAACACGCTGGCCTCAGGAGCCACGCGCACCTCACTTCCCAGCTCTGCACTTCCTCACGCGGTCCGCTAAGCCAACCTCCTTCTCTGCAAGGGGTTTCCTCATCTATAAAGCGGGATTAGATTCAGCGAAACAAACCGGAAAGAGTCGTATGTTTAAGTTCTACAAGAAACATAATAAGAATTTCCCATGGAGACTGGTGCCTGGCCTCCAGGTACATGTTTATCAGAAATCCCTGGAGGGATACGAAAACCAACAAGCATCGAAGGCAAGACCTTCGACTGGGTCAGGTGGGCAAGTGGGCTGATGTGGTGGGGGAAGAGCCTGAAGAGCCAAAGAGGCTTTGCAGACAGCTGTGGGGTGTGGACAGCCAGCAGGGAGGACATGAGAAGCGAGCTAAGTAAAGAACAGCAGTGGGGGTGGTGGCAGATGGGGCGGGGCCGGGGGGGGGTGTGCATGAGCCCCTAGCCAGAGAAGAGTCAGAGAGAGAAACAGGATTCCCGTAGTGCTGCCAGGGGCCACCAACAGGTTCAACCAGAAGCCAACAGAGTCACCTAGGAAAGGCTCACTCCTCTGGCACGACAAAGACAGTGGAGGCCAAAGGG
Source organism: Neofelis nebulosa (assembly GCF_028018385.1). NCBI lineage: Eukaryota > Metazoa > Chordata > Mammalia > Carnivora > Felidae > Neofelis > Neofelis nebulosa. The sequence continues at coordinate 42,322,990 of NC_080796.1, forward strand.
CCCAGGTCTCCAGCTCTCAGGGCTCCAGACCAGATTGGAGGAAGGAAGGAAGGGTCTTCTCACCAAGAAGCCACAACACACAAAGCCTGCAAGGGTTTATGGAATATTTTAAGCCCACACTAAGCGTGGAGCAGATGCTGTGACTTGTCTCCGCCCCCCGCTCCGCACGCCGCGTCTGAAATTCTCTCGCACTGTAGAAAAGGTTAATGATTGCGTGTGCAAGACAAGGCCACCCACCAAGTGTGGCGAGGGCCAGGGACAAGGCCACAGAGCCCACCGCCTGGGGAGGAACCTCTAGGGTGACAGTGGCAACAAGGGAGACGTGGCAGCTTTCCCCAAACCCTGTTTCGAGCCTCAGTTTGCCGGAAGCTCTGGGACGAGGAATGGGGCCCCTGATGCTGGTTGCTTATGGTCCCCCTTATCTCCCCAGTCACCAAATCTTCCATTGTGGGGCCACAGGAAAAGGCTCAGGAGTGGTCAGCATCCTAAACCGGGCTGAGGCAGAGAAATGGGAAGTAACAGAGCCCAGGGCCTGAAGCATGGTTCACCAGCAAAGCAGGTACAAGGACTGGAGGGGAAGGAACGATCCGCAGGCCCCAAGGGATCATCCCCTTCACAGGCTCCAACATCTGCCAGGTGCGTGACCTTGTGGAAGTTTTTAATCCCTTTGGACTTAAAAGGGGGTAATAATAGGACTCGCCTGTATTAAATGAGGTAACGTATGTAAGTTACTAAGAGCAGTGCAGGGCACACAGTGAGCAGCGCATTCACGTTTGCTATTATCATTCTGCCCCCACTTCCCACCCAGGTCGTTTCAGGGTCCCACCGGGGTGGGCAGCTGGGATCCCGCTCACGCCCACCTGGTTTACGGCATTATTAATAGCTCCAGGCACCGGGCGGAGGGGGACCCAGAACACTGGAAGGGAGGCGGTCTTTGGCATCCCAGCTCTGAGCTCTTCCTCTCCCTCCCTACGCCACCCAGACCAACCGGACAGCTGGGGGCGGGTGCACCCGTAATGAGAGGAGGAAGACATCCCTTCCCAAGACTGACCGGGAGCCAAGAGTCTGAGTCAGGCACTGCGTGTGTCCACAAGTGTGTGGGGTGTCGTTAAAGCCAGACCTCCTCCGTCACTCGCAGCAGGAGGTCAAGGGAAAAGGCCCCGTGTGCCGTGCACCCGCCCTCCTCCTGGACTAGAGGGCGGTGCTGAGCTGGCGCTCTGAGGCACAGAGGGAAAGAGGAGGTCGTGGGCAGGAGGGCTGCTGCTGTGAGTCCCAGAGAACACTCCAGCAGAGAGCGGGATCCCCAGGGAGCAGGGGGAAGGGAGCCCCTGTCCTCCGGGGTGCTCTGTGCTAAGCGGGTGCTAAGGACTCCAAACGTGGAACCCTCGTACCCAACTGGGAGGGCGCATCCCACTTTACTAATAGGAGAACTCAGGCTCAGAGAAGCCAAGCAATCCATTTAAGGTCTCCCAGCAGTTGCCTGTGGCAGGGCTGGGATGCGGTGCCTGTTCTCACTGCTCCTGAAGCCCCTTTTCCACCGCCCCGTGGTAGGGCAAAGGCACAATATCTGCCAAGACTGTCCACAAGTCAACGCCAAAAGTGGGGGCCTGAATGTACGAACCCTTTGATCCTGAAATCCCACTTAGAGAATTTGACCCAAAGCTACTATCCTAGAAGGAGCCTTAAGGTATGTCCCGGGTCAGTGACATCAACCGGAAACAGCTAACGAAGGCCCAGCGATAAGCAAAGTTGCTTTTGTTTAGAAGTGTGTTTACCTATACAATCTATAATCGTTACTGCAATGTTGGAACTGAATGTTTCGTCAGTAAGGGAGTCCTGTGTGTTAGATTCTCAGTCACCATCGGTCACTGTCAATGGGGGCACTCTACTTTTTTTCTTTGAAGCACAAATCCCAATCTTCGTTTCCTAAAATTTTCTCATCAGAAAGTATCTGACAGTAAGTGAAAAAAGCAAGTTACAAAGCCTAATTACAGTACAGCTCTATACATTTATTTACATCTGTGGGGGGAGGGTGTAAAAGGAAGGGCATTCATACTCAGTAAAACGCTAATGGTAATTCTACCTGAAAAGGAGGATTACAGTAACTTAACTTTCTTGTATCTTTCTCTTCTAGGTGACTTACAATGAGCATCTGTACTTTTTAAGAGGCAAAGAAAGACGCTTAGCTCTCCAAATGTATTCCAGAGGCCGTCGTCCCACCCCCAGGTCTCCCCACATCCACGGAAGGGGGAAGGCAGCTCACGCCAGCGGGTGCAGGCTGCCACGGGCAGGTGCCCACACCCCTCTCCCCGACAGGAGGGGCGGACACTGAGAACTGCAGCTCACAGAACCCGCCCCAGCGTCCTCCGTCCCCTCTGGCTCCTGACCTGGCCGTCCAGCTCCCCAGCCAGCGGGTGTCTGCGTCAGCTCAAAGCTCTTTATGCCTCTCCTCTCAGCCTGAAGCCTGCGGAACTGGCCCCCGCAGCCCCGTGCTAGCGGAAGAGGGAGATGTGGGAGGTCACGAGGCCACAGGACTGGGACACACTGTCCTCACAGCCCTCATCCCTGGACCTGGAACCAGGGAGGGAACCAGGGAGGAGACGCAGAGCACAGAGCGGGAGCTCACCCCCCACCACCCCCCCCCCCCCCCAAGGATGCCATCTCGCAGCAAGCGTCTGCAGCACCCAGTTCACACAGCCCGCCGTTTGGGAGAGTGCTGGGATGTAACAGAGAACACAGCAAATCACGCCTGTGCCCCATGCAGCCTCCATTGGGATGCAGGAGGCACACGGTGAAAAAGTCTAAAAAGGTTTATTACATCCTGTGACTTGTGCTACAAAAGAACGAAACAGGGGGCTAGGGTGCTGTCAGAAATCAGCAGTGGTAGTGGGGAGACTCTCTCTCGCCCCTCCCCCCCCCCCCCCCCCCCCCCCGCCAATGACAGAGAGCTCCTTATATCCTGGACACATGGTCACTTGTCTCTTCACATCTAGCCCAGCTCAGGAACCTAAGAGATGATGAACAGGTAAGTCTTGGTTGAAATGACCTTTCTCTAAATCCCTGGCAGCATGGGGGTGGGGAGTATGCCCTCTTCTAGAACTTCTGCAATGAGGAGCTAGTGATGACCTTCCCCTAGAAAATGATCTAAGGAGAAATCAAATAGAGTTTTTAAGTCTTAGAAGGTTACTGACATAAAAGATACACAGCAGTACTGCATCTGGGTCCCTCGTTGGCACACACAGTCCCAAATATTTGGCTGGGAGGTCAAAGTGGTTCTCTGTTACTGACTTTCATTATTGTGATAGGGAAAAATCCTCACCCAAAACAAAGCTCAAACTTATAACGGGGAATCTGGTACTAAAAGCCTTGAAAGAACCATACTACACTGCCCAGACCAGCTAGATCTTCCCTGTGCTTCCTGCCCTCTCTCTCCAGGACCTTCCTGGGGCAGCCACAAAGGACCAAGGTTCAACAAAAAGGCAAGAAACTTAAAAGTCACACTATAAACGACAATTAAAAAAATATCTATTTGCAACACATGACAGATAAAAGGCTAACTTAACTCCAACAAACCAATTGTAGAAGATTAACGGTCTGATATAAAAATGGGCAAAGAATACGACCAGGCAGTTCAAAGAAAGGGAACACAGATGGCCAAATGAGAGATTCTCCATGCGACTTGTGAAAAGAGAAACGCTTACAAAAACAAGACAGTAATGTCACCAGAATGGCAAATATGTTTTAATGTTTGACCAAAACCAAAACCAAACTCCTGGGTTTATGCCAAGATTTGGGAGGAAAGGGTACACCCTCATACACCCCGTAGGGACGTAAACTAGTATAGAGGAACTTGGCCCGAATCTATCAAAATTGTACATGTTCAAACCTTGAACGGAGTAATTGCCCAGCTAGGAAATCATCCCACAAATATGTTCCTAACGCATTTTAATGGCCCCCAAACTGGTAATGACCTACGTCCGACACTTCAGAGCTGGTCAGATAGATGGCAGGCACCTACACACCAGAGAACTTAGTGCACAGGCTGTGAGAGACGCGGGGCTGCATACGCCATGTTTATGGGAGGGCAGACCAAGAACAGGATGGCACTTTGGCTTTACTGTTACCATCCTGGTTTGTTTAATGGACTTTCATTGGAAGCAACTTTTAAAGTATATTCACGAAGACAAGAAGCCAACACACCAAAAGGTTAATTAATGGGTCACTGTAAACGGTGGTAATAAAGGTAGTGCTTTCTTCTTTTGTGGGCTTTTCAAACGTCCAAAAAATATACTGAACAGAATAGAAAATATAATAATATCATTTGGGTGGTTTGTTGTTGTTTTGTTTTTTAAGGCGCAGGGGAGAAGGTACACAGGCCTGCAGATGCTCACAATTTTTTTGGAGGTATTTATCCCAAATAACGTTAAGAGGGTTGACTACCAGGAGAAGGTTCTACCGGAAAACTTGTGTTTTTTTGTTTGTTTGTTTTGTTTTCCCCTTTATTTTTTTTTTAATTTTTTTACTTTATTTATTGAGAGAGAGAAAGAGAACGGGGGGGGGGGGGAGGGGGAGAGGGAGAGGGAGAGGGAGAGAGAGAAAATCCCAAGCAGGCTCCGCGCCCAATGCCGCACTGGAACTCAAGAAACGTGAGATGATGACCTGAGCCAAAGTTGGAAGCTAAACCCACTGAGCCACCCAGGTGCCCTAAGTTTCTACTTTATATCTTTCTGTAATATTTGGATCTCACCATCTACATGCATTTCTTTTTAAAAATCAAGCCGAGAGGTTTAGATTCTAAGGTGCACTATGCCTCAGTTCTTACTTGACCCCTGGCCTCAGACTGAGCCAGCTCTGTGTGCCCCAAAGCAAGTCAACCTTCCGACTAGCGAGGCAGGGGACCAGACGCAGGAGATCCCACACTGGCCGCAGGAGGAAGGACCCGGCGTAGTTCAAAGTACGAGGGCTACCCGGCTGATGTAAAGGCCTGATGTCTCCCTGAAGAGCATTAACCCAAATATGAAAAAGAGCAGTTGAGGCCCCAGACCACCGCTGCTAACCACCTGTGACTCCTGTGGAAATGAGCACCGCACAAGGTCAAGCACGCTGGAGTCTCAGGCAGGAAACTGACGGACTGGGGGACACAGATATTTGTGTTTCTTCCAGCAGATGCTCATGATCGAAAGAGGAATGTTCGTGTACACCACACCAACCACGTGTCAGGTGTACTTTATATTTAGAAAACACGTTATAATGAAGCCTGCGAACAGCCCTCTGGAATAGTCAATTGCTGAGTCCATGCGGAGGTGTGGCAACAGGTCCTGGGGAAGCAACTTGCCAAGGACGCGCGGCTAGTAACTGCCGGAGCCAAGATGCAGACCCGGTTCAGACACTAAGTTCCAGGGTCTTATCTTCACGACAAGTGACGCTTTGACAAGTAAACCCTGAGCTGCTGCTATTAGTTTACTGTTGCCCTGGCTCCCTACGCCGCCCTGTTCACAGGTCTGCCCCATTTATCTCTGCACCTGCCCGGCCCAGCGCACAGCTTAGTGCAGAAGCGACACAATGTACACTTTGCTGATAAATTAAAAGGCGGGCGGGCTGTATAACAGAATGGCTTACATCAGGATACAAAGCATCTTTCCCTGCACACGAGGCAGACAGTGGTGGGAAGGAAACACACTAAACGCTCCCAGCTGGATTGAAGCCAAAATCGGAGTGGCAGGAAGAAGAAAATGCCACATTCTTTGCAGTGTCTAGGTACAACTTTTAAAAAACCCACAGAGATAGACAAAGCATCAAAAGAAATTAAGACGGAAGGAGGTCAGAGACACTGTTTCTGGCTTATGCAGCCTCCATCAACTTGACCCTGTGCAACTGACGAAGCAAATTCAAATTCTTAATTAGCAGCTCTCAGTGCCAGGTCATCGTCAACTCTCCTGTGAAGTGGAATGAGATTCACGGTGCGTACACTTTCAACAGATCTAATGGGAGGTGGAGAGAGCTGAGAGACAGAAAATGGAAGACGAGAAGGGTCCTACAGATCACCAGGGCAACACACACACCCCCTACCCCTGAAACAATTCCTCATGCCCAAGACTGAAAGTCAGCAGAGTGAGGAGAGAAGGCAAGGGAACCAGAGGTTAAGTAACGCCCGTGGTAACCTATGAGAGAATAAACTGGTAGAAGGTATGAACCACTCTTCCCTGCTGTTAGCAAAAATGGCCCAGATGCAAGACAGAGCTCGCATCACCCAACGTGAACACGAGGGCATCGGACAGAGAGAAATGCAAGGTGTTTTGTTTTGTTTTTCCTTTTGTCTGCTAAGAGCATGGCACTTGATAAATTCTTGCCGTGCCTTTCTTAAAGAGTTCACCTGTCACACAGCCGGAGGTGCAAGGAAGGGAAATGCTCCTTCAGATTCTGACCAGGAAGCAACGTCTAGTAAATTATGTAGCAACAACAAAACATCTTAGCACAAACAACAGCAACAAGAATACCACATTGGGAGGAAGTAACCTTGTCATTTTAGAGTTCAAAGGAGGGAAGAAAAAACTCAGGCACAAAAACAATTGTTTAGCCTACACTTGCAGAAAACCGGTATTTAGATGTTGCCTCAACGGAGCAGTATGAGCACAGATGCCACAGGGGAATGCATTTCGAAAGATAAGGTCTGGTCCCTCTGAAGTAGATTCTGAGCACGTAAAACATAATAACCCCCAAGAAAGAAACGAGGGGGAAGCAGCCACCGATGGTTAAGTCCACAGCACAGGGAGCCCCGATGAGCTCGGGTACTGAAGACAGGACAGACCCCAAGAGAGTGGCGTGGGCTCTTAGAGCGAGCAGGGCTTGTGAAAACGCAAGAATGACTGCAGGCTGTCTTAATCCTACGTGCAAAGCTATAAGAAAAACCAGGGAGGGGGTAAGAGGGGCCCCTCATGGGGCTGAGGCTCTAAGCCACAAAAATGACGGCCGATGCGGGAACGTTCATCTCCAGTATGGTCCATCGTGTTTTGTTTGTTTGTTTTTAATTGCAGAGAAAGTTCTTCAGATTCGAACAGGCCAAACCTTGACACACACTGAAGGGAAGCTTTGAAGGGAAGCTGAACCAAGAGCCAACCTATAAGCACCCAAGGGTGACAGAGAGACAAGTTGCCAATCGTGAAGACACCGCGAGATGCAGAAACAATCTGCAGGTGTGCCTCCAGAACCAGCTGGTGATCACGGAGGGCTCCGGGGAGGAGGAGACGGGGGCGCCCTGCTCTCCCGCAGCTTTCCTTCTCTCAGCACCTGCCATGCTCCAGGCACCATGCTGAACGCTTCGGGATTTAGGGAGTTCACAGACCAGTCAAGGGAAAAAGAAACGACACGTAAACAGAATGGTCATTAAGAGGGGCCGCGGAACGTCACATCGGTCTCTGGCCAACGGATTCTGAAGTGCGACCACAGCCCAGCCTGGGTTCCCTGAGAGGCTGTGACGCATCTCATCTCAATACCTTTTCTAGCAGAGCCACTAAATTATAGACCAAGGAGTGCCAGATGCAGGGGGCCTTCACTTCTGGAGAGTACACGGACAGTCCCTTGCCGGACCTTTGACATGACAAAGAAACAAAGGGTGAGAGGACAGAGCGCTGCCACAAGTGACCAATGACGAAGTGCTATGTAATGGATCTGGGGCCGGCTGAATGTGCAGCCAGCTGAACTCAGCGCCCCCTCTGACCTGCTCCTCGGCCTCAGTAAACGACGATCACGTCCGGCCCCCAGATATAAACCTTGAAGTAGTTGTCCCACCTACTCACCCACCCACACATCCAGTCTGATCTTGTCTTTGGAAAGCTCTCCAAACAAATCCACGTTCTCTCTTCCAGTCTTGCGGCCACTTGCTTGGTTCCCTTTTCTCTTGCGTGCCTTCTAACTGGAGTCTAGATGGTAGCCTTAATCTGTTCCCGGCACATCCCATGTCAACCTCTGAAAGGCAAACAGGAGCAGGGCACTGTCTTCCTTAGACATGTTCACTGGCTTACGGGACAAAACCCCAGTTCCTTAGCCTGGTCTTTCCTGGCTCCTAACTGCAGTATCTCTGTCTGCTACCCCCCCCCCCCCCCCCAACACATTCTTTCTGCTTGAGTGCCACGACACTTGACAGTCCTCCGGGCCTCCAAGTCTGCATCCTTCGAGCACCAAGGCAGTGCTGACCTCCTCTGAGAAGCTTCCCTGACGTGCTCCAGGCACAACCAGCCCCTCTCCTCTCTGCTCTCAGAGACTCTTGGTAAGCTCCTACTTCCACACTCACTGGCGTCAGTTACAAGAACATTCCTTGCCCTGCCGTGTAGACCCTGTGCCTCTTAAAGGCTGGGACTGTATCTCATCCACCATTTTCTCGAAGCTTAGTTGACACGAAGCGTTACCTTAGATCTTGTTCATTTTCGATTGCGAACCCTAGGCCCAGTACGTGGCATAGTGGCTGTACTTAATACACGCTTGCTTATTGGCTAAACACAAAGCACACCTCCAGTGACAAACTGACAAATGCCATCTGTGGCTTTGCCTGCTATTTTACCAACAAGCTGGTTGAAGACAGAGTACATGGCAGGCTCATCAAACTCGCAGGTGACCGACAAGTGGAGGTGTGCCTGGTAACACATTTCTAAATGATTACAGTAGGTGAACACACGGGCCCGAGTAAAGTCCTAAGTCAGGGGTTCAAAAAAAAGGCATCTACTATAGCATGGGATAAGAGGGACCTTTCTCAAGTCAGATCCATATAACACGAGGAGTGACAGCAAAGGCTCTGAAGCCAGCTACCTGAGGGGTCGCAGTTCCTGCATTAGCTAGTTTCCTCACCTTCTTCGGTGTCCTTGAGTATCGTACAGAGACAATAACTGTATCTACCCCATAGGGTTGTTGCTCAGTTAATAGGAAAAATAATGCATTTGCCACTAGAACTGTGTCTCGCTCAATAAACTCTAATATTTTTTGCTATTGGGCTGCTGCTGTGTTGTTAAAAGCTACTTCTAAGAGAAGAGAATCTGTAAAGCACTGTAGTTAAAAACGCAAGGACCTGGAACTGGACAGTCCTAAGTTCACATGCCAGCTCTAAGCTTAGTAGCTGCCTGAACTTGGGCAGTTATTTCACATTCTTTTTGTTTGTTTTTAAAGATTTTATTTTTACGTAATCTCTACCCCCAATGTGGGGCCCAAACTCACAACCCTGAGATCAAGAGTCACGCGCTCTGCGGACTTGAGCCGGCCAGGCGTCCCAGTTATCTCCGATGTCTTCATCCACTCAATGGGGCTAGCGATGAATCTGCCAGAGATACCCATTTCAGCATTATATCCCATGCAGAAAAAGCAACTGGAGAGAAGCTAAACTCCATTAACAGAAAACTGGTCAAACAGATTATTGCACATCTACAACGACACATAAAATAATATACAATTATCACAAAGAATGACGTAGATCCAGATATACCAAGATCAGAAGTTCTCCAAAAAAGATATTTCCCATGAGAAAAGCAAGCTGCATATTGACACTTGTAGTCTGATCCTATTTTTGTTTTGAAATGTTTTGAAAAAAACGAAAGAGAAAAAGCAAAAGAAACGTTGTGTGTGTATTTACCCACACCTCTCTAAATATAGACAGCCTTTGCTTTGCACAGTAAGACAGAACCACACAAATGATCGTGCGATCTTAATCATCAATGGAAAAAATTAAGATTGTTCCATGACCTTTAGAAATTTTGGTCAAAACACTGAGAACTCTCTTACTGTCAGTTCTAAATGAAGAGAGAACTGGAAAATCTAGTAAAACTTGTGTTCAGTACACTGTAATACGGATTAGAATAGAGCATGTCAGTTCTCTGGGAAAAACTTATCCAGAGTAGTTGGGACACTGCTTGCTTTCTAGAGGGAGCATCGTTTCCGTGCCTTTGCAAACTGGCACACTCCTTTCAAAGTTTGGGTCGGTTTTCAACATGTTATCCGCTGTGCTTTCAGTGTCACAGAATACCTCCACGAATGCCTTCAATGTGGAGTTTCTTCCCCAGCGTCAGTTCCTCTGGAACTTCTTCCTCCTTTTTGTCACAATCACTCATGTCAATGAGCTTGCCTTCCAGGGTTCCTCTGACTTCATCTGCAGAGTCATGACCCGTGGCCATGTCGACATCCCTATAATCAACTACTGATTCTGTGACTCCATTTAATCCAGCTCCGATTTCATTTCCGGGATTAACCACTTTTCAATTCTTTGTGGAAATGTCATCTTTGTTGGTCAGTTCCCTCTTTGGATTATCCATGTCTGTAAAGTGTCACATGAGTTCATCGCTAGGGGACAAGGAGGCAACACAGTGGCCCACTTCCCTATCTGTGTGTGAGCCCGACAACAGATGGGCAATAAGCGACCGCCACTGACAGACTCAGAAAGAAGGGATGTGATCATAAAAAACATCTGTTCTGTACATAGTGATTTGTGGACTGAAGAGCTCGTAGCAAAGTCTGTGCTCTATGCAACTACTCAGTTAATACACCGCGGCAAGTGGTGTTACTTAACTAGTAGTAGTAGCTGAGTAGTAACTGAGATCCACATGCACCAGATCTGCAAAAAGCAAGGACTGTCCTGCACAAAGGACACAGTACGGGAATATACATACTGAAGAATAACACCGGTGACCCTTTGGGAAGAGCTGTGTTATTTAAACTCTTTTCAGTGACCAAGTTCTATGCCTTAAGAATGGTTCTCAACCTAAGAGGACTTTCCCCCTCAGGGGACACCTGAAAATACCTGGAGACATTTTTGATTGTCACAGCTTATGGGGCATGGAGAGGACCGCAAGTGGATAGAAGCCGGGGATGCTGCGAATTCCCGTGAGGCACAGGACAATCCAACAAAATGGTAACAGTGCCAAAGCTGACAAACACGGTTTGAAGCCAAGTGGTTTGTTAAGTTCCTTTTAATGGTAACTTTCTCATAAGGTGGCGGCAAAGAGTAAAGGGGATGATGGCATATGGAAGGTGTGCAACAAATGCTATTAATACCCGCGGCTCCAGATGACTTAAAACGGGCGGTCTTAACACCATCTGAGATTTGGGGGAATTTTTACAAATATTAACTCATCTCCTCCTGTGCCATGATGGGGCTGCTAAGAAGTAAACGTTGCCTTCAACCCATGGGTGGACCGAGTACCCAGGTCAAGACAGGAGTCCAGATCCAGCCACACTCTGTACCTCACAGAACACATCTAGAATCCAGGGCTCGCCTCTGGGCAACACACTTGAAGGGGGACATTAAGCTTTCAGAGGATGATGACTGCAACGTAAAAGGTCTGAGAATCACGTCACCCGAGAGACGGCTCAGTCAACTGGAACAATCCGCCTGAAGAAGAGAAACCCTGGAGGAGCAGCTAAGGGGTGAGATGTGACAGCAGTCCTGAAATTCTATAGGGCTGTCACACAGAAGAGGCTAAATTAGACTTGTCCTATGTGGTTCCCCAAGGTAGAAATTAATAAGCAGCTGTCTCCTAAGAGCAGGGACCTGTTAGGAAACAAGTTCCCCATCCTTGGAAACATTCAAGCAGAGGCTCGAATGTCAGGTGGGCTCTCAGGGGATTCCTACACCGGCAAGAGAATAATCTAGATGAGCAATAAGGCACTTTCTGCTACTCACAATCTCGGGTGCAGAATACAATGAGAGAGCAGGGCAGAGTCCAGAACAGGAAGGAACGGCCAGCCTCTGTTGACCCAGCAATCCCACTCCTAGGTATTGACCCAAGAGAAATGAAAACATTATGTCCACAAAAAGACTTGTGCCAGAACGTTCATGGAAGATTTATTCATCACAGCCCCAAACTGGAAACACTCCAAATGTCCATCAACGGGAAAATGGATAGGCAAATTATAGGCTGTCCATACAATGGAGTACCACTCAGCTATAAAAAGGAACAAATGACCTACACAGGTAACCATGTGGATGAACCTTACAATAAAAAGCCCATACTGATTATTCCATTCATATGATGTCCCACAACAGGCAAAACTAACCTATGGTGAAGAAACACCAGAATTGTGAAGGAGCATGAGGAAACTTACTTAGGTAATAAAAATGTTCTGGGGCACATGGGCGGTCAATCGGTTCAGCGTCGGACTCTTGCTTCGGCTCAGGTCGTGATTTCATGGTTCATGGGATCAAGCCCTGTGTTGGGCTCTGCGCTGACAGGGCATAGCCTGCTTGGGATTCTCTCTCTCTCCCCCTCTCTCTGCCCTCCCCTGCTCCCCGCCCCCCCTCTCAAAATAAAGAAAGAAACTTAAAACAATGTTTGTTCTGTGTCTTGAAAGGGGTTTGGAATTCACAGATGGAAGCGTTTACCAAAACACATCAAAGCATACACCTAAAGTTTGAGCATTTCACAGTTACATACATTTTACCACCAAAACACAAAAAAATAAATGCATGAACAAACACTGAACTCTAATGCCTGTGTATGCAGAAATGCTTAGTGGGAGAAATGTACTGATTTCTGCGACTTGCTAACGAAACGCATCCCTGAAATAGGGCTGACAAATGGGTGGAGAGATGGAAAGACTGCAAAGACCGGAGAAAGCAAGCAGAGTGAAATGTAATGGTACGATCTAGGTGGCTGGGTACACGGGTGTGCACTGTGAAGTTCTTTCAAGCTTGTTGCATATCTAAAGTGCTTCATAATAAAAAGTGGGGGAGGAGGGAAGGAAGTTACAGCCAGTAGGAATCACAAGGGAAAAAGAGGTGGCTGGGGGGTCATGGGAGGAAAGCAGCAAGGGGAAGTAGAGGAACTGTTCTGCCAGGACAGGGGCCTCGTGGGGCAGAATTGCAAAAGGCCCGGCTGACCTGGGGACAGGAGATCATAGCTAAGATGGGACACATGTGAGGTTCGCACTCAGACCTTTCCTGCTGTAAGTCCTTGTCCCCGTGAGACCAGTTCCATCACTATCTGGCTCTCTGGTCCCAGACAGGTCCTTGCCCCGCTCCGACCTTGGTCCCTCTCCCTGGACACTCAAGGGACTAGTTTAGAAGACGCTTAATGTGCCTTCCAGCTCTGACAGTCTACAATTCGTTGCATCTGTACAAACCATGTTTCTAGGCAGGAGCCAAAGGATGCAGAGGCACCATGGTGGCGTCAGACATTCCAGCGCAAAAGGCAAGGAGCTCACGATCATATCCGTGTGTCCCCAGAGAAAGGGACAAGCTCTTAACCCGCTGCATGTGGACTATCCACTTTGTAGGGTAGCCAGAGCAGACACTGAATACAGGAGTGGGAGCACCCCGCCCCCCAACACACAGCAGGTCTCTGGGACACAGAACACTGTGGGAGCCCGAGAGAAATAAGGAGATACATTTGCTACAGGAAAAAAATTCAATAATATTTTGCAAAGTTCAATTTCAACAATTTTAAGAGTATCTACTCTATTGTCCTCCCTCCCCTACTCTCAGTGGCATGGATAATTTAAATCTGATTGCACACAAGGCTGTCAGATTTTCTGTGCCACGTTTTCTCTACTCTGTGGCTCTCTACCCCAAGGACACAACCTAGAGTTTGCCAAGCGATAGAAGGATGTGCCAGAAAGCTGGCTGACCTGGTTCTAGTCCCACGTCTACAATTGCTGCTGAGTGCCTACCTACAGACAAGTCACTTTCACTGTCTCCTCTCCTGTAAAATCTAACATATAACCAGCCTACATGAGGTCTAAGGTTTCTATAACTCCGTCTTCTTTGACATGATTCTCTCCTCCTAGACAGGTAATATAACCTCAAAGTGTGTTTAATTTTTACACATTCTGGAGCGCTTCTGTGTATAAGGTCACCTTTAAATCCGTAATCCAGGTGGAGTCGACATCACCTTCATTTTAGGCACATGGAAACCAGGGTGCAGAGGGTTTGAGGTATTTGCCAAGGTTCCCCTGCTGGTGGGTGACAGAGGGAGGGCTACCGCCCAGGGCCCCCTGGGAGTCCCTCCCAGATTTCAGTACCTACAACCAGCCCCCAACCCCCTCCCCCTGCTCCTTTCCCTGCTTTGCCCACTCTGGTTTCCCATTGCTTCTGGCCTCAGATCTTAAAGGGGAGGGTGAGTTTCTCAACCCAAAGACCGTTACCTCACAAACCAAAAAACAATTCTGGCAGGACTTCCTTCCCGCCTTTCTCCTTGGGGTGAGGGGTGGGGGTAGGGGAGGAACAGGAGAGTAGACTGCTAAGAGGTCAAGACTCAGAAATGGGAGCCCGCAGCCTGGAGGAAGTCTCTGGAGTGCTTGGGGGTAGGGGAAATCCCGCTCCTCCCTGGAATAACTGTGGCAAGTCACCTAGGGGAAGTCTGGGATCCTCATTATGCAGGACAACAGGACACCCTGTCTAGGTCCAGATGTGCCACCACGTGGCAAGTGAGGCCATGACAGGAAGTGGAGACCCAACAGGGCCCGGACCTATGGGGAAGAGGAAGGCGAGGCATGTGGTGCCATCGTCTCCCCCAACTCCATGCCCGCTATGCACCAGACCACCGCCCCAACGTCTGCCCAGGTGAAGACTGGCCAACACGAGAAGGGAGAACAGGGAGAGATCACAGGAATGGGGGCTCAGACACTGCTCCGCCTTCTAGCCTTGAGGGGACAGCAGGCAAAAGGGTTGGACCCTCACGGCCAGGACATCTAAAGATTCTTCTGAACACGCAGTAAAGCCCCACCGTGGGGTAAGAAAGAATTTCCATAATGACCAATTTGTCTAGAAGTGGCCTGAATGCATTCCCAGCAGTGGTGATGCATCCCCAGCTGATGGAGGAAGGAGGGAGTCATCCCCCTGCTCCTCTCCTACTACCCAGTTCTCCACCACCCTTACCCAACACCCACCTCCAGTGAGCTCAGAGGTTCCTGGCAAAGGCTCCCTCCCCGGGGACCACAGCAAGTCCACGGGGGTCAGAACTGCTGGTCCCTCCGGAGACACTGGAGCCTGGGAGTCTGCAAACACAACCCCAGTTGGCAGCAGAAGCTAATACTCCTGTTTCCCAAACCAAAGCCTGGCCCACCCGGACTTCCTGTTCAGGGGGAGCGGAGGGACGGCATCTGCCTTTTCTCTAACAAGGGCAACGATCGATCGGAGGGATTGGATTTGCCCCTCCCCCATCTGAATGAATGACTCCAGGGAGCTCTGCGGCTGTGACTGAGAAGAGAAGGAGAAGGCCAGATTAGAGGGGAGGTAAGGGACACCTCACCCTCGTTGCTGAGGACCTAACTCCTCCCCCTCTGGGAAGGTCAAAAGAGGAAAAGCATCATAAAAGTACATTAATACCTACATCCGTACAAACAGATTGGGAAATCCTGAGCCTGCCTTAATTACACAGAGGTCTACCCACATCGGACATGTACGATCCCCAGGAAGAGTGACTGATTCCTACACACATTCCCATTTTTTTCCCAGTTGCCCATTTCCTTAGAAATCCTTTGCCTCCTGGCAAAGCTGTGCAGGAGGGGTACTGAGGCCTGCCACCGGCTCAGGAAGTGCCTGCACCTGGTTTTGTTCCAGGGGGAGAATCCAGGAAGGCCTCCCAGACCTTTCTCAAGTGGCCGGCCCTCAGGGAGGCCAGGCACTCATACTTATCTCCTGTCACCAACGGCCTAAAAGCAATTCTAGAGCCGGGACCCTCCAATTGTAAAACACCACAAACTTTGCTACGTCCACTTCAAAATTTTGAATTCTTCCTCACATTTAAACCAAAATGGCTTCATTTCAGCCCCCCCTGGGTAATGGAGAGCTGAGTGCCTTTCCGCTCTGGTCCACCCTCCAGATGCCTTGTGGTTATTAGCAAAGGGGAGGAAATACCCTGCCCACCTGCTTCTTCCCAGCTACCGCCTCAAGGTTCAACACAACCTCCCCCACCGGACGAGGAGAATGCAGCGACAAGGGAGCTATGCCTTGCTCCCCTCCACTTCCAGGATTAGTGAGCAGCTGCCTCTGGACCGCCAGCCCCGCCCTTCCATACAGAGGGGCTCTCAGCAGCCTGGGCCTCAAGCTGGGGTGTCTGCTCACTGCTTGTTCACCCCCCATGCTGCAAACTGCCGCTTCCCAGGCATGACAGATGTAGCTGCTATTCAGTATGTTCAAGCCAGGACAAAAGCCTTCTCCAGAAGCACAAAGCCAGCAGGGATGCAGACAGGGCCAACTTCAATAGAAGCCACCTGCCGGGTGGGGGCCCTTCTCTGCCACACCCCCCAGCACACACGCATGCGCACACATGTGTACACACACACACACACACACGCACACCTTTTTAAAGCCTCTCAAACCCGTGCTGAGTCAGAGTCAGGTGAATTTTTCTCGAATCATTGGACCGTTCTCCCAGAGCAGGGAGAATGTGCACAGCCATTTCTCGGTATTCTACCAGGATATTAATAAGTGGTGAGTAAAAAAGGGATCCTATACATGTCAGAAGCACTAGGTTTTACAAAGTCGAATGCATTCTTTTGCTACAGAACTTCTCAGAGCCTTTAAAATGTTAATGTGCAACTGCAGTGTTTCCCAGGTTTCTCTGGTCACAGAGCATCTCAGGATGGGCACTCCAGTAGCACGTTCCAAGACTGTCTGGTGCTTGGAGAAACATGGGCGGCTCTTTCCTCCACGTTCACCCGGCCCCCTGTCCACAGCTCTTCTACACGTGGAGTATCGAAGACGTACTTGGCTCACATGGTCTCCCCTCGATAAACTTCCAGAGAACGGCTGGGTGGGCAGATGAAGGAGCACGCACATGCCCGTGGTACCCTCACCATTCTGTTCAACTAGTGGGGAAGTTTCTGCAAGGGCCATTAGAATGTCATCGAAGAGACGGATTCTCTGCACACGCCCAAGCCAACGCTGGCTGTGAATCATCTGTGTTTATGTCACCAGGGACAAGGGTTCAACCCCAGGTGAGCCAGTGGGTTTCGTTCTCCTCCTAAACTACCCTGACTGTTTTGCATTTGTCCACACAGGTAACTGGGTCACTGCACTCAACGTACGACCACAGACCACACACCATAAGGGTCACACATGGTGTGGGTGTATCAATACCACAGACACCAAAGGATAGGTGACAGGAGCGTCAGACAGGACACAGATCGTCAACATTTCCCAGTAAGCCCAGTATTTTTATATTCAAACTGTGTATCTCAGATCGTCTCTTGGATTTGATAGTAGTCTCTCCGTACTCACCCCCCTAAAAAAATATTTGTCTAATTTTGGCCACGTACCTGGAGTGAACTTATGGAAGAGACCCTTCAGGAGGCCCCTGCTTCACTCACAACCATGCACTCTGAAAAGGCATCTTCCACCGGGCTCTGCAGCTGGGCACAGAGGCAGGTGCCCTGGTGACAGGTTGCAGGGTACCCTCAATCCCCCCCTCACCCCACCCGCATGCGCACACACACACACACACACACACACTCACACAGGAAGCCTCTGCCTCTTGAGCAGCTGCCCTTGTTCTGAAGCCACGGACTGTTCCTGGTATGCATGTTTCTTAGAACAGTGGAGATGGCGATTGTGGTTAGTATCTGGGCAACAGCAGGAGGCTGGGGGATTCCTCATGCCCTGGTTCTGACCTAGGAAGGGAGGAGGCCCCAATGTCAGCTCTCTATTCTCAGCCCTCGAAGCATCAGAAGAAAACACGAGGAGACACCTCGAGGCAGGATTGAACAGTCTCTACTTGCCTCTAAAAACAAAAGTGTGCTTTTTATCACCTTAGAAACAGCCCTCAGTTTATTCCTAATTCCTACCCTATTTTTCCAAATTTCTCTTCTTGCCCACCTGGCAAAATTAGTCTGATCTATGGAAACTGGGAGTGGAAAGGCAAGCTGACAGGCTTTCCTAGTGAAGCAGCCCCAGGCCCCACACCAAGAGCAGAGACAGAAGCTTCCCTTTCTAGCACCCCAGCCAGGCGGCTTCCCCCCCGGACCCCTGCGGGGCTAGAGAGAACAGCACCCCAGCCAGGCCGCAAGCCCCCCGGGCCCCCGCGGGGTTAGAGAGAACCCTTTGGCTCCATTCATCGTTCCATTTATCTTAACCAGGCAGGCTTCTGCTTGGATGTCGCTGCTTCTGAAGCTGACACTTTAATTCTTGATTTTAAAAACTTTATTGTTTAAATACCAGTTTTGCCTCTGAGGCAGCCAAGGCTCCAAGCCCTGCTTGTTAATTATCAGCTGCTAAACAGTACTTTTCTCAAGAGAGCTGATGGGGCCCGAGGCCACTGCGGAGAGAAAGCTGGCGCGGGGGAAGGGAGCGCGGAAGGGGCTCCAGCTCCCCGCGGCAGACTCCTCAGAATCCAAAAGACAAAACAGCCAAGAGACTGGCCCACTTCTGTGGGCACACACAACACCTCAGCTCGGTACCTGGCACTGTGCTTTGCACTGGAGGACTCCAAATGAGACACGGTCCTTGTCCTCAAGCTCAGAGTCTAGCAGGGAAGGAAACAAGAGCCACTGTAATTCAAATTCACAGCAGACCTACAGCTAGTGTGAACTTCCACTAGCATAGGGAAGGGAATTCTGCCTGGAGTTGGGGGTGGGGGTGGGGGGGGCAGTTTGCAGGTAAAATCTAAGCCTCAGAGGCTAGCTGTAACTCCACCAGGATATAAAAGGATGAACATTAGGAAGGCCCAACAGAAGATCTGGGAGCGTAAGAACGCACTCGGACTGGAAGCAGTCATCTCTGAAAGGGTGATTGTCTGTGTGCGAGGGGTGGGGGTGGGAGGGAAGGTGAAAGCCAGCTTGTTTGAATACCATGTCAGGAGTGGGAGCGTTATGCTGGGGGCCAGGCAGGGTGGTGGTACTGAAGGTCTCCAAGCAGAAGTAATGTTTGTGGTCCTATCTGACCAGGAATGGATGGATGGCTGAGTCTCTTGGTGCCTCTGAAGAAAACCAGATCAGTGCCCTCAAGAAGCAGAGTTGACCATGGGGAGTCGGGGCCTCTTTCCCATGAATCAGTGTGCAGAGGGGTGGAGGACATGCATGGTCCGCAGCAGCTGGACAGCCTCTGGGACTCCCCGTTGACAGGGTCCCCTGAGACATGGACCTTTCCCCAATCTCTCAGGAAGGCCCGGTAATTGGAGGGATCAGGGAATGACGTCACATCTTTGCATCTCTCCAGGGCCCTTGGCAGGTCAAGTACTCTGAAAATGTGCCATGACATTGGGTCACAGGCTGTGTTCAAATATCTGCATTAGCCTGCATACAAGAGATGGAACTGATGCATTCTGAGGCTCCAGAAAAGGCCACTAGCACCGTGGAATATTACAAGTCCCAGGAACAAAATTTTGAACTTTAACAACAGCAAATTTTTTTAATGGTAAGGTTTTTTTTTTTTTTTTTTAAACCAAGGAGTTTATTTATTTTTATTATTTTTTGAAATATTCATTTTTGAGAGAGCGCATGCAAGAGTGGGCGGGGGGGCAGGGGCAGGCAGAGAGAGAAGGACAGAGCATCTAAAGCGGGCTCTGCACTGACAGCAGGGAGTCTGACATGGGGCTTGAACCCACGAACTGTGAGATCATGACCCTAGCCGAAGTCGGATGCTCAACCGACTGAGCCACTCCGGTGCCCCAATGGTAAGGTTTACCTGAAAAGGGGTAAGCTCCCCCATCACCAGAGCAACTGAAGCGTAAAGTCAATCGATCAGTGGTGGCCAAACCCAGATAATCATCAGATGAAAACACACATTCCTGAATACCTCTCCTCTGTAGAGTCTCACACTCAGTAAGATACAAAGAGTGGAGCCAGGAATCTCTATTTTTATTTTTTTAACTTTCTTCTTTTTTAGTATTTATTTTTGAGAGAGAGAGAGCACATGTGCGTGTATGCAAGCAGGGGAGGGGCAGGAGACACAGAATCTGAAGCAGGCTCCAGGCTCTAAGCTGTCAGCACAGAGCCCGACGCAGGGCTCTAACCCACAAACCGCAACATCGTGACCTGAGCTGAAATCGGACGCCGACTGAGCCACCCAGGTGCCCCCTTTAGGAAAAAACAAAAAAAAAACAAAAAAAAAACACTTTTCTTTTTTTTAATGCTTATTTATTTTTGAAGAATCTCTACATTTCAATGTTATCTATGGGTGATTCTGACAACTGACTTAGAGAGCCACTGGGCTAGATGGCCATTTGCTGGTATATAGTCTTAAACAAGACAAAGTAAATACTACGTAAGGTCCTTTCTAAATGATTACCTTCTTTTTACCCTCTCACCTGGGCCTTCAAACCTCTCCTTGTGCTCTTCCATAAATCCCCTTTTCAGCTCAGATAAATCTTCACCAGGGTGTAGAATGATTACCTCAGAGTCCAGCATCATCTAAGAGAATGTTCTGTGATGATAGAATGTTCTCTATCTGCACTGCCCAATACAGTGGCCACCAGCTATATGAGACTACCAAGGACTTGAAAGGTGGCTAGTGCTATAGGGGAACCGATTTATAATTTTATGTATTCAATTGAAATAGCCACAGATGACTAGGGGCTACTCTATTGGCCGCAGCAGCTTCCTGCAAAAGATGGCTTATGTACTCACTGTGGGATCCAGGTAAACAAGCCAACTCCCTTGACCACCGCCTCTCAGAGCTCATTTCCAGCCTGAAGTGAGCTACCTGATGACAGAGAGGTTAAATTCGAAGAAAATAGCAGGAAAGGAGGAGCTCTGTGTCGGCTGTACCAAAGACAACAGGTACAGAGAACAAACAGCCCAAACTAAAACTCTCACCCCAAGGACTCTGCCCTTCCCTGCCCGAGAAAGCAACACCACCAGCAGCCCCAGAGGTACCAGCAGCCCACCATCCCAGCCCAGGCAGTGGGGTGTCTCCCGGCTTCCTCGGAGCAGGCAGACCTCATTCTCAGGGATGACCTAGAACACTCCTTGGCCGACTAGAGCCAGACTCTCAAATTTTGTACCGCAACTTTTTGGCTGTATTGGGGTGCAGAAATCCAAGAGAGAGAAAATGAATCTCACAAAACAAAAAGCAAACCTCAAATCCACTACTTTTCCAGACCTCAGTATTTTTCATCAGGCAAAAGAGATCATCTGCATACTCTCAAACATAACTGGACCCATGCCCAGGTACAGTAAAAGGCCAAGTTCAAACCTGACCGAGGACTCCAGATTAACACGTGTGGTCTTCCAGCCTTGATTCCTGCCTTCCACATTTTAGGCCCTTTTTGCCCAGCATCTGCCTGCACACATGCTCTGAATCTACCACAAAGTGTGGTTACCTGAGCTGAGAAGTGCTGCCTCGACCTTCTGGAATACCAAAGGAACAGACTGATGTGACAGCAGGAGAGGCCACCTGTCGCATATCAGGAACCACCTGTCGTATTTCAACAGCTCCCCCTGTCAAGGAGAGGCCACCGAGCAAGACTCTGGGTAGCCAGCCTGACGCAGGGATGTGGTCTCTCAGCCAAGAGGAACACCACAGTGGGGGGGCGGGGAGGACAGGGGAGAAAGATGGAAGAAAAGATCAAATACGAAAAGCACTGTGGGGGTGGGGCAATGGCTTCCATCGAAGACTGGATACTGTTTGTGAAGTTTACTGGAAGATGGTTTTCCCCCTTCTAGAAAAAGAAAAAAAAAAAAGAGAGAGAAAGAAAGAAAGGAAAGGAAAAGAAAAAGAAAATGATGTTGCAACTTCCTTCATCACCGCACGCACTCAGGAAAAAACCCCAGGCCTTGCTTCACTTTCCCATCTGTGCTAACAGTCAGCTCCATCCCGAGCCCTGACTTCTGGGCTCCTGAGAGTCAAGAAGCAAAGATGGCCAGAGCTTGGGGGACAGACAGCCTCCCCATCACCTGGCAGGCCGCCTGCCTGCTCCTCCACCGGGAGGCTGAACACAGGGTGGAGGCAATTCTTCAGAGCGAGACAGAAGTCCCGTTAGGGCCCAGAGGAGGATAAAAATAAGCTCTGCCCCAGGCTCAGGCCGGCCCCCTCTTTTTTATTCCCCCTTTCCTCCCTGATTCTCTTGGATGGTCAGCCAGCCACACCCATACCGAGCATTTCCTCTTACCAGAAAGATCCCTGGGAGGACGTCATCTCTTTCCCTCTCAGCCAAACAGAAGACAGGAGTACCCAGTGTAGTTCTTCACCATTTCCCCTTAGAATCCCCCCCACTGGCCAAACTTTTATCTGTACCCTCTCCTGGGTTTGTCACAGATGTGATTCCATGATGTGTCCTCTGCCCATGCCAGGCAAAAGTGAGCCCTTCCACCCTGAGGGGCCCATCCCGTGTCTCTGTATCCTCTGCCCTGACTCCACCCGCGTCCCCACCACCATCTCCCTGAACCTCTTTCTTCGTGTGTAAACCCAGAAATCAGGCCACCTGGCCTGCCTCCGTCAGAGAAGTACTACCTTTACCAGAGATTACCAAATGGGAATGTGTGTGAAAGGGCACAATCCAGACTGCTGTGTGTGCGTGTGTGTGTGTGTGGGGGGGGGGGGGGGGGTATTCATCCTTTTTATACGCACACAGGTGTTCACTCCTGTTCTGAACTGTAAGTTCCCAAAGGCAAGGCCCACACCTCACCATTGTGGCGATCTGCACGAAATAAGCATTCCATAAATATTTGATGATACAACACAAATCGCTAGGTCAACTGAGTACTAGATTATAAGGGAGTCACGGAGGAACTATTCAGCAATATTGCAAACGCCAAAGGAGCCCAGGTTTCAGCGTAAGACACTCCCACCATTAATGGCCTCAGGGCTTTGCAACCTGCTGTTCCTTCTGCCCCCTGCCCCCGCCCCTCCCATCCCAGTATTCCCACAGTGCAGGCAACACCACCTTCCCAGGAAAGCCTTCCCTGAGCCACACACATTCTCAGCATTCCAGGGCCTCCTCCCTCCTTCATTTTTGCCACTGTATCTATCACCATCTGTCAAACTGTATCATTTAATTGATTACGTTGGTCTGTCTCCCCTTACTAGGATGCAGGCTCTGTGCAGGTTGTTTTTGTTTTTGTTTTTCTGTTTTGTACACTTCATGTATCCCCAGAGCCTAAAACGATCTTTAGCACTCAGTAGGTACTCAACAAATGGTTGCTAATGAATGCATTGCTCTGAACATGTCTGATCACATTTCCCCTTCTGTAAAATGTTAAGTATTCTGTGAATACTTTTACTTGGCAGTATTAATATAGGGAATTAACAAGAATATAGGTAAGACACCTAACACAACGCTTGCCACATAGTATCTGCTCAAGAAAGACTTGTTATTAATCTGGGAAACCTTCACAGGGTTGCTAAACCTTCAACAGTGAGCCGAATGGGGCAGAAGGTTGAGGACTGTTATATGTTTCAAAGTCGATCTGCTGTTCCGATCTATCCATAGGGAGGCTGCAGAGTCATCCTTAGCACTGCTAATTAATTTTCTTGAGTAGTAAGTTGCTTTGGATCTCAGAGGGATAGAAGGCACCCTAAGGCAAATCCTGCTTAGAAAGGCAGGAGTCTAGTCCAAGCTGCTAGAAAGAATCAGCCCTCATTGTTCCAAATTCTTCTCATCTCATATAGCAGAGGTATTAAAGGGGTCTAAACCCAAGGGGATGACCCTGACTAGTCTCCCAGTCGAGGCTAATCCTGCCATCTGGGCCTCCTGATGGCCAGTCAGCAGGGAAGACAGGAGGCAGGCATGGAGGAGAATAAATGTTTACAAACATCGGTTGAACGGCTGAATGAATAAAAATACTACAGCCCGGAGAAGGGTGAAAGAGTGCTGGCCTGCAGAAAGTGAGGGCGGAGAGGATGGCCCCTGTGGCCTGGAACCTGGGCTGCCCCACGTCCTCCAGCACAGGGCAGTATTCCCAGCCGTGGGGTCACAGAAGCAGCACTACAGAAAGCCCTTCATTCGATGCAGGCGTCCTCTGAGATCAACTCTGAGCCCTCAGATTCACAAACGAGGAAACTGAATGAGGCCCAGACAGGTTCTCGGACCTGCCGAGGACCACACAAGCCAGGTCTCTCAGATACCAGTCCCCTTCTGTTTCTCCTACAACGGTGCGGCATGGAGTCAAGTGGCCCCAGGAGAGTCAAACCTCTGACCTCAGACCTGGCAGCCTAGTATTCAACGCTGGTGTTCTCGTCTCACACAGGAGCAAAGCCAGCAGTACGATCACCTTGGACTACATCTGTGTGTCTCTGCTTCGTCTGGAGCTAACTAGAAGATGCCAAGAGCCAGAGGAGAGCTGGCTAGTTCCACATCTGTCCCTCCCTCAGTGAAAATTCTGAGAGGCAGAAGGGTCATCTCCGTAGAACCGGAAAAGGAGGGGCGCTGGAGCAGGGACGAGAAAGACAAGAGGCATCAATGGGAAACTGTGGTCAGGGCCCTTACGAGAACGAGAAATCCGTTAGCAGAAACAGAAGGTGCCAGCTTGAGTCAGCAGATCCGAATGTGTGGAGAAAAGAGATGCCCAGAAGACTGTTCTGCTCTGAATGGCTTTTTGGCAGACAGGAGGGAGAGCAGGGACAGACACTCGGGGGGCTTCACCATACCCCTGGCTAGTCTCAGAGAGCCCAGCCCAATACTGTTCCACGCCCATGGCCGTCCCCCTCCACCCTGAGGATCACCACTCGTACCTTATATCGATGCAGATAGCATCCACCATTACTCAGTTATCGCACCTTTTTCAGGCAGCTGGGTATAACGCATGATGCCAAAATACTCCATGAAATTTTTCTAAATGAGGGCATAGACTCACGTGGAAGTAAGAGAATATATAGAGAATGAAGATGTGAGTCTTCAGGAACTTGCAGTCCAATCTTTAGAAAGCCCCCTGAACATGGAGAAACTGTCTTCAACTGAAATAGAAGGGAGGAGTGTCTTGGCAAGTTTGGCGGGGGAGGGTGGGGGAGACCCACTTCTAGGGTGAAGGCTTTCATGAGGGTGGCAGCATTTGTACAGGGTGGAGTAGGTAGATACAGACAGGGGTGGGGCAGGGAGGCAAAGAAGATACAGATGAACAGATGGCACACATACCACGGGCAAAGGTGACAGTGGAGGGGGAGGGGAAGGGTCCTATTAAGGAAAGAGCAAATGTAAGCCCCTTGAGCTGAAACATAGCAGTCATTCAGAAAAAAAAAAAACAAAAAAAACACAACCAAAAACCAGATTGGGGTCAGATCAAGGAAGGATCTAAAAATCTCCTGTGCTCCCCAGGCAAAGGGGACCCACTGAAGGGTTGAAACTACGAAGCTACATGACCAGGGCTGGCAAAGTAGTCCCCCATGTGGTCCAAGGGACAGAGGGGCAAGACCCTCATTCCCTGCCTGAGGTTCTCAGAGTCAGCTAAATGTTTCGGCTGCCCCCCTCGCCACCCCCCTACTCTCCATCCCTTCTTTCTCTAATTACACACCTCTAACTCAATTTTATGTTCTTTTTAAAAATCTAAGGCAAGGTAACAAAAACAAGTCCACGAAATCAGAAGGGTCAAGGGCGCTCTCACCCCTCGTCCTCCTCCCTAGGAGCACAGGGGACTAATGCCCTGCCAGGGGAGGGGGACATGAAGGTAGGAAACCCCTGAGAATCCCACGTGGGCTCTAGTGGAAAGAAAGGATGTGACGCTTGGGAGGCCGGCAGTCAGAGGGAATAACAAAGCTTCCGGGTTTCTGTAAACATGAGCATTTACAAAGCAAGCTACCAGGTACACTCACTCTGTCCCCGTGGCCTTCTGCCTTTCAGAGACCTGGGTGCCTGGAAACACAGAGGCACCACGAAGGCCACAAGATGTCCCTGCCACCCTCCCCAGCACAACAGAGTAGACAGGGTCCTCCAAGTTCCAAGGCCCCTGTGGCCTCCGCACCGGTCCACCTGCATTCCTAGGATGCTGTGCGTTCCACAGTTGTGGCCTCCAATGCCCAGGGCTCCCCCTCTACTCCCCTGCCCCCACAGTGCTCTCGGCTCTATAGAAGTCGGGCCTGTCGGGCAACCTGAAGATTCTTCACTTAGAGAGGCTCCCCTTCCCCAGCTCCTGTGAAGCCTGGCCTTTGGAATCTACAAGCCTTCCTCTAAGAATTACAGAAGCCAGAGAAGGAGGCCCGGGACAGAGAAGAGGGAGGGTATGGTGACTCCAAGGACAGGGGCTCCTTCTGTCAGAGTTAAAAATAAACTCTTAGCCATTTACACCCAACTCCTCCCTCCAGAAGCCAATGGGCCTTGGCAGATAAATCTCTCCCTGCAGAGGAAATGAGGCCCTGCAGGGACAGACGGGAGGAAGCAGTCCATGGAGACCTGGTCCAGTATGTAACTCTAGGTCAAGCCAGAGGGCCCCCCAGACCTGCCTCAGCTTCTATTACTCTTCCCCCAACACACCTTCTCCCAAACAAATCCCAATCCCAGAAAAAAGACACAGAATCCTTCTGTACATGGTTAGTATCAACACCTGCCCAAGGATTAGAAAAATCAGTAAGAAGAGAGTGCCAAAGTCAAGCTAAAAGATATAGTCTGCCCAGTGTCTACCAGTTAAGCAGGTACCCCAGCTCCCTGAGCCCCTTTCCTCACATCCTGTAGGTCTCTGGGATCCCCAGGCAGTAGGGCAAGAGGTCACCTCAATGGACCTCAGTGGACACCGATCAGCACCACCCCTGCCCTCACAGGAGGCAGAAGAGACCCGTGCTCTCTGTGACATCCTGCAGGTGGCAAAGCTGGGAGGGCCAGAGGGGCCATGGCCTGACTCAGGAGGGAGGCCCCGAGAGCCAGGGCCCAGTTATCCTTGGAAGCCGACAGGATGAGGTCACACTTCTGAATGTGGTAACCTGAAGCCCCACACTGCAGGGGTGGAGAATATAGCTCAGCAGCAGGGCAGGAGTCCCAGGGCAGGGAGCGAGCTCAGTCACAGGGCAGTCGGGGTGAGGGCCTGGGGCAGCCTCAGGCAGAGCTCTCCTGCTGGCCTCCGTGTACCTTCTGCGGGGAGGCCTGCTTGCCGGTGCAGCCTGGAGGAAGCCGGAGCAGGAGGCAAGCACGGGGGAAAGTCTAATTGACCCGGGGAACTTCTGCAACCTCCTCCCAGCCCTTCCCCTCATGGGGAAGAAGAAGCACGGTGGCTCCCCAGAGCCTTTGTACGCACTGCCCCTTCTCCCGTAGCCCGAGCTTGGGAGGTGGTGGGGGGCAACTCACGTTTCTGAGCGCTGGGAGCAAACCGAGCCTGGTGCTGCTCCGGGTATCGTATCTAACTCCCAGAGCTCAGAACCGTGAGTTGCCCCCCACCACCTCCCAAGCTCGGGCTACAAGAGAAGGGGGCAAATGGGGAGACCACAAGTAACAAGAGAGAGTGGGCTCGGCGGTGTGGCAGGCAGCCCTGGGGCAGACAGCAGGGCCGGGCTGTGTGGGGGGGACTGCAGCAGCGGCACGTTTATTTTTAGCTGTTGGGATGGAGGGGCTGAGTAACAGGTCGAGGCCCTGGGCGGGAGGCCAGGTTGCAAGTGTCCATCCAGTGTGTGGGCTGGGAGCCTAGAGATAACATGGATCGTCACAATGGCAGCAACATGACTGACTCAGTCACCTGCCACAGAAGGGTCGGGGGCAAGGCGCCCCATAAGAGCATGACGGTCGGTGGAGGAGCCCGCGGGGACCTGTCAGTAGGTCCCCTTCACCTTTGCTTTGGGTTCAGAAGAAGAATCAGTGGAGAGAAGCCAAGCAGAGAGAAGGCATCAGCCATACAGCTCCCTTTGTCACCTGCAACTTGTCTGAGACAGAAAAGGCTTCGAGTGGTGGCCACATAGCTTCCGCCTTCGGTCACCACTCCTCACCTTCCAGATGAGTGCTGGATGGACACGGGCCATGGAGATGCCTGGAAACGTCCCTCAAGAGTAAGATGCCCTTTCATATGACCCTTTGGGACGGCTCATGTTCCTAGCAGAATAAACACACAGCTTGGCCCGTCTTGGAGGGAACATGAGTTACTGATGGGGGTTGACCTTGGGGCATGTCCCAGCCTCTCCCACCTGCCAGCTAGCACACAGCGATGTTTACTGGATCAGGAAATAAAGCCCCCCAAAGGGCACTGCCAGAGGCTCATCCCCCTTTCCACTTTGTCTCTTCTTCCTGGATCCAGCCACATATGATGGCCTAGAGCACAGGACGCCATGGTCCGAAGCTCCAGGGCTGAAACGACTGTTTTAGCATTTAGTGAGCAGGAAGAAGAAGAAAGAGAACAGACCTCACCAGGCATCCCTCTCTCCTCCTGCTTCCTTAGACTTCTGATTTCCAGTCTTACCCAGCCCTAGGGGGTTGCTGAATGGTACCTGGATGCAAATCCTAATTTCCTCGTCAGCTTTAGGAATCAGTCCCCAGCTCTCATCCCAGGACAGTCCCCAGCCCACACCGTATGTTTGGGTGAATTACAAGAAGGCACCCATGTGGATGGACCCAGCCACAAGCCAACGCGAAGGCTGACTAGAGAGCGGTAGGTTAGACTGCAGCCCTCACTTCCTCCCTCAGCTGGTGCCCCTGTGCAGGGCCCAGCCCGCACAACCGATCACAGCGGCCACGTCTGGCCCCACACCTCAAGTGGGGAAGAAGTTGCAGACAGGGAACACAAAAGAATTCCGCATCTCCGCCTGGAGACACCGCTACGCTAAGATTCTTCTAACTTCAAGGCAAGAACAGATTCACATCCCACTGAGTTATCTGGCCCATCCTCTCTGCCGAGGAGCGAGGTGCAACACTTTCCACACACTTTCCACGTCTTCACACAAAAGAAGTGACGGTTGGTCAGGGAGGACTGTTAATTAACTGGGCACAGGCTACCCTGGAGCCATCAAGGCCACACCAGGGGCATCCACTCTGGTTCAGATGCTGCTGATGGTCAGACACGGGGCTGGTCAGCAAGCCATCCGGCCAGCTCTTGGCCTCTTGCCCCCGGCACAGCCTTCCGCTACCCACCAATGCCAGTGCTCAGGAGCGATGGGTAGCCTGACCTCTGCCATGGGCACCCAAACCTGGAAAATTTAACTGACTTACTGCAGGACACATGCCCAGTTAGCAGAGCATATAGCCTGGACCCCATGTTTGGCTTTCCCATCCGACACATAACAAATAATAACAGGCTCTTCTCTAAAAATATGCATCTGTATACATCTTAAAATACAAAATATCAGTATTCCTCTCAAGACCAGAGAGGGTACAAAGTCCGATGTGGGTCACATACCTGGTTTACATCAAGCCGCCCAGTGGCGTGGCCCCTTCTCTTTACCAATGTCCCCATTTATGAGGTGACCTACGTAGGAAGACCTAGTGCCAAGAGCTCAGTTTTGTGCTGCCAGGTCTATACTCCCAGCGCTACTCCCTCTAGCCACCAAAAAACCAAAGAAACCCAGACTCAGAGCAGGTCCTGGGGAACTGTGTGCCTGATGCTGATGCCAGGTAAGGCCTTGGACCGACCACTGAACCCCTCCGGACGGGCCTAGCCTCCCGCTCTGGTGGGATGGAAGGAGTCAAGAAAGATGCCGGGGAGTGTCAGCAGTAAGGTGCAATGATGTGTGGGTCTCTGTACCACCGGGCCTTAAACCATTACCAAGAGCACTTGCAGCACCTTGGAACACAGCAGACACCAACCGTGCCCTGCCCGCCCACCTCCCTCTTGGACCCTGAAGCACCACTGCAGACCAGGGAAGAGAGGAGAAATGAGACCCCACATGACTTTGAAGGGCCTGCAGCAGAAGAGAGGACCTCAAACCAGTAGGGAAGAGTCCTGACTCAGAACATGCGAGGGCCTCTTGGGAATCGTGGAAGGGACTCAAATGCAGATGCCCTGTCCTTCCCCGCCTGTGGCTGACATTCCTCCTGGCAAGGCCGCCAAACATCCCTGGGATTTGCGGGTGACAGGAGCTTTGGCCCCTCCTCCAACCCCAGGATCTGGGCAGGGATCAAGTCTGCAGTCCTGAATCTTGGCTCCTCCAGGTCTCTCCCTGGATCCCTGCACCTGCTTCTTAAGGGAATCATCAATGGATGATGGGCCAACTCCTCTGGGCCCAAGCAGTCAAAACATCTTAATCATGAGTACCAGTGCCTTCATCCTCCTGAAAAGGAGCCCCTTCAATTCCCAGGCACCCACTGATATCTGGTCTCAAGGCCTGGGGGCTGCTCTTCCTTCCACTTCCATCAGCTACTGACCCCAGATCTTAGCTGGAGATTATTTTCAACTCCATCAAAGCCCGGAATTTACAAGTGAAAAAGGACCATGAGCCGACCCAACTTTGATCCTGCCTCAGTGGACACCAAGAGCCCTGGTGCAGTAAACAGGGACCAAGGCCCCAAGACGGGGAGGGCATCTCTGAAACCAGAAACTAGAACCTCCTAGCCCAAACCTCAGTGATCTGTCACCCTGCTTTACAACAGCCTGTTCGTTTACTTCACGCCCCTCAAGTACTTTGAAACCGGCTTTTAACACAAAATTAGGTCAGAGTCAATTCTGAGCCACTAGCCCTATATGCTCCCTGCCAACCTGATCTCCCCTCAGAGCCAGGGTCACCATCCCCTCCGTCAGATCTACTCATACCTCAGAGGCCCAGCAATGAGCCATCCATGGCTCCTTGGGTCCTCCCAGATTTCCCTTCTAAAGCTCTTCTGTTCCCAATCACATGATTTAACCTCCAGACCAGCAAAGGCTAGTAGAACCTTCTACAAGGATGAATATATTCTTCTGCACTATTCAGTTCAGCAGCCATTAACCACGTGCAGGCTACTGAACATTTGCAATGTGGCTAGCAACTGATTTCTAATTTGATTTAGCTTAATTAATTTTAACTTCAATAGCCATGCATGGGTATTGGCTGCCATACTGGAGCGTGCAAACCAAGTTTGTTAATTTTGCCTTCTCCAAATCGGTTTCTTGGCCCCCTAAATGTTAAGGCACTTTATAGGTCTGTCTCCTCCACACAAGTAAGCATACGATAGGATGCTCAGCAAACTGTTAACTACCTATAACCTCAATGGATATGAAAGAGGCTGATTTATTAGTCAAAGAAACTTTCCTCACCGTGTGATTCCATCCAGAGAACCCCATCTTGGGACACTGCCCCTCATGCAGCCACACTACCTATCTTGCTCCCCGCTCCCTGGGAGGTATACAGGATGATGTGAGCTGGAGAGGACGATGCCTGTACTTTGGGGCTGTGGGAGATCTGGTGGTTCCCTCTAACAGTGTTCAGACCAACCATGGGCAGTTCCGATGATCTCCCCCTCAGAACAACAAAGGAAGCCACACCGCAGTGTCACGAGGTGACCTGGGGAAGGAGGACCACCGGAGAAAGGAAAGGAGAAGACATCACAGGACCTTGTTTTCTCTAATCCACGCAATGGAAAGATAAACAGAGATAAGGGAGGACAACATTCTATATTTTGTAAAGCAATAATGTGCTTCACCTAATCAGAGTCACACAGCAGAGAGGGACAACAGTGCCAGCTTTAATTAAATTTGTTCAGCTAATACCCAAGAGTCACCATGACACGGAGAAGCAGGATGCAGCTGAGGAACCCCACGGGGAATACAACCAACCATTACACAAGTGGATTGGGACCAGGCGTCTGTATCAAAGAAATAGTTAATAGAATTCCCATGTTCTTATACAAAAAATAATACGTTAGATTTATATCAAACACGCCCTAAAAAGGGAGGGGGTGGTATACAAAAATTATTTTTAAAAAGCTTGTTACCCATATTTAAAACTCATGGAGCTGCTGAGTTGGTATGTAAGCTGCCCTTCCAACTTTGGGGGTTATTGCTGGGGAGGTAATACATACCCACCCGGCACCCCCTTGCCACCAGTCAAGGGGGTAAGAGAGTAGCTCCCTAGGCTGGAGCAGCAGCCAATCCCAAGTCCGAGTCTGCTGACGTCACTGCAGTTACAAAGTGGGAAGAGGCCTGAGACAGGGAGTCAGGCATCCGGGGTTCTAATCCTGCCTCTGCCAAGCGCGTGGCTATACTACCTCAAGCAAGTCTTTGCTCTGGGCCTTGGTTTTCGCAAATCTGCACGACGAGGGTGGGTAGATGCAATGACCTCTGAAGTCCCTTCCGACTCTGACGAAGTATGGGTATGACTCAGAACTTAGCAACAGCAGCCAGGAGAGATGGTGAGGTAAGGTCACAGCACGCACTAAAAGCACTGAAATGTTAGCTCTCTGAGGTGCAGGGAGAGAAGCAGCAAGGTGGCTTGGGGCTGCTTTTTTTTTTTTTTTTTTTTTTTTTTTTTTTTTTTTTTTGGAAAGCACTGATTTCACTTAAGAGGGTTAAGAGGTCACCAGACCACAGAGCGAGCAGGGCATCTGGGCATCTGCCACCTCCCATTGAATCTCAGAGCTGAGAAACAGCAGAGGTCAGAACCCCCATCCGAGGCCCTGCTCCAGCCCCACAGCTTCTGCCCCGAATCCCCAGGAATGGCCTAACGCTGTGTGGAGAGTGGAGATCCGATCCCTTTTTCCTCAGGCACCTACGGATGGGGCAATCCGTCCTAGCCCGCAGCACCTACCTCCCCTTGCTTCATAGTCAAAACGCTCCTGGTTTTGAAAATCATTTCACCACTCGGCACCGAAGGTTAATTTCACCAAGATTCAAGATCTAGAAATCTCTTTGGTGTGTGTCTCAGACAGGATTCACTGGGCCAGATTCCCCCTACAAGCTGTAATTATGTCTTAGCCAATATTTGGACATGGAAGTGCTGTTGACACTATCAGTCTCTGAATGTCTCATACCTTCTTTCTTCCTCTATTATTAAGTTTTTACATAAAGATGTGTGGGAATCTGCAATTTAACAGTTGAGCCAACTTACAAGATCTGGGAGCAGACTGCCTGTCAAAACAGACTGACTTCAATCTGCACCCACTTCCCACCCAAGAGGGATACATTATGAGTGTTATTTAAAATGCTGCGGGATTTTTCCTTTCAAAACTAAAGCGGGGGGGACATATCCAAATCTCTCTCCTATTAATTACAATCGCAGAAATCTGAATTACAAAAGAAATCTGAATTGCCACCCTAAAACATTTTAGAGTGGAGTTTTATGTGTCATTAAATAGAATAAAAAGAGGTTGAGAGCTTTTGTTCTCAAGTCTTTATGCAATATTCCAACTATCCAGGGGAATGAATGAACAGCCTTCGTCCCCAAACTGCTGATGGGTGAGGGCAGATGGCCTCTCGGAGGGATAGAAAACTCTCTCAGAAAGGGTGTCTGTCGCTTCCTCACCCGTACAAGTTAACTGTGGTCAAACAGCACTCGCTCAATTCCATTCCCCAAGGTCAGTGACACATTTAAACCACAGCTCCTACTCCCTGTCCCCAGTTGATTGTATGGGGAAAGGGGTCTAAGTCACAACAGCTAAAAGCCCACAGCAACAGCTTAGAGTAGAAACCAAAGAAATCTGACAGTGTTGGGACTAGCTGAAAGCTCTCCCCCAAGAGGATGAAAGCAGCAGGAAAATGATTTTAGAGGCCTGAAAATCTGGAAATTGCACATGGAATGCAAAGTGCCAGCCTTTTATTACATCGGATTATATATTCCAACAGTTCCGCCTATCACACCTATCTGAGTTGTATTAATAGCTGAAATACAGCTAGCTGAGGAGGGGAGGCATGAGGGGGAAGAGAAAAATATAACACAGGAAGTATTTTTCTCTTCCTCCAATCATTAAGACACCCCAGGGGAAATAGGCGTAATGTCACCTTTAGAGATGTGGTTTGATCTGAAACCTGTCTGAGGGGGGAAACCTTTTTAAGTGACCCTGAACACTGGCTCACGCTGCACTGGGGACCCACCCACCTTATCAGGCCTCCAAGTCCGTTCTGTTTAACTTCTGAACTAGGTATTCTCACTTAACTCCTCATTCCCCAACCCCCCCCCCGAAACCACCACACCCCCCCTTAAAAAAAAAAAAAAAAAAAAAAAAGAGGTTGGGTTTCCCCGGCTCAAGGAAAACGCTCCGTCGTACTGTCCACCAATCGCCCACGTCCAGGGCTCAAGTGGCCATCCCTGATTTGCGGAATCAGCACCGGGCCAAGCCGTGGTTTAGACACCCGGTTTCACAATGATCAATGGAGCTATGGAAACAGCAGACATCGCGCCGGAGCCTGCTGGCCTCCCATCTGGAGCCTCACAGACACTGAAGGTAGGAGGGGGCCTGCTCTCGGATCAAAACAGTCCCTCCCCCGCGCCCGGGGGGCGGTGTCCCCGCGGAATCTCCAGGCTGGCACCTCCCGGGCCGGCGCGCCCCAAGGCGGCATGGCCGCACTCGGGAGGCCCAGGGAAGTGAAATCACACATTCCGGCTCCCAAATAAGGAGCGAGGCTAAATAAACCTCTGAGATCCGACTTCTCCAAACTAACCGACCAACCAGCTCAATGAGTAATGGGCCTTTTGTGCCCGCAAAAAGAAAGAGAGGAGGGAGGAGAGGATGGGGAACCACAAGCCTCGAAAATCACTTCCTCGAGCCAGGGTGAAATTAGCAGAAGTGGCCCCGAAGCCAACCGTTGCGACTCGGCTGGATCCCGCTCAAACCCCAAAATGGCAGAGTGCTCACGAGTCCTCTCGGGTCCCGCCACTCACACCCGGAGGTGACCGGAAACTCGGTCTGGGCGGCGTGGTCGGCGCGGACCTGACCTTCCCCGCGGCGCGCCCGCCCCCGGCCGCGCACTTGGCTCCCCTCGGGCGCCCGGGACCCACAACCCCGCCGCGGCCGGGACGGACGGTCGCCGGGTTCGGGCAGGGTCCGCGCGATCGCGCCCGGCGACCGTGCGCTTTGGCCGCTCGGAGCGCTGGGGGTCGTCCCCGGGACACCCCCCCTCCCCCGCCTGTGCCCGTCCTCCCCTCCCCCGGCCCCCGAACCTACTTTTAGGGCGAATTTCTCCTGGGTCCTCTTGTTGAGGATCTGCAAAACTTTCCCGTTGATACCCAGTCCGAGGACCTGGGTGGTGACCTTGTAGTCGTCGATGATGGCGTTCTTCTTGATCTGCAGGCTCGACTTGACGTGGAACTGGGGAAACTGCTGCGGGGGCTGCGGCGGCGGCTGGGTCGCGGGGTGAGGCTGGGCCGGGGCGGGGGGCTGCGGCGGCGGCGGCGGCGGCGGGTTGGGAAACAGCACCGGTGGGGTCTGGCCTTGAGAGTTGGACAGCATGGTGCCCGGAGACGCGGGAGCAGAGGCGGGAGGGCCCGCGGCCGCCCCCTCCTCCGACTCCGGACGGGGTCCCCGCCACCCCCCGCCCGGCGGCGAAGTTTGCTCCGGGCTGGAGCCGGCTTCCCCGCCCCGGCCCGGCTCCAGGCTCGGCGGGTCGCGGGGCTCCGTGGGTCCCGCCGCGCGCCGCTGGCGCCTACCAGCCCTGCTCCCTCCCTCCCACCCTCCCCCCCCGGGGGCCTGGCGCTCGGGGGACCGCGGGACGGCGGGGGGCCCGGCCCGGGGGGAAGCGGCCGCGCGACAATGTACCCAGCCCGGGGGCCGGCGGCCGCGTCACAGCCTCGTCTGCGTCCGGGGCCGGTCCTTAAAGGGGAGGGTCGGAGGGGCCGGGCTTCGGGAGGCGGGGCGGGGCCAAGAAGGCGTGGCCGTGGGGGCGGGGCTGGCCTTAAAGGGGAGGACGCGAGCCTTCCCGAATGCGGACGGAGGGTGGCTGGCCGGGGCAGCGGCCTGGGGGCGGGGTCGCTAAAGGGGAGTGGGGGCCGAGACACTCCGGTTCGTGATTGATCAGGGGCAAGCCAAGAGAAGAAGGAGGCGTATGAAAGTAGGCTCATAATTCAGATAGAAAACCCACTTTTCTCCAGTCGTCTGGCTCTTTTAGATGGCAGCAGCCAATCGGAAGAAGGGGTGTATTTTGAAGGAGAGAGGTGACCGACTAGTAAGTGTAAGCGGGGTGAGCATGAATTACAGGGAATTACAGGGGCCCTTCCTCCTAGAAATAGGTGTGAGGCAAATATTAAACATGTTCTTAGCGCGACCATTTTCCTCTGAGTTTTGCATTTCTTTTTTCGTGAATTTGTCAGTAAAAGATTTAATCATTGTGTAACTTTGAACAATGTAGCAATTATAACTTTGAACTGTTTCTCATGTAAATTAGCTAAGAAAGGAAACTGCGGGGGGGGGGGGGGAAGGATAGACTGACCTTCAGACTTCCTGTGTGACCCTGGGCAAGCCTTTGCACCTCTCCCTCAGTGGGAGGAAAAGCAATACCTTTCTGCAGCGTTGTGGAATTAGATAAGACGGTGAAACAAAAGGAAGGTCTGGATCAGACCAGGGTCTGATTTCTAGCGTGGAAAAGTTAGTCCCTGGGTTACGCCTATTAGGAGAAGTGGGTATTTTTAAGAAGCTGAGGTCTAGTCCAGATTAGCGCCATATCTCTGCGGAAGATACCAAGGATCTAGCTGGGCCCATAGTAGCCCAGGTCAGGGGGAGGCGACTGGGGAGGCCCTAACTATAAGCTGCAGGAGGGCCTCTATACGCATTCTGATGGGTGTGGGGGATGATCATCTAATACATCCCTGCTGACCTCCTCCCTGTTCTAAGAACAGTTGAGAAAAAAGACCAGACAGGTGAACACAAAACCTCAGCTTGATTACCCATAATGCAAAAGTAAGAATGGGGCTTGGGGTACGCCTGGGTGGCTCAGTCCATTAAGCAACTAACTCTTGATTTCGGCTCAGGTCATGCTCTCACAGTTGGGGGGAATCAAACCTCCTGGGCTGAAAGCCCGGACCCTGCTTGGGGTTCTCTCTCTCTCTCTCTCTCTCTCTCTCTCTCTCTCAGAAAAAAAACTAAATAAAATAAAATGTTAAAAATGGGGCTTGAGCTATAGCCACACATGGCCCCTAATATGTCCCTCCGATACTCCAGAGCCCCCTTGTCCAAGGACACCCAGCATAGGGAGAAAACAATGGGATATCCTGAGGACAGGAGCCCTTGGGACTGAGCCCAGGCAGGGAAGGATTAAGAGGTAGAGCAAAAGGCAGGAGTCTCCCTTCCAGGGAGGGCAGCAGGATTCACTCCCTGGGGCCAGTTCCCCTAACATAAATATTGGCTCTTTTGAAGCAGAGTTCATTTAGTGCACAACTTGACTGTATACAAGAAGCCATGCTCAGCCTTGCAGTTGGTAGATGGTGTTAATCCGTGGAGAAGACAGACCTGTGCAAGCGAACAGCTTGGCCAAAGTGGCACAGACACAGGTCTGGGAGCTGGAGGGATTCACCTGTGGCTGTAGTAGCCGAGGATGCCTGTGGTGAGACAGTTCTCCCAACCCCCTGACTCTTAAAAGACAGACTGTCTAAGGCCACAGAGATTGGAAAACACCTTGACCTCTCCAGTTTAGTAGTATGGCTATCGCCTCCCTGAGGCACACGCTGGAGATGCCAGAGGACTGAGACAAGAAAGGATGCAGAGAGAGGGAGGTGGAAAGCTCCAGCTACTCTGTCTTTTTCTCCGTTGATTGAAGGTCCTCGGTCTGGGGCTGCTCCGCCCTCTGAGTTGTTCTTTTTCTGTCCACAGAGGGTGTCACTAGGGGTGTTCTACTGCTTGGCATGGAGCTTTCACAGCTTCTCCCCACACCACTAGAAGGAAGATAAGGGTCTTTTTTGCCTTTGCAGAGATGGAAAGGCACAGCAGAAAGAAAAGAATTCAGAGACAAGTGACCTGAGTTCAAGTCTGCCCTCGGGTTGAGTTACCCTGAGCAAGCCATTTATCCTCTGTGTCTGAGCAAATGAGAAAAATAATAACATGGACTTCAGGGCTGAGTGAGAATTTAATGAGATTGTGTTTATGAACACAATGAGAATTTAATGAGATAGTGTTTATGATCATTTCTTCATAAACTAGAAATAATCAGGAAATTCTTCTTCTTCTCCTCCTTCTCCTTCTCCTTCTCCTTCTCCTTCTCCTTCTCCTTCTCCTTCTCCTTCTCCTTCTCCTTCTCCTTCTCCTTCTTCTTTTTATTAAAGCATTGCTGGCTGGTTCCTGTGCTCTGTGCCCACTGCCGGGAGATCTGTCCCTGATACCAAAGCTGCCTTCCTAACTAGCTGGGGCTCTGGGGAAATGCTGAAGCCCAGTGACCTAGGAATAACAAGACAACTGAAACCCCTGCTGGGGATTCCTCCTGGAGTTAGATGGGCCACTTAGGCCTCAGGGCACACAAGGACAACAAGGACTTGTATGTGTGTGTGTGCACAGAGATCGCATAAACTGCACCCAGTACCCGGAAAACACGCACCTACGTAAACACAAACATATCGGCATGGTGTGCCTGGCATGTAACACAGAATAAATGCCTAACAGATGCGTAATAACCGGGAGTGAGCTTGCCTAAAGGAAGAAGCACTAGGCAAGAGATCTAGTCTAAAGTTCCTTTGCTGACCAAGTAGCCACACAACCTTACTGAAGTCCCTTGCCCTCTCAGTTCCTTCTTTCTCATCTGTGAAATAGTGATAAAACATTTGTCCTGCCTGCCTCACAAAACTACTGTAAGAATAAAATAAACGATTTTCCCTTAGGACGCACAAGTCCGAAGTCCTATTTTTATAATACCAAGCCCTCAGCCATGTGTAATGAACTTCTTAAGCAGTTTTTATGGATGTGTAGAAGCACTTCAAAAGTTAAAGGTCTATGCAGATAGAAAGCACTATTTTTGTCTATTATTGACATACAGACATATGCCATGTGATACTGTACAATTTAAAGACCTCATTGCATAGAGTCAGGTTAATTATAATCCTTGATTCACAACACAGCCCCAGCATTGGATCATTGGTCCAGGTATCTCTGCTTTTATTTGGTTATTCATTATTTTTAACAATGCAAGAGTCTCCTGTGAATCTCCTGCCCAAAATAAAAACGAGGGCTTTGACAATGAAATAACTAGGTGGTTTCTCCATCCCCATACCACCCCACCTCTATTTCCAGCGTCAAAGAGAACCATTATCTAGAATCCCGTGTTCACCATTCCCTTGTTTTCCTCAGTTTTCTCTTGCTTTCCATAATTTTATTTCATAAGGTATAAGTGTCTGACCTTCATAAAAGAAAAAACTAATAGTGTCTTAAAAGGGAGGTGGGTAAGAATGACATTAACAAGATGAGGTTAACATAAAGAAACATCTGGTGATGGGTTTCAAAGTATTCTCCACATTCTCATGGGGATGATGATGATGATGATGGTGATGGTAATGGTGATGATTGGGTGCTTACTCTGTGCATCATCTTATTTACATCTCATAAAGATCTGTGGCAGATTGCTAGTTATTTGAGCCAATACCCATTTCCCCCTCTTTAGTAGTAAAGACCTTCCAATGTTTGGCTAAGCACATGACTGTCTGGACTACAAATTACATTCCCTGGCCTCCATTACAGCTGGTTGTGTTCATGAGATTAAGTTCTAGCCAATGACTTGTAAATGGAAGGGGTTGAAAGGTAGAGGTAGTCCTTTTTCTTCTCCTCCTCTTTTCTCTTCCCCGATGGCTGGAATGAAAACTTAATGGCTGGAGCCTGAGCAGCCATCTTGGATCATGAAATAGAGGCCATAGGTTGAGGATGACAGAATGAAAGGATAAAAGCAGCTTATGTCCTGGGGGAAGCAAGCATCCATCATATCAGCCCTAACACACTTACCCAGACTTTTATATAAAAGAGTAATAAATGTCCTTCTTGTTATAGTAACTGATATATCAGGTTTTCTATCACTCCCAAACTTAACTCTTACTTATCCTACCTATTATATAGCCTTATGGGGTATGTACTGTTATCCTCATTTATTTATTTTTTAGGAAAGGAAACTGAGTCCTAGAGAAATTAATAACTTTCCTAGGGTGACAGAGTTAGCCAAGGACAGAACCCAGTTCTTTGTGACCCAAAGTCCATGATCATGGCCCCCAGTCTAAACCCTGAGCAGACATATACCCACAAATCCTTCTTGATGTCAGAAAGATAGTATATGCCATTTCTGGGCAGGAATGGCCCAAAGAGCTGTGGGCTATAGTTTCCATTTTCAGATATACTTTAAATCTCCCACATTTCAATTTCCTTCAACCTTCTAGTATAGGTCTATGTTAATTTGCATAGCTCAGTTATATTATGGGATAAATGTGACTCCACAGTGAACTCTCTTCTCCAAGCTTCCCCTACCCGGCCTTCACACCGTCAGAGAGTAAACATCTCTTTATTTTATTATGCTGTGACATTATGACTGAATGACAGAGGGTAGGGATCTATGGAGGTGAATTTCTTGGAAATTTTCAGATAGCATGCTCTTGATGAGATAGAATCATCCACTGGCTGCTGGATACGCATAGGCACACAGATAAAGTAGACTTTGTATCTAACGCTAGCATGGCAAAAAGCAGAACATTGAAGAAAGGGAGCGTGATTCACAGGAAAAGATCTGTCCACTGAAAACTCACCGTTGGGAAGGAAAATGATTTGGGACCAGGGAGAGATAGGCTAGTAATTCTTTGGTAAAATGAGGGTCTTCAATGTCTTCAAGGATAACAGATACAGAAGAACCATTAGTTACAAAAGTTTCTGAAATCTCTGAAAGTGCTAAGAGCTGGTCCACAGCAAGAAATTCTACCCAAAGCAAATGCTGCCGACAATGCCCTACTTGAGGGCTTCCCAGAGGGGAAGAAATGCTCTGCTCCCCCACCCCCCCGATGCCTTTGTCTGTACCCCAACCTTTGAGGGTTTAATGCCATAGCAGGGAGCAGCTGGACTAGAGGGGAAGAATGGGAATGGAAAGAGAAAGAAGGAAGTACCCAGAGGGGAATGGAAACTTAGCCTCTGCTCACCAACAAACATAACATGTCTAAAGGGACCACAAATGAGGCTAATCAGGACCACAAGATGCCTAATTATAAATTCTGCACGTTAGTATGGGAAATGGAGGGAAAAGAGGTAAATATTCTACCACATTCAAAACGGCCCAAGGCTGTGGTCCCTGTCCCTGGAGTCAGTCTTGCCCCTTCAAACTACCCTGTATTGAGCATGTCAGTTACAACTCAGATGAGCATTCAGCCTGGAGAGTGAACTGGGGAAGGGAGAAAGGAAAAGGGGACATCCAGGGACACAACCAGAGTGTGTCAACCCAGGAGGTCATTTTATCTTTTCCTGGTAATCTTGTGTCCCCAGGTTTTTGGGTTTTTTTTTGTGTTTTGGTTTTTTTGCTCCCTCCTTCACTTAAGAAAAGTATACAGAGAGGCACCTGGGTGGCTCATTTGCTTGAGTGTCTGACTCTTGATTTTGGCTCAGGTTAAGATTTCACCGTTCATGGGATTGAGCCCTGTGTCAGGCTCCACACTGGCAGCTCAGAGCCTGCTTGAGATTCTCTCTCTCTCTCTGTCTCTTTCTCTCTCTCTCTCTCTCTCTGTCTCTCTCTCTCAAAAATAAATAAGTAAACATTAAAAAAAAAAACAAGAAAAGTAAAGTAAACGGAAGTGGGAAGGTAGGAAAGGGGGCGAAGAGGTGTGCCAGCGTGTGTGTGGAATGTCCAGTGGTTTCCTAAGGGTATGGTGATATTAGCTTCACATGAGAAGATAACTTTCAGGCAGTAGAGCATGGGGAAATCAAATTCTGAGTTCAACTCCCATCTCCACCACTTATCACTTGCCATGTTAACCACACCTCAGAACGCACTTTTTATAATGAAGGGGGTGATAATTCCCTAACTTAAATACACGTGAAACATTATGAACTGTTACCCACACATAGTAACTGACCTCTGTAAACGTGAGCCGTGATACTGCAGTAGATATTCTCGTGCCAATTATCTCCTTCCATCCTCTCAACAAGGCTGTACGTAGCAGTATTTCTGCCATTTGGATCACGGAAACCACCGAGGCCCAGAAAGGTTAAATACCCGGCCGAAGTCATCGCGCTGGAGTGGGAAGAGCCAGACTTCGGACTCATGCTGTTCCCACATATGTCAAAGTCTGTGGTCCTAAATGCTCTTGTAAGTGGTCCAGCTAGCTGACACCTGCCAGGCCTCTCTGGGGATGCCATCTCAGCCTGTGTGCATGGTTCAGGAGAAGGAAACACACTCTGCGACCTGCAGTTTACTCTGATTCCAAAGATTCTCCCTCTAGGAGAGGTAAAGGCATTGAGTAAAGTCAATGAAGCATTAATGAGTTTGGGATCCTAGCACGTATAAGCTTTTGAGGGAGGACCGAAATATGTGAGATATATGTAGTACATATACTATGTTTTGTTTTGGTTTTGCTCATTTCACGACAGAGGTAGGAGCTAATTTTTCCCCCACCTATCTTCTTAGGCTATGAAAGCTGTAGTACTGTGGAGATGAAAAGGACATATGGCAATCACCCATTTGTCTCCTTCCTCCGAAGACCACAACTATAGCACCATATAGGTAGGTAGGTGTGTGACCCTAAAAACTTCACACTCTCAGGACTTCCGGTGCCTCATTATAACACGAGAGTAGGTTTTTCCTTTTGCGTGACCCGTGTAGCACATGTTGCAGGCAAGTCCCTGTCACTCCTGGATGCTCACTCACTGATGCTGGCAAGGGTCTCCTCACGGTGCTGGAAAGACAGCTAGAGCCCCGCCCCCCCCTCCAGTGGAGCGGCAGGTGCAGAGGAAACTTGGATGTGCTGAAAGAGGTGACTTGGAATGTGGCCCAGCCTGAGACCGACCTGCAGATGCCCCCCCCCCCCCCGCCACACACCATCAACTTTGTGCCCGTCTCGTATCAATAAAGATGGACTGGGTGGCACCGATTAGTGCCAAGTACTGT
This sequence comes from Neofelis nebulosa, assembly GCF_028018385.1. NCBI lineage: Eukaryota > Metazoa > Chordata > Mammalia > Carnivora > Felidae > Neofelis > Neofelis nebulosa. Next base: position 42,365,689 of record NC_080796.1, read on the forward strand.
GCTGGGCATGGGGATGCCCTGATGCCCCTGACAGGTCTTGGGTGCCTGGAGAAGAAGTTTTTTATGTATATATATATATATATATATATATATATATATGTGTGTATGTATATGTATACATATATATACACATATATGTGTGCATGTATATATATACGTATATATACACATATATGTGTGCATGTATATATATACGTATATATACACATATATGTGTGCATGTATATATATACGTATATATACACATATATGTGTGCATGTATATATATACGTATATATACACATATGTGTATATATATATACACATATATACATATATACATACACACATATATGTGTGTATATGTATGTGTGTATGTATATATGTATGTGTGTACATATATATATGTGTATATATACATACACATATACAAATATATATACAAGTATAGTATTTGTTGTTTTGTGACTGGCTTATATACATGTATATATATATATACACGTATATGAATATATACACACATACAAATATATATACAAATATAGTATTTGTTCTTTTGTGACTGGCTTACATACATGTATATATATACACACACACACACACACACATATGAATATATACACATACGAATATACATACAAATATAGTATTTGTTCTTTTGTGACTGGCTTATTTCCCAGAACATAATGTCTTTGAGATTCAGCCATGTTGTAGCATGTGTCGAATGTCCTTCTTTGTTTAAGGCTCTGTGTATGCGTACACCGTTGTATGTATGAACCACCTTTTGTTTATCCGTCCCTCCCTCAGTGGACACCTGTTTGCTTCCACACTTCGGCTGCTGCGAGCACCATGTACAAATGCCTGTTGGAGCCTCTGCGTTCCATGCTTTGGGGTCTATCCCCAGAAGCAGGATTGCTAGATCATATGATGATTCTGTTTCATTCTTTTTAAGAACTGCCTCCTGTGCTGTTTCCATAGCAGCTACATCTTTTACATCCCTGCCAGCTGTGCCAAGAGTTCTTGTGTCTCTCCATTTAACCAACACCCATTACTTTCTAGCGTTGGTTTGGTTGGTTTCAGTTTTGGTAATAGCCACCCTACCAGGTGGCCCTTGAGAGGGTTTAAGTATGGTGCTCCTGAACTCATAAACAAGACAGATTCATCCGGAAAGTCCTCCCCGAGGAGGTGACATCTGACTTAGGCATCTAAAGACGGGCAAGAGTTCTCATGGAAGGGGAGGAGAAAGAGGTAGCACTGAATGATGGAATGGAGAGAAAGATGACATTGTGTGGCTCGTAGAAGCAACAGGTGGTCGGCATGGGCTGGAATATAGGACGTGTGTGGGAAAGTGTCAAGATGTGAGGTGGGAGGCAGATATAAAGATTAGAAGTTCTACTAAAGCTTTGGACTTGGGCAATAGGGAGCCATCGGTAACATCTGCGCAAGTGCTATGCAAATTTCAACACATTACATGAATGTAAGGATTGAGAATAAAAAGAAGAGAAAGGTTTTTTTCTTTAATTTTTAACGATTATTTGTTTTTGAGAGACAGAGACAGAGCATGAGCAGGAGAGGGGCAGAGAGAGAGGGAGACATAGGATCTGAAGCAGGCTCCAGGCTCTGAGCTGTCAGCACAGAGCCTGACGTGGGGCTCGAACCCACGGACCATGAGATCATGACCAGAGCCGAAGTCAGACATTTAGCCGACTGAGCCACGCTGGCGCCCCAAGGAGAGAAATGTTTTTAAAGAAACAAGTTTTAAGACTAATACACAATGCCTGGAAAACTGAGGTGGCTTCTGGCACGTTCAGAGAAGACACTGGGTCCCCAGGGTGCTGGCACTGGCCCACCCCCTCCCTGTGGACCCCCAGGGACCAAGGTAACACAAATGGCCTGCTCAGCTGACCTCTCTGGGTGGAGCCTGGCTCCTGCGGTCCTTTAGATGGGGGACTCCTGGCCTTCCAGACCCGGAGGGATCAGATCACAGGAGCACAGCAGGTACGTCCTTTCTCCTCCTGGACCAATGTGCTCAGCAATGCCTCTCCTTCCGGTGCAACATTGCAAATCATTCAGATGCTCGGAAAATCTCAGACCTGAGCAGCCACCTGCCTCTAGCGGCCCTTCTAAGCCTGAAGTCTAAGCTGGATGTCTCACCATCAAGGGAACAAGGGTCAAGGGACACTTCTCTATAACTTAACATACAGAAGATTTACCAACTCACAGAATCCTTTTTTTTTTTTTTTTTTTTTGGAAACTTCAATACATTCACATGGAACAAATGCAAACACCCAAAAAGATATCTAATAAACTGCCCCCTCCCATCCTAAGCCCTCAGCTACCAGCTCTCTGCCCCCCTTTCTTGTGGAGCCCTTTCTAGAGGTCTTTGAGCCAGTCCAACCTTCCACCCAAGAACTAGAACAAGCAGGGACCGTATCTGGCCTCCATTCCTGAGACATCAGATCCTAAACTCCCAAGTCACGCTGTTCAGATGGAAGCTCTGGACCAGCCACCCAAAGTCAGAAGGCCCAGGCAGCTCATGGGCCGGCCCAGCCTCCATTGCAGCCTTCACTCTTGAGTTCCTGGGATCAAGCCATCCTCCTGGGATTGTAAGGCTTCTTCTGGCAACAGTGAGGGAAGCATACGATTCCTTGTGCAGGGTGCGGGGGGGACGGGGAGGCACCCAAGGGTGGGAGTTAGGTACAGGAGTAGGGAAGAGGGTGAGACAAATGCGGACACAGGAGACACGGGGCAGATGTTCCCTGATTGTGAGAGTGAGCCAGGATGCCAGAGCCAGAGTCTGCAGGGCCATTTGGTGTGAAGGACCCCGTAGCTCAGAGTACGGCTGCAAGGGTAGCAAAGAGGGACATGTGGGCAGCCTTCCCCTCAACCTTCCCCAGACAGGTCAAGGCCAAGCAGAGGTGCTCCTTCAAGTCACACGGCTGCCTTGATCGGCCACAGGGCTCCCACCCGCGTCACTCCCCAGGAATCTGGTTCTTGTTTACCATGAGGAAGTGTGGTTATTACAGAGCCTGGTGGCCCTCCTCCAGCTTCTCCAGAGTGTGTGTGGAGGAGCCCAGGGCCTGGGAAGGGGGAGCCGCTGAGCAGAAAGACCAGCACCCTCCCTGGGGCCCTGCCCCTCCCAGGGCTCCCTCACCAGGACAAGTCAGAGAAGAGCCTATCAGGACGCTGGGGCATTTTTTGGCTGAGACATCTGGGACCTATCTTCTGCAGAGTTGGGAAGGGAAAGAGCAGGGAAGCAGCAGCAGCAAATGAAGGCAAACAGTCAAGGAACAGGGTCAAGGAACAGGGTCAAGGAACCAGGAAGAATGGGAGTCAGTGCGGCACCACCTATTTTCTGTTAAGAAGAGAAACCCCGCAGAGGGAGCGAAGCCCCCGGAGATTTATGTTTTGCAAACTTTCCATCCCTAGCGACTCACCCAATGCTTGTCACAGAATGTGACACTTACATTCTTCTGGAAGGATGGAATGGAGGGTGGCGCACGAGACAAAATCATGACAGTGGCCCCCATATGGTTTAGTGTCTTCCTGATGGGGTTTCTAAGTGCTTTCCATGTGTTAATCCAATCAATTTCCACAACAACTTTATAGGGTAGGTGTTACTAATATCCTTCCAGGGGTCCGGAAGAGGAAACTGAGGCCCAGTGAATCTTAGTGACTTACAGGAAGTACTGGAATGGGGGTTTGAACACAGGAAGCCAGGACTCAACAGTGTCTTCCTAGGCACCACGGTCTCCTGGACAGGGAGCAGGGCCAGCCGGAAGGGGACGATCCGGAGGCAGACAACTGTCGTCACAACTTGGGGTAGAGAGCTCTATCCTGGAGTTTTCTTCTTCTGTCAGTTACCCTGTCGTGGCCTCAGCGCCATCCCAACCCCTGGGTAGGCTTCACTGGGACCTTATTAAATCGTAAGGAGACTACGATGGTTATATTTTTCCCAAAGCAAAATTCCAACACTCTGTTAATCTGGCTCAAGATCTTGGTACAAAAGCCATAAAAAGACATGGGCCCCGGGACTAGCACAAGAGCCCGGCACCCTGCTCGCTCTTTCTCTGTCTTTGCTACCTCTCCTTGATGCATTTTCCGCATCTGTTCCCTCTGTAGTTTTCAGAACGTTGTCCAAATGAGAAGGCGTTTCTGAAACACCAGCTTGGTTCATTTTCTCCCCACACAGCTGTCTCCTCTTTTCTCCACGGGAAGTTGCGCTAACAAGGTAGTATGAAAATCAGGTCATTTTCACTATTTTTCAGAGTTTCCAGAGGCCACGGTGCTGCAAATGGAAATGTCAACGTGGGATAATTACATTGGCCCTGATGCCCTGTTTTCTGACTACCGTTTGTCCACAATCGATTACTGAAAAAGACAAAGGCTGTGAATAATCAGCCAAGCAGATGAAGTGTCAGGTGACCAGGCCAGAAGAGAAAACAGGGCTCCCCTGAAAGGTGAGGGAAGAAAGGCCTCTGGCCCAGGAAATATGTCTGCCATGGGGACAAATCAAGCGACAGAGAAAGGTGTAGGGCTCAGACCTGGCCTCAGCAGGCCAGGTGTGTACAGATACACCAGTTACTCACTGGGCTGGTCCTTTTAACATCTTCTGAGAGCCATGGGAAGCTCTCTCTAGGAAATGGGGAAGGAAGTCGTAAGAAAGGCCCCTGAGGATATCACATGAAGGAGGAAGCATGGGCATTAGAATGAGGGTAAAAGATCACAAGTCCTGGAAACTAGTTATTCAGAGACAGTCCTTGTAACACACCCACACACCCACCCCTCCCCCCCCCCCCCCCACACACACACACGGGGTTGACAGAGTCTGTGGCCCACAGTTTTCTTTGGCTGGCTTCTTCTCTGCCTTTAAGTCTGGCGGAGGAGATGGGGCTAGGCATTTATCGCTGGATGTTTTAGTCAGTTTCACTTCCTGTTTCTCATGCTGAAAGCATAATAATCATCATAATGATAATAATAATTCTAAGGACTTGCCTCTGCCTCCTATTTATCTAGGGCCTGCCAGAAGTGTGCACATAGGTGGAAGAGGGAGACTACAGCTTATCTACTCCATCAATCAACAGCTGGGAGTGGAGGCAGGCATGGAGGTGAGGGTGGGGGTTAGTAATTAGCAGCGGAAATTATTAAACTCATTTTTTTTTTCAAGAGGAGGGATCTAAATGGGTTGTTAGCTCCCCAAATGGTTATTCTTACCACAGAGACATTTATAAATCTCTTCTTCCAAGGTCCTCTGGAAATAAATCCTCCCCAAACCTTTCCATTCTCCAATCTGCCCCAGCTAAGGAAATCCTTGTGAATTGAGGCCCAGAGAGTTTAGGCTGACCTCCTAGAGTCACACAGCAAGCAGACTGGCAGGAAAGATAGGACCAGGCCAGGATTCTTCTGCATCCATTAAGAGCTATAACCAAGAAGGGAATTTCCAAGTCTACAGGGAACTTGCAAAGTTTTTAGGAAAAACCACAACTATTTTAGCTAAGGAAAAAATGTGCAGTCCCTGCCGACCTGAAACCCTAGGACAATAAGAGAGAGTTCCCTCTTACCAAGAACATGTTGAGAACATCTAAGATTAGGAGGGGTAGGAGGAACAGCTTTCAGACTTTGGTTGGGAAAAGCGTTCATGGAATAGAGGTGTCGGGACAGGGTTTTAATTTTTTACCACCAGTCAAGAGCTGTACTCTAAAGGACAAAGGTTATACACTTTATAGGCTCTTGGGACTCAGATGGAAGTGGAGAGAAGTGCGGGAAGGAGCCATTATCTTGATGACAGCAGGGACATAATCTTCCTTTAGATCCAGGGAGGGAGGAAGCAGGGAGCTCAAGATTCGTTTTTAGGGGCACCTGGGTGGCTCAGTCGGTTAAGCAGTTAAATGTCCGACTCAGGTCATGATTTCACAGTTTGGTTAGTGAGTTCGAGCCCTGTGTTGAGCCCTGCGTTGGGCTCAACGATGACAACACAGAGCCTACTTGGGATTCTCTCTCTCTGCTCCTCCCCCATTTATGCTCTCTCTCTCTGCCTCTCTCTCAAAATAAATAAACATAAAAGAGCGTTGTCAGGAAGGTGACAGGATGCGATGGTGCACGTTTATTTATTATGATATTTATTGTTGTTGGATTCCTCCCCTCCCCCCCCCCCCCCCCGAAGATCAATCATCAGCCCGGGACTGGATGGCGAGTTATAGGTTAAAACTGAAAATGAAATTTTAAAAATTTTCTTTAATGCTTATTTTTGAAAGAGAGAGAGAGAGGGAGGGAGAGTGTGTGCCTGAGCCCACGAGCCCAAGTGGGAAAGGGGAAGAGAGAGAGGGAAAGAGAGGATCCGAAGATGGCTCTGAGCTGTCTTCGCAAAGCCAACGATGTGGGGCTCCAGCCCACGAACCGTGAGATCATGACCTGAACCCAAGTCGGACACTCAACCGGCTGAGCCACCCAGGTGCCCCTAAAACTGAAAATGAAATTTAACTGACCCTGTGAATGAATAACCTCAAGCTGTCAGCTGTTGAGTCGGTGCAGAGAGGGACTAATCATGCCATCAAACACTTAAATAGCAAATCACTACGTGCCAGACGCTGTTCTGGACTCTTCCCGTGTTTTTGCTGGTTTCAATACTCACAGCAATGCTGTAAAGTAGGCTACGGCTGCTAGGACGTTCTTCTTCACGTCCACGGCCACCCTGGCTGTCTCGGCATCGCAGAGCTTGTCGAAGGACTGCGTTGTTTGGCCTCTAACCTCTGCTTCTCTTCCCAGCACCAACTACCATAGGCTCCAGCTCCTAATTTGCAGGACCCAGTGCAAGATGAAAATGCAGAGTTCCTCGTTCAGAGCTTTTAAGAATTTCAAAGAGCGGTAGCAGAACGATAAAACCAAGCACAGGGTCCTCTAAACACAGGCCCCTGTGTGACTGCATGGGTCACACGCCCATAGAACTGGCCCTGCATAGACCTGTATGAATCCTTGTGCGGAACACCGGGGCTGGCGTCTCTTCTCCTGCCCTGGTGTGTGTCCAACTCCTGAACAAGCAAAGGGAAAAGGGAAAAACACATCCAACCCCCAAGTGCCTTGAATGTCTGTGTCTGGCTTTGTTGAAGAAGGTATTCCATAGCGAAATGACAGTTTGGTTTTCACCCTTGATTTAGAGGATTTTTAAAGACCTCTCTCGGGGCGCCTGGGTGGCTCAGTTGGTTGAGCGTCCGACTTCAGCTCAGGTCACGATCTCACGGACCGTGAGTTCGAGCCCCGCGTCGGGCTCTGGGCTGATGGCTCAGAGCCTGGAGCCTGCTTCCAGTTCTGTGTCTCCCTCTCTCTCTCTGGCCCTCCCCCGTTCATGCTCTGTCTCTCTCTGTCTCAAAAATAAATAAACGTAAAAAAAAAAAAAAAGACCTCTCTCAATGCTGTATGAGTTGATTGGTCTTTCTATCCATTCCTCTCCTCACATCCCGCATCTAACAGGTTGGCAGTTTTTGCTGATTCTATCTCAGCGAGGCGTCCTGTATCCTGCCCTCTTTTCCATCTCCCCGGCTACTGGCCTAGTTTTTGCTTACCTGGAATATTCTAGTAACTGCTAACTAGATCTGTTTCCTTCAACCCCCATTGTTTCCAACCCTGTGCTTGTTACACTTCGGTCTTTATTAGTTACATGTTAGGACTTTCTCTCCCCTGGACTGTACATTTCTCCAGGGCGGGTACTCAATTCCCAGACACCTGTACCTTCCTCAGGAGCCCTGAGAAGAGTGTTCTGCCTTCTGGGTGTTTCTCTCCTGCCTCCTTTGTTTGCACATCTCTGGATTTCTATCAGGCCCCATGGTCTGGAATACAGCTCTGCCTCTCGAATCCTCAGTCAAGAGAGCACTGCTCTTTTGCCTAAATTCCAGAGGAAAGCATGACATCCAAAGCCCAAAATGTGGCCAATTAGAACTATTAGAAAGATCTGCCCCCCAGGATTCCTGGGTGACTCAGTCGGTTAAGCGTCTGACTCTTGATTTTCGCTCAGGTGATGATCTTGCAGTTCATGGGATCAAGCCCCACATTGGGCTCTGCGTTGACAGCTCTGAACCTGGAGCCTGCTTTCGATTCTGTGTCTCCCTCTCTCTCTGCCCCTACCCTTCTCATGCTCTCTTTCTCTCAAAAATAAAATAAACATTAAAACAAATTTTTTTAAAGAGTGGTGGTTTTGACTGCTACTTTAGGAAAGAAGCTCTAATCAAAGATGCTTTGCCTCACTATTTTTTAAAAAATGTTTATTTATTTATTTTGAGAGAGAGAGAGAGAGAAGGTGGAGAGAGGGGGAGGGGCAGAGAGAGGGAGGGAGAGAGAGCATCCCAAGCAGGCTCTGCACAGTGCCGACATGAGCGTCGAACTCAAGAAACCGAGATCATGACCTGGGCCCAAATCAAGAGTTGGACGCTCAACCGACTGAGCCACCCAGGCGTCCCTGAAACTGATAGTTTCTTAATAAGACTGAAGGGAAGTGATTTCGGGTTGTTCAGCCACTCAGCACGTACCGCCAAGGATCCAGGTGTTACCATCCCCTCCTGCTTTGCCGTCCTCGGCTGACTGTCCCCGCCCACCAGCTCAGCTCACCCCTTCACTCTTGCAAGGATGCTGCAGCAGCTCTAAGGTTCACACCCCCAAGTGACAGCCTTCAGCAGAGCAACGAAAGAGGCAGGGGTAAAACATATACAAATATTACAAGCATACAAATACCTTTTAAAGGTCCACCCCCCTTCCTGTGACTATGTTACTCATCAAGGGAAAACATACTTCCCAGAGAACCTCAGCAGATTTCCCGTTATATCTTACTGGCCTGAAATCGGTCACATGTCCATCTTAAACCAATCACTGGACAAAAGGAACTGGAATTCTCAGGGTAGGAAGAAGCCTACCACCCAGGAAGAGAGGGCTGGTTTCTGCATGGGTAACTGACAGCAAGTGCCCGGCTCCCACTCTGCGGACTCCTCCCCCAATCCTGTACCGTGTGGAGGCACCCCCCGCCCTCAGCCCTGCCTCTGCCTACACTTGCCCCATTTCTCCCCTTCCCTTTCCCAGCAGACTCACTGCAGGAGCCATGCAGCTGCGTTGCCTGTGTCCAGTTCATCCCGTGTCTCCTCAGCTCCACCGCAGTCAGGCTGTTGTCTCTGCTACCTTCCTCCTCCTTCTCACCCGAGTTCACTTCCTCAGTTTGATCTCTTTGCTGGCTTTGAACGCGTGGAGCCATCCCTTCTTCCTCAGCCTCCCTCTACCTTGATTCTCAGGACATCCCACTGAATTCGACTTCTACCTCCCTGTCCACTGCTCAGTTGCCTTCAATGGCTCCTCACTCCTCCCTGTCCCTAAGGTGTTTGTGCTGTCTTGGGCTCCTTCTTTGACCGTTTTCCAATCATTCCCTGCTACTTCTCAGGTTTCAACTATTAGCTAACTCTGTACCCAGGACCCCCAAATCTACAAATCCAGCCCAAATATTTTCTTGAATCCATACCCATTGTGGACTTCCATGACTAGGCATTCCCAGACACCTTAAATCATCAGCTACAAAACGGATTTCATTGTCTGCACACGTGCACACATACATGCACACACGCACAGCTTCATTCTGCTGCTCAGAGAAGGGATCACGATCTGTTTGGTTGTCAAAGGCTGAGTCTGATAGTCCTCACTCCTCTCATCCCTGACACTCAATGACCATTTCCTGCTCGTCCCCCCTCCTCTCTACCAGTTTTCTTCCTCTATGCTACTATGCCACTTCCCTGCCTCAGGCACTCGCCATCTTTTATCTGGATGATGGCGCCAGCTTCCTAACTAGCTTCTGGTTTTCTCTTTCCAGTGCATTCTCTCAGCATTGCCCCAATAATTTTTAACAATATAAATCTGGGGGTGCCTGGGTGGCTCAGTCGGTCGAGCATCTGATTTCAGCTGAGGTGCGATCTCACAATTCGTGATTCGTGAGATCGAGCTCCGCATGGGGCTCTCTGCCAGCGTGGAGCCCGCCTTGGATCCTCTGTCCCCTCTCTCTCTGCCCCTCCCCGCTCATGCTCGCTCTCTCTCTCTCTCAAAAATAAATACACATTACAAAAAAAAGTAAAAAATAAAAATATAAATATGAGTATGTTATTCTAGAGCTTCAAAAATCTTTCAATAGATCCCCAGAGCCTAGAGAAATGGACTATGTTCCCTAGTACAGCCTTGGGCCCAAAGTCACCAGTGCTGTTTTTAGAACTTTAGTCTGCAAATTTTGTGTAAATTCAGCTGAAGAGAGGACACACAGTGACAGAAATCAGTGAAGAGACTATTCGAAAATACTGTTTTGAAATCTCTATTATCAGATTTACAGATTTTGTAAGCCCACGTTGCTCCCAGAATCCTGGAATAAACACAATGCCCAATGAGTATTGATTTAAAATTGAAGGGTATTACTTTCCTTTGGGTTTGAAGTGTTTCAACTACTTAACAGAAAAGATAGAGTCCTGCAGCCCACTGATTTTAGCCAGATCACTTGATTTCTACAAATTACTTACTCTGTGGCCTCATATTAGTATCTGGAGGTGAGAATAAAGGTACAAAGTAATTGGGATGAAGGGGTGGATGAAGGAAACATCTTTGAGAATGAATGATAGGACCTGGTTACTACCAAAACCTGGGTGCTGGAGTGCCTGGGTGGCTCTGTCAGTTAAGCGTCTGACTCTTGATGTTGGCTGAGGTCATGATCTCAAGGTCGTGAGATTGAGCCCCACATTGGGCTCCACACTCGGTATGGAGACTGCCTAAGATTCTTTCTCTCTCCTTCTCTCCCTCCCCCTCCCCCCATTCTCTCTCTCTCTCTCTCAGAAAAAAAAAATCAATAAATAAAAACAAACGAGGAGCTCCTGGGTGGCTCAGTCGGTTAAGCATCCGACTCTGGATTTTGGCTCAGGTTCATGAGTTCGAGCCCCACATCAGCAGGCTGACAGCACAGAACCTGCTTGGGATTCTCTCTTATACTCTCTCGCTGCCCCTCCCCCATTCTCTCTCTCTCTCTCAAAATAAATAAATAAACTTAAAAAAAATAAAATAAATAAAATAAAAATAAAATAAATAAAAAATAAATAAATAAAATAAAAAATAAAATAAAATAAATAAAATAATAAAAAAATAAAATAAAATAAAAATAAAATAAAATAAAATAAATGCTGGGTATCCATAGTAAGTTCTGTCTTCTGTCTCAGGGGAATGTAGCCAAGTCCTTGGATTTGAAAACAGTTAAAAACAGGATAATTTAGTGTAGGGTATGAGAGGAGTTGCCTATATGGGTGATTGTATGGGGAGGGAGGGGAGGAGAGAAAGAGAACACATAACATTAATAAATCACAACCGCATCCAATAAAATAGAAATTGGGAGGCTCAATTTCAGATAAAAACAAACAATACTCCCCTTTCACATTTTCTTACTAATAGAACCCTAGCTTTAAAAGGCAAAGGTAATGGGGAAGCTTCTGTTTCTTAGGATCCGACACAAAAGGAGCCAATAAGAAAGGAAATGGAGTCAAAGAAGAGGAAGTCGTTTCTCGAGATGCATCTGTGAGAGTGTCTGGCAGGTGGAAGGGAGGGAACGAGCATCATTGAACTTCTACTACTCTCTGTCTCTGCTACAGCACCTCATATGCACTGCCTCGCTCAAGCCTCGTACCATGAGGTAAGAACGACAATTTCCATTCGTGGTGTAACAGAGGAAAACCTAGCCACAGACTTAGCAAGAGACAAAGGGACAAAGATCTTTCTGACCTCAAAGGACATGCATTGTCATCTCCCTACGACCATGAGTAGCCAGCTGGGAAGTCTCCTTTCTCAGGATAGTGTCTATCTTTCCAGATTCATCCATTCATTAAACAAGTCTTAACTGAGGCATGGAGGTAGGCTATGGGGTAGTTGTGGTTCTGCTTTGTGGAAGGGCCATGCAGAGGATCCCTAGAGGTCCCTTCTCGCTACAAAACTCAACAACTGTGGTGCAGCCCTCTTCTCTGCTGTTATCAGTACCTGAGTCATTCCTACCAGGGAAAGGGCCAGAACACAGTGACCACTGCAGGTCTGATCAGGTTAGGGACAGCAGCAGAAGACAAAGCCACTAGGAGGTCTGAGGGTCAAACTGGACCCCAGCAGGCTCTCCTAGGCACCTGTGTTAAATTCAGGCCCCAGTACAGAGTTTTAGTTTGAGATGATGAAAAAGTTCTGAAGCTTGCAGAACGGTGATGGTTGCACAACAGTGCGAAAGTACTTTAATGTTCCGTGAACTATCCACTTAGAGATGTTCGTACATTTTGTATCCTATACATCTTACCACGATAAAAAAAAAAAAAAAGTTTTGTATCCTACGCTTTGTATCCTATACATCTTACCACAATAAAAAAAAATGTTTAAAGGTAACCCTTAGTAACATAAATTCTTAGAAAAAACTTTTTTTTTTTAATATTTGATTTTTAAGTAATTTCTACACCCGATGCGGGGCTCGAACTTACAACACCGAGATCAAGAGCTACACGTTCCACTGAATGAGCCCGCCAGACGCCCCTTGAAAACAATTTTGAAACACATTGTGCGACATTGGTCCTGAACGTACACCTATCCAAAGCATTGGCCATTCAGCTGACCATTCGCACTACTGGGTTTATTTTAGTTTTTAAGCTATCAGTAGAAGGAAGGAAAGAAGGAAAGAAACTGTAGCAAAAATGCCATTAGTTTCCCTGTGGAAACAGTCACAACACTAGTCATATTGTTTCCAAACAATTGTCCCGATTTGTTTGCCACCAACAGCACCCAGCATCTGATACATAAAGCATCACAGTGCACATAAAAGGAATGTTCAGTAAGGTACCTAAAAATAAACGTAAATCATAAAGACTGTGAAGTGACGATAACAACAGCAAAATAGGCTCAGGACCAAGTCTTTCCATCCCGAGTGCCACAATCATCAGGTCACTCTGACCTTCCCTGGCAGGCAGCCCTGGATGACTGGAAAAGGTGACGTCCCTACCAGGACCAAGGAGCCCAGCAGCCTCGAGGGTCTGAGCCATGGGGAGGTGTCTCGGGTCCAGTCATGAGTGACAGTGACAGTAGCTCCCGACAAGGAAGACCACGCCGGCGATGGGACTACCTGGGTTCCAGGACCAGGAAGTGCCCCCCTTCTCCCACTCCTTGTCACACGGCACCGTGGCAGGCAGCGGCCTTCCCGGGAGGCAGGCAGTGCCTCTATCGTCTCCACATTACAGACGGAAAGAGCTAGGCTTGAATAAAGATATGCAGACAGGTGGTTTCTTTTCCTCCATGGAGCCAAAAGGAAAAGTGACTCACTCAGTGTTCTCATTGGAACGATCTCCAGTGCTTTTTCCACTGTAAAGTATCAATTCAGAAAATGGAAAGACGCTCCTGGCTAGGGACTGTAACTGCAGTCAAGAGAAAGAGAGGGAAGCTAGAGGGACTCAAGTCTGGACTCACAGGCTTTTTTTTTTTTTTTTTTCTTTTTGAGCTTTGGAGGAGAAATTGCTATGGACTCAAGTGGGAGATGAAGTTGACCCCGCGTAACTTTATACCCATGTTCGCCACCAGAGGGGGCAGTTGCTCCACATCGGTGGTCTCTCTGCTTGGCTGAGAAGGTACTTACTAAGGTGAGAGACCCCTGAGGTCCTAAGGGTCATTTTAGCTCTCCGCTGCCCAAGTGTGGCCTGCATTTACTTAGCAAACATCACCCAATTTTAGATGAGGGAGGCATGCAGGGATCATCTTGTCCCAGGCAGCTGGCCGTTTCCCTCCACTCTTAAAGAACTCCAGAAATAGACTCCAGCATCTCTCTTGGCGGCTGTTACAAGGCTGTCAGGGTTGGCTGCTGGCTACCCACAGCCTGTGAGACAGGAGCCAGGTAAGGGTAGGTACCCTCCCATCCCCCGCCCCGACTCTGGGTGATGGTACTTTAGTCTCTGCAAAAGGAGCGGTGGTTCCTCCCTCCTGCCCAGGATACCCAGGCACCTGCCCCCATCCTTCTGGCCACCTCACAGACCACGCCTGAGAGCAACACTTAGACCCTTGGCCTATGAGCCCAAAGCCTGGAGCCCCGTCGTCTGCCTCTTGAGCTCCTTGTTCTAAGAAGCACCCTTTGTGGGGGTGAATTTGGGCTCATGAGAAACCCCATTTAGAATCTACTCCCACCCCTCCTTGCCCCCAATGCATCTGTCTTTGCTTCATTCCATCTGGTGTCCTCAGAGGAATGGCTAATTAAATTGAAAAGAGCTGGCCTATTTTTGGTGTTTTTCAGCTAAGACCTAGAGGAATAGCCACAAAGTTTGGAAAGAACCCCAGGGAGACTGAAAAGCCCTGGAGTTGGCTGGTTATTCTAAGATTGGCAGGTCCTAAATCCCATAGGCTGTCTGCTCCAGTTAAGGTTCCATCCCAGCCTCTGGGTCAGCAGATTTGGGGATGGGGTAAAAACTGGAGGAAGGGGAAATATTCTCCTGAGTGTTCTTGTCCACTCATCCTAGAAGAAGAGACAAGCTCGTTTATTGGGCTTTGGGGTTTTTGTTTGTTTGTTTGTTTTGTTGCCAAGTCAGAACAGCCACTGCACCAGTTTGGGGGAACAATGCTTGTTTTCTGGAGAAAGATGGCAGGAGTTGGGGTGAGGGGGTGAGATGTGGAGGGGAGGCAGGGGTGGAGCAGAGGTACAGATCCCTATCTTAGGTTCCTTTCCTTGCATCTGAACAAATACGGTTTCATCCCAGAAAATTACTTTCTGGCCAAAAAGAAAACTCATCATGTTACTCCCCTATGTGAAAACTCCCTTCGGCTTTTTATTTGTCTGCTTGACTGATAAACTCCAGAACTGGACCTACAATGTTCCCTTTAAGTCAACCCAAACCTTTCTCACCAGATTCAGTTCCTGCCATCCTGTGTTCTAGACGATGTGAGTGTTTCACCATCCTTTTTCACCTCTTGCTGTTCCCACACATTTCAAGTCCTCTGCCAGGAATTCCCTTCTCTGCCTAGCAGATTTTACTCATTGATGGACTTTTCATCCAGTATTACCTCTCTGAAGCCTTTTTTTTTTTTTTAACACTTCTAGGAATTAGTCACTGTCTTGCTGTGAGTTCTAGAACTTTGATAATAGCTCCATCATACCTCTGACCAAACACATTATAGTGATTTTTTTTTTTAAAAACCATGTCTCTGTTCTATGTAAAATATTTGCTCCTTGAGCAGGGAGTGTGTTTTGTCCATCTGTATAGCCCGAGTCTCCAGCATGGGGCCAAGTGAATTTTTATTGAATTGCTTGATCGATCAGGACATCACTCTTGGAGGTGGAAGAAATCTGTCCTCTAGAGAGCCTAGTGGGGAAGACAGTTGAGAAAGTTCGGGCAGGCAGTTCAGAAATTGATCCTTCCCAGGTGAGGTGAGAAGTCACGTGTGGAGTCCGGTGGGTGTCTTTGTCCATGGCTGTTGTGTAAAATCTTAGGGGTGGAAAATCTGAAACTTGTCCTTGGGTGGATCCAGTTGCTGAGTAAGCGGCAACAGTGAAAGTACTCCCAGCTCTTCGTTCACCTGTCCCCAAGCCCCATCTCACATTCCCACTTCCTCCAAGAAGCCTTCCCTAAACTTTCCTGCTCCTGGCTCCCCAGCTGGGCTGTTAGATTCTTGAAGTTTTGTCCTCATTGGACAGCACAATCCTGGTGCATGTTTTGTGCCCCCAAATTGTTCATCGGTGCCGATGAAATTGCCTGCTTAGGATCATAGAGACTGTGTTGTAATACTCTGCCCCTGCCCCTCTGGATCTGCTACCCATCATTCTCCATGGCACTCTGTGCCACCCCAGAAGTTTGGCCTTTTAGGATTGCACCAGCCAGACTCCTCTCCTCTGGCTTGCGGTCAGGTTTGGCCAGTGGGAGGTGTGAGAGTAAGAGGAGATGGCAGCCCTTTCAGCCACTTGCTTCCTCCCTGCTGGCCAGAGGTTGGCAGTGTTTGTCTTCCTCAAAGGCCCTCTGTGGAGTGGCCGCCTCCTCCTCCTCTTTGACAGTCCTGCTCTCCGAGATTGCACCAACCAGCCCTTTCCCTGGGCCAATGTGGCTATCTCCTGGGAACCTCACTGTCCCCTGATAGTTTCCTGTCACCCTTCCCCGGTTTTGTAAACGGCCTCTTCATCAGACTCTCCCCAGTGTTCCTCTTTGAGTGGGGATTAGACAGGGTGGCCTCTTAACCCTCTGGTCTAGCTCCAGGCCTGTAGGGTTCTCCAGATGACTGCTTAACACTGGCCCAAGCAGGGCCCTAAATTATTGATAACTTTCCAGGAACTTACATGCTTCTGCATATGCCCTACTCCCCTCTGATTTCTTAAATTTTCCAGCCAGAGAAAATGAACATTTGTCCCCAACCTTAGCAGTAACCTTCAGGGAGTTTGGGGTTCCCTAATAGCCCCTGAAATCACAAATAATCCTGCTCCTTCCAGATATGTTCAGTGTTTTTCTGAACTAGTTAGATCTACAAACACGGAATGGCTTTTTGTTTCTTTTGTTTGGAGGGGGGGGGGTCCCAATTTCTCCCCTGAACAGTCAGCCATCAGGTTAACAATCTTCAGCACTGTTGAATGTGCCCCTGCCTTCCCTCCACCCCCTACCGCCGTTCGCCGAGTTCAGGCTCCTTGAGTTCAGGCTTCTCAGGGCCTAGGGCTCCTGGGGTCTGGGCCTCCCCATTCGACAACACCGTGTCGTCCTGCAGGGAGCAAGTTTTCTGACTCCTCATGATCCCGAGACCACTATCCGCACACCCTCTGCAATGAACAGGTACACTTGGGGCCACACGCTTTCAGCCATAATACACAGGGCATTTGTCTTACCAGGAGGATTGGAGCAAAATGGGCCTCCTGGCTCAAGGTCCCCCAACCTCTTAGGGGCTCAGAGCTGAACAAAGAGGGCTTTAGCTTGCTGAATCGCTTCACCTAGTTCTGAGACTTCAGTAAAAACTCTTCTTCTGGGAGCCTCTCCGGGTGCTGTCCTAGATTGCCTAGGGGGCCCTCGGAGCCAGATCCGCAACCAGCTGCCCAAAGGGAAACTGAGGCCTAGAGAGGAGAAACAGCCACTGCCCTGAGTGACAGGAGAGGGTGGGTGGGGGAAGGGAGAGGGGACAGGTGTGCAGTTGAAGGTTATCAAATGCTGATGTTCTGAGCGGAGAGGGTTGGAAATGGGGATAGGAGTGCATACAGGGGGACAAAGCAACGGGAAAGAAAAGATATCAGGGGTGTATGTGTGTGTGCGTGCACACGCGTGTGCCCACCACAAAAGGCTTTGGCCAAATTAAGACTTGTGGAACTTTTGCCAACCTCTCTCCCTTCAACTCCTCTGCCTACACTGCCCTCCTGCGGGTTATCACCCTCTCCCAGTGCCAGGACTGGGGGCTGATAGTTTTGCCTGGGGTAAAGTCCCACGGATTGGCTGCCCTCCCCAACCCCCCCCCACCCCCCCACCCCCCGCCTGAATTGCCCCTTCCCACTCTCCTCCGGTCTACCCCAGGCCCCATAAAGAAGAGCTGGCACCCTCGCCCACATAGCTCCTCCTGCCAGATTGAGACACTTGAGCTGGGAGATTACCGGAGCCCTCTTTTTAACCAGTCTCGGCTCATGTGACTGGCTTTGGTCCAGGCAGACAGATGCGGGCCAGCCCTCCAGGCAGGGCACACAGCACTATTTATTTCCTACCGGGTCCTCTTTGGGCAGAGCAGGCAGGGTGGGGCTTTCTCATTGTATTTAAGCCTCAGCTGGCGCCACGGAATTGCCCTAGCCTCAGCCTTTGCCCCTTTCCCAACCCTGTAGGTAAAAATACCCCCCTCCCCCCATGTTGGCACCTTTGGGGAGCTGGGTGGGGGCGGGGGAAGAGAGTTGCTGAGAATGCACTGTAAACACCACATGGGGTGGGGGGTGGGGGTGGGGTTGAACGGGGCAGGGTTTTTTTGTTTTTTTGGGTTTTTTTTTTTATAGCAGCAGGGGAGAGGCTGGCTCCAAACCAAGACTCTGCTACCAACCAAAGGGACGAGGAAGGGCGTTTGGTGTCTCCAGTTTGGGCCTCAGTCTGTCGCTTTTCCCATTAGGAAGAGCCTGGGCACCATTCATTCATGACGTCACAGGAGGAGGCATTGTAGATAGTGGGTGGTCCGTGGGGGACACGATCCTGGCTGGTGAGGGATGGGGCAGCCACCACGAACATCCTGTGCTGACCTCCGCCCCCACGCTTTATTTTGTTCACTCCTAGGGCACCTAGGGCATCATCGCACGTATCTCCTTGAACGTCAATTCTTTCCCTGAGCTTTACCTTTCCCCGAGCTTTACCTTTCCCCAAATTTTGAGAGCAAGGACTTGTGTCTAATTCATGTTTGAATTGCCCAGCACAGCGCCTGGCGCACAGAAGACAGGAGAGAATGGAGAAGGGGTCAGCCCGTTGGGGGGGGGGGCTTGGCGCCCCTGGGGGAGCCCCTGGAGAGCACGTAGCTGTGTGGGGAGGGGGACACTCCCAGGGCTGGGATGGGGACACTGCCAGCGCTCTCTCCCTGGTTTCTAACTTCACCAACCTGGACTCCACGGCCTGAGAAATCCCAGCCTTGCCCCCTTCTCCAGCCCCAGCGGCACCGAGGCTTTCCCAGCTAATGCTGCACCTTTCTCCTCGGGAAGTAGTAGAATTTAGGACCAGGAATGAAGAAAGAACGGGGGATTACTCGCTCTTTGAAATGCAGCTGCCCGGGGCCAGGTTCGGTTTGAGATGGGTAGGAGGGGTGGCGTGTGTGACCCTGCAGTTGGGAGACAGTTGTCCCTGCAGGAAGGCCGGCCACGGAAGCGCCTGACCCCTGTTATTTCAGCAGGATTGAGGGGAAGCACCTGTGGTCCTTCCCTCCGCTTGGCCCCTGCAGGAGTCAGAAGCCTTCTCCGCCTCACTCCTGCTGCTGTGCCTGGACTGTCTCTCTAGCACCTTGAAGCAGAAGGTGATTTGGGGTTCCAAGGAAAAGAAAGGGGCTCTTTTGTTTTTCTTAATGTTTATTCATTTTTGAGAGAGAGAGAGAGAGAGAGAGAGAGAGAGAGAGAACGAATGAGCAGGGAGGGGCAGAGAGAGAGGGAGACACAGAATCCAAAGCAGCCTCCAGGCTCTGAGCTGTCTGCGTAGATAGAGCCCAATGCAGAGCTCGAACCCACCAGCCATGAGATCATGACCTGAGCTGAAGTCGGACACAACTGACTGAGCTACCCCGGGGCCCCTAGAAAGGGGCTCTTGAATGAAGCTTTCCTGGCAGGGACTGGAACCAGGACAACGTGGGACGACAGCTGCTCAAAAACCACAGAGCAGTATCTCAGGGAGGAAGTTTCGGAATCTATCCCAAGCACTCGCCTGGGTCTCAGGCACTGGGTTTGATGATGGGACAGAAATAAACAATGTCGATTTAGCAACCAGAGAAAACAGCAACGCTAGCCAGCAAGTTGTTGAAGGAGATAGGCAGGGAGGGAAGGGTGGTGGGGAAGTCTGGTGTCTGCTCCTTCCTCCTCCTCTGTGCTTTCTCTGGATAGTGAATTTGGGATAGAGTTGATGTTTGAGGAGAGAGTACCAGGAGTCGAACCCCTGACCTGAAATCATGGCGGAGAAACCCCAAGGGTGACCCCAATCTCATCTTCAAGGTTGGAAATGGAGGGGAGTGAGAGCCAAGTAGCTTTTGGGATAGCACCTTTCTCCTCCTTCAGCTCGGAACACAAGCCTTACATAAGAACATTCTCTTCTGAATCTACCTCCCCTTCCTGCCCCATTCACTTACAGATTTACACAAATTTAAAACCAGAGCAGAGTGGAGGTAACTTAGGAGTTTTCTCTAAACCCATTGCCTGGCTTTTGTTAAACAACAGAACATATGAACGTGTGGTCTGCAGAGCTGTGGATGCTCTCTGACAAATGCCACTAGGGTGCCCCCAACCCGCCCCGGCCCGCATTCCACCCCCCCCCCCCTCCAGCCATAGCTCAATAAGTCACTGTTGAAAGAATAAATGTACTAATAAAGGCCTGTATGGACGTGCATTAGAAAGGCAGAGATGTGTGGGCCAGGGCTCCACCCTGGGAATAATTAAGGATTCTCTGCAGTGGATCGGATTGGGTATCCTGGGTCTGCTCCTGCATCGGGAGCCTGTCAGCAGCCAGATGCACAGGCAGGGCTGGGCAGCGTTTGTAAAACAAGGTCAAATTGTACCCAGGCTCATGCTATAGAAAAAGCAAGACCAGACCTGAGCATTGTCACGGTCTAGCTGCGGTCACTTCAGGTCTCTGCCTCTGGACTGAAATTACCTCCTGGGTAATGAGAAGCGATGGACGGCACACCTATTGTTCTCATTGCCATTTCGTTGCCTCCTCAAAGCTCTAAGTTCTGATAGTTTCGGCCTTACAATGGTCCAAAAAGCCACGGGACCGTCCTGTCTTGGTGTCTACTAGAATATGAGGAAATCTGAACAGCATGGGGAAGGCTGATATTCTTTTTAAATTCTGCCTGGCCTCTAGTTTTCCTTAAGGCACAGCTGCTTTCACACGAGTACAGGAGGGTCCTTTTCTAGCTTTAGGCCAGGCTCTCATAAGGCAAAAAGCCTGTTGAAGAATCCAGGGGATGATTCAAGGGCGGCAGAGGGCGGTCCGTGAGTTCAGCGTCCACTTGGTTCCTGTTGCCAGGGCAAGAGTGGCGCGGGGCCAGCTCAGAAGCAGGCAGGAGCTGAGTTGCCCAAGGGCCCCTAAGAACTCTTGTTTCCCTTTCCTTCCATGTGCTCAGTTCTCTTAGGTTTTAAGTTGTTATGTGGTTCAAGTCCTCAGCCTAAGAAACACACTGAAACTTCCCAAATAAACTGTATTCCTTGAAGCTGCTTGTTAGGATTCATCCTGAAGTTACGCTTGGGCCCCTGGAGGCTACATGTAAGAAATCCTGATGGGAGAGCTGATGGTCAGGGCCCCCTGGGAAAATGGCCATCCCTACATGACTTCTCATTTCCCTTTTCCACAAAGCCAGGGTACGTCCTGGATTCTGAGGAACTATCAGAATAAGCAGGATCTCTTTAAGGCCGTCTCTCACCCTACCCCTCGTCCATTTATTTCCTTTTTCTAGCATTTTCTTTCTCTCTCATTGTCAGCACTGATAACCCATAGCGACTGGTTCACAGTCCCCACACTGGTGGGGAGTACAGCAGGCAGGGCCAGCTGCGGACGTTCTCAGACTTGGTTTTGAAACAATCATGAGGTGCTGAAAAATTCTCAAAGCATTTCATCTTTATGTTTTGATAAACAACCCCCACCCCCAAACAAAACAAAACAAAACAGAAAAACCCACTGAGTCATCCTTGCCAAACTATACTTTCCAGAGGAAGCGTGTCAGCAGATTCAAATGAACAATGATAGAATCCCGTGATACCAAGATGATTCAAACCTGATGCTTTAGAGGCTGACATCCTGAGCTGAACTAGTCAGGGGTCACCATCTGGCCTGATTTGGGGGCAGTCCTTTCTTTTTAGTTTATCTGTGCGGTGGCAGAGGAGGTTGAGACTCTTTCTAGTCAACAGGCAGGCAGGCTTCTCCTGTTATAGAAAACTTGTGAGAGAGTCTAGGCACGACTTGGTGGTTGGTGAGCTATATTAAGAATCATATTCTCTCCTTCAAAGTCTAGACGATGTATTTGTAGCTCTGGCTTATCTCAGGGGTTATAGATCTCAGGGGCCAGAGCTTTCAGTCCCTACATGGATGGGTTCACTGGGACTCTTAAAAACCCGCCTCACTGAAATTAGCAGGCATAATTTGACAGACACTTGGAAAAGATTACCCCCTAATCACATTATGGCTGCAGGCCAGGTTTGGAAGTAAGCTCTTTTAAATTCCTAGGCCGTAGGAAGTACAGGTTGAAGACAAAAGCGGGACATGCTGGACTAAGGATGTTAAAAATATTTTTTAAAACGGGGAGGCTGATGCCTGGCAGAGGACAACTCTTCCCTGATGTGCTATTCCCTCGTCTTGTCTCTCTCCTTGTTTGGAAAACTCCAGGTTGTTCATATCATGGACGACTGTGGCTGCTCTCTGTGTGGTGAGCTATGGTGCTCTACAGACCGGTCACCTCCGACACGACTGAAGACCCGAAGGAACACGTGCTCTGGCAGCTCCCACCTGCTTCAGAGAAGGACCGAGCCTTGATTCTCAGAGGAGCAAAAGCGTACGCAGGCAGTCCGGAACAATCATTGCCACTTTTCCACTTCCATGTTGGTGACATCAGGTAACAGATACATGGGACATAATTAAAAATAAACGAGAAAAAGGTTTCCATGGTTCACGAAAGCAGTAGGAGTATTGTGAGGAAAGCTTAGAAGCATTTATCTGCTGCTACCCAAAATTTAGCATTTGACTTTAATTATGCCTCCTTAGGAATTAAGCAAAGCAGAAAATGTTTCAACATGACCAGCTGCTGCAGATCCAAACTGTTTCACAGGTGAACTTTTTATTTAATCTTTTCTGTTGCTTTTTGATCATGCAATAAACCCCACTCGTAACAGATTAAAGGTCATAAAAATTATAATGACATTAGCCAGCTAACCCATTTTTCCCAAACCCTCTTAAAACACCTAGGACCAAAGCATGCTACTATAGTCATAAACCAGAGTCGTCTGGGGAAGAGGCAGGCCCCACCCTCTCCTCTTTCAGAGTCCCTGTGGGTCAGAAGCTGAATCTTTATGCCACAGTTAAGGTTATGGCTGCGTTTTTCATACGTATTACCAAGGTGTCAGATCCTGGACCAGAAGGAGGTGCCCTCACATAACCCTTCTCCGGTTACCCCTGCTCAAAGAGGAGAGATTGGAGAGTGGAGATCGTGTGGGTTAACTTAAAAGACAAGAGGTGAGCACATTCCTGGCACACAGAGGGAGATGGACCTCTGTCACCTGCGCGTGACGGATAGCATTACAACTGGCTAATTTAGAGCATTAGGAAGACGTGGGCCTGCCCATTTGAAGCTTCCGTTCCAACAAAGGAGAGTTCATGATGGCATATGATAAATGCACAGATCACTCACCGTGAGGGCAGAAGGTAGGACAGAGTCTAATACGATGAGCAGGTTATTAGCTGGATTAGCCAATTTCCCATGTTGAAAGAAAAAAAAAAATGACTTCAGGAAATGAAATAAAACAGAAATTCCTACCCTACTCTTTCCACGGCATCAATAGCGATTTGGAAACGGAGTTGAGTTTTGCCAATTTAAAACACAGTAGAAGTCAACCGACTTGGCCTGTTTAATGGAAATGACCAGAAGAACGAACATGGCTGAAGAGCCATCCAGTAACCGTCAGTCAGACAGCCTGAATCTCTGCACTAACTCTGATCCAGTTTAGTCACTCACTGCTGTGGGCAGGGATCCAAGAAAAAAATTTCACAGGGGCTGAAAGAAGGGGGCCCAGGGTAACAGCCTCTAAAAATGACAACTTGCCCCGAAGCTTGAAACCGACTCAAACCTCCCCGGATCCATCTGGCACAACCAGCACATCTGACAGCAGCCCACGGTCTCCAAACGTGAATCGGCTGCAGAGGACTGGCATGCCAGCCTGAATGACTCTGCTCCGCGTCACTCGCTCGATTGCCAAACTTAGGCACGAGCGCATCCATCCACCTTCCCAGAGCCTTCTAGAATCTGTCTCCGGTGTCATGGGTTGCCTACCGCCTGTCACTTGGCCTGCTTTCAGGAACCCAAACGTCCACTCAGTGCACAGAAACAGACCACACGTCCACCTCAGCCACAGGCTCGTCTCTCCCGTCACGGATGGCGCGGGCTGACCCGGGAGACCTGGCACTAAAACACCAACACCGAAATCCAGGGGCAGCCCGTGTGTTTGGGGTGGCAGTCCTCGAGACACTGTTTGCTTAGAAGAGCAGGCCTTCCACGCTGATAACAACGGGCATAACCACCTCAACCCGTGCTGGGCCGAGATAATGCAGGGGATCCTTACGAAACTGCTCCGTCAGGTGGCGAGTGCGGCGGGAGCTGGAGGGGCCTAAGGGAGGCGAGTGTTCCATTGCCTTCTGTAAACCAGGAGGGAAGGAAGCCATTCAAGTTTTACACAGTGCACCAGGAGCACCGGCACGTCCCCTTTCTAGGAGGCGGAGGCCTCAGTCTGAACTCGGCCGGAGGGGGTGCTAAGGGCACGCTCTGGACATTGCTTCATTCTGTTTGCACAGCCTGTGCTGTGGCAATCAGAGTACTTTTGGATAAGGCAAACGTTCCTTAAATCATATGCCCTTGGCATGTTTTTCCTTCTGGTTACTGTGTTGCCCAGCGAATGATCTCCTTCTGATCTCACGGCGCTTGCAGGAGACTAAGTTCTACAGTAAAAATGGAACTGGGTCACCCTGAGAATGGTGGTGAAGAAAGCAACGGTCTACTTTACAGAGCACACTTGGGGGCAGAGTTCAGGCGCACCCCTGGAGGAGAGTGGCAGGAGAGGGCAACAAAACAGTAGCACTCAGGTATTTAGGCACTGTGCCTTCTCCAGCCTTCCGAGAGACATTTGGCTAGCAGTTAGCTTTACTGCCAGCCCTCACTGTTTAAATCTTAGCAGGGAAAAAGAAAGGATGTTGAAGTGAAGGGAAAGGAAATGGGTTACCCCCAAGTTTCTGGGTTTTCTTGTAACCGAAGTGCGCTTAGAATCTAGGGAGCGGTCTTCAGTTTAAGCAACTAAAAAGTAGGGTAAACTGTGGCATGCTGGGGTGGCAGAGAGTGGGGAGAGAGGAGGGGAAGCAGCAAACTATAGTGAGGATTATCGGACAGTGATTTTATAAGGAAGAAAGTCCAGGGAAATGCAGCAAGCAGGCTGGTCTCCAGGGTTCCCAGGAATTAGGGAACTGTAGTCTGCATGCTGCTTCTGCCTTTTTTTTTTTTTTTTTTAAGTTTATTTATTTATTTTGAGAGAGAGACAGACAGAAAAGTAAGTGTGGGGGAGGGGCAGAGGGAGGGGGGAGAGAGAATCCCAAGCAGACTCCGCACTATCAGTGTAGAGCCCAATGCAGGGCTTGAACTCACAAACTGTGAGATCATGACCTGAGCTGAAGTCATGTTTAACTGATAGAGCCACTCAGGCGCCCCTGCTTCTACCCTTCTAACATTAATCTGGGGCAAAGAAGCTGCTTTATGTTGCTGGGAGACAGGGGTGGAGTGGGGCGGTAAAGTGATACACAGGACTCAGTTTTCAAGCCAGCACTTGGTAAAGTGGTAAGACATCAGTAAAATGCTTTGACTAGGAAACAAATCAGAAGCAAAATAATCACAGAAATAATAACAACATAAAATAAAATCGCCACAAATCACAGGACTGAAAGAGATAGGACTCATTTGAGAAGCAAGGACACCTCTTCAAGTGACTAACAGCTTCTGGAGCCTTCCCTTACGCCATATTCTGCTGAGCCCTTTCACCTGGAATGGGCCCACAGAGTGGCCTGCTGGGACAGGAGGCGCTTTGGCTCTCATCCAGAACCACAGCCGTGTCCCAAACCATCCCTCTGGAACAGATGCTGAGGGAGACTAGACACGGTGAGGAATGATCAGGATATTCCTCCTGCGATACCTTCTACCTGGAGAGAAAGGGATTTCAACCAGCAGGATACGCAAGGTGACGTACATCTGACGACAGTAACGAAGATACACTGACCTATAAAAAGTCATTTAATGTACATTCCAGGATGGCCAACACAGGCTGGTTAGGTCATTAGCCCTTGAAGAGTTCTGTTACAGACATATAAAAATGTTTTGCCGTGTTAAAAAAAGAAATCTAGTCTAACAAAAACATATCCACCAACGGGCTCGCGTTGTTTTTTTTTTTGTTTTTTTTTTTTCGCCACGTTCAGGTTTGCAAGAGAATTAAAAATACATACATACGCATCTCTGAGCACAGCACTGTCCATTAGCTAATGAGTTTGGGCAATACACTGCACAGAGGTATACCACCGTTGGATTCTGACATCAAGTTAGCTTTAAGCTTATTGGCTATTCCGACAACTGGAGGCAGCTTGGAACCCAGTCCCTGGAAAGCATTTGCAGGATTTACCACCCGTTTACCCGACACTTTTTCAATGGTCAGAGGTCTGGGCACAGACTTACTAATCCAAGGATGTCTCAATGCTTGAGCCGGGGTCAAACGGGCAGAGGGGTCCCAGTGGAGACACCTTTTCAAAAACTCTATAAACAAGCAGTCATCACACCCCTTCAGTGCTGTCACCCAGTCCTTGCTGCCTGGCGGACCCCGCTTTTTACCCCTACGTGAGCGACCCCCCACAAGCACGACTCTCCCGTCTGCCTGAGTAGTCATAGAACAGTAGCGAGGTAGGCCCTTGGAGTTAATAAAGTACTTGGCACGTTTGGACTGCTCCAGAAGTTTTGGTGGTGGCATCCCTAGCAGCTCCATCATACAGGCCAGCTGGTCCCCCTCATCCTCTCCCGGGAAGAGAGGCTGTCCTGTTAAAAGTTCTGCGAGGATGCAGCCAAAACTCCATATGTCTATAGGCGTGCTGTAGCGGCTTCCTAAGATGATCTCCGGAGCTCTGTAGAACCGAGACTGGATATAGGTGTAAAGCTTCTGGTATTCGAAGCAGCTGGACCCAAAGTCAATGACCTTGGTCGCACTGCGCCCGTGGTGTTTCAGGAGAATGTTTTCTGGCTTCAGGTCACAGTGAATGATCTTATTTTTGTGGAGAGCATCCAAGGATTGCAAGATGGATTGAGCAAACTTGCGAACTAACTGGACGCTAAACCCCTGAAACTTGTTTTTTTTAATTAGCTCATAAAGGTCTATGCTCAGCAATTCGAAGGCCATACAGACATGATTCCGGAATGTGAAACTTTCCAGCATGTGGATGACGTTCATGCTCCCAGTCTTGTCCTGCTTTTTGAGATGCTCCAAAATCCGGATCTCCTCGGCTGCCTGCCGATGGAAGCGCTTTTCGTTGCGCACCATCTTCAGGGCCACGTACTGTCGGAGCTTGTGATCGTAGACCCGGGCGACTTGCCCAAAACTCCCCTTGCCGATAATTTTCAGCACCTCGTATCGATAAGCTAGATGGTCACGAGGTACGTGAATATAGGCCCCATCTGCATCATCGTACCCCCCGTTATTGGGCCCACCAATCACTCCATGTCTCTTTTTGGCATTTGGCCCCACGAAGTAAATTTCTGGATAGTTGATGATTTCCAGCTTCTCATAAGCAGTGAGGTGGTGTTTATACTGCTTCAGCGCTTGCTCTGGAGTCAGTGGCACCACTTTGGATGCTTTGGCTGAACTGCTGGGTTTTACCGCATTCGAGCTATCTGAACTCTTACCCTGAGAAACGGTAGGAGAGCATTTCTCAGAGTCGCTGATGCCATCCGACTGGAGAGTATCGGATCTTCGGTTGCCAAATTCCTGAAACAGCTGTTCCACCTTCACCTCACCTCCATTCAGAAAGCGCTGAGTGTGGTCCCTTGTTACCTGCTCGGCAGTGGTCTATGGAAAAGAAAAATGAATGTAATAGAAAAGTCACTGAAAACAGTGGAAGGATGAAAGAATCCTCCCCCGACTGAACAACAACAAAACTGTCCAGTCACATACGTTACAAAGACCCAAAAGTGAGGTAAGACAAGCAGGAGTCTCTAGAGACTTGGGTTATATTGATCTCGGACTCCCGGAATACTATCACCACCTCAACCCCCTACACATGCCTTGTTTTGTTAGGGAGAGATGGTCTTCTTACCAAGCCCTACACATGCTAGGTTCCTTCTGGTAGGTATGTCTTTCTACTGAGAATCTTCTCACCCCATCCACTCATCCACACTCTTTCAAGGCCCAATTCAAGCCCTCTCTCTTCTATCTAGAACTACTCCAAGCCCATACTAACGAATCGTGACTGTAGCTTTTCCAACCCATACCACATAATCTGGCACTTGATTACATACACACTGTCTCATATTGTTTACTAATTGTTTCAAATATCTTCCCAGATCTTAATGGCATATATAGAATCAAAATATGCACGTTATAGTGTTCTATTAAACAAAACAAAACAAAAAGGCGTTCTATAAATAAAACACCACTGAAGGACAGAGGCAGGATTTGAGCCCAGGTCTTCTGTCAGTCCAGCACCCTTCTCATGAACACAACTTGGTACCAGCTTCTCCCAGTGCCTGCAGTCCTCTCCAACTAGGGCTGAACGAGGACTGTGGCTTGGAATCAAGCAAGGCCTCGTTATTTACTGCCAGGTTCCCCCCAAAATGATTGAATCCTTCTAGCTCAGTGCACTGAATCACAAGAGTTCTAAGCCAAAGAGGGCTCCTGAGATCATCTGGGCCAGTTCTTTAAGTATCTGATGAGTAACGGTGAGAATCCAAGGTCCTGGGGGTAAGGTGGGGGAGGTTCTTGTAAAGCTCTCTCAAAGAGATCAAGAGTCTCTCTCTCTCACTTACACCTACACCCACTCTTCCTCAGCAAGAGCCTAAGTGATAATGGCATACTACTTTTTTTTACTTGCATTTGCTTAACATTCTCCTTCAAGGAACAGTAACTCAGAAGACAGCTTTACTTACTCCTTCAAGAGGAAACACAATTTCTTTGAAATTAGATGGAGGAAAGGAAAAGCAAGAAAGATAAATACTTTAAACAATCACGCGCGCGCGCGCGCACACACACACACGCACACGCACACACAAAGAAAAATTAAGAGGGTGCTAGAAGGAAAGAAGAGATGGAAAGATAATGATCCAAAGTGGCCAAATCTTTAAAAACAAGAATTTTAATCTAGCTCAAGAAAACAGCACATGGCCTATTACCTAAACAACAATATAAAAGATATAAATAGCGGCAAAAAACAAAAGATGAAAACATTTGAGTGTTGGCAAACTTCATATACAGCTATAGTTATGCAAGCAGGACATTAGTTCCTGCCTGCTCCTTTCAGGTCATTTAATCAATTTAAACATTTGTGAAGTCCCACAGTTACAAAAACAGGATATTACATGATTACACACAAAGTGAAGTTGGCAATACAACTGTAGCCACACTTTGGCATGTGGGGTTTCAGTAAAGAGACGACCTATGGACCCAGAAAAATCTCTCTGATACCAAAATGGAGAACTATCGCTGGTCAAGAAAATAAAACAGGCCTGCAGACAGAACCCAAACACCTTGCTAAGATGGAAATATACTACAATGTTTTTCTTAGCAGTAATTAAGTCAAATAACTATTCCTCATTTTAGGTGGTTTTTCTTTTAATGTTTATTTACTTGTGAGAGAGAGGGAGAGGGAGAGAGAGAGGGAGGAGGGGCAGAGAGAGAGGGAGACAGAATCCGAAGCAGGTTCCAGGCTCCGAGCTGTCAGCACAGAGCCTGATGCGGGGTTCAAACTCAGGAACCGCGAGATCCGTGACCTGAGCTGAAGTCGGATGCTTACCTGACTGAGCCACCCATGTGCCCCACTATTGGTGATTTTAAGGATAAAAAAAACAGAAGAGGGTCCCCTTTATCCATCCATCCATGTGACATTCACAGGAACCCTTACTGTTCACTATTACATGTGCAGAAAGAAACAGGTGTTCTCAAGGAACTCCAATCTGTGAGGAGATAGACTGGCCGGACTAGGGAGTTACAATTGTTTGGTTTTAGGTAGATTTGCGTAACAAAAATCAATCTTTGTGTGCATCTCAGCTAGTTTTCCTTAAAATTTTTAATACCTAACTTCAATGCATCTAAAGATTTACCACTAGTGCTTTGGGGACACATGCTGAAGAAAAGCGATGTCAAAAGGCTTGGGTTAGAGTCCTGGCTCTACTGCTTAAAAGCTGTAGGTCCCTAAGCAAGTTGTTAAACTTTAGCTCAGTTTCTTAGCCTCGGTTTCTTTATTTATAAAATGTGGGTCATAATACCTACTTGCAGGATGCAAAGTGTAAATCAAACTATAATGAATAATATATGTGAAAGACCCTTACAAGCTATAAAACATTTTACAAACACTGGTAATAGTAGACAAAATTCTCAACATATTAAGGTTTAAACTCTTATACGCCCTCCCTTTTTCCCCTTTCAGTTTATCTCTTCTCTCTCTGGTACCTCCTTCCACATCTCCAGTCTCCCTCCACAGACATCTGGCACTAAATATCTCTCCTGCAGCATGGTGGCACCCACATTAGGCCTTCTTTTAGGAGGTGTGGAAACAACTCACCCATTTTCTCCCTGATACAAAACATGCTTTTGACTTGCCATACAATTTAAGGTAATTTAATTTACCTCTCCAAGATATCTGAACTTTAACAGCAGATCAATGCCTTAACCCAAAGGAATGACTCTCTAGGAACCGTAGTCATCAGTAACAAGCTGATAGGAAAGGTATTTGGGGTCCGGGGTCCAGGGTCCATCCCTGGGTATTTCACCTACCCTGCCTACATGTAAGGCTGTGTGGGTTCCGGGGTCTTCATTTCTGTCTGTGATAAAGAGGGGGTCTCGGGCACAGAACATGAATTTGAATGGATATGTTACAGAAATTTCATTGCCACAGAGCTATTACAGTAAGATTAAGGATGCCATGGTTTTTCCTTAAAGTGAGCCTAAATCTCTCTCCCTGAAAACTACATCTTATTTTGCCCTCTGGAAGGACACAGAAATGTCCAGATTTCATGTAAAAGTCCTTCAGATACTAAAAAGGGGCTGTCCTGCCCCCCCCCCCCCCCCCCACTTTTCCCTGGGCCCATCATGTCCATTATATCTTCTGCCTCATGCTTACTGCCTTATTCACATTCTCAGCATGGGCTGTTCTCTTAGAGTGTGGCTCCCAGAACAGAACAAGGTACCTCAGGTACAGTCCACTATGGGTTATCAAGGTTTGAATCTCCAGTGAATCTGAAGAATTCCAGGAAGGAATTTTTCCACACAAGGACGGGGTATCTTCTCAGGTCTCTTTCCTTTCCTGTAAATAACTCAAATACTGGCCTGAATCAATTATGTATCAAGACTGTTGTGCTATAAATAAAATCTTCCTTCCATTGTTCTAGCAGAGTCTAGAGTTTGCACACATGTTAAAGTAGAATAGTTATAAACAAAATACTATATGTTTCTAGTCCGTAGTTGTAATCACAGTAACTCAACAATATGTATGATCAATTCTACCAATTATTTTCTTAATTATGTGATTACATCCAGAGAGACCGATTAATTATGTTTTATTTAACAATGCTTCACATACACTGCTAATTTGGAGGACTCTTGACATTTCAAATAGAAGCTGACATTCTCAATTGTGTGAGTCAAGTCTCGAAGATCTTGCTGAGAAATTCCGAAAAGGAATATCCTTCTCATCCAGATATGAAACACTACTCTTTCCCTAGCTCTTGACCCTAAATCTGCAACACAAAGCTTAAGCCAATAAATGCCAAGCAGACGATTTATAGTTTAGAGTGAGAGCGCAAGAACATCTTGGATAAACAAAGCTTAAAGGCTTTGTGACAAAAAGCAATAGGGTCTAGGGACGGAATCTTAATGAATGTCTTAATGAACTATTATAAATGTCAGCAAGAGGTCAAAGAGCACTGCTTTCAGCCAAGTTTGCAAAGACACCGGTTAGGTTAGAATCTAAAACCCCATGTTTCTCAAAAACTGTTACTCTGTATGCTATACAGTAAGAAATTCATTTTAATCTTGAAACATATAGTTTAACTGACCTACTGGGAGGTGATTAGCACTGGCTAACTCTAAACTGAAGTTAAAATGAACTTTAAATCATATGTTAATGCACCAGCCCAACTGCAAAAAGTTTCCTACAGAGATGTGCTAATTGGCAGCCAGTAACCAAAAAGCCCGTGGTCAACCAGAGGAGTATATGGTTCTGGAACTCTGAGAGGTTTTCACATATTAAAGAAATAACCTTGTTGAAAATGGAAAGGAAACTTATTGTACTCCAGGGAACAGGTTAAAAATAGGGAGACCAGCCTTCCAAATATATTTAGCCAATACTTTCTAATATTATTAGCCTTGGAACTAGTGAAAAGATTGATTTTAATAGCAAAAGCTAACAGAAAGTTGGAAAGGGCTATGAAAAATTCAAGTAATTTTTTTTTTAGACTATAGAAACTGGGGCGTCTGGGTAGCTCAGTCAGTTAATTGGGACCTTGATTTCGTCTCAGGTCATGATCTCACAGTTCGTGGTACTGAGCCCTGCCATGGGCTCTGCGCTGACAGAACGGAACTTGCTTGGGATCCTCTCTGTCTCTATCTGTGTCTTTCTCTCTCTCTCTATCTGTGTCTCACTCTCTCTCTATGACCCTCCCCAGCTACAGTGCATGTGTACTCTCTCTCTCAAAATAAATAAATAGACATTAAAAAATATACTAGAATACAGAAACAATTTTAGGTCTTAAATGCAGAAATCTGAAGGAGAAATATTACAAATAAGTCTATTCAGTTATTCAATTTGGTCATCAGGGGACATATGCAGCAAATTTTAAAGTCACAGAATGGCTTCTCCCTGTCATGGAGTTCCTCCAAACCCCGTTCTCCCTACTATCCTGTGCATGCTGATGGAATATGAATTAATTTTTTTATTACCTTAAGTAAAACAGTGTCAAAAGCTAAATGTCTACAAGCTCCAGAATGATTAAATGCATCAGAAACCAAACTGTACTGTTCAAGTTTTATTTATGATCTATAAAGTGATTCTCTTTAGCATACTAATAAGCTAGGACTGCATTTCTATCTTGCAGGGGAAAAAAAAAACTTGCAGATCTATGAATTCAGGGGTATTATCTGTTCCTCATTTTTGTTAAAATGAACCTTTATAATACACTATGCCATCCCATAAAAACAACAACAACAACAAAACATTCCCTAGATAAAAGTAGCATTATTTTTTTCCTAGTGCCATATAATTTATCCCAGTGATTGAAAGGAATACATGGGGCTCCAAATCAAAATCATCTGTAAAGCTAAACTTGGACCACAGAAATTGTTATTCCAAAGTCAAGAGACAGCAAAAGGAAACAAAAGAGTCTGAGTTGCCAGTGAGATGTAATTGTACCTTGGGCATTAAGTAGCGCTTCCTTCTTTCCCAGACATCTAGACAGCAAAGAACAATTTCATTTACTTACATTTAGTCTTCTGGGTAGAGGTGGTTCGGAAGGATTGCAGAGTACATTCGAACAGGGTGGGCATTTGGTTTCATCTATCATCATGAAGGTATCATAGACACCATCCCCCAATCTAGTTGAAAGGATTACAGATAAAATCTGTCAGTAACTGAGGTATATAAACTTGTATTTCCAAAACATTTTGTGTCTTTACTCCTTCACATCTGCCACAAATAACTAATACAAAAAAATGTCTACACTGCATTTTGGCATCGAATACAAACAACTGGGGTATTTGGCAAAAGAAGAGAGAAAACCCAACTTTTCTTCTTTTTCTTTTTTAAAAAAAGGATAGCATTTTAGGTTTGTATTTTGACAGAGTTAAGACAACTCTTACTGTGTAAATGTTGTTAACAATAGGGACTATCGGGGTGCCTGGCTGGCTGATCAGGAGAACATGCAACTCTTGATCTTGGGGTTGTGAGTTCAAGCCCCACATTGGATGTAGAGATTACTTAAAAATAAAATCTTTAAAAAAAAATTTAAAAAATAAGAATAGGGACTATGAGAAGGATCTCACTTAACTTACTACATGAAAATAAAGGCTCGTTTAAATCTGAAGCCTAAAAAGTAACTGGAGCAGGAAAAGAGAGGAAAAAAAAAAAAGGCAGAGGTAACTGTATTTTAAAAGTCAGAGCCTTGGATTCTAGTCTCTGCTTTACCACTGGCTGTACTACCTTCTTTTCTGAGCCTGTTTTCCATGTTATAATGGGAAGAATAGTTCCAGTCTGCACACTTCTCTGTCTTACAGGCAAGAAATAAAAAGCCTTCTTAGAATGTCTTCTTTTTATGATTTATTCACTTACCTACTTAACATCTACCCAACTTGTAGAAATGTCCAGTGAATACTACAACAAATACTAAAGAGATTCTCTAAATTATACAAGGTACTGAATTTCACTTCTTTATCCACTCCATTTTCTAGTGGATGGTGGAAGCTAAATGCTAAATGATTAAGGACCATTTCTCTGTTCCTTCACGCTGTGCCTCTGCCACAAAAGAGGGGGAGGATTTATTTAAACCACAAGATGGTCCTAGATAATGCATTTCATCTGCCACCACGAACATGAATTTCCCAGTCATACACATCAGCCTTTCATCGTATCATTTTTACATAATATACTACAGATACAATGATGATCACGAGGTTGCAGGGGAAGAATTTTTAAAAATCTTTTAAAATATGCTGAAATATTTGTTTTCTTAATTGCAATATTTAAAGTTGCCTTTCAAAACTTTTATAAAATTAGTTCTAGAGTTTTCTTAATTGGTGTGTTATAGAAATACAAAGATAATTAAAAACACAACTACAAATATTTTTGAAAGATTCTTTATAAACACAAGCTCACATTCTGATAGAATTTTATGTATCTTTAATGAACACTGCTTCTCTGACAGCCAAAAATTCTGGATGTGACTGACTCTTTGCCAACAGCATGAATATAATAAAATGGGACAGGCGTCCACAACTACAGAGAAAAAGACAGACCCTGAAGACCTGCAAGTATTCTTATAAACAGGCAGAGGAAATTACCCAAAGGAAGTCTGCATGCAAATGAGCGGGTGTCCCTAGTCTCCCTTTAGGTGTAAAATACAATGCAAGGTGGAGATCTCTCAAAATAGGATCCCCACAAAGCCCTACTCAGCGCAACCCTTCACCTGCATATCCCAAGTCAGACCGCACCCCTCACGGCAAACCCCAAGAGTTCAGCCCTGGGTTATTTGCTCTGAGCAACAGGGCTTCTTGGAAAGGTATTTGCTCTCTGCCTCCCCCAGTTTGTTAAAAAGCCCCACAAAAAGTCCCAGTTTCTTAGAGTTCTTTACATATCCCCGATCTACGGCTTCTTCTCCTAGCTCCGCTCCAGCTTCTCCTCCTCCGCTCACGGGGGGCCGGGGGGGGGGGCGGGGAGGGGAGTTGATGCAGACTAGGAGGGTGGGCCGGTCCCCGGGAGGAGATCAGAAAGAACCCTTCCCTCGTCCCTGCTACCGGGGGTTCACTCCATCAGGCCTTCCCCGCCCCCCACTTCCCCCCACCCCCCACTTCCCCCCACCCCCGGCCTCGCCAGCCTGCGCCAGCCACCCACTCGGGGGCCCCCAGCCCGTTACCCTGCGCCGCCGTTACCTCCGCTGCTGGGGCGGGAGTCCGGCTCCCGGCGGCCCCGCATCCTTCCGCCCGGGCCCGCGAGCTGTGCCTCCCATCCGCTAGCTCGGGAGCCCCCGGGGGAGGGGCGACGGTTGGAGGGTCCGACGCGCAGGGTCCACCTGCGCTGGGGCGGCTGCCTCCGGGACCGCGACGCTTCCCGGGGGACTCTCGTCCAGACACTGCAGCTCCGCGCGCCCTTGCTTGCGACTGGCCGGGCAGGGAGTGGGGAGAGGAGCGCCAGGGGCGGGAGGAGCGCCAGGGGCGGGAGGGGGAGCGGTGTGGTCGCCTAGCAACAGAGGCACGCCCCGGGAGACGCCTCTGCGAGGTTACGCGATGACGCCAGGGGCGGGGCCCGAGGCCTCTCCCCACCGTGCGGCGCTGGCCTCCGCCACTGGCGCCGGCTCCGGGAGGCTCGGGGCGGGGCGTCCATCGCTTGCGCTGCCTGTGCTCTCTGGCAGCGAGTGAGGCTTGGGGTCGCTGCCCCCGGAGGGAGAAAGGCCTGGGGGAGGATTTGTGGAAGTAGCAGTTAGCCCCCGATTTCCGCCTCAGAAATACGGGCGCGCCCCTCAACCGTCTGCTGTCCTTCAGCACGTTGTAGCCTGAACTTCTAAAACCTCCCGTGAATATGAATTAGAACAAAAATGAATGAAAAGTCTAATTTCCTAGGCTTTCCCAAGGAGGGGCTTCTCCCTCCCCCCCCCCCCCCACCACCGAGGGGTAATGAAAGCAATAATAAAAACGTAAGAAGCAATAATAAACTCATTTAGTGACACTGCACCAGCGCTCACGAACATTGTTTTATTTAATCTCCGTGATCATACTATGTGGCATCCGCCTTTTACAGATAGAAGTAGGATCCAGAATTTAAGCTGACATTTGCCAGACTGCCCTGTCACGGGATGCTACGGATGGTAGGGCGCAAAGAGCCATTTTACTGATGAGAAAACTGAGGCCAGAGGAACCGTTCTTTCCCAGGATCTTGTAGTTGGAATTCCCAGCCTTCCTCGGGCTGCACCAGGCACCTTGGAAGACGCTTCTTGTTTTTCTCTCCAGGGGATATTTGGGGGCTTTTTAATTCTTTTTCTGAAAAGTGAAGAAACCTCAATAACCCCAATATTAAGTGGATTTCGATCATTGGGACGAAAAGTGAGAGGGAAGGAGATTAAAATAGAAGAACGCCTAGTGTCTCCTTGAGCGTGGTATCTAATCGGATTTCCCTTAAACCTACAAAGCACGAGGCCGACAGACACTCCAGGAGAGAAACAAACATTCCCAAAATGTCGAACAGGGGCGCCCCCTGGTGGGACTTGGGGGCTCATTGTCCCATACCAGCATAGCATAGTCCATAAATCTGAAAATTTCCATCCAAGGCTCATTTCCGTGTGATTAAAAGTCATATTCCCTGTTCTCTTGCCTCCAAGTAAAAATGTCGTTAAGGATCCAAAGGCTTTTCACTTTGTAAATTAAGGATGTGTCAGTTTGGGGAACTTGATTCTTTGCGACCAAAGTTGCTTTAGCTTCTCTCTGATATAAATAAATAAAACTTCTTGCACGATGATTCTTAAAGTTATTCTAATTTTATAAGTAAGCTTTTGTGGGTTTTGCCCCTCCAGGCCACACCCCCAGCAATCCTGCTTTCCTATGAGTTTGTGTTAGGGCTCCTGTGGAAGCTTTTGTTTGAAGAGAGAGGGTTCCACAGCAACAAAAAGTTGGACTAGATTGTTGCTGAGGTCCTTCCAGCTCTAAGATTGCAAAATCCTATTAAATAATCCCTGTTCTTAGTACTTATGTGGACACCCTAGACCACTTCACTGCTCTGAACATCTGACTGGGACTTGCTCCCACCAGTTTTTTTGCTTCATTCTGAATCACTGCTTTGAGAGGACCACATCTCTGGTTTCAGACATACCTCTGTGAGCCACCCTGAAGCCTTCCTGCTCTCCTTCCTGCTCCTGAGGTGGGAAACAGAAGCATCTTTTATCTTTAGCCATTTGTTCTCACGGTCAAGGAGAGGAGGATTCCTTGGAGGTGTTAGAGCTTCACGGATCTCTGAGCTTAGTGGTTTAAATACTTTCCAATATTTCTTCAGAGTCCCCGTTTCATAACAATCTGGCTGGGTGAAACAGTGGGCTGGGTTCAAGTCCAGTGACGGATCTAGCAGGAGTTTCCACACCCCCTCTGAGCTGGTATCTTGTGCCCTCTAGTTCATGAGCAGCTTTCAGACAATTCATGTCCTTTCTTCTCCTTTCAAAGCCCCACTCAAAAGTAGTTCAACATCGCCATTATCTTTCTCCACATAGTTAAAACCAGATTTAAAACGCTAACATGGATTAGCCAAATATAGAAGATGCCTGCCTGACCTTTGAAACCAGTTCTAATAAATCTGCAAAACCAGAAAACTGTAACGAACAGACAAAAAAAGGGAGCTATTCCGGGAACTTCAGAAATCAATGGGAACATTCGGAATGTGATCACAGCAGTTTCAAATGCATAGAGTAAGAAAATTTCCCTGTGGCCGCCTTCACCTTCAATTGTGTGATGAGATAGTTGTCGGTTAAATTTAAAATCGTTTCATTGCTATGAAGTATTCTTTACAGCGTGATATGCCAATACATAATATGACATATGAATCACAAAATTGGAATGCATTCTTAAAAATCTTTTGGAAAGAAATTCTCCCTTTCCTCCTAATTGACCTCAAATTTACCTAAGCTCCAGAAACATGTACCTGCTATTTTTTCAGAAATACAGAAATCTAGGGGCGCCTGCGTGGCTCAGTCGGTTGAGCATTCGACTTTGGCTCAGGTCATGATCTTGCGGTCCGTGAGTCAGAGCCCTGCGTCGGGCTCTGTGCTGACAGCTCAGAGCCTGGAGCCTGCTTCATGGTTCTATGTCTCCCTTTCTCTCTGCCCCTTCCCCACTTAGACTGTCTCTCTCTCAAAAATAAATAAACATTAAAAAAATTTAAAAAAAAAAGAAATACAGAAATCTAGCTCATTGAAACACTAAAACTATGCCTTATTTTTCTGGAACCCCACCAGTCTGCCTAACCAGACCCTGGAAACTCAGTTCAGTTTTTTCCAACTCTGTATTCAGGGTAAATACGTGCATTTGTGGAGGTTAGGGCTTTGAATTAGGCAAATGCCTTGTACCTTTAACTATCTCCTCCCACTACACAGCCTCCCCTGATACCTGCCCTTTAACAGGTTTCTGACTATCCTGTCCTTCAGGGCCTATGCAAGCACAGCACATCTCGTAAACCACACTTGGGTACTAGAGGCCCCACAGGCCTATAGAGAAATGACCCATCCCCAATCAGTGGCATTGCCTTAAGAGTAAGAGAAAGCCCACTCCCAAGGCCTCTCATGGACCTGTTGCTTATTGGGGTCCCCAGCTGCTGCTGAAATCAAGCCTCCCAAGTGTGTGTTATTGGAAGATACTCTGGCCAAGCTGCCCATCCCTGACTTAGCAAGGCAGTCCATATTCCTCCAGCTTTGCCTTGAGCAGGAATATGCATTGTGTAGGTTAAGGCTTGAAATTAGGTAATGTAGGTATTCCCAATAACTTGCTCTTGTGACCCAGCCTTGCCTGACATGGCCCTTTTCCCCATCCCTCACTACCCTGACCTGTGCCACCAGGGCATATGTGGACCACACCCGTTAGCAGTCCTTTAGCTTATGGTGGACTATGGAACACAGGCCAGATGCAAACCACTGAATAGCCTCCAGGATGGAGGGAGGCCACCACTTGAAAATTGTTCTGAGGCAGTAGCTTTAAGCTGGCAACAGTCTGTCCCCTTGTGGACTCACTCTGCTGGAGTCCTGGGCATCTACAGTAATCTGTAATAGGTCAACTTATAAGATATCAGAAAGCTTATTGTATATAAGTTTGCCTTAAACTCACCTTTCATGAATAGTGGAGATAAAAGGCTTATGTAGTTCCCTATTAGGGTTGTCAGTAATTACTAACCGCCCTATCTCACTTCTGTGACCTCGCCTGCTTGCTAAACAGATACCTTAGGATGCAAAACGTTCCCCCACCCCCTCTACCAAGATCTGGCCTAGGCCAGACCAACATGTAAAAAGTCACGTACTCACTGCCCTAAAGCATCTCAGGTGTCTAACTATGATTGGTCATTTTAAACCCTCTTAGGACAAAGACCTTCAAAATTTATAGGTTCCCGCCAAAACTAACGTCTTTGTGTCACAATATAATTGGCTACCATGAAACGCTGTAGATTGTAATTGGTTAACCAAATAATGATGTATTCTGACTTGCTAAAATCCATATAAGCCCACTGCTGCCTTTGTTCGGGGCCATTCTCTGCGCTTTTCTCCTTAACATCAGGAGGTCAGGTTTGGCCCGGCCGTGAATAAAATCTTGCCTCGCTTCTATTCGGTGTCTGGTGGTTTTTTTCGATATCACCCTGTTTCAATCAAAGATCCCATGTGTCCCCATTTGGACTAGCTGCCTGATGTGGTGCCTGCTGACAGGGTGTAAACTAAGCATGTGCAGGCATACAGGGACCTGGCCCAGGGCAAGTGTTGGGAAAAACTGGATGACGGGAGCGAGCTCTAGGGGGTACAGAAAACATCAGCCCAATTCAAGGCGTACCTTCCATTGGGGAATACTCACCCTGTAAGGGTAGGACTAACCTGTAGCTTTAAGAAATAACAGCTTTGTTTTAACACTATAGGTTAAGAGATTAACAGCCTTATCCTATCAACCAAGGGATGGATTAGCGCTTGATTGGATTGGGGCAAGGGCCTGTTTCAACTGTTTCCACCTGGGAGCTATTCCTTTGTTCTGTTCCCAGGTGATAATAAGACAGTGTGGTCGGCTATAAAAACTCTGTATCCCGGGCTGTTGGAGACTGCACTCTGGTCAAGAGTGTCGGTCTCGATCGGTCCGTTTGCCTTACCTCTCATTGCAATAAACTTTGTTGCGACTGTCACTGGTGCCCGTAGCATTCTGTTCAGGAGTCGTGTGGATGCAACAACCCCAAGGCAGAGCTGGAGGTTTTCGACTCCCTTGACAGGGTGGGGACAGGTGGCAGGCAGGACAGGGTATTCTTTATTAGGAGACACCTGGGAGTCATTGTCTCTCGTGAAGTCCAGAACCCTATTAGACACCAGGTCCACATGAGGACTGACTGTTGCCATTAGCAGCTGCCACTTCAGAGCAATTATAGGAAGGCTCCCCCGACATCGCCAGGGGCTATACTACTAGGCTAGTAACTCTGCTGGTAGCTGGGGCCTGGCCAGAGTTCCATAGGCCTGAGGGCCAGGCCTGCTCAATTCCGACTTAGGGATGTGTACCGCACATGTGCAGGCAGCGCAGGTCAAGGTGGAGAAGCACCTGACCAGGGTAAGTGTTTGGAGAGGACTGGTTACTGGAGCAGGCTATTGGGATTACAAGGCATCTGCCTGATTCAAGCCCTAACCTACACAATTGCACATGTCCCTGCTCAAGGCAGAGCTGGGGTATCTGGATGGCCTTTCCAGGACACGATCATGCAGGCCAGTCAGGGTCTTTTCCAAGAAAAGACACCTGGGAGCCCAGTAAGTCTACATGGGGACTGATGGTTGTTCTTTTTAGGGGTTAACTCAGACCAGTTTTAGGGAGGGTGGGCTCCCTCTATCCTTGAGGCTATGCAGATAAAGAGGGGCCCTAGCTCCACAGGCTCTGTAAGCCCCAGCTGCCCAAAGGGATATGAACTGTGTATGCGCAGCTTGAGCAGATAAGGGTAGCCAGGGGCCTGAACAGGGCAAGTGTGGGAGGGGCTGGGTCACAAAAACAGGTTATTGGAAGTACCTGGCTGGCATCTCCCTCGTTCCAAGCCTTAACGTGCATAAAGGCGCATATTCCTGCTGAAGGCCGAGCTGGAGGAATCTGGACTACTTTGCTAGATCGGGCCAATCGCAGACACCTGGGAGCCTTGATTGCTGGAGAAGCCCAGGACTTTGTTAGGCAGCCAGTCCATGGGGACTGTGGCCAGTTTAAAGTGCCACCTTAGAAAGATTTTTTAGGTAGTGAATTCCCTCTGGCCTAGAGAAGATTACCGTGGTTGGCTTCCCCCCCCCCCAGTTTCCAGAGGCCTGGAGGGCCCTGGTAGCCAAAGGACTGTTGCTAGGGCAAGGGCTAGGCATGCACCAGCAGCAATGGTCAGAGTAGTCAGACACCTGGAGCAGGGCAACGTGGGGTGAGGCGGGTCACAGGGGGCAGCGACACGGGGGTGCCTTGCCTCCGCCTAATTCTAAGCCTTGACCTATGCAAATGTTCATATTCCCACTGCAGGCAGAGTTGGGGTAGATGGATGGGGCAGGCTGGCTGGCTGGGGTACCCTCCAATAAGAGACACCTGTGAGCCTTAATTACTGGGAAATCCTGACCCGGTCAGGCAGCCAGTCCAAAAGTGGCAGACTGTCACCAGTATCAAAGCTGCCACCTCAAAAGGATTTTCGAGGTGTGGGGTCCCATTACCCCGAGGCCATTCAGCTTGTTGGGTTCATGCTGGAGTTCTGGAGGCCGGGAGTGCCCCCTGCAGCCCCTGGGGAAGCTGTCTGGGCAAAGACCCGAGTGTGTGTGGCTTGGCACAGGTCAAGATAGCTAGATTCCTGCACCAGGGCAATGTTGGGGGATGCTGGGTCACAGGGAGGAGGCTTTGGGGGTATAAGGTGTCAGCCTAAAGTACCAAGGCTTTATTTTCCCCATTTTTGTGAACCTTTCCCCCAAAGGCAGAGCTAGAGGCTTTTCAACTGCCTTGGCAGATGGGGCCAGCAGTACAGGCTTTCCCCCATTCGGAGACACGTGGGGGTCCTGGTTTCTGGAGAAGGCAGTAAGTTCATAGGGGGACTGGCCCTTGCCCACTTGTGGCTTTCAGCTCAGCTCAGGGTGATTTTTCAGAAGGTGGGCTCCCTCCACAATGTTGGCTATGCAAGTGCCTGGCTGGAGTTTCACCAGACTGGAAGGCTAGGTCTGCCCATGTGGGATGAGTACTGCTCATGTGTGGGCTGCACAGGTCAGGGTGGCCTGGGACCTGGAACCATTGGGTGTACCCAGCATCTGCTTAATTTCAAGCCTTAAACTCTGGGCCTGGCCAGAGTTCCGTGGGCTTGGAGGGCCTGCTGGGTCTTCAGATATGAACTGTGCACACACAGGGCACGTCAGAAGAACCAACGATCTGATCAGGGCAAGTGTTGGGAGAGGTCACTGGACAGGGCTCTGGGGGTTACAGAACGTTTGCAGAATTCCAAGACCTAGTCCACACAAATGCACATATTGCTATAGAAGGCCTAACTGGAGTCATCTGGGCTGCCTTGCTGGGGCTGGATTGTGTGGGGCTAGGGTAGCCTCCGACATGAGCTTTGATGGCTGCAGAAGCCTGGAATCCCAAGAAAGGGTGAGTACCTAGGGGAACTGGCTGTGGCCAGTTAAAAGCTGCCACCTTAGAAAGATTTTCATGGGGGAGGTGCCTGGGTGGTTCAGTTGGTTAAGGGTCCTACTTTGGCTCAGGTCATGATCTCATGGTTCGTGAGTTGGAGCCCCGTCTGCGCTGACAGCACAGAGCCTGCTTCAGACTCTCTGTCTCCCTCTCTCTGCCCTTCTTCCTCCCTACCCCCATGCTCACTCTCTCTCAATAAACATTAAAAAAAAAAAAAAAAAAAAAAAAAAAAAGGAGATTTTCACCGGAAGGAGCTCTACAGGCCTAGAGTGCCCCCTGCAGGCCAAGGCCAGCTGATACAAGGCAGGCTGCGCATGTGCGAACGGCGCAGGTCAGGAGAGCCAGGCACCTGGAGCAGGACAGTATCAGGAGAGGCCTGATGACTGGAGAGGGCTGTTGGGAGTATCTGGTGTCTGCCTAATTTCAAGCCTTAACCTACACAAGTGTGCACGTTCCCCCCCGAAGGCAGAGCTGGAAGAATCTGGACTGATTCAGGGTTGGATTGTGCAAGCTGGCCGGAGTATCCTGCAATAAGAAACACCTGGGAGTTTGAGTGTTGCTGAAGCCTTGGACCCCAGCAAACAGTAAGTGCATGTGGGCACTGGCTGTCACCCATTCGGCATCCCCCTCGGACCCATGTCCGGAGGGTGGGCACCCTCCATTTCGAGGCTACGCAGGTAGTTCAAGATGGGCACTAGCTTTGTAGGGCTCAGGGACCCACTGCCCAGTTGTGACTGATGGGGTTCGAATTGCGCATGCCCATGGGATGCCCATGGCAGGGTTGCCAAGGACCTGAAACAGGGCAAGCGTCTGGAGAGGCTGGGTCACCAGAGCAGTGTTTGGAAGTACCTGGAGTCTGCCAAATTCCAAGCCTTAGCCTGCACAAAGGTGTCAATTCATGCTGAAGGCAGAGCTGGAGGAATCCAGACTGCCTTGCCAGAGTGAGGCAGGCTCAATGCTGGAGTACCTTCCTGTTACAGACACCTGGAGGCCCTGATAGCTGGAGAAGCCCGGGACCCCACCAGGCAGCCAGTCCAAATGGTCTGTCGTCAGGTTATAGCTGCTGCCTCAGGTTGATTATCTGGGGGTGGACTCTCTCCACCCTGCAGTCTAGCAGGTGGGTGGGGAACAGCCCGGGCTCCACAGGCCTGGAGGGCACCATCTGCCGAGGGTCAGCTGAAGGGTGCTTGGACTGCCCGTGCTAGGGCCATGCGGGTCAACATAGCCAGGGATCTGAATAAGGGCCAGCTTCCGGAGAGTC
This sequence comes from Neofelis nebulosa, assembly GCF_028018385.1. Classification (NCBI taxonomy): domain Eukaryota; kingdom Metazoa; phylum Chordata; class Mammalia; order Carnivora; family Felidae; genus Neofelis; species Neofelis nebulosa. Next base: position 42,409,702 of record NC_080796.1, read on the forward strand.
TGAGTCAAACAGCAGGCTGTTGGGGATATGTGACATCTGCCTAATTTCAAGGCTTAACCCACACAAATGTGCATATTTCTACTGAAAGCAATGTTGGAGTAAGATGCAAGGGGCTGGCTCGCGGGGGTATCCTCCAGTAAGAGACGCCTGGGAGCACTAAAGCCTGAAATGCCAGCAGCCTCCGATCAATTTTGGGGGAATGGACTCCTGTACTTGAAGCTGTGCAGGTGATTGGGAATGGGCCCTAGCTCTATAGGGACGGATGGCCCTGTTCACCCACAGGTGGCTTTCGAGGTGTGCACTGTGCATACGTGGGCCGCGCAGGTGAGGGTAGCCAAGACTTTGTACTCGGAAAGACAGAGCGAGTGTGTGGAGAAGCCACATCACAGGTTGGGGCTATTAAGGGTATCTAGCATCTGCCTAATTCCCAGGCTCAACCTACACAAAGATGTATGTTCCTGCTGAGGCCGTTTGGAAAAATCTGGATTGCCCTGCCAGCATGGGGCCAGGTGGGATGGCCAGACTACCCTCAGATAAGAGACACCTGGGGGGGGGGGGGGGGGCTTTGATTCCTGAAGAAGACCAGGACTTCATTAGTAAGCCAGTCTAAATGGGGACTGGCAGTTACCAGGTTAGGCAGAAACCTCAGAAAGATTTTCAGGGGGTGAGCTCTCTCCACATTGGAAGCTAGCCATAGTTCAGGATGGGTTTGAGTTCCAAGGGCTTGTAGGCGGGGTCTGCCTAGGGTTGGCTTATAGGGTGTGAATTACACATGTGTGGGACTCCCAGATCAGGGTAGCCAAGACCCAGAACTGAGCAAGCATCTGGAGAAGCTGGGTCACTGGAGCAGGCTCTTGGGGTTACAAGGTATCTACCTTGTTCCAAGCTCTAATTTATACAAATGAGTATATTCACACGGAAGGCAAAGTTGGAGTATGATGGAAGGGATGGTCTGGCTGAGTGGGGTACCCTCCGGCAAGAGACATTTGGGAGGCTTGATTACTGCTAAAGTCCAAAAGGGTAGCATACGTGGGAACTGACTACTGCCAGTTTAAAGCTGCTGCCTCAAAGATTTTTGAGGTGGGGAGGATGGGCCCCCTCCACACTGAGGCCATTCAGGTGGTTGGGTTCAGGTTGGAGTTCCGCAGGCCTGAGTGCCCCCCTGCAGCCCAGGACGGGCTGACAGGAGCAGTCTGCGCATGCGCAGTGTCTGCAGCTCAGTGTGTCCGGGGACCTGTTAAGCGACATCAGGCAAGGCTGAGCCTCAGGAGGGAGCTATTAATGTTAAAAAGTGATGGCCAGGGTCCCTGGGTGGCTCAGTGGGTTAAGTGTCCGACTCTTGGTTTCGGCTCAGGTCACGATCTCCCGGTTCGTGAGTTGGAGCCCCACATCGGGCTCTGCACTGACAGTTTTCTCTCCAAAGGCAGAGCTGGAGGTTTTCCAACTGCTTTGCCAGGAGGGGCTGGGCCGGCAGGAGTCAGGATATCCTCCGTTAGATACATGGGGGGTCCTGGTTCAGTTCACATGGTGACTAGTTATGGCCCATTTGCAGCTTTCAGCTCAGAGCAGTTTTCAGAAGGTGGGCTCCCTTCCTGCTGGCGGCTGTGCCGGTGATTGGCGTCCGGCCAAAATTTCACAAGCTTGGTGGACTGGCTTAGGGGTGTGAACTGCGCATGCGCAGGCTGCACGGTTCGGGGCAGCTGGGAACCTGGAACGGGACAGGTGACCTGTGAGGCTGGCTCATACGTGGAGGCTATTGAAGGCACCTGGTGTCTGCCTGATTCCAAACCTTAGGCTATGCAAATGTACATATTCCCCGTGAAAGTAGAGCTGGAAAAATCTGGACTGCCCTGCCAGGACAGAGCAGGTGCAATAGCTAAGGTACTCTCCAGTAAGTGACAGCTCAAAGCCGTGATTGCTAGAGACTCCATTAGGCAACCAGTCCAAACAGGGACAGTCTTTTATCGGTTTAAAGTTGACAGGGTGGGTACTAATATACCTGTGTGAGCTGTGCAGCCCCAGGTAGACATGGACAAAGTCGGGTAAGTCTGGGTCACAGGGGGAGGCTTTTGGGTATAACTGGAATATTCCTAATTCCAAGCCCTAACCTACACATAATCCATATTCCGCCTGAAGGCAGAGCTGGAGGAATCTGGAATGCCTGATCAGGGTTGGATGGGGCAGACCGGCTGAGGTAGCTTCCGATAAGAGATCCCTGAGATCCTTGATTGCTGCAGAAATCTAGGACCCCAGCAAACAGTAAGTACACATGAGGACTGTCACCTCTTCCTATGGCTGCCTCAGAACAATTTTGGGGGGTGTTTTCCTTCCACCCTTGAGGCAATGCAGGAAGTTGGGTGTGAGCCCTAGCTCCACGGGCCTGGGGGGACCTGAGTAGCCAAGGGTGGCTGACAGGGGGCAGACTGTTGATGCTTGGAAGCCCAGGTCAGAGTAGCCAGGGACCTAGAACAGGCAGTGTCAGCAAGGCTGGGTCACAGGAACAGCTATTGGGGGCACCTAGCGTCTGTCTAATTCCCATCTTGAATCTACACAAATGCACATATTCCCCATGAAGGCTGTTTTGGGGAGGCAAATAACACTCAGAAACTGATTTGGTCTTTGCCAACAATGTATTTAACAATGGTTCGCTCTATGAATTTCACAAGCCAATAGCATACAAGAGAATGTCTTTTCATTAGATAATACAGAAATAACATACTCCAAACCAGTGTTAGATTAATCACACTATTGTTCCAGGTAAGGAGAGATGAAAGGAGTAAAATCCAAATATGGCTCAGGTGTATCTTTACAGGAATTGGTACCCAGGAGAGACAGCTTAGCGAACTGTAGCTGACATCCAGCTGCCAGTGCTAAAGTAAAAGTTCCATGTTGCTAGGGTACCTTGCCAGGGAATGAGGACTAGGTGTTGGTGGGCAATATGATTTTTGTAGGGACACTATATGGCTTTTACCACTGCCTGTAAAAGAGTCATGTTTATGGAGGCAGGAGCTATGGAGTCAGGAGCTAAGTGCCCCAAGGTCTCCAAGAGTCCATTTAGTTAGTTATTTAGAGAGCATGAGAGAGAGCATGCACATGTGGGAGAGGGGCGGAGAGGGAAAGAGAGAGAGAGAGAGAGAATGTATGAGAGAATCTCAAGCAGGCTCTAAGCCCAGCCCAGCGCAGAGCAGAGCCAGACATGGGGCTCGATCTCACAACCATGACATTATGACCTGAGCTGAAATCAAGAGTTGGACGTTTAACCAACTGAGCCACCCAGGCACCCCTCGAGAGTCCTTTTAGATCAGTGAAGTATTATTGCCTTGCCCAAACCAAACCCTCTCAGATAGTCCTCACGATCCCTCAGCAAATATAGTTTAATGTCCCCTTGTCATAGTTGCTTCTTCATATCTTTTCCATGGTAAGGTCCCTGGGGGCCCCTCAGCGGCTGAGCTACTAAGTTCTCATGAGTACAACTTCATTGTTCTATCAAAGCAACTTCACTTCTAAGCACAACCTTATTTTTGTCTCTGTTGTAAACCAGTGGATTTGAAATCCTTCCAAACCAGTACACAACAGTCTACCCCGTGACTCAAATCACTCACACACTAATACTAAGTGTCTAATGTCCTGTACAAATCTAAATGAACAAAAGTATCAATCCATCCCGTGATTCTACATGACTTACAGTATTAATCACAGTCACAAGTGGAGAGTATTATTCTTTGACACCATAGTTTAATGACCAGTTTAAACAACTGTATTCCTAATATTTTTAACATAAGGATAACAAAGCACTCTTTAATGTGTTACCATATTTAATCTCCAAACAACCCAGAGGTAAGCTTCTTGAACCACTCAGTTTATTGTCCTTGACAAATACGTTTCCAAGTGAAGATCATCTTTATAACGCTGCAGGGGTACAGGCTTGCACAGGACTATCAAGCACGTGTTCCACTGCCATAACCCTAGCAGTTTTTAAAATTTTAACCCTAGATAATAATTTTATTTTAACCCCAGCTGTCATTATTTTAGGGAATGTATGTGTTGGTTTTCTTTTCAATTCCTTCAGTGATTTTGATTTTATTAATCTTCTAAATGGGCCTTTACTTAGGTTTTCTCATGTATGATTTACATTTATTAGATTAATTTGAGGAAATTCGATGTGAAACGTTTTTCTGATTACTTTCATAGCTCTTTATCTTTTATTGACCACGAATAATATTTTTTTTGTTCTCTTGACACATTCATTACCTGTTGTATGTTTATATATCACGTCATGTTGTAGTTTCCCCTTGACCCCATTAGGTTCGGGTGGACTTTGGCTTACAGCACGCTATCCTGGTCCAATTTCCCATGTTAAATATAAGTGGTGGGGGAGGCATCAAAGCCATAGTCATAGGCACCTGTATGGTACTTATGCCATAGATATATCCAGAAGTCCAGCAATAATAAAGGTATTTTGGTTCTATTCCAATAATGTATCCTTAGGAACACATTTTCCTTCTATTATAAGGGGTCCTCCTGTGGCCTTCACTCTCCCTTTTGATATTGAGAAACAGCAAATGTAGGGAACGCAATGTCATGTTTCCTTCTTTAAATGCCAATATTCTAATTTGACAGCTGCCCAAGGAATTAGAGCCATTAGGATGTGTGATATCTACTTTCCTTCTGGTGGGGCTGTTATCTCAGGCAGCCAGTACTGTCTTGAGATTATAATTGTCCGAAGACGACTACATATATCAACCATTCCTAACTATAACACTGACAATTAACAGTTAAAGAAACATGTTCTATGTTGTTTTTTAGTATTATTGTTAGTGTTTTCTCCAGCTGCTCTATGTCAAATTTCCATTGCTTTATTTAGTGTGAAATTTATTTGTCGTATGTTGCAAATGTTTTCATCTACGTACCCAATAACGACAAAGGTGCCATTGCATGCGTGTTAACTTGAGATTGATTACAAAAATTGAAAAAAAATTTTTTTAAATATTTTTTTTCAATGTTTTTTTTAAATTTATTTTTGGGACAGAGAGAGACAGAGCATGAACGGGGGAGGGGCATAGAGAGAGGGAGACACAGAATCGGAAACAGGCTCCAGGCTCCGAGCCATCAGCCCAGAGCCTGACGCGGGGCTCGAACTCACGGACCGTGAGATCGTGACCTGGCTGAAGTCGGACGCTTAACCGACTGCGCCACCCAGGCGCCCCACAGAAATTGAAAATTTAATGTGGTTTGATGGATTTGGAATTGAGAAAAAGTGACTGCCACTGTTGCTTCAGTTAAACCTGCCAGTCCAACAAGGAACTAAATGGGCTTCCTTCCTTTGAGTGAATCTGTTGTTGGCATCCATTGCACATTGAGCATAAATGAAGATGAATAAAATTGAACACAATTAGGGTATCTGTTCCTGGCTAGAAACTCCTACATGTTAAATTTCAAGGTATAGGCTATTATTGTAGGGTGCGACTGGGAGAGGTTTTATTAACATAGATTCCTATATTCTTGGAGTAGAAATCCATAGTGAGAGAAAGAAATCCATAGTGTGATAATATATGTTACATGCTAAGTTTTCTGTTTCTTATATGTCCCTGCTTTTGTTTTTAATGTTTATTTTTGAGAGAGAGAGAAAGAGAGCGCGAGTGGGGGAGGGGCAGAGAGAAAGAGACTGACTGAAGCAGACTCCAGGCTCCCAGCTGTCAGCACAGAGCCAGACACGGGGCTCAAACCCGTGAACTGTGAGATCGTGACCAGAGCTCAAGTCAGATGCTTGACTGACTGAGCCACCCAGGTGCCCCCTTTTTAAAGTCTGGATATAATATCCACAGATCTATTGTTCACATTGTTCATTCATATCTATTGTTTTCTAACAGGTGAATATGGGTTAAAGAGTATAAATTGTGAGTGTAATGATTAATTTTTGGCCTATTTCTATTTAAGGATATAATTACCCATTCTGTGTATTCAGTGGCTGCTCTTCTACAATAAAGTGCTAGCACACAAATCAGGAACTAAATCCAGGTTATTTTCAGACTCTCTGTGATGTGTCCAATGCTGCCTCAATTCAATAAGATAAAAGTAAAAAATTCAGTACCTGGTTGCCTTAGTATGTATGCTGGGTTATATAACCAAAAGCCAGTTAGTAGTTCAGGCCAGTCTTCATCCTCCAAGTCAATGTCTAATAGGTTGTTGTTCAGAATCCTTGATGGTTCTTGTGGAGATTAAAATGGAGGTCGCCACTGCTTCATCAGCTTCCCTAAGTATTTGGTGTCTCTACTGATTGAAGCTTTCCCGGTGAGTAGATAGTGCTGACAGCGAGGGATGGGGTGCAGAGGCTGGGTTGGTTGATGCCGCTGATGTTGATGAGTCCTCGCTGCAATAAGGTGACTAGACTAGTGATCTCTGGAGAATGCGGAGGATGTCATAGGCAGTGGAGTTGTGCCGGACCAGAAAGTGGCATTCCAGTTCAGAACACTGGCACAGCTCCTACTGCTGGAGCCATCAGAGGAGTATCCATAGCTGTAATGACTATGGTATCCAACAGGGAGCGATAGGCAACGGAGTATGGGCAGCAGGCAGCATGCTGCACTGACCCGTTAGTAATCTTGGTAGGGTTAAAGAGGCATCGTGGATTCATGCCTGCAAAATAAAGATAGTTTCCTTGGCACTTTTAATTCCTTCTCGTTGTTCTTGCCACCCAAGGATATCTACCATTATGACGTCCGTTATTGCCTATATTCCCTCTAGCATAGTCGCCCTCCATCTTGCGAGGCTAAATATCAGGCATCTGGTGTCAATACAGTAAAGGTGGTGTTCTTATGCCTGCCATTTTCAGAGTCATCATATTATTTTCTTTAATGTGATGTAATGTAGTTTTTTCTTCAGTCATCCAGTAGGTTGTATTGATGGCAGGTACCATAATTTCTCTAGTACTATATATATACCATTATGTTTTTTTTAAATGTTTTCCTTCTAGTTTAGATTCTGGAGTTTGTTAGTGGTCTCATCTGTAGAGGTGCTTGCAATATTAATGCGATAGGAGTTTTTCCATTCTTTCCATATTTATGGTTTAGAGATCTTGCCACCTCCCAGACTGGTTTCGTCCAAGCTTTTATATCAGGCTTATTAGTCAGCTTCTGCTTGAGTAAGCCATTGCACCTTTCATTTGACCCAGACATGGTTGGGCTTGTAGGTGTAAGTCCTTTGTATCTTACTATGCTTTGTTCTTAGCCCATTCTTGTACTTGCTTTCCTTTGCAGTGGGGCCCCTGATTTAATTGGGATACCATAGCAAGCAATCCTGATTTCTAATGCTCTGATGGTAGATTTCTGATCATTTTTCCTGCAAGGATAGAGTAATCCTATTCCTGACCATGTGTCTACAAAGTGCATGCATAATTTGTTCCCTGGTACAGATAAGGGTCCTATACAATCATTTGTATAATCTGGAAGGGTCTGTCTGCTTCTTTGACCTTACAGAGTATTCATTAGTGACCTTCACACTTTAAACTTTCAGCAATTCCCACATTTCTTAATTTGAAAGTGGAGGTATTTGGTGGGTATATACATGTTTATTTTCCTAATCATGTCCTAGTGCTTTGTGTCCCAGCATGATTTGTTTGGTGATATGTGCCCATGCAATGACCCAATCAATTGGCATATTTGTGTGCTCAGGTTTTATGTTCCATTGTTCTGCTTGTTTATATATGGTTGTGTTTTGAATTGGTTTCCTCCTTAGTCGTGAATCATTGTGTTTTTGTTAAATTTTGGGAATTTGGGCCTCTTAGTTTTCCTAGTGAGTTTGTCTACCTGGTCATTAAGTTTTGGTACTTGAGCCTTGTCTTTCTGATATGCTGAGACATGTGTGATGAACATGAAGACGTCAGCCAGTGCTATTTTCTGCCATATCCTTACTCCATATGTTCATATTTCCTATTTTCCAGTCATTTCCCCACCATGTTCCTGACCAAAGAGCTATTCCAACAGCTATTTCCCATGGGTCTGAGAAAGATATAGGTCATTCTGATTTTCTTTAACAGATTGTTCATCAGTTAGTTTTATGGCCATTAATTCAGCATATTGTGCTGATTTCTCAAGCCTGAATCTGTCAGGGTTAGACCATCATTAGTCCTCAAGGCTACTGGCTGCCAGCATTCTCCAGATGGTGTCATGGAGGCTGATGTGTGTATAAACCAGGCATTACTGGGTGCCAGGGACCAGGGCAGTCCCCATTGCCCAACTGCTGGAGCGTGGATAGGCTTGCCCTCAGGAATTCTGGCAAGTCCACTATTGGCATAGTGGAGATTTTCTCAGTTCACACAAAGCTGACCCTCAATCTATTTGTCCCACTTGGAAATATACCGTTTCCATGTTAGGACTTTATGGTCAGGAGTAGCTTCTCTCTGTCAGGGGTCTGTTTTACCCATTCCAGAATAGGCTGTTGTAGCTTAGGTGTAATTAGTTTACTTTCTGTCAGTGGTTCTGAATTTTGTAGGGCTCATAGAGTACCTGGGTGAGCCCTTAATTGGTTGGTGTCTGTTTTTGGACCACAGGAACTTCTTAGTCCAAAATACAGTTGGGTAATATTTGGGGGTCCTGTGGTGTTTTAGTCCACAGAGATAGTGTTGTAAACCCTTGTGAGTATAGGCACTCTAGTTTATATCCAGAGCCCTCATGAGATGGTATTATAAGTTCTGACAGCATTTTTGAAATAAAGACTGCCTCATGGGTCTCCATCTAAATTCTCTACTCTTCCTATTTATTTCATAAATGTGTTTTAATATTCTCATATGTGATATGTGCTGTTTCCAATATCCAGTCATTATCAGTTTCTGAGTTGCTGCTTTTGTGGTAAGAATGGAATGCAATCTAGCTTGTCTGTGACTGGTTCTGGTATTTTCCAGGGCTCAATCTCACAACTGTGAGATCATGATCTGAGCCAAAATCAAGAGTTGGTTGCTTAACCGACTGAGCCACTCAGGCACCCCTGTTTTTATTTTATTTTTTAATTGAACTATAGTTGAAACACTACATTAGTTTCAGGTGTACAACACAATGATTTGACAACTCTATGTGTCATGTCCTGCTCACCACAACTGTAGCTACCATCTGTCACCATACAATGCTATTACCATACCACTGACTATATTCTCTATGCTGTACCCTTTATCCCCTTTTATCCTCATGACTGATTCATTTCATAACTAGTAGCCTGTACCTCCTACTTCCCTTCATCCGTTTTGTGCATCCCTCCACCTCCTCCCCTCTGGAAACCGTCAGTTTGTTCTCTGTATTTATGAGTCTATTTCTGCTTTTGTTTGTTTTTTAGAGTGGACATATCAGTGAAATCATACAGTATTTTTCTGTCTGACTTCTTTCACTTAGTATAATATTCTCTAGGTCCATTCATGTTGTCAAAAATGGTTAAGATCTTACTCTTCTTTGTGGCTATGTATATTCGTTATCTAGCTATCTATGATATATCTATCTACCTATCTATATATATACCTTTGCTTAATAGGCTCAATACCTACATTTATTCTCCTGGCAAGAATCTTGCCCTTACCTTGTTTACAACAATGCCAGCAGCATGCTGGGTAACATTGTAGACTCTTCCAGTTTTGCCACAGTCACATTTGTGGGGCATTCGTTTTGAATAGTGCCCATTCCCTTTATATCTACAATATCACATTTCTTATAGATTTGCATGTATGTGGCCAAAGGCACAACTCTATGTTTTCTAAAAGGCCTAAAGAACATACAGCGGGTGCCTCTCCTTTTTCCTTTTGTGTTGGTCATTTTGGCAAATTACTGGAAGTTGGCCAAAAGGAAGCCAAATTAGTGTTTTTGTTTTTGTCTTTTGGTAAATACCCAATAGCAGAACTATTGGATCATATGGTATTTCTATTTTTAATGTTCAAGGAACCTTTATACTGTTTTCTCCAGTGGTTGAACCAATTTATATTCCCACCAACAGCGCACAAGGGCTCCTTTTTCTCCATATCCTCTTAAACAGTTTTTTTTTCTTGTCTTTTTGATTTTAGCCATTCTAACAGGTAAGAAGTGATATCTTATTGTGGTTCATTTGTATTTCCCTGATGGTGAGTGGTGTTGAGCATTTTTAGTGTGTGCTGGACATCTATATGTCTTCTTTGGATAAATAGCTATTCATATCTTCTGCCCATTTTTAACTGGATTATTTGACCTTTGGTGTTGAGTTGTATAAATTCTTTATATTTTGGATATAAATCCCTTATCAAATATATTGTTTGCAAATGTCTTCTCCCATTCAGTAGGTTGTCTTTCTATTTTCTTGATGGTTTCTTGGCTGTGCAAAACCTTTTTGGTTTGATGTAGTCCCAATAGTTTATTTTTACTTTTGTGTCCCTTGCCTAAAGAGACACGTCTAGAACAATGTTGCTGTGACTAATGTCAGAAAAATTACTGCCCGTGTTCTTTTCTAGGATTTTTATGGTTTCAGTTTTTATGTTTAGGTGTTTAATCAATTTTGAGTGTATTTTGGCGTATGGTGTAGGAGAGTGGTCCAGTTCATTCTTCTGCATGTAGCTGTCCCATTTTCCCAGCACCATTTATTGAAGAGACTGTCTTTTCCCCTTTGTATATTCTTGCCTCCCTTGTTGTAGATTAATTGACCATATAAATGTGGGTTTATATGTACTATTGATCTGTGTTCTATTTTAGTGCCAGCACCATAACATTTTGATTACTACAGCTTTGTAGTATGTCTTGAAATTGTGACACCTCCAGCTTTGTTCTTCTTTCTCAGGATTCCTTTGGCTATTCGGGGTCTTTTGTGGTTCCCTACATATTTTAGGATTATTTGTTCTATTTTGTGAAAAATGTTGTTGGTATTCTAATAGGAATTGCATCTCCAGAATAAATTCCACTTGATCATGGTGAATGATCTTTACAGTGTGTTGTTGTATGCAGTTTGTTAATATTTTGTTGAGGATTTTTGCATCTGTGTTTATGAGGGATACTGGCCTGTAATTCTCTCTTTTGGTGGTGTCTTTGTCTGGTTTTGGTATCAGGGTAATGCTGGCCTGATAGCATGTATTTGGAAACTTTCCTTCCTTTTCTATTTTTTGCAATGGTTTGAGAATAGGTATTAACTGTTCTTTAAATGTCTGGTGGAACTCCCCTGTGAATCTATCTGGTCCTGGACTTTTTGAGTAGTTTTTTTGATTATCAGTTCAATTTCATTACTTGTAATTGGTCTGTTCAGATTTTCTGTTTCTCCTTGGTTCAGTTTTGGAAGATTGTGTTTCTAGGAATTTATTCTAGCTTGTCTAGTTTGTTGCCATATATATTTTTTGTAGTATTCCCTTATAATCCTTTTGTATTTCTGTGCTGTCAGTTGTTACATCTCCTCTCTCATTTCTGATTCTATTTAAGTTTGCCCTTTCTCTTTTTTCCTTGTTGAGTCTGGCTAAGGGTTTGTCAATTGTGTTTATCTTTTCAAGAACCAGCTCTTGGTTTCATTGATTTCTTTCTCTCTCTCTCTCTTTTTTTTAGTCTCCATGTCATTTATTTCTTCTCTGATACTTATTATTTCCTTTCTTCTACTCACCTTGGGCTTTGTTGTTCTTGTTTTATTTCCTTTAGGTGTAAGGTTAGATTGTTTGAGGTTTTCCTTGTTTCTTGAGGTAGACCCGTATTGCTATATGCTTCCTCTAAGAACTGCTTTTGCTGTGTCCCAGAGATGTTGGACCATTGTGTTTCCATTTTTATTTTTCTCCATGTATTTTTAAATTTCTTCTTTGATTGTTTCATTGACCCATTGGTTGTTTAGTATCATGTTGTTCACATGTTTGTGTTTTTCCAGGTTTTTTTCTTGTGATTTATTTCTATTTTCATACTGTTGTGGTTGTAAAAAGTGTATGATATGTATGATTCCAATCTTCTTCAATTTTTTGAGGCTTGTTTTATGGGCTAATATGTGATCTATTCTGGAGAATGATTTTCATGCACTCCAAAAGAATGTGTATTCTGTTGTGTATATATCTGTTATGTCCATCTGGTCTAATGTGTCATTCAAAGACCTTGCTTCCTCATTGATTATCTGGATGATCTATCCATTAATCTAAGTAGGGGTGTTAAGGTCCCCTACTAGTATTGTATTAACACCAATTTCTCTCTTTATATCCATTAACATTTGCTTTATGTATTTAGGTGCGTTAGTGTTATGTGCATGGATATTTACAATTTTTACATCCTCTTGTTTGGTTTATCCTTTTATCATTATGTAGTACTCTTTTATATCTGTCATTACAGTCTTTGTTTTAAAGACTATTTTTCTGATATAAGTATTGCCACCTGGGTTTTTTTTTTTTTTCTCTTCCATTTGCATGGCGAATGTTTTTCCATCTCTTCATTTTCTGTCTGTATGTGTCCTTAGGTCTGAGGTGAATATCTTTTAGGAAGCATATAGTGGGTTTTTTTTTTTTTAAATCCATTCCACTATCTTGTGTCTTTTAATTGGGGCATTTAGGCCATTTATATTTAAGGTAAATATTGTAGATATGTATTTATTACCATATAAAAATTTTGTTTTCTGATTGTTTTTGCACCTCTTTGTTTCTTCTTGTTCTCTTTGTGATCCATGAGTATCTGAAATGTTTGTTTGGGATTCTTTCACTTTATTTTTCATATATCTGTCATAGGTTCTGGGTTGTGCTTACCATGAGGTTCATATATAAAATCCTAAGTAAATAGGTCTCCATATTAATTTGATGGTCATTTAAGTTCAAACATGTTCTGAAAAAAATAAAACAGAAAAAAATCTTTTTTTCCTCTTTTACTCTTCTCTTTTTATTCCCTTCTCCATGTTTTATGTTTATGTTGTCATATTTTTATACATATTTTTCTAATATCTGTATGACCATTTCTTTTCCACTTAATGAAGTCTCTTTAAGTCCCTTTAATATTTCTTATAAGGCTGGTTTAGTGATGATGAGCTCCTTTATCTTTTCTTTGGGAAACTCTTGATCTATCCTCTTTAAATCTTGAGGATAACCTCACTGGGTAGAGTATTCTTGGTTGTAGGTTTTTTTTTTCCTTACAGCACTTTGAATATATTATGCCATTTCCTTCTGGCTTGCCATGTTTGTGCTAAAAAATCTCTGATAGTCTTAGAGATTTTACCCTGTAGGTAACTTCTTTTTTTCTCTCTCTTGCTGTATTTAAGTTTCTCTCTTTATCTTTAACTTTACATTTTAATTATGTGCTGTGTGTGGTGTGGACATCCTTTGGTTCATCTTGTTTGAGACTCTGATTCTTGAAATTGGATGTCAAGATTTCAGTTATTCTTCAAAAAATGTTTTTAAAGTTTATATTGAGAGAGAGGGAGCACATGCACAAGCAGGGAAGGGGAAAAGAGAGAGGAAGAGAGCGAGAGTGAGAGCTAGAGAGAGCAAGAGAGAGAGAATCCCAAGTGGGCTCCGCACTGTCAGTGCAGAGCGCAAAGTGGGGCTCAAATTAATGAACCATGAGATCATGACCTGGGCTGAAATCAAGAGTCAGATGTTTAGCTATCTGAGCTTCCCAGGGACCACTCTTCAAATTTTCTGCACCTTTCTCTCTCTTCTTCTTCTAGGACCCCTATAATGTGAATGTTTGTTCACTTGATGTTGTCCAAGAGATCTCTTAATCTATCCTTATTGTTTCAAATTCTTTTCCCTCTTTGTTGCTGTCTTTCAGATCACTGATACATTCTTTTAAATCCTCCAATCTACTATCAATTCCCTGAAGTGTGTTTTTGATTTCAGTTATTCTATTCTTTAGCTCTGATTGGTTCTTTTAAATATTTTCTAACTCTTTACTGAAGGTCTCATTGAGTACTTCCATTCTTTTTTTCTTGCAAAGTGCATATCTTTATAATCATTACTTTAAAGTCTTTATCAGCCATATTGCTTATCTCTGTTTTACTTATTTTTCTGAGTTTTTTTTTCCTTTTGGAGCATATTCTTCTGTCTCCCTATTTTGCTTGACTTTATGTGTTTGTTTTGTTTTGTTTTTTCCTGTGTATTAGACAAAACAACAACTCCTAAAGTTGATGGAGTGGTCTTGTATATGGTGAGCCCTGTGCAGATTGTGTGTGCTTGGTGACTTTTGCTGGCTGCCTGGAGCTGTGTCTGTAGTGCAAGTTACTCTTTTAAACCATGGCTTTTTACAGAGATAATAAAGAGGAAAAAATAATTACATAAAAAAGTGAAAAATAGAGAAGAAAAAGAGGAAGAAAAGAAAGAACAAAAAAGAAAAAAAAATACAGAAAAAGACAAATTTTAAAGAGTAAAAAAATAAAATAGTAAAAATTAAACCCAAAACCACAGCTTGGTTTTTTTTGTTTGTTTGTTTGTTTGTTTGTTTGTTTGTTTTTTTTGCCTCACTGTGAGCTGGACCTTGTTCAGGTATGGCTTTTTTTTTTTTTTAAATATGAAATTTATTGTTCAAATTGGTTTCTATACAACACCCAGTGCTCATCCCAAAAGGTGCCCTCCTCAATACCCATCACCCACCCTTCCCTCCCTCTCACCCCCCATCAACCCTCAGTTTGTTCTCAGTTTTTAAGAGTCTCTTATGTTTTGGCTCCCTCCCTCTCTAACTTTTTTTTTCCCCTTCCCCTCCCCCATGGTCTTCTGTTAAGTTTCTCAGGATCCACATAAGAGTGAAAAGATATGGTATCTGTCTTTCTCTGTATGACTTCTTTCACTTAGCATAACACTCTCCACTTCCATCCATGTTGCTACAAAAGGCCAGATTTCATTCTTTCTCATTGCCACGTAGTACTCCATTGTGTATATAAACCACAATTTTTTTATCCATTCATCTGTTGATGGACATTTAGGCTCTTTCCATAATTTGGCTATTGTTGAGAGTGCTGCTACAGACATTGGGGTACACGTGCCCCTATGCATCAGCACTCCTGTATCCCTTGGGTAAATTCCTAGCGGTGCTATTGCTGGGTCATAGGGTAGGTCTATTTTTAATTTTTTGAGGAACCTCCACACTGTTTTCCAGAGCAGCTGCACCAGTTTGCATTCCCACCAAAAGTGCAAGAGGGTTCCCGTTTCTCCACAATCTTGCCAGCATCTATAGTCTCCCGATTTGTTCATTTTAGCCACTCTGACTGGCGTGAGGTGGTATCTGAGTGTCGTTTTGATGTGTATTTCCCTGATGAGGAGCGGCGTTGAGCATCTTTTCATGTGCCTGTTGGCCATCTGGATGTCTTTAGAGAAGTGTCTATTCATGTTTTCTGCCCATTTCTTCACTGGGTTATTTGTTTTTCGAGTGTGGAGTTTGGTGAGCTCTTTATAGATTTTGGATACTAGCCCTTTGTCCAATATGTTATCTGCAAATATCTTTTCCCATTCCATTGGTTGCCTTTTAGTTGTGTTGATTGTTTCCTTTGCTGTGCAGAAGCTTTTTATCTTCATGAGGTCCCAATAGTTCACGTTTGCTTTTAATTCCCTTGCCTTTGGGGATGTGTCAAGTAAGAAATTGCTGCAGCTGAGGTCAGAGAGATTTTTTCCTGCTTTCTCCTCTAGGGTTTTGGTGGTTTCGTGTCTCAATTCGGGTCCTTTATCCATTTTGAGTTTATTTTTGTGAATGGTGTGAGAACGTGGTCTAGTTTCAATCTTCTGCATGTTGCTGTCCAGTTCTTCCAGCACCATTTGTTAAAGAGACTGTCTTTTTTCCATTGGATATTCTTCCCTGCTTTGTCAAAGATTAGTTGGCCATACGTTTGTGTGTCTAGTACTGGGGTTTCTATTCTATTCCATTGGTCTATGTGTCTGTTTTTGTGGCAATACCATGCTGTCTTGATGATTACAGCTTTGTAGTAGAGGCTAAAGTCTGGGATTGTGATGCCTCCTGCTTTCGTCTTCTTCAAAATTACTTTGGCTATTTGGGGTCTTTTGTGGTTCCATACAAATTTTAGGATTGTTTGTTCTAACTTCGAGAAGAATGCTGGTGAAATTTTGATTGGGATTGCATTGAATGTGTGGATTGCTTTGGGTAGCATTGACATTTTAACAATATTTATTCTTCCAATCCATGAGCATGGAATGTTTTTCCATTTCTTTATATCTTCTTCAATTTCTTTCATAAGCTTTCTATTGTTTTCAGCATACAGATCTTTTACATCTTTGGTTAGGTTTATTCCTAGGTATTTTATGGTTCTTGGTGCAATTGTGAATGGGATCAGTTTCTTCATTTGTCTTTCTGTTGCTTCATTATTAGTGTATAAGAATGCGACTGATTTCTGTACATTGATTTTGTATCCTGTGACTTTGCTGAATTCATGTATCAGTTCTAGCAGACTTTTGGTGGAGTCTATCGGGTTTTCCATGTATAATATCATGTCATCTGCAAAAAGTGAAAGCTTGACTTCATCTTTGCCAATTTTGATGCCTTTGATTTCCTTTTGGTGTCTGATTGCTCATGCTAGCACTTCCAACACTATGTTAAACAACAGCGGTGAGAGTGGACATCCCTGTCGTGTTCCTGATCTCAGGGAAAAAGCTCTCAGTTTTTCCCCACTGAGGATGATATCAGCTGTGGGCTTTTCATAAATGGCTTTATGATCTTTAAGTATGTTCCTTCTATCCCGACTTTCTCGAGGGTTTTTATTAAAAAAGGATGCTGAATTTTATCAAATGCTTTTTCTGCATCGATTGACAGGATCTTATGGTTCTTACCTTTTCTTAAATCCCACTTGATCATGGTGAATAATTCTTTTTATATGCTGTTGAATTCGTTTTGCTAGTATCTTACTGAGAATTTTTGCATCCATATTCATCAGGGATATTGGCCTGTAGTTCTCTTTTTTTACTGGGTCTCTGTCTGGTTTAGGAATCAAAGTAATGCTGGCTTCATAGAATGAGCCTGGAAGTTTTCCTTACATTTCTATTTTTTGGAACAGTTTGAGAAGGATAGGTATTATCTCTGCTTTAAATGTCTGGTAGAATTCCCCTGGGAAGCCATCTGGTCCTGACTTACTTGTTGGGAGATTTTTGATAACTGATTCAATTTCTTTGCTGGTTATGGATCTGTTCAAGCTTTCTATTTCTTCCTGATTGAGTTTTGGAAGTGTGTGGGTTCTTAGGAATTTGTCCATTTCTTCCAGGTTGTCCAGTTTGTTGCCATATAATTTTTCATAGTATTCCCTGATAATTGCTTATATTTTGAGGGATTGGTTGTAATAATTCCATTTTCATTCATGATTTTACCTATTTGGGTCATCAACCTTTTCTTTTTGAGAGGCCTGGCTAGAGGTTTATCAATTTTGTTTATTTTTTCAAAAAACCAACTCTTGGTTTCATTGATCTGCTCTACAGTTTTTTTAGATTCTATATTGTTTATTTCTGCTCTGATATTTATTATTTCCCTTCTTTGGCTGGGTTTGGGGTGTCTTTGCTGTTATGCTTCTATTTCCTTTAGGTGTGCTGTTAGATTTTGTATTTGGGATCTTTCTTGTTTTTGGAGATAGGCCTGGATTGCAATGCATTTTCCTCTCAGGACTGACTTCACTGTATCCCAAAGCATTTGGATTGTTGTATTTTCATTTTCATTTGTTTCCACATATTGTTAAATTTCTTCTCTAATTGCCTGGTTGACTCATTCATTCTTTAGTAGGGTGTTTTTTAACCTCCATGCTTTTGAAGGTTTTCCAGACGTTTTCCTGTGGTTGCTTTCAAGCTTCATAGCACTGTGGTCTGAAAGAGTGCATGGTATGATCTCAATTCTTGTATACTTATGAAGGGCTGTTTTGTGACCCAGTATGTGATCTATCTTAGAGAATGTTCCATGTACACTCGAGAAGAAAGTATATTCTGTTGCTTTGGGATGCAGAGTTCTAAATATATCTTTCAAGTCCATCTGTTCCAATGTATCACTCAGGGCCCTTGTTTCTTTATTGACCGTGTGTCTAGATGATCTATCCATGTTTGTAAGTGGAGTATTAAAGTCCCCTGAAATTACCACATTCTTATCAATAAGGTTGCATATGTTTGTGATGAATTGTTTTATATATTTGGGGGCTCCCGTATTCGGCACATAGACATTTATAATTGTTAGCTCTTCTGATGGATAGACCCTGTAATTATTATATAATGCCCTTCTTCATCTCTTGTTGCAGCCTTTAAGTTAAAGTCTAGTTTGTCTGATATAAGAATGGCTATTCCAGGGGCGCCTGGGTGGCTCCGTCGGTTAAGCAGCCAACTTTGGCTCAGGTCATGATCTCGTGGTCCGTGAGTTCGAGCCCCGCGTCGGGCTCTGTGCTGACAGCTCAGAGCCTGGAGCCTGTTTCAGATTCGGTGTCTCCCTCTCTCTGATCCTCCCCCGTTCATGCTCTGTCTCTCTCTGTCTCAAAAATAAATAAACGTTAAAAAAAAAAAAAACTTAAAAAAAAAAAAGAATGGCTACTCCAGATTTCTTTTGAGTTCCAGTAGCATGATAGATAGTTCTCCATCCCCTCACTTTCAATCTGAAGGTGTCCTCAGGTCTAAAATGAGTCTCTTGTAGACAGCAAATAGATGGGTCTTGTTTCTATCCACTCTGATACCCTATGTCTTTTGGTTGGAGCATTTAGTCCATTTACATTCAGTGTTATTATTGAAAGATATGGGTTTAGAGTGATTGCGATGTCTGTAGGTTTCATGCTTGTAGTGATGTCTCTGGTACTTTGTGGTCCCTGCAACATTTCACTCACAGAATCCCCCTTAGGATCTCTTGTAGGGCTGGTTTAGTGGTGATGAATTCCTTCAGTTTTTGTTTGTTTGGGAAGACCTTTATCTCTCCTATTCTGAATGACAGAGTTGCGGGGTAAAGGATTCTCGGCTGCATATTTTTTTCTGTTCATCACATTGAAGATTTCCTGCCATCCCTTTCTGGCCTGCCAAGTTTCAGTAGATAGGTCTGTCCCTAGTCTTATCGGTCTCCCTTTATATGTTAGAGCGTGTTTATCCCTAGGTGCTTTCAGAATTTTCTCTTTATCCTTGTATTTTGCCAGTTTCACTATGATATGTCATGCAGAAGATCGATTCAAGTTATGTCTGAAGGGAGTTCTCTGTGCCTCTTGGATTTCAGTGCCTTTTTCCTTCCCCAGATCAGGGAAGTTCTGAGGACACCTTCAGCCCCTTTCTCTCTCTCTTCCTATTCTGGAATTCCTATTATATGGATATTGTTGCATTTGATTGCATCACTTAGTTCTCTAATTCTCCCCTCATACTCCTGGATTTTTTTATCTCTCTTTTTCTTAGCTTCCTCTTTTTCCATAATTTTATCTTCTATTTCACCTATTCTCTCCTCTGCCTCTTCAATCTGAGCTGTGGTCGCCTCAATTTTATTGTGCACCTCATTGATAGCATTTTTTAGCTCCTCATGACTATTTCTTAGTCCCTTGATCTCTGTAGCAATAGATTCTCTGCCGTCCTCTATTCGTTTTTCAAGCCCAGCAGTTAATTTTAGGACTATTATTCTAAATTCTTGTTCCATTATATTGCTTAAATCAGTTTTGATCAGTTCGTTAGCTGTCTCTACTTCCTGGAGTGTCTTTTGAGGAGAATTCTTCCATTTCGTCATTTTGGGTAGTGCCTGGGGTGGCTCCAAACTGCAGGGCACTTCCCCTGTGCTGTCCGGAGTAACTTGTGTTGGTGGGTGGGGCCACAGTTAGACCTGATGTCTGCCCCCCCAGCCCACCGCTGGGGCCACAGACTGGTGTGTACCTTATCTTCCCCTCCCCCAGGGGCAGGACTCACTGTGGAGTGGTGTGGCCCCTGTCTGGGCTACTTGCACACTGCCAGGTGTGGTGCTGCTTTGATGGGATCTGGCATATTAGCCAGGGTGGATCCGAGAGGTACACAGGGGTGGGAGGGGCAGGCTCAGTTCTCTTTGCCGCAGGTGGTCCCCTGCGGGAGGGGCCCTGCAGCACCGGGAGGGAGGCCGACCCATTGGAGAGATGGATCCACAGAAGCACAGCGTTGGGTGTTTGCGCGGTGCAGCAAGTTAGGTGACCTGGTTCCCTTTGGGGTTTTGGCTGTGGGATGGGAGAGGGAGATGCTCACGAGCGCCTTTGTTCCCTGCCGAGCTGAGCCCTGTCTTCTGGGGCTCGACACCTCTTCCTCCCGATGTCCTCTCACCCTCCCGCTCTCCAAGCAGAGCTGTCAACTTATAACATTCCACATGTTAGGTCCCGCTGGTTGTCAGAACTCACTCCGTCTGGCCCCTCCGCTTTTGCAAGTCAGACTCAGGGGCTCTGCCTTACTGGGCAGGCTGCCCCTCCACCGCCCCGGCTCCCTCCTGCCAGTCCATGTAGCACGCACTGCCTCTCTGACCTTCCTACCGTCTTCCATGGGCCTCTTGTCTATGCTTGGCTCCAGAGAGTCCGTTCTGCTAGTCGTCTGGTGGTTTTCTGGGTTATTTAGGCAGGTGTGGGTGGAATCTAAGTGATCAGCAGGACACGGTGAGCCTCCGTCTTGGATGCCACCATCTTCCAAAGTTCTGTCTCCTTAGCCCTTTTAAACCATAGTTCTCTTTTCAGTGTCCCAGTGCATCTATGGCTCAAGTGAGCTTATGGACCCTGGGCCTCCAAAAGGCTTTTTATTGGCTCAATAGGGTCAATTTTAGTTCCTGAAAGGTGTCTGGTCGTTTCTGAGTCTATGTGTTTTTCTTTCAAATATGACATTCTAGTCAAAGCCTTGGTAATATAACCAATGTTTGCAGTGGTGTCCTGTTACAAGAACAGATTCTTATGAACTTATGCAAATAAATATGTTGCCATGAAAACATAAGAATACTCACTGAGAGTTTCTTAATTCTGGAGGGGTCAGGTAGGGAGAAAAAGATAAATATTTCAATTCTGTTTATATAGGTATTACTTACCAAATTGCTATAAGTCATAGTTAGCTTAGGAGGAAAGGTCTTCTAATATTTGGAAAATAAAATTTAAGGAACCAGCAATATTTCAAACAAAAAGTCATGATAATTATAATCATCTTCATTAGTTTGTTCAGCCCCATGTAATTAATATTTATTGATTTTAGCTTCATAAAGCTGCTTTAAGAAGATATCAGTTTCTCCTTTAGAGATCTGTAAATTCTTACCTAGTTCAGTAGTATGATGTTAAAGGTAATAGAGAACTTTATTCTAGAGTACTTGTCAGAGCCTTTTCCCTGAATCTCCTTGAAGATGAAACACTGTTGCAAAAGCATCAGAGTAAAACAATAACTGTCAATGACAGAAATAAAAATGGCAGTGGCTAAAGATCTAATTAGTTTATTACCATGAAGTTGACAAGGAAATTTGATTATTTCTGTGACCTACTACACTTCAAGATAACAACTGAAATTATAACTGATAACATACCAGGACATAACAGATTTCTAGGAGTTTTGTATAATTTCTAGAACACTTGCCTTAATGTATATTTACACAAATATTATCTAAGAAGGTATAGCAACACTTGTTTGACAATCTTTCTCATGTAATTTAACATAACAAATATGTTTGACATATTTAACATCCCTCTTTTATCAGAAGAAAGTCTTTGAGATTTTCCAGGGACCTTCTAGAAATTTCAAAATTTAGTTTGGGGTCAAAAGATTTCATTTTAAATTCTGTTTTTGGGAAGTTCATAAAAAAAGTGGACATTTGATTAAGTAGCTTTGCAGATCATTAGAAAACAATATTTAGTTATCCATTTAACCAAAGTGGCAATTAAAGACTTTAGAGGCGGGGTTCTTGGGTGGCTCAGTCGGTTTCGCAGCCGACTTTGGCTCAGTTCATGATCTCGCGGTTGTGAGTTCCAGCCCGCTGACAGCTCAGAGCCTGGAGTCCGTTTCAGATTCTGTGTCTCCCTCTCTCTGCCCCTCCCTAGCTCACAAGTGTAGCTGCCATCTGTCACTATACAACACTATTACCATATCTTCCACATTTGTTTCATCTTCTCTATGTTATGCAATTTTATCCCCATGACTTATTTATTTCAATACTGGACACCTGTACAACCCACTCTGCTTCACTCATGCTGCCCATCCTAGGGCTCCTTTGGCAACCATCAGTTTGTTCTTTGTATTTATGGGTCTGTTTCTGCTTTTGTTTGTTCTTTTGTTTTTTTAGATTTCACAGATAAGTGAAATCATATGGCTTTTGTCTTTCTTTGACTTATTTCACTTAGCATAATACCCTCTAGGTTCATCCATGGTTCTGCAATGGCAAGATCTCATTGTTTCTTATGGCTGAGTAATGTTCCATGGTATGTATATATGCCATTCCTTTATTCATTCATCTATCCATAGATAGTAGAGCTGCTTCCAATCTTTGGCTATTGCAAATAATGCTGCAGTAAACATAGGGGTGCATATATATTTTTTTGAATTAGTATTTTTGTATTCCTTGGGTAAATACCCAGGAATTACTAGATCATGATTTTTAATTTTTTGAGGAATCTGCATACTGTTTATCATATTGGCTGCACCAGTTTGCATTCCCATCAACAGTGCACTTTTTCTCCACATCCTCAATACCACTTATTTCTTGTGCTTTTGATTCTAGCCATTTTGACAGGTGGAAGGTGAGAGCTCATTGTGGCTTTGATTTGCATTTCCCTGGTGACTAGAGATGATGAACGTCTTTTCATGTACCTGTTTGTGATCTTTGGGTCTTTGGAAAAACGTCTATTTGGGTCTGCTGCCCATTTTAAAATCAGATTTTTTTTCTTCATTGGCATTATGTAAGTTCTTTATATACTTTAGATGGTAACCCTTATTGGATATATCATTTGCAAACATCTTCTCCCATTCAGTAGGTTGCTTCTTCGTTTTGTTGATGGTTTCTTTTGCTATGCACAAAGCCTTTTATTTTGGTGTAGTCCCAAGGGTTTAATTTTCCTTTTTTTGCCCTTGCTTTAGAAGACTTATCTAAAAAAAAAAAAAAATGTTGCTAAGACCCAAGTCAAGGGGATTAATTCTTAAGTTTTCTTCTAGGAGTTTTGGTTTCAGGTCTCACATTTAGGTCTTTAATCCATTTACATTATTGTGTATAGTGTAAGAAAGCAGTTCAGTTTCATTCTTTTGCATGTAGCTGCCCAGTTTTCCCAGCACCATATATTAAAGAAACTGTCTTTTCTCTATTGTATATTCTTGCCTCTTTTGTTGTAGGTTAATTGACCATATAAATGTGGGTTTATTTCTGGGCTCTCTGTCATCTGTGTCTATATTTGTTTCAGTACTATATTGTTTTGATTACTACAGCTTTGTAGTATATCTTAAAATATGGGATTTTGATACCTCCTGCTTAGTTCTTCTTTCTCAAGATTGCTTTGGCTATTTGGGGTCTTTGTGGTTTCATACACAATTTAGCATTATTTGTTCTAGTCCTGTGAAAAATGTTATTGATATTTTGATAGAGATTACATTGAATCTGTAGATTTCTTTGGGTAATATGGACATTTTGACCATATTGTTTCCTCTAGTCCATGAGTATAGAATATCTTTCCATTTGTCTCATCTTCAATTTCTTTCACCATTGTTGTATAGTTTTCAAAATACAGTTCTTTCACCATCTTTGTTATGTTTATTCCTAGGTATTTTCTTTTTGGTGCATTTGTAAATGGAATTATTTTCTTAATTTCTCCTTCTACTTCTTTCTAAGTGTATAGAAACAACTAATTTCTGTGTATAATTGTGTATCTTTCACCTTTATTGAATTTATTACTTTTAATAGGTTTTGATGGAGTCTTTAGGGTTTTTTATGTGTAATATATATCATCTGCAGGTAGTGACCATATAACATCTTTCTTCCCAATTTGGATGCTTTTTATTTCTTTTCTGATTACTGTGGCTCAGACAGTACTATGTTTAATAAAATTGGTGAGCTTGACCTCCTTATCTTTTCCTGATCTTAGATGACAATTTGTTTATCACCATTGAGCATGATGTTGGCTGTGGTGTTCTCATATATGGCCTTTATTCATATTCAGGTATATTCCCTTTAAACCCACTTTAACAGTTTTTTATCATGAAATGATGTTGAATTTTGTCAAATGATTTTTCTGCATCTGTTGATATGATCCTATGTGTTTTATTCTTTTTTTTTTTGTCAAGTGGTGTATCACATCAATTGCATTTGTGAATATTGAACCATCCCTGAAAGAAATCCTACTTGCCTGTGGTGAATGATCCTTTTAATGGATTCTTGAACGTACATTGCTAATAATTTGTTGAGGGTTTTTTGCATCTTTGCTCATCAGGGATATTGGCTTGTGGTTTTCTTTTTTTGTGGTGTTTTTGTCTAGTTTTGGTATCAGGATAATGCTGACCTTGTAGAATGTATTTGGAAGCTTTTCTTCCTCTTCTATTTTTTGAAATAGGTTGAGGAGAATAGGTATTAACTCTTCTTTAAATGTTTAATAGATTTCATCTGTGAATCCATATGGTCCTGGACTTCTGTTTGTTGGGAGTTTTTGATTATGAATTCAGTTTTGTTACTAGTAATTAGTCTGTTCAGATTTTCTATTTTGTCTTGATTCAGTTTTAGAAGATTAGATGTTTTTGTGAATTTGCCTATTCTCTATTCTAGTTTGTCAAATTTGCTGGCATATAATTTTTCACAGTATTCTTTTATAATCATTTGTATTTCTGTGGTATTCGTTCTTTTGTTTCAGATTTTGTGTTCTCTATTTTGTAATGAGTCAAAGAACAAGCTCTTGATTTCATTGATCTTTGTGTGTGTGTGTGTGTGTGTGTGTGTGTGTGTGTGTGTGTTTTATTCTCTATTTAATTTGTACTGATATTATTTCCCTCCTTCTACTAACTTGGGCTTTGTTTGTTGTTCTTTTTCTAGTTCCTATGTATAGTGTTCAATTGTTTATTTGAAACTTTTCTTGTTTCTTGAGGGAGGCCTGTATTGCTATACATTTCTTTCTTAGACTGGGTTTTCTGTGTCCCATTTTCATTTTCACTTGTCTCCATGTATTTTTTGGTTTCTTCTTGGATTTCCTCGTTGACCTATTGGCTCTTTAGTAGCATGTTGTTTAGCCTACAGGTGTGTGTGTGTGTTTTTCCAATTTTTTTTTGTTATTGATTTGTAGTTTCATATTGTTGTAGTTGGAAACGATCCATGATATGCTTTCTGCCTTTTAAAAATTATTGAGACTTGTTGTTTAACATGTGGTCTATCCTGGAGAATGTCCATGTGCACTTGAAAAGCATATGTATTCTGTTGTTTTTGGATGGAGTGTTTTGTATATATCTGTTAAGTTCATCTGGTCTAATGTATCCTTAAAAGACACCATTTCTTTATTGATTTTCTGCCTGGATGATCTGTCCATTGGTGTAAGTGGGATGTTAAAATCCCCTATTTTTCTACTATTACTGTCAATTTCTCCCTTTATATCTATTAATATTAATATATATTTTTCAAATTTTCATTTAAATTCTAGTTAACAGCTAGTGTAACATTATTTTTAGTAGTAGAATTTAGTGATTTTTCACTTATGTATAATACCCAGTGTTCAACACAAGTGCCCTCCCTAATACCCTTTATCCATTTAGCCCATCCCCCACTCACCTCCCTCCATCAACCCTTTGTTTTTTCTCCATAATAGTCCCTTATAGTTTGTTTCCCTCTCTCTTTTCCCCCTTTCCATATGTTCATCTGTTTTAAATTCTATATATGAGTGAAATCATATGATATTTGTCTTTCTCTGCCTGACTTATTTCCCTTAGCATAATACATTCCAGCCCCATCCCATCCATGTCCTTACAAATGGCAAGATTTCATTCCTTTAGATGGCTGAGTAATACTCCATTACACACACACACACACACACACACACACACACACACACACACACACCACTTCTTTATCTGTTCATCAGTTGATGAAAATTTTGGCTCTCTCCATAGTTTGGCTATTGTTGATAATGCTGCAGTAAACATTGATATGCATGTACCTCTTTGAATCTGTATATTTGTATCCTTTGGGTAAATACCTAGTAGTGCAATTGCTGAGTCAATACTCTAAAAATAGAATATTTCCATTTTTAACTTTTTGAGGAACCTCTGTACCATTCTCAAGAGTGGTTGCAACAGTTACATTACCACCAACAGTACACAAAGATTCCCCTTTCTCTGCATCTTCTCCAACATCTGTTGTTTTCTGTGTTAATTTTAACCATCATGACAGGTGTGAGGTGGTATCTCATTGTGGTCTTGATTTGTATTTCTCTGATGATGAGTGATGTTGAGCATCTTTTCACGTATTAGCCATCTGGATGCCTTAAGAAAAGTGTCTCTTCATGTCTTCTTCCCTTTCTTCACTGGATTATTTGGTTTTGGGTGTTGAGTTTGATAAGTTCTTTATAGATTTTGTATACTAACCTTTATCAGATATGTCATTTGCAAATATCTTCATCTATTCCATAGACTTCCTCCTAATTTTGTTGATTGCTTCCTTCACTGTGCAGAGGTTTTTATCTTGATGAAATCCCGATAGTTCATTTTTGCTTTTGTTTTCCTTTCCCCTGGAACATGTCTAGTAAGATGTTGCTACAGCAGAGGCGGGAGAGGTTGCTACCTGTGTTCTCCAGGATTTTGATGGTTTCATGTCTAACATTTAGGTCTTTCATCCATTTGAATTTATTTTTGTGTATGGTGTAAGAAAATGGTACAGTTTCATTCTTCTGCATGGTGCTGTCCTGTTTTCCCGACACCATTTGCTGAAGAGATGGTCTTTTTTTTTTTTTTAATTTTTTTTTAACATTTATTTATTTTTGAGACAGAGAGAGACAGAGCATGAGCAGGGGAGGGTCAGAGAGAGAGGGAGACACAGAATCTGAAACGGGCCCCAGGCTCTGAGCTGTCAGCACAGAGCCCGACGCGGGGCTCAAAATCACGGACCGCGAGATCATGACCTGAGCCGAAGCTGGCCGCTTAACCGACTGAGCCACCCAGGTGCCCCGAGATGGTCTTTTTTTAATTGGATATTCTTTCCTGCTTTGTCAAAGATTAGTTGACCATATAGTTGTGGGTATAGTTATGGGTTTTCTATTCTGTTCCATTGATTTGTGAGACTGTTCTTGTGCCAGTACCATAATATCTTGATGACTACAGCTTTGTAATGTAGCTTGAAATCCAGAATCATGATGCATCCAGTTTTGTTTTTCAGGATTGCTTTAGCTATTCAGGGTCTTTTATGGTTCCGTACAAATTTTAGGATTGTTTTTTCTAGCTCTGCCAAAAATGCTGGTGCTATTTTGATAGGGATTGCATTAAATGTGTAGATTGCTTTGAGTAGTATAGGTATTTTAATAATGTTTGTTTTTCTAACCCATAAGCATGGAATGCTTTTCTGTTTCTTTGTGTCCTCTTCCATTTCTTTCAAAAGTTTTGTATAGTTGTCAGAGTACAGATCTTTTACCTCTTTGGTTAGATTTATTCCTAGGTATATAATTGTTTTGGGGGAAATTGCAAATTGGATCAATTCCTTGATTAATTTTGTTGCTGATTCATTATTGGTGTATAGAAATGCAACAGATTTCTGCACATTGATTTTATATCCTGCGACTTTGCTGAATTCACATATCCTAACAATTTTTTGTTGGAGTCTTTTGGGTTTTCTACACAGAGTATCATAGCATCTGCAAATAGTGAAAGTTTGACTTCTTCCTTGCCTTCACTGGATGCCAACTTAGATGCCTTTTATTTCTTTTCATTGTCTGATTGCTGAGGCTAAGACTTCCAGTATTATGTTAAATAGTAATAGTGAGAGTGGACATCACTGTCTTGTTGCTGACCGTAGAGGAAAAGCCCTCAGTTTTTCCCCATCAAGGATGACATTAGTGGTGGGTCTTTCATATACAGCCTTTATGATATTGAGGTACATTCCATCTATCCCTACTTTCTTGAGGGTTTTTATCAAGAATGGATGCTGTTTTGGGGAACCTGGGTGGCTCAGTTGGTTAAGCTTCTGATTTTGGCTCAAGTCATGATCTCATGGTCTGTGAGTTTGAGCCCTGCGTTGGACTCTGTGCTGACAGCTCAGAGCCTGGAGCCTGCTTCAGATTCTGTGTCCCCCTCTCTCTCTTCCCCTCCCCTGCTTATGCTTTGTCTTCCTCTCTCTCTCAAAAATAAATAAATATTTAAAAAAATGGATGCTGTATTTTGTCAAATACCTTTTCTGCATCTATTGAGAGGATCATATGTTTCTTTCTCTTATTAATGTAGTGTATCATGTTGATTGATTTGCACATATTGAGCCAGTCCTGTAGCAGCCAGGAATAAATACCACTTGATCATGGTGAATAATTCTTTTAATGTACTGTTGAATTCAATTTGGTAGTATCTTATTGAGAATTGTTGCATCCATGTTCATCAGGGACATTGGCCTATAATTCTCCTTTGCTGGTTATGGGTCTGTTCAAAATGTGTATTTCTTCCTGTTTCAGTTTTGGTGGTTTGTGTGTTTCTAGGAATTTATCATTTCTTCCAGATTTCCCAGGTTGTTGACATGTAATTTTTGATAATATTTCTTATAATTGCTTGTATTTCTGTGGTGTTGGTTGTGATCTCTCCTCTTTCATAATTTTATTTATTTGGATACTTTCTCTTTTCTTTTTGGTAAGTCTGGCTAGGGGTTTATCAGTTTTATTGCTTCTTTCAAAGAAGCAATGTTTAGTTTCATTATCTGTTCTATTGGGTTTTTGTTTGTTTCTTTGTTTCTATATCATTTATTTCTGCTCTCATCTTCATTATTTCCCTTCTTCTGCTGGCTTTAGACTTTATTTGCTGTTCCTTTTCTAGCTCCTTTAGGTGTAAGGTTAGGTTGTGTATTTGAGACCTTTCTTGCTTCTTGAGATAGGCACAAATTGCCATATACTTGCCTCTTTGGACTGCCTCTGCTACATCCCAAAGGTTTTGCCCTGTCATATTTTCATTTTTCTTTGATTCCATGTACTTTTTAATTTACTCTTTAATTTCCTGGTTAACCCATTCATTCTTTAGTAGAATGTTCTTTAACCTCCAAGTGTTTGTGGTCTTTCCATCTTTTTACTTGTGGTTGACTTCAAGTATCATAGCGTTGTGGTCTGAAAATAGGCATGGCATGATCTCAATCTTTCTGTACTTGTTGAAGGCTGATTTGTGACGCAGTGTTATCTGTTCTGGAGAATGTTCTGTGTGCATCAAAAAGAATGTGTATTTTGTTGTTTTAGGATGGAATGTTCTGAATATATCTGTTAAGTCCCTCTAGTCTAGTGTGTCATTGAAAGTCATTGTTTCCTTGTTGATTTTCTCCTTAGATGATCTGTCCATGGCTGTAAGTGGGGTGTTAAAGTCCACTACTATTTTTGTATTATTGTCAATGAGTTTCTTTATGTTTGTTATTAATTGATTTATATATTTGTTTTCTTTCAAGTTGGGGACATAAATATTTACAATTGTTAGATTTTTCTTGAGGGATGGACCCCTTAATTATGATGTAATCCATTCTTCATCTATTACAGTCTTGGGTTTAAAATCTAGTTTTTCTAACATATGTATGGCTACTCTGGCTTTCTTTTAGTGTCTGTTAGCACGATAGGTGGTTCTCCATCCCCTCATTTTCAATCTGCTGATGTCTTTAGGTCTAAAATGAATCTCTTTAGGCAGTGTATAGATTGGTCTTGTTTTTATCCATTCTGATACCTGATGTCTTTTGAGTGGATCACTGAGTCCATTTACATTCAAGGTGTTTATAGAAAGATACAGTTTAGTGCCATTGTGTTACGTGTTAAGTTGGTGTTTCTCTTGATGTTCTCTCTTCTTTTCCAGTCTTTGTTGCTTTTGATTTTTTTTTTTTTTCACCCAGAGAGTCTCCTTTAAAATTTCTTGCAGGGCTGGTTTAGTGGTCATGAACTCCTTTAGTTTTTGTTTGTCTGGGAAACTCTTTATCTCTCCTTCTGTTCTGAACAACAGTCTTGTTGAATACAGTATTCTTGGCTGTATATTTTTCCCATTCAGCATGTTGAATATATCCTGCCATTCATTCCCTTCTGGACTGCCAAGTTTCTGTGGACAAATCTGCAAATCTGATCTGTCTTTCCTTGTAGGTGAAGGACTTCTAGGATTCTTTCCTTGTCTGTGTATTTTGTGAATTTACCATGATTTTGTTGAATTTAATGGGAGTTCTCTGTGCTTCTTGGATTTTGATTTCTGTGTCCTTTCCCAGATTAGAGAAGTTTTCAGCTATAATTTCCTCAAGCAAATCTTCTTCCTGTTTTTATCTCTCTTTCTCTTCTGGGACTCCTATGATATGAATGTTGTTATGCTTTAAGGAGTTGCTGAGTTCCCTAAGTCTACATTCATGATCTAATACTTTTGTTTCCTCCTTCTTTTCAGTTTCATTATTTCCCACAATTTTATCTTCTATATCACTATTTAATTCCTCTACTTCATCCATCCTGTTTTCATGGAATCCAGTTGAGTTTGCATCTCAGTTATGGTATTTTTAATTTTGGCCTAACTAGATTTTAGTTCTTTTATCTTGCAGTAAGGGATTCCCTAGTTTCTTCTATGCTTAGCCCAGCTGGCAGCCTTATAATTGTTTTCAATTCTAGTTCATACATCTTACTTTTATCTGTATTGATTAATTCCCTGACCATTACTGCTTCCTGTTCTTTCTTTTTGAGTGAATTCCTCCACCTTTTCATATTGTCAAGGTAAAAAAAAAACAAAAAAGGAAGCTAGATCTTAGGTGTGTCTTGTTTTGCTTGTTAAAAGAAGCTATATATATATATACATATATATACATATATGTACATATATATACATATGTACATGTATATGTATGTATGTATGTATATGTATGTATGTATATACATATATGTACATATATACATAAATATACATATATATGTATATATGTACATATATATATATGAAAAATTTAAAAAATCAAAAATAAAAAAAATTGTTTTCTGTATCCCAAGGGAGGGTGGGGTAAAAGACAACGCAACAAAGGAAGCTGGATTCTATTTCCCCTAGAGCTGAGCTTTGTATCACTCTATGATCAGTAGATTTGGTGTGTGGGGGGCGTTTATGCTAGTCTTCTGGTGGTGGGGCATGCTGCGTTGATTCTCAGGTGGACTTGCCCTAGTGGAGATGCACCTTTAGGGCATGGGGAGCAAGGCTTGGTGTGACAGCTCCAGCCTCCACTTGGTGGCACTGTTTTGCTCACTGATGTTGGTGGGTGCTGATGGGTGGGGTGAAAATTGTGTCACCCTGCTCTCTCATGCCTAGAGCGGGGAGATCTCACCCACTGCTCTTCAGGAAGCTCTCACAAAAGAGCAATCAATCAACTCTTTTGTGTCCCCAGCTTCTACCAGATCCCCACCTTCACCCTGCCTGCGTCTGAGCTGTCTGCCTATCAGGCAGCATGGGAGGGCACTCCTGTGTTTTATCTCTGGTGCAAGGCAGGGTGTCAGAACTCCAAATTTTAGAGATTCATGTGGTATGGACCATACTGATCCTCTGGGGGAGGGTCTTGCTCACTGTGGCCAATGCCAGCTGGTCCCAGAAATCTGTAACATGACCATTCAGTGGTTCAGAGTTTATGGTAAAGCACAGCAGAAACCTGGCACCAAAGCTTGCTGCCCTCAGCCAGCATCCCCATTCCTATTTTAGTGAACAGAGTAGCTTAATGGCACCCACCAGTTCTTTTGGCCCTGGAGAGGCCACACCACCTCTCCCAAATGCACTCTAAGCAGGGGAACTGTTTCTCATGTGACCTAGGGGATCCTCAGACTACACTACCTGCTCCTGGGTGTCTGTTCTCCTTCCCCACAGCAGCATAGCTAAGCCCACCAGACACAACCCTGGTGAATGGCACAGACCTCTGAAACTTCAAAGTCTGCACTTGGCTGTTTATAAAATCTTATAGTATTTAGCCTCCCTCCCTTTCCCAGTCAATGGTTCCAAGGAAGAGTTTTTCTCATGCAATTCCATGTATGTGCTTTCACTATTTCTCTCTCACTTCTCTCTGTGATCAGGGCTCCTCCTCTATCACAGCACACAGAGTTCTTCTCTTCACCAAATCAACTCTCTGCACCTCCTGCTTTCCACAATGTGGTGTTTTGTTTTGTTTTGTTTTTTCACCTCTAGTGCATTT
Organism: Neofelis nebulosa; assembly: GCF_028018385.1. Classification (NCBI taxonomy): domain Eukaryota; kingdom Metazoa; phylum Chordata; class Mammalia; order Carnivora; family Felidae; genus Neofelis; species Neofelis nebulosa. Next base: position 42,441,861 of record NC_080796.1, read on the forward strand.
TTGCTTTTAGTCCTCAGATCGATTTCTTGAGTGTTAAGAATGATTTGTTATTTATCTAGCTGTGTTCAAGGGATGAGGCAAGCCTAGGCTCTCCTTACTCCTCTGCCATCTTAACTCCTCCTCCCTGTTAATATTCACTTTATGTATTTAGATGCTCCAATGTTGAGTTCATAGATATTTACAATGGTTATATCTTGTTGGATGGACCCTTTCATCATTATGTAATGTACTTCTTTGTCTTTTTTTTTTTTTTTTAGCATTTGTTTTAAAGTCTGTTTTGTCTAATATAAGTATCCCTACCATGTTTTTTTTTCCCCCTCTGCTTCTATTTGCATGGAATGTCTTTTTCCATTCTTTCACTTTCAGTCTGTATGTGTCTTTAGGTCTGAAATGAATCTCTTCTAGGAAGCATATAGATGGGTCAATAGGTCTTATTTTCTTATACATTCTGCTAAGCTATGTTTTTTGATAGAAGCATTAAAATAACTTATATTTAATAATTATCAATACATATGTACTTATTTCCATTTTGTTCATTGTTTTCTTGTTTTTGTAGTTCTTCTCTGTTCCCTTCTTTCTTATGACTGATGACTTTCTGTAGTGTTGTTGTTGGCTTTCTTTGTGTGTGTATCTATTAAAGGTTTTATATTTGTGGTTACCATGAGGTTCATATAAAACTTCCTAAGTATATAGCAATCTATATTAAGTTGATGGTTACTTAAGTTTGAATACATTCTAAAAGAATTTTTTACTTTCCCTCTCCACATTTTATGTATCTGTTATCATATTTTACATTTTTTATTCATAATTTTCTTCTAATTATGGACTTTTATTTTCCACCTAAAGAAGTACATTTAACATTTATTGTAAGGCCAGTTTTGTGGTGATGAACTCCTTTAACTATCGCTTGGGAAACTCTATCTCACCTTTCATTGTGAATTATAACCTTTCCATTTAGAGTGTTCTTGGTTATTGGTTTTTTTTTCCTTTCAGCTCCTTGAATATTTCCTGCTATTTCCATCTGGTCTGTTAAGTTTCTGCTGTAAAGTCAGCTGATACCCTTATGGGGTTTCCCTTGTATGTAACTTTTTGCTTCTGTCTTGCTGCTTTTTAAATGGTCTCTTTATATTTAATTATTATATGTCATGGGTTGGACTTCTTTGAGTTGTCTTTTAGGAACTCTGTGCTTCCTGACCTTGATGTATGTTTCCTTTCCCATGTTAAGAAAGTTTTCAGCTGTTATTTCTTCTAATACCTTTTCTTCCTCTTTCTCTCTCTTCTCCTCTGGAACCCCTATAATACAAATATTTTCTACTTGATGTTGTCCAAGATATCTTTTAATCTATCCTCATTAATTTTTTGTTTGTTTCACTATTCAGCTTGGATGCTTTCCATTACCTTGTCTTCCAGATTTGATCTGTTCTTCTGCATCTATTAGTGTACTTTTGATTCCCTCTATTGCACTTTTCATTTCAAGTATTGTATTCTTTTAAAACAATTTTTTGATGTTTATTTTTGAGATAAAGCATGAGCAGGGGGAGGGGCAGAGGGAGAGGGGGACACAAGATCCAAAGTGGGCTCCATGCTGACAGCAGTGAGCCCGACATGGGGCTCAAATCCACAAACTGTGAGACCATGACCCAAGCTGAAGTCAGATGCTCAACTGACTGAGCCACCCAGGCACCTCATCTTTTTCTTTCTTTCTTTTTCTTTCCTTCTTTTCTTTTCTTTTCTTTTCTTTTCTTTTCTTTTCTTTTCTTTTCTTTTCTTTTCTTTTCTTTTCTTTTCTTTTCTTTTCTTTTCTTTTCTTTTCTTTTCTTTTCTTTTCTTTCTGAGAGCATGGGCAGGTGAGAGGGGCAGAGGGAGAGAGAATCCCAAGCAGGCTTTATGCTCAGTGTGGGGCCTGAAACTGGACTCAATCCCACAACCTGGGGGATCATGTCACGGGCCGAAATTAAGAGTTGGATATTCAACCAACTGAGACACCCAGGTGAGCCTCAGTTATTGTATTCTTTATGTCTTATTGGTTATTTTTTATAGTTTCTCTTTTTTATTTAGTTCTTGTTTCTGAGTTTTTTTCTTGTTATTTTGTTGGAAGCATGTTCCTGTATCTCCCCATTTTGACTTTTTTTTTCTCTGTGAATTACATGGAACAACTACTTCTCCTAAACTTGAAGGAATAGTGTTGTGTATGGTTGTCTCCTGTGTAGACTTTGTGTGCCTGGTGACTGGCTGGCTAGGGCTGTGGTTGACATGAGCTGCAGTTCAGGGCACTCCATGCTGGGGCTGCCGTGGTAGGATGGCTGGAGCTGAAGGAACTGTGGTCTAGGGTGGTTCAAAGGCTCTGTGTGTGAAGGGTACCCTGGCAGAACAACTGAACTAAAGTGGGTGGAGGCCAGTGTGGTCCTTGTGCTCTCCCTGCAAAGGGCTCCCTGGTAATATAGCTGAAGTGGGTATGGGCTGTGGGATTCTGGGTTACTTCACACAGTGGGTACCCTGGAAGGATAGCTGTATGAAGTAGGAATGGGCTGAGGTACTACCGGGTTCTCACTTCTCTGAGGTGCCACTGGGCACTTTGGCAGGGTGACTGGAGCCAAAGCCAACACGGGCCAGCACATCCCAGGGCACTCTCCATAGGGACACCCCAGTTGGGTGGCTAAAGCTGAAGCAGGCACAATCCAGGAGGTCCCAGGGAACTGTACACTAATGGTGCTCTAGGGGCCACCTGGAGCCTAAGTTTTGTGGGCCTGGAGTGTTTTGGAGTGCTTTGTGCCTGTGTCACCTTAGTGTGATAGCTGGAGCTGTAGTGAGCACTGCCCCAGGTGTCCTGGTAAGCACTGTTCTGGGGCTAGTGTGGGCTACAGGCTGAGGCTCACTGAAGCTCAAGGTACTCTGGCAAGAGCACCTGGAACCTGGTCTTGTCTCTGCTATCAAGGTGGAGAGGAAACATAAATTGGGCTCACCAACTCCTTTGACCTGGAGAGAGTTCCAGCAAGTCTCCCACCATTTGGTAAGGTTCTAGGGCTAGTTCCTTTATGCTCTAATTCCTGTTTTAACCTGTGGATTTTATTCTGTGCCCCAAGGTGTCTGGAGCTGGTATGGGCTAGAGGCTTGGTATCATTGAGCTATGGTGCCTGGAATTCTGTTCTCATCTGCACTGTCACAGTGGAGGGGGAGTGTAATCAGTGTTCACTACCCCCCTCACCATTTGGTGGGGTTCTAGGGCTGGCTCTTTTATAAACTAGGTGTTCTTTCACTTGTTCTTTTAAACAACTCCTTTTTTTTTTCTGTGTCCCCAGATAGACAAATCTACTCACAGTCCATCAGTGCTATCCTTCCCCACTGTAGCTTGCAGCACGGGGAGGGGACATTCCCCTCATTACCTTGTTTCTGTTTCTCTTGCCATTATCTAGGTGGTCTATTAGTTTTTTTTTTTTAATAAGTAATCAAAGATGTGATAAAGGCAGAACATAGAATCTTTGTTTTTCTAGATAGACTAAAGGTAAAGAAAAACTTTTGTTTATAATTTCTTGTTAAAACCAGACCAGTAATGCAAGAAAACTGTTTTAACAGAGAGAAACTGAAAAATTTAATTTTACATCACCTTACTTTTGACATTAAAACTCATTTTTAAAATATAATTTATTGTCAAATTGGCTTTCACACAACACTCAGTGCTCATCCCAATAAGTGCCCTCCTCAATACCCATCACCCACTTTTCTCTCTCCCCCACCCCCCATTAACCCTCAGCTTGTTCTCTGCATTTAAGAGTCTCTTATGGTTTGCCTCTCTCCCTCTGTGTAACTTCCCCCCACCGTCCCCCCTGGTCTTCCGTTAAGTTTCTCAAGATCCACATATGAGTGAAAACGTATGGTATCTGTCTTTCTCTGAGTGATTTATTTCACTTAACATAATACCCTCCAGTTCTATCCATGTTGCTGCAAATGGCAAGATTTCATTCTTTCTCATTGCCAAGAAATATTCCATTGTATATAGACCGCATCTTCTTTATCCATTCATCAGTTGATGGACATTTAGGCTTTTTCCATAATTTGGCTATTGTTGAAAGTGCTGCTATAAACATTGGGGTACAAGTGCCCCTATGCATCAGCACTCCTGTATCTCTTGGGTAAATTCCTAGCAGTGCTATTGCTGGGTCATAGGGTAGTTCTATTTTCAATTTTTTGAGGAACCTCCACACTGTTTTCCAGAGTGGCTGCACCAGTTTGTGTTCCCACCAACAGTGCAAGAAGGTTCCCCTTTCTCCACATCCTCGCCAGCATCTATAGTCTCCTGATTTGTTCGTTTTAGCCACTCTGACAGTGTGAGGTAGTATCTCAGTGTGGCTTTGATTTGTATTTCCCTGATAATGAGTGACATTAAGCATCATTTCATGTGTCTGTTGGCTATCTGGCTGTCTTCTTTGGAAGAGTGTCTATTCATGTCTTCTGCCTGTTTCTTCACTGGATTATTTGTTTTCCAGGTGTGGAGTTTGGCGAGTTCTTTATAGATTTTGGATATTAGCCCTTTGTCCGATATGTCATTTGCAAATATCTTTTCCCATTCCATTGGTTGCCTTTTAGTTTTGTTGATTGCTTCCTTTGCAGTGCAGAAGCTTTTTAACTTGATGAGGTCTCAATAGTTCATTTTTCCTTTTAATTCCCTTTCCTTTGGAGATGTGTCGAGTAAGAAATTGCTGCAGCTGAGGTCAAAGAGGTTGTTGCCTGCTTTCTCCTCTAGGGTTTTGATGATTTCCTGTCTCACATTCAGGTCTTTCATCCATTTTGAGTTTATTTTTGTATATGGTGTAATAAAGTGGTCTAGTTTTATTTTTCTGCAGGTTGCTGTCCAGTTCTCTCATCACCATTTGTTAAAGAGATTGTATTTTTTCCATTGGATACTCTTTCCTGCTTTGTCAAAGATTAGTTGGCCATACATTTGTGGGTCCATTTCTGGGTTCTCTGTTCCACTGGTCTGTGTGTCTGTTTTTGTGTCAATACCCATACTCTCTTGATGATTACAGCTTTGTAGTAGAGGGTAAAGTCTGGGATTGTGATGCCTCCTGCTTTGGTTTTCTTCTTCAATATTACTTTGGTTTCAGGGTCTTTTGTGGTTCCATACAAATTTTAGGATTATATGTTCTAGTTTTGAGAAGAATACTAGTGCAATTTGATTGGGATTGCATTAAATGTGTAGATTGCTTTGGGCAGTATCAACATTTTAACAATATTTATTCTTCCAATCCATGAGCGTGGAATGTTTTTCCATTTCTTTATATCTTCTTCAATTTCCTTCATAAGCTTTCTATAGTTTTCAGCATACAGATCTTTTACATCTTTGGTTAGGTTTATTCCTAGGTATTTTATGGTTCTTGGTGCAATTGTAAATGGGATCAGTTTCTTTATTTCCCTTTCTGTTGCTTCATTATTGGTGTATAAAAATGCAACCGCTTTCTGTACATTGATTTTGTACCCTGTGACTTCGCTGAATTCATGTATCAGTTCTAGCAGACTTTTGGAGTCTGTCAGGTTTTCCATGTCATGTATCATGTCATCTGGGAAAAGTGAAAGTTTGACTTCTTTGCCCATTTTAAATCTTTTATTTCATTTTGTTGTCTGATGGCTGATGCTAGGACTTCTAACACTATGTTAAACAACAGTCATGAGAGTGGACATCTCTGTCGAGGATGATATTAGCTGTGGGCTTTTCATTATGGCTTTTATGATGTTTAGGTATGTTCCTTCTATCCTGACGTTCTTGAGGGTTTTTATTAAAGGATGTTTTATTTTGTCAAATGCTTTTTCTGCATCGATTGACAGGATCATATGGTTCTTATCCTTTCTTTTATTAATGTGATGTATCACATTGATTGATTTGTGAATATTGAACCAGCCCTGCAGCCCAGGAATGAATCCCACTTGTTCATGGTGACTAATCCCTTTTATATATTATTGAATTAGATTTGCTAGTATTTTGTTGAGAATTTTTGCATGTTCACCAGGATATTGGCTTGTAGTTCCCCTTTTTTGTTGAGTCTCTGTCTGGTTTGGGAATCAAGGTTAATGCTGGCTTCATGGAATGAGTCTGGAAGTTTTCCTTACATTTCTTTTTTTTGGAACAGCTTGAGAAGGATAGGTATTATCTCTGCTTTAAATGTCTGGTAGAATTCCCCAGGGAAGCCATCTGGTCCAGGACTCTTATTTGTTGGGAGATTTTTGGTAACTGATTCAATTTCTTCACTAGTTATGGGTTTGTTCAAATTTCCTATTTCTTCCTGTTTCAGTTTTAGTAGTACGTGGGATTTAGGAATTTGTCCATTTCTCCCAGATTGTCCAGTTTGTTGGCATATAATTTTTCATAGTATTCCCTGATAATTGCTTGTATTTCTGAGGGATTGGTTGTAATAAATCCATTTTCATTCGTGATTTTGTCTATTTGGGTCCTCTCTCTTTTCGAGAAGCCTGACTAGGGTTTATCAATTTTGTTTATTTTTTGAAAAAAACAACTTTTAGTTTCATTGATCTGTTCTGTTTGTTTTTCGTTGTTGTTGTTTTTTGGATTCTATATTGTTTATTTCTGATCTGATCTTTATTATTTCTCTTCTGCTGCTGGTTTGGGGTGTCTTTGCTGTTCTGCTTCTAGTTCCTTTAGGTGTGCTGTTAGATTTTGTATTTGGGATTTTTCTTGTTTCTGGAGATAGGCCTGGATTGCAATGTATTTTCCACTTAGGACTGCCTTTGCTGCATCCCAAAGGGTTTGGATTGTTGCATTTTCATTTTCATTTGTTTCCATATATTTTTAAATTTCTTCTCTAATTGTCTGGTTGACCCATTCATTCTTTAACCTCCATGCTTTTGGAGGTTTTCCAGACTTTTTCCTGTGGCTGATTTCAAGTTTCATAGCATTGTGGTCTGAAAGTGTGCATGGTGTGATCTCAATTCTTTCATATTTATTGAGGGCTGTTTTGTTTCCCAGTATGTGATCTATCTTGGAGAATGTTCCATGTGCACTCGAGAAGAAAGTATATTCTGCTGCTTTAGGATGTAGAGTTCTAAATATATTTGTCAAGACCATCTGGTCCAGTGTATCATTCAGGGCAATTGTTTCTTTACTGATTTTCTATCTAGATGATCTGTCCATTGTTGTAAGTGCAGTATTAAAGTCCCATGAAATTACCACATTCTTACCAGTAAGATTGCTTATGTTTGTGATTAATTGTTTTATATATTTGGGTGCTTTCAAATTTGGTGCATAGACATTTATAATTGAGCTTTATAAAAGCTCTTTCTGATGGATATACCCTGTAACTATTATATAATGCCCTTCTTTATCTCTTGTTACAACCTTTAAACTCTAGTTTGTCTGATATAAATATGGCTACTTCAGCTTTCTTTTGACTTCCAGTAGCATGATAGATAGTTCTCCATCCCCTCACTTTCAATCTGAAGGTGTCCTCAGGTCTAAAATGGGTCTCCTGTAGACAGCAAATAGATGGGTCTTATTTTTTTTTTTTAATTTTTTTATCCATTCTGATACCCTGTGTCTTTTGGTTGGAGCATTTAGTCCATTTACATTCAGTGTTATTATTGAAAGATATGGGTTTAGAGTCATTGTGTTATCTGTGGGTTTCAGGATTAAAACTCATTTTTAAATAAATTTATTTTTATCTTGACCACATATTCACATTCCTTTTAAAAATTCCTTTTTCACAAAACTTTTGTAACTTTTTTTAAAATTCAGATTTTGTCCTAAGTTTTTCCTATATAAATAACCAGGCTCACTGTAGGACAAAGTTACTTTTTTCCCCTCATTCCTTCTTTTACTGAAAGCATACATCTTATTTTTCTTGCATATGGAGACATTTTATTTCTCAGTTTTCACTGGATCTTAAAATTCTTGAGGGTTAAAAGTTTTAATATGTGTGGCTAAAGATATAAAAACAAGTAGTAAGCAATCGTGAACTGTTGTACTAGCATTCTTTACATTATAAAATGTATTCATAAATTTGCCAATTTCTAGAAATGTGCTTTTTTACAGTGCAATCTTTCAATAAAGCACAAAAGTTTACTTACAAGACCCAAATTTTATCTTTAGTTTCTCTGTAATAAGTAAGCAAAAAGTAGATAAAATAACAGAATGTTAATTTCTAGACATAGGTTTATCTTATTTGGAAACAATCTAGATACTCAATGTATTTAACAACTCACCACTTAACCTAGCAAGACTTTAAAGTTTTAGATTATCAAAAAATAGTTTGGAGAAACTTCAAAAAGTTTCCCTAAAATGCTCTTATCTTGCTTACATCTATTTAATTTATTTCTTCTTAACAATTATGTCATGAAGTTTTTGTGGGTAATCTAAACATATCAGACAAACCCAGTCATTCTCCCAAGCTATTTTTTTTGTTGTTTCTTGAAAAATTTTGAAATATAGATAAGATGAATTTATTTGACTTTTAGAAAAGCAAGGCAGTTTTTATTGCTGATAACTATAAAGCATGTGTATTTTATTAAACCAGTTGTTATTTTCCCAAATCACATGAACCTGAAATTCAGTTTCTATTTGAGAATTTTATGAACGCTTAATTTTTATAAGGTCTTAATTTTCTTTGAGCCCAATGAAATAGAGCTCTTTTATAAATTAATTTTGACAATAGAAAATACTGTTAAAGAAACATAGAAAATACTATATCTATAATGTACATACATTCATATACATATAGAAAAATAGAAAATGCTATATAAAGGTAAGATATAGTATTTCTGTCTTTTTCTATATAATATACATACATTCACATACGTATAGACAAACACAGAGATCTTACAGCTTCTATATTAAAACAATACGAAACTCATTGGTTCATACAAAATAGTTGGAATAAATTAAGTTTACTTGCTTACATAGCTAAAATCTTTTACTGTTTTTAGAGAAGGCTTTATATTTGTCCTTGGAAGTAGAGTTTGGGCACAAGAGCTCTTTTAGTGTTTTAAAAAGGCCTCTTCCCTCTTTTTTCTTTTTTCCCTTTAGTCTTAGGTGATTGTGGGCTGTGTTTACATTTCAAAGACACCATATGCTATAGAATTTTAAGGGACTGAGAAAGACTACAAGTTTTTATTTCTAAGAGTTTTGGGGTAATTGTTATCGGGACAAAATTGTCCCGTACTTTAAAAAGGCAAATATTCTGATCTTTTATACTATCTATAAGCATTTTGAGGGGAAAAAGTGAGGTTTGGGGATTGGTAAAGATAGATGGGCTTTGATTTGTTTGTAGAGTTGCATTTCTGGTTGTGTAGAGATTTTAAGACAGAGACCATTGTTTTTCATTCTCCGGAAGAAACTGAATTACAGTCTGAATATTAAGGGACTGACCTGCTTTTTAAGTTAAAGTTTTATTGGGGACTTTCTCAAAGCCTTTATTAAGCATTTTAACAAAGGCCTTCTTTCTGAGTACACGATTCAGTGCTGGCTTCTGTTAGTCCCTGAACATTAGCCTTCTGCTAATCATTTGTAGGAGGGCCTAGAAGAAATTTTGGTCATTGTTTTCTCTGTGAGAGGGGTGTTGTACATGGCTACTAATCTTTCTAATTCCTCCCTAAATTTGGTAGAATCTTCTGAAAGAGGAGATAAAAGGGCATTATAATTTAAAAGGTATGTTGTTCAGGAAACAAACACAAAAAACCCCTTTTTTTTTCTTGGTGGAGGCAGGGTCTAGGATACATCTGCAAAGGACGTTGTGTAAGAATGCCTGAAACAGTCAGAGCCTGATTACAAAGCCACATAAAGTAGGAGGAAAGTGAGCCTTAATGCTAGTTTTGGGAACTTGCATTAAATTCTTTTCTAGCTTTTAGCATTTATGTTAGTGACCTGACACTTTGAACCAAGAGATTAGGCCAGAGTGCTTTCTGTAAATCATGTAAGGAAAGGAAAGTTAAAACAGGCAGATGGGGCCAGATTTTGATAAGAGGAATTTAGCTTGGAGGTGGACATTAATTTTTGCCTTAAATCTAATGTTTGTTCTTTCATCTTCTAAAGAGAGTGCCCAAGGCTAGCCGTTACACTAATAAGACAACTGGGAACTCCATACAAGGAATTTTTTTTTTTCAAACATAGCCAATATAAAGCATCCATTATCTGGCCTCTGATGATTAGGATCTTCTTAATCTTAATAGTGACTCAAAACAATAAGCCTTTTTATGGAAAGACTGGGGACAACTTTCCAGGTTTAGACCATGGATACAAGTGTCCCTGGAGAGGGCGTAGATGATGCAGCCCCCATGATCCAAACGTTTACTCCCAAAAATAGTCTAAGAAGGCAAAAGCCTTTGTTCTACAGGTGGTAAGAATGGTGTAGTGAAAACAAGTCTCTGGTCTCCCACGAAAACATGCCCCCGGTCTGCACCACTGATCTGTATCACCAGGCAGGTGCTACTGGAATGGGATTTTTCCAGTGTCAACAAGCAAGAAGGTTAAGAAAAAGCCCATAAGGGGTTTTTGTTATGACAACCTCCCATGACAGCTGCCATAGCTGGACAAGGAGAGTGCTTCCCATATCTGTGGATCATGGAACCCCAGTCTGTTTGGCCACCAGGGTGCACTCAGGTGAGTACACCTTCTAGATGGCAGAGATGAGAGAAGATTCTCACTGGTCATAAAATCAAAAGAACATAGAACGGAACAAAAAGAAAAAACCTTATTTGGATTTTATGTAGGGGATCTACAGCAAAGTTTGTCCGAACAGATGTCAGCGTGAGGAAAACTGGGAACTCACCAGTCTGCGAGGCTGGCTTGGACAGCAGGCTTAGAAGAGTTTATGTTCGCATTATGTCCTACGTAATTCCTTTTTAAGACAACTGACCAAAAAAAAAGAGATGAAGGTAAACAGTGACCGTCTCTGGGAGGAAATGAATCTGTCAAACCAAGAGTGCTCTGCCAAGTTTTCCAGAGTCACTAAGCTCACGAGAATAGTTCCACAAATATTTCCTCCTGCTGATCAAATTGAAAAGGGACGGAAAAAGGCCTCTCACCATTGTCACATACATTAGACCGTGTAGGCAGAGACTGGGGGTTGGTGTGGTTAAGATTCTTACCTTCTGACAGCTATTTGTCAGATGTCTCAGGATTTCTCAGCTGTAGCAGTGTCCAGCTAGTTACCATTTGCCCCAGACTATGCTTGGGCAGCAAAAATTTTAATTTATCCTTCAAAGGTCCTTCTAGCTGGCCTGAGAATTAAGTTGAAGAAGTTTAATTATGTATGCACAAAAACCCAATATTAAAATAGAGCCCCCCCCCCCCCCCCCCCCCAATACATGCAGCTTTTATACAAAGAACTTGGGCTGGAGTAGATTAGTAAAAGTAACAAGGTTTTGTTACTATAGGTTTCTTCAGGTTGGAATTCCTTGTCTCTGACCACAAGGATGTCTCTCTACCTCTTGGTACAAGAAGTGTATCTTTCATACGGAAGATTTATTTACTATTTTCTGGAGACGAAGGAGGGTCAGTATGTCCTTCCTGCACTGGACCTTTCTTAATTATTTTGAATTGAAGTTACTTAATATGCTATTATGGAACATTTTGGGTGGCCCTGGTCCACCCCACACTGTTAAACCCAGGACCCCATCAGGCAAGCCAGGCCAAATGGGTATTGTCACCATTTTAAAAGCAGCTGCCCCAGAAAGATTTTCAGTGGGATTCCTTCATCCTAGAGGCTGTGTTAGTCACCCACACCTGGCTAATGGGGTGCCTACTGCACATGCTCCCACCATACAGATCAGAGAAGCAAATGATCTGGACTATGTTGAGACAGTCCAGGTCTCAAGAGCGGGCTCCTGGGGGGTCCATGGCATCTGCCTCATTCCAAGCCCCAGTGTAAACAAAAGTACATATTTCCCCTGAAGTCATCACTGGAGGAAACTAGACTGTCTTGCCCCGACAGGGACCAGTAATCAAGGCTCCCAGTTGTTTCTTTTTGGCCAGGCCCCACCTTGACAAGGCCATCCAGTTTCCTGCAGCTCTGCCTTCAGGGAAAATGTGCACATTTATGTAGGTTAGACCTTGGAATTAGGCAGATACTTTGTACCCCCAACAGGCCTTCCCAGCGACCTAGTCTCTCAAGAACTTGCCCTGTTCAAGTTACCTGTGTACCCTGAACGGAGCCTCTCATTCATGCTCAGTAAACACCTTGTATCTGTTGGGTAGGAGAAATTTCAATTTATCCTTCAAGGTTCTTCTAGCTGGCCTGAGAATTAAATTAGCATTGAACAGATTAATGGAGAAAACAAAACAAAACAAACAAACTCTGGCCTCGGGAAGCTGAGGCCCTCCAAGCCTGTGGTGTTGGGGCTGGTTCCTAGCCACGTGCGAGGCCTCCAGAATGAAGAAAGCCCACTCCCTGTAAATCTTTCTGAGGTGGCAATAGTTTTTAAACTGGTAACAGTCCCCATTTTAGGCTGGTTGCCTGCTGGCGTCCCGGGTTTACCGAGAGTCCAGGCTACCCTGGCCAGCGAGCCTGTCCCTTCCTGGCAAGGCAGTCCAGATTCCTTCAGCTTTACAGTTGTGTATTAGTTTGATGTGATTTCAAAGCCACTTATGACAAAGACAAAAATGTTTTCAGGGGTTGTTTTGATAAGATGATGACATCCTTCATTCTTCTATTTGTTCTTGCCCATAAGAAGTCAGTCGCTCAGCTGCTGAAGGCCCTGCTGGGGGCTTATCATTAAAGACATATAGAGAAGCAACTAAGGCAAGGGGAAATCTGACCATAAATACTAAGAGCTTGCAAGAACTAAGGGTGTTTGGTCTGGGCAAGGCAACATTTGCTCATCTAAAATAGTTCTTGAAGAACTTGGGGCACTTAGCTCCTGCCCTGGTAAAGACCACTCTTTTACCGGCAGTGGCAAAAGCCCTGCAGCATTTCTGCAAAGATCATCTTTGTCCCTCGACACCAGTGCCCTCGTTCCCTAGCAACATGCTCCAGGCAATGACACAGGACTTTTGTGCTGGCAGCTGGACTTCAGCTCCAGGTTGGTTAAACTGTCTCTCCTCAGTACCAATTCCTGTAAAGTGTCAGAGAAACAAGTCCCAAACGGAGTCCTTTGCTCCTCACATGAACAAAACAAGACTTACAGTTTCAACCTACTCCATGGATGTGACCTTTTAAAAATCAATCTGAAACTACTGATCAGCAGTAGTGAGGTGATCTTCATGATTAAAAAAAACCCCACTCATCCCTTCACACCTAAAAAAAAAAAAAAAAAAAAAAAAAAGGATGTCCTGGCCTGAAACAATTCTTATTTCTGCTAACAGCTTCATCGCCCCATGCTCCTTCCTATAAAAACTTTCCTTTTTGTATAACTTCTCAGGGCATCTCTCTACTTGCTTGATGGGATGTTGCCAGATTCATTAATCACTTAATAAGCCAAATAGATCTTCACACTTAGTCAAGTTTTTTTTTTTTTTTTTTTTTTTTTTTAACAAAAGGTATACCTTAACTAAATCTGGACTTTATCCTTTCACCTCCCCTTGCCTGGAAGAATAGTATGATTAAGAGAAGATGGAATAAGCATCACTGAAAGGGTTGTTAAAAATAGAGCCAGGGGGACATCGAGGAAGTAAGACTGTGTCTTTGGTCTCAAATTCTCAGCTACAAGTCAAAATTTGTTGCATGTTTAAATGGACTTCCTACTTAATACTAGCTCTAGCAACCCATCACCTATAGATAACTGGAATTGTAGCTATACCGGCACCGATCAATTAAGCCTATCCTTAAGGATTACTTACGAAAAGGCTTAATTTGTCCCCTGTATTAGTTGCTGTAACACCCCTATCCTCCCTGTCTATAGACCACATGGGAGACGATGGAGGTTTGTATGAGACCTCAGAGAAATCAATATTATTATCCCTTGGCACCCTGTAGTACCGAGTCCTCACACCTTGCTCATAGCCACTCCTTTAATAGCAATACCTTTACTATTACAGACATTTGCAGTGCCTTCTTTAGCATACCTGTTGATCCTGAAAGTCAATTCTTGTTTACCTTCACCTGGGAAGGACAACAATATGCATGGACTGTCATGCCACAGGGATAAACTGAAAGCCCTGCTTATTTTTCTCAAATGCTAAAAGTAGACATTTCATAGAAATCTCTGAAGGCTCTCCCCTGTTACAATATGTCCTCTTATGTTCTCCTTCCCAAGAGGCCTATACTAAATACAACCTTCATCACTGGCTAAAAAGGGACATAAGGTGTCTAAAGAATAATTACAATTTTGTTTTGCCCTGGGTTAAATACTTGGGACACCTTATTTCAAATCAAGTGTTGCTCCTTGATCCAGCTGGAGTCCAGGGAATATTGTCCTTCCCCCCGCCGCCCTCAAAAACCAAATACCAACTACAGGGTTTTGGGGGCTTAGCTGGATACTGTAGAAACTGGGAACCCAACTTTTCAGGCTTGGCTTAACCACTTTATTCCCTCAACTCCAACCAACCTGATGCCCTTACGTGGAACAAAGAAAGTCAAGAAGTCCTCATAAAAATAAAAGCCCCTCGAATCCACCAGTTTTGGAATGCCTTTGCCATTCTAACCCAGTGACATGGGGACAAACACAGGCCTGTTGGCTATTATAGCCAACAGTTGGATCCTGTAGCCAATGGACTGCCACCCTGCAGAAAGCCAAAGCTGTAGGTGCTGAATTACTTGGAGAAGAAGTCACCAAGGGTTCCCCATTATGTTCCCCCTTTCTCAATTCTTATCATACTCAACATTTATCTTCTAGCAGATTAAACTCTTATAAAGTTCTCTATCACCCCCAAATGTTACTGTCACATGCTATAATTCCTTAAATCCTGCTACCCGGCTGCCTTTACCCTCTGCTGAAACTCCTAGGACTGTATCTAACAGACTTCTCATACCACAATCAGATTTACAGGAAATGCCATTTGAAAATGCAGACAGTCTAGTTTACTGATGGCTCTTAAAAAACTATCAAGCTGGCTTTGAGGTTGTCTCCTTCACTGAAAACACTGAAGCAGACCTATCACAGTCTGCTTAGCTCATCAGCTAAGTCATCTTAGCTCAACAAGCTGAATCATTTGCCTTAATCCAAGCCTGCCTTTTGGCAGAAGGACAGACCATTAACATTTACACCAATTGTTGCTGTGCTGTTGGTGTAGCACATGTTTTGGTATGTTCTGGGAACAAAGAGGGTTTTAACTTCTATTGGGCAACAGATTAAAAATAGCTCTTATGTCTTAGAACTGTTATATTGCTATTTCAAGGACCTACATCTTTGGCTATTATGAAAATCCTGGCTATTCAATGGCAAACACCAAGGGAACAAAAGGGAATCATTTGGCTGGTGCAGCTGCCAAACAGGCTGCCTTTAAAAAATTTAAGCCATTTTTTGAATTCCCACTTGCTACTGACTTTAACAAAAAATCTTAAATACTTATAACACCCAAGAATTTGCCTCAGGAAGGGATCAAAAAAACTTGGTCTGATCAAGGCTACCAATCTGACTCTCAATGAAATATTTGGTATGGGTCGAATGATAGACCAGTCCTCTCTGATTATGTCCAGAAACAAATTTTTAATTATATTTATGAATTTAACTCATTGGAATATCTTTGGGGAAAGCCATACTTTTGGAAACCATTTTCAAAAGTATCCTCTCAAATTTATGAAAAATGTCAGATTTGCCCTAAACATACCCCTGGAAAACATCTTCATAGTTCAAAAGGACATTTTCCCTCCTGGTCTCTTTGAGATATGGCAATTGGATCTTATCTAGCTGCCACCATCTCAGCAATACAAATATGTTTTCATAATGGTTTGTATATTTTCTCACTGGGTAGAAGCCTCTCCTTGCCACAGAGCTATAGCCTTAGCAGTAGGAAAACTGTCATTAGGAAAGATTATTCCAAATTGGGTAATGCCCCCAGAACTTCATAGTGGCTGAGGAATCCATTTCACTGGACAGATCTTATAGGTCATTTGCCACATTTGGCCACTTATGCAACATTTTGAGTGTGCCCATCATCCTCAATCATCCGGCCTTGTAGAATGTATCAAGGGCATTATAAAAATTCAGTTGGCAAAACTTATGGAATCTTTCCACCTGCCACGGCCAAGAGCTCTTCCCTTGGGACTATCGACTCTTAGATCCATTCCTTATGGGTGACATAACTCTCTCCCTTTGAAATAATATTTGGAAGAGCAATGAGAATAGATCAAGGTGTATGTGAACCCAGATTACCTAAAGGTAAGATGATGACTTACTGTAAGGGATTAATTCAGACCCTATAAGGAAATGAAAAATTAGTAGAACAGTCTTTCTGCAGCATGCTCCAGGAGATGAAGACCTCAAACATCATGGCCTTCAACCCAGAGACATGGTTTATTGGAAAAGACACCTCCATAAAGATTCCCTCCAGCAAGATGTGGAGGATCATACCAGCTATTATTGACTAATCCTTGTGCTGCTAAATTAGAAGACATAGACTCATGGATATATGTTTCCTATTTTAAAAAGTCTTCAACATCTAACTGGGCTACCAACCAGAGACCTTAAACTAACCCTTTCTTGGAAAAAGAAGATGATGTCTGTGTAGACTGCTCTCCGAAGACTAAGGACCAGGCCACTATTATGTTAACAAGGTCCATCACACCAATTCTCATGAGGCTTATGAGTTTATTAATATTTCTCTTCCTTCTCATCACCATTTTCAATTGGAAGAACAATGCTATAATTCATATGTCTCAATCCCTTGCTACTTCTGAAACCTTTACCTACAGGGTCCTTTACTGATAATGATGATCTCATAATGTTACCTATACACAGTTTCTCCATGGTCCCAAATATTTCCATTAGTTGCTACAAAACACTGCCTCTAACACTTATTTTGTCAGGATATTCTTGCCTCAAGGAAACCCTCCATGTTTCATGCTTATTCTCCCAAATTAGAGACAACCTTGAATGTAAACTTGGTACAGCCAATGTGGAAAACAGTATGGAGGTTCCTTAAAAGTTAAAAATAGAACTACCTCTGATCCCGTAATCGCACTACTGGGTATTTACCCAAAGACTACGAAAGCATTAATTCAAAGGGATATATGCACCCCTCTGTTTATTGCAGCATTATTTACAATAGCCAAACTATGGAGGCAGCCTGTGTCCATGGATTGATGAATGGGTAAAGAAAATATGGTATATATACACAATGGAATATTACTCAGCCATAAAAAGAATGAAATCTTGCCATTTGCAATGACATGGATGTAGCTAGAGAGTATAATCCTAAGTGAAATAAGTCAGAGAAAGACGAACACCATATGGTTTCACTCATATATGGAATTTAAGAAAAAAAGGGAGGGAAAAAAGATAAACCAAGAAACAGATTTATCTATAAAGAACACTGATGGTTACCAGAGGGGAGGTGGTTGGGGGAATGGGTGAAATAGGTGATGAGGATTAAAGAAGACACTTGATGAACACTGAGTAATGTATAGAATTGTTGAATCACTGAACTGTACACCTGAAACTATTAAAACACTGTATGTTAAAGCCCACCTCCTGCATTAATAGAACTTTCATTAGCAAAAGATGGGAACCTACTCCACTCTTTTCCTAGAATTACCTCTATACAAATTATATATCTTCTACCTGTCCAATACAATTTTTTTTCAACTATCCATCTCCATTAGGCCAAGCCCTTTGGATGTCTCCATTTGAGACATTAACCCATTATGCACCAAGCCTTCTGATACCTTTGATAACTTAGTATTACCCTTTTATGAATAATATGTTTAACCAAACCATTGGAATCCCAAGGCTGTCTAATCCTGGGCTGGTTTCTAAAATGAAAGCTTAAACAATCAAACACTATCTGGAATTCTGGGCACCCCTGAATATCTTTGCACACATATTACCACACCTTAGGCATTTGGTTGTTTAGATATTACCACACTGGGCAATGCCTTTTGGACCACCTTATTTCCCTCTGACCATTCTTAGATCCCAATTAATCTCCCATCACATGAAGATAAGGGTCTTGTTCATAATAATTATCCTGATGAAAATCTTTCTGTTTGTGAATAGCTGTGGAAATGCCCAGGGATGTGATCTTCAGGCTTTTCTGGTGATATCCATAATTATCTCTTTTGAGGTTTATATTCCCGGCTAGGGGTTGGTACCTTCTAACATAACATCATGTTACAAAATTTAACCAGAACAATTAATAATAGAATTACTAGCTCAATGGCCTGAGCTATTAGTTCTGAAGAAAAATCTTTAGATTCCCTAGCCCGAGTGGTTCTTGATAATAGAATAGCATTAGATTACAAAGTAGGGGGTTTGTGCAATAGCTAAAACCTCATGCTGTATTATTCAAATTAGCTAAATTCTTAAAGGGACATTCAAGCTAAATTCCCTCATATTTTTAACTGGCTTCTCTTGGGATTTGGGACTCTGGTGTTCAAGTCTACAAATTGTATTATTAATTGCTGTTTTATTCTGTATATTATTCATTGTTTTGCTCAAAATAATGGTTGCTTAAAGTCTTAAAAACATTCATCAAACTTACCCACTGACCATCAACAAGTGAAACTTGAACTGACATAGCCTAAGGTCCACTTCCTTGAACCTCCTTGTTTCTCAGATGTACCCTTAAAACTCTTGCACAGCAAGCTTATTAAACATGATGAATATTGACCAACCATGAGACTCTCCCCTCCTGGAGAGTCGATAGACCTGGAGCAGGTTGTTGGCCACTCCAGCATCACAATGGGACTACAAAACCAAAGGTTTATCATTGATGCTTACTATATAGAAATACCTCAGTCAAAAGGGGGAAATGATAATGGAGAAAATAAAGCATTGCTAAGAGAGAGGGTTATTTAAAATGGATATTGGAGGACACTGAGGAAGTGGGGCTTAGGCACATCTCATCTCAAACCCTCAGAATTATTGCTGAACTCCACTAAAAGTCAAAACATCTGCATATTAAAATGGGCATAAATGGACTTTCCATCTAACACTTTCTAGCAATTGATCACATATAGATTAGTCTTACGGTACCTATACCAGCACCAATCACATCTCATCCAAAATAACTTAAGTAAATTCCTTCTTTAAAAACTCTAACATCCATTATTTCTCCCCCAGAGTACACTTTTGATTTTGGTTGAATCTGTGTCTCTCAGACTGCAATCCCTAAGACCCCAACTAAATACATGTATTTTATTTTGCAACTTGCAAAACAAACTGAGTTGGATAATCAGGACATCTGGAATTTCCTTAGTTTTAACTTTTATCCAGACTAAGTCTTCAATAGGTCTCCAGAGATCCTCAGAAGTTAATATATAATCTATTTTTACCCCTAAACCACCTCTTGAGTATTTTTGGTAGGGTTAGTGAGTCATATTTGCTATTGTCCTCCTGTCTTTCATAATTGTGTTCAAAATATATTTGATCAGAGAGACACTTAATACAGAATTCCAAATGGCTGTATAATATGGTAAAGCAGTATTAAGATAATTATTGTAGCCAGTGTAGCACCAAATTATAACAGCTGTCAATTTTTGTCCATTCAAAGGCTGTTTATAATTTCAGTAGGATGCTATAGATGTAAATAGTATATTAAGTTTAAAATGTGTCAATCTGAAAACGGGCTTAACCAGATTTTGGTCAGTTATAAATTTAGTATAATGTATCAACCTGTATTTCAAATTTGGCATGTAGTATGATATATATCCCAGAGTACCGACCAACATTATTTATTATTATTTTCGTTTAGGTTGTAGACTACTGAATTATTTTAGTGGGGGAAGACAAAAACTCAAAGGCAGTCTTTGGCAACAGAGAGATGCCTCCAGGAACAAAGGAACTGTCAGTGCCATTTCCATCCCCTCCCCCTCAGCATAAGCATGGGGCTAGGTGCACTCACCAGCACACCACCAACACCTGCTAATAACTTACACCAAGCCCCAACCCCCATGCTCCTAGTCATGCTTGTTTCAGTCCCAGTGCTGTGGGCCTTCTCCCTCAGTAGACTGGCATAAACTCCTGCCAACACCACATATCCCAATTTGAGAGTTTTGCAGGGTCTCCATTCTGGTGGAGACCTAGAGACAGGTCTCAATTCACAAGCAGACTAGAGCACACCTAGTTAAAATTTGCCACATTCAGGCCAGGGGTCAAACATGGCCCACAACAGGAGAAGACAGCCTTTGCATATGACCGGCCTGAAGGATAAAGTGGCCAGGACACAACAGCAGCATGCAGAATACATTCAAGACACTCTCTGAAGTGCCAGTCCCTGGGAAACAAGGGACACAACCCTGTAGGGCACTAAACAACCTCTTCTTCATAAGGCCATTACATTTAAGAACAGGACATGTAGCTGACTTTCCTAACACAGAAATAGGCACAGAAACTTAGACAAAATAAGACAGAGGAATTTGCCCTAAATGAAACAGAACAAGGCCATGGCCGGAGATCTAAGTGAAACAGATATAAGTGACATGTCTGATGGAGAATTTAAAGTAATGATCATTGGGGCGCCTGGGTGGCTCAGTTGTTTCAGAGTCCAACTCTTGGTTTTGGCTCAGGTCATGATCTCATGGTTAGGGTCAATCCCTGTGTTTGGCTCTGAGCTGACAGTGTGGAGCCTGCTTAGGATTCTGTCTCTCCCTCTCTCTTTGCCCTCCCCTGGTTACACACACTCTGTCTCAAAAATAAATCAACATAAAAAAAAATGATCATAAAGATACTCATTGGGCTTGAGTGGAAGAAAGACCAATGGAATGGAAGACATCAGTGAGACCCTTAAAACAGAGATAAGGAATAACAAAAGGCATCCAGACTGGCAAGGAGGAAGACAAACTTTCACTCTTCACAGATGACATGATACTCTATGTGGAAAATCCAAAAGACTCCACCAAAAAAACTGCTAGAATTAATACATGAATTCAGCAATGTCTCAGGATATAAAATCATTGTACAGAAATCAATTGCATTTCTGTACACCAATAATGAAGCAGCAAAAAGAGAAATCCAGGAATCGGTCCCATTTACAATTATACCAAAACCCATAAAATACCTATGAATAAGCCTAACAGGTAAAAAATCTATACACTGAAAACTATAGAAAGCTTATGAAAGAAACTGAAAAACTGAAAAAATGGAAAAACATTCCATGCTCATGGATTGGAAGAATAAATATTGTTAGAATGTCAATACTACCCAAAACAATCTACATATTCAATGCAATCCCTATCAAAATAATACCAGCATTCTTCAGAGCTAGAACAAACAATCCTAAAATTTGTATGTAACCACAAAAGACCCTGAATGGCCAAAGCAATCTTGAAAAAGAAAGCCAAAACTGGAGGCATCACAATTCCAGACTCCAAGCTATCTTACAAAGCTGTAATCATCAAGACAGTATGGTACTGGCACAAGAACAGACACTCAGATCAATGGAACTTCTATAATAGAGAACCCAGAAATGGACCCACAAACATATGGCCAACTAATCTTTGACAAAGCAGGAAAGAATATCCGATGGAGAAAAGGCAGTCTCTTCAGTGAATGGTGCTGGGAAAACTGGACAGCAACATGCAGAAGAATGAACCTGAATCACTTTCTTACATGATACACAAACTCAAAATGGATGAAAGGCCTAAACATAAGAGAGGAAGCCAAAATCCCAGAGGAGAAAACTGGCAACAATCTCTTTGACCTTAGCTGCAGCAACTTCTTACTTGACATGTCTCCAGAGACAAGAGAAACAAAAGCAAAAATGAACTATTGGGACCTCATCAAGATAAACTTCTGCACAGCAAAGGAAACAATCAGCAAAACTAAAAGGCAACCGACAGAATGGGAAAAGATATTTGTAAATGACATATCAGATAAAGGTTTAGTATCCAAAATCTATAAAGAACTTATCAAACTCAACACCTAAAATACAAATAATCCAGTGAAGAAATAGGCAGAAGACATGAATAGACACACTTTTCCAAAGAAGACATCCAGATGGCTAACAGACACATGAAAAAATGCTCAACATCATTCACCATCAGGGAAATGCAAATTAAAGCCACATTGAGATACCATTTCACACATGTCAGAATGGCTAAAATTAACAACTCAGGCAATAACAGATATTTGCAGGAATGCGGAGAAAGAGGAACACTTTTGCACTGCTGGTGGGAATGCAAGCTGGTGCAGCCATTCTGGAAAACAGTATGGAGGTTCCTAAAAAAAATTGAAAATAGAACTATCCTATGACCCAGCAATTGCACTACTAGGTAATTATCCAAAGGATATGGAGTGCGGATTTGAAGGGGCATATATACCCCAATGTTTATAGCAGTACTATCAACAACAGCCAAAGTATGGAAAAAACCCAAATGTCCATTGATGAACGGATAAAGATATATGCATAAGATGTATATACAGAATGCAGTATTACTCAGTGATCAAATAGAATGAAATCTTGCCATTTGCAACTACGCGGATGGAACTAGAGTGTATTATGCTAAGCAAAATAAGCCAGAGAAAGACAAATATCATATTATTTCATTCATATGTGGAATTTAAAATATGAAACAGATGAACATAAGGGAAGGGAAGCAAAAATAATATAAAAACAGAGAGGGAGGATTGCTGGTGGGGTGTTGGGTGGAGGGAAGGGCTAAAGGGATGAGGGGCAATAAGGAGGACACTTGTTGGGATCAGCACTGGGTTTTATAGGTAAGTGATGAATCACTAAATTCTGTTCCTGAAATTATTGCACTGTAAGTTAACTAACTTGGATTTAAATTAAAAAAAAAAAAGTTTCAATAAAAATGAGAAACATGCTCAATGGAATGAACAGCAGCCTAGAAGAAGCAGAGGAACAAATTAATGACCTAAAATACAGAGTGATAGAAAGTAATCAAGCTGAACAAAAGAGGAAAAAAAGAACTACACAAAACAAGAATAGACATAGGGAATTCAGTGACCCCATCAAATATAATAACATTTGTATTATAGGGATCTCAGAAGAAGCAGCAAGAGAAAAGGGGGAAGAAAATATATTTAAAGAAATAATAGCTGAAAACTTCCTTCATCTGGGGAAGGAAACAGATATCCAGATCCAGGAGGCACAGAGAACCCCCAACAAAATCAAAAGCAGATCCGCACCAAGACATATTGTAATTATAGTGGCAAAATATAGTGATAAAAAAAATAAAAGCAGCAAGACTAAGGAAGACCATTGCATACAAGGGAAACTCCATAAGGCTATCAGTGAATTTTTCAGCAGAAACTTTGCAAGCTAGAAGGGAGTGGCATGATATATTCAACACGCCAAATAGGAAAAACCTGCAGCCAAGAAAACTCTATCCAGCAAGGCTATCATTTGGAATAGGGGAGATAAAGAGTTTCTCAGAAAAACAAAACCCAAAGGAGTTCATGACCACTAAACCAGTCCTGCAAGAGATATTAAAGAGGACTGTTTTGGTGTTTTCTTCAAAGTGACAATGTTAAAGTAGGAAACACAAAAGTAGAAAAATGAATATTTCTGTAAAAAATCAGCTAAGGAACTCACAAAGAGATGTAAATCATGGCATCATAGACATAATATTTGGGGAGGAGAGGAGTAAAGAATGGTTCCAAACTTAAATGACCATCAGATTATAGACAGCTATATGCATAAGATGTTATATACAAACCTAATGGCAGCCAAAAATAACCTCTAATAGATATGCAAAGAATAAATAGAAAGAAATCCAAATATATCACTGAACAAGCAAACTGTGAAAGAGAGAAAGAAAGGATGAAAGAAAAACTTCAGAAACAATCACAAAACAAGGGATAAAATGGCAATAAATACATATCTATCAATAGTTAATTTTTGTTTTGTCTTTAACATTTATTGACATGGTTTACCATAAGGACTGCAAAGAATGACTCAGATGTGTTTACTTAGAAAGTGTGTGGCACTGAGTGACTCACTGCTGCCCAAGTTCCAGAGCTCTTCCCGTAGGGTGTAAAGGACACGTGTCAGCTACAGGAACCTTATCCCGGCTTCTAATTAGATGCCATCACATATCCTGTCACCCTTCTGCATACCCATGGGGACACAGTAATTAAGTGCCAGCCAAGTTGTTGCCAAGCCTGGGGACAATCCTGGCACCATGACACTAGCAAATGCACTCAGCCAGCTTATGAATATGAGTCTTGGGACCCTCCCCATAGTTGAGGTGGCAGAGGTTCCCACATCGAGAAAGAAGTGTAGTCTGTAGTTCTCTGAAACCATGCTGGCCTGGCTGGAAAAATAATGGGGTATACAGGTGTAGGTTGCTGGCCTAGTATGCTTCTCCACTCCGTACTCTCCTTCACTCTGACCCAATGCTGTGCATGCTGAACCCACATGCACTTGTCGGTCCTCCAAGGTAAAACGTGTCAGCAATACTTGGTGGTTTATTGTCAATGGGCACCAACATCCCACCCCAAAGAGATTCTGAAAAAACTGAATCGAATATGAGTTGTTTATTCAACTGAAGCTTGAAATCTTCTTTTATGAAGCTTATGTCCCCTGTGGTGTAGCCTGCCAGTTCCTGGTGAACTTTCAGCAAAGTACCTCCTCTTGGCAAGATGGAGGAGTTCCAACAGTTGATGACCATTGCTTCATGACTTCAGTGAGTGTCCACTTTCCTTCCTGACAGTAAAGGGTGCCATCCTCCTGAAGCAGCCCAGCTCTCACCACATGCCCTCCCACTTGATGGTGTGACTGGTCTTCCATTAATCTTCCATTAATCTGGCTTATTTCAAAGGTAATGTCTAGTGCATTTGGAAGTGCATCATCACTTTGTCATATATTAATCAAAACATTCACTTGCCTAATATTCCTAGGTGAAGCAATTTTTCACAGGCTTTGCGAGATTTCCATATCACCTCAATAAGGTTTTTACCTTAAAAAGGCCTCCAATTTCACATATGATGACATCATCCTCAGTTCTTCCAAGTCTATCAAAATGAAGGTGTTGAACAACCACATCTTTGTTTTCAAGGATTTCCTGTTTAGCCTCAGGTTCAGCTTCAACAAGTTCCGCTTATCTCCTACTGCTCCAAATCTGGTCCGTTAGCTGGAAGAGGCTTCCAACTCCAGGCGTGTATTGTGCCTATGACTTCCACTGGCTACCATCTTGCAGAGCTACCTGGGCCTGACCATGGCTCAGCTGGTGAGAGCAGAGGGCAGGTCCACTGTGGTGGAGCTACCAGTCAATGCAACACTCACAAGCCCTTAGACACAGTGCACTCTATCAATCATTACTTTCAATGTGAATGGACTAAACACTCCAAAAGACAGGGTGACAGGTGGATAAAAGAAAGAAAGAGACCCAACTATATGCTGCCTATAGAAAACTCATTTTAGACCTTAAGACACCTGCATACTGAAAGTGAGGGGATGGAGAGACATTTATCATGCAAATGATGTCAAAAGAGAGCTGAAGTAGTAACACTTAGATAAGTAGATTTTATATGCTTTTTTAAAATTTTATTTTTAATTTTTTTTGCTTAAAGAGAGAGCATGAATGGGGGAGAGGGGCAGAAAAAGAGAGAAGATCTTAAGCAGGCTCCATGCTCAGCATATGTAAAAAACACACAGTGAACATCATACTCAATGAGGGAAAAATGGAAAACTTGCCCCCTAAGGTCAGGAACAAGACAAGAATGTCTACTTTCATCACTTTTATTCAACATAGTACTGGGTGTCATAGCCACAGTAATAAGATTAAAAGAAATAAAAGGCGGATGCAAGGAAGAATTCAAACTTCACTATTTGCAAATAACCTAATACTAGATATAGAAAGTCCAAAAGACTTCACAAAAGAACTACTATAACTGATAAATGAATTTTGTAAAGTTGCAGGATACAAAATCAGAGTGCAGAAATCTGTTGCATTACTATGCAATAATGAAGAATAGAAATTAAGAAAAAAAATTCCACTTACAATTGCACCAAAAATAATAAAATAGGAATAAATCTAACCAAAGAGGTAAAAGACCTGTACTCTGAAAAATATAAAACATTGATGTAAGAAATTGAAGAAGGCACAAAGAAATGGAAAACCATTCCATGTTCATGGATTAGAAGAACAAATACTGTTGAAATGTCTATACTATCCAAAGCAATCCACAGATTTAATGCAATCTCTATCAAAATACTAAAAGCATTGTTCACAGAACTTGAACAAATGATCCTAAAATTTACATGGAACCACAGAGACCCCAAATAGCCAAAGCAATTTTGAAAAAGAAAAGCTGGAAGTATCACCATTTCATACTTCAAGTTATGTTGCAAAGCTATAGTATGATACTGGCACAAAAATAGATCCATAGATCAATAGAACAAGAAAGAAAACCCAGAAATAAACCCACAATTGTATGATCAGTTGGTCTTCAAAAATGCAGGAAAGAATATAGAATGGTAAAAAGACAGTCTTCTTAGCAAATGATGTTAGGGAAACTGGACCATTTTCTTATACCATACCACAAAAACAAACTCAAAATGGATCAAAGACCTAAATGTGAGACCTGAAACCATAAAAATACTAGGAGAGAGCACAGGTGACAATGTCTTTGATACTGGCCATGGCAACATTTTTCTAGCTATGTCTCTTGAGGCAAGAGACATAGAAGCAAAAATAAACTATTCACTACATCAAAATAAGCTTCTACACAGTACAGGAAACAATAAAATTAAAGGGCAACCTACTGAAAAGGAGAAGATATTTGCAAATGACACATCTAATAAAGGGTTAGTATCCAAAATATATAAAGAATTTATATAACTCAATACCCAAAAAACAATCCAATAAAAACCGGGCGGAAGGAATGAACAGGCATTTCTCCAAAGAAGACATTCAGAAGGCCAACAGACACATGAAAAGATGCTCAACATCACTCATCATCAGGAAAATGCAAAATCAAAACTACATTGAGATGTCACCTCACACCTGTCAGAATGGCTAAAATAAAACACACAGCAAGTGTTGGCAAAGATGTGGAAAAAAAGAAACACTCTTGCACTGTTGATGGTAATGCAAACTGGTCTAGCCAATGTGGAAAACTGTATGGATTTTTGTCAAAAATAGAACTATCCTATGATCCAGTAATCACACTACTGAGTACCTAAAGAATATGAAAACACTAATTCAGAGACATATGTTTATAGCAGCATTATTTACAATAGCCAAACTATGGAAGCAGCCCAAGTATCTATTGACTGATAAATTGATAAAGACAATGTGGTTGTGGTTGTGTGTGTGTGTGTGTGTGTGTGTACACACACACAGTGGGATATTATTTAGTCATAAAAAAGAATGAAATTTTTGCCATTTGCAATGACATGGGTGGAGCTAGACAGTGTAATGCTAAACGAAATAAGTCAGAGAAAGACAAATACCATATGATTTCACTCATATGTAGAATTTAAGAAACAAAACAAAGGGGTGAAAAAGAGGCAAGCCAAGAAACATACTCTTAACTGTTGAGAACAGAGGTTGGTGTGGGGGATGGGTGAAATAAGTGATGGGGATTAAGGAGTGCACTTGTCATGATGAGCATTGGTAATGTATGGATTTGGTTGACTGACTATATTGTACACCCGAAACTAATATAACACTGCACATTAACTATACTGGAATTAAAAAAAATAAAATTCACGTGGAAGAGTAGAGAGCCAAGAATAGCCAAAACCATTACATAGCTTTATAATACATGCTAGGGAACGTCTCCTCACTTTGTACATACCTCGGTCAATGGTAAACTGTCTTACTAGAATTAACTTTGAAGAAGAATCACA
Organism: Neofelis nebulosa; assembly: GCF_028018385.1. NCBI lineage: Eukaryota > Metazoa > Chordata > Mammalia > Carnivora > Felidae > Neofelis > Neofelis nebulosa. Next base: position 42,469,714 of record NC_080796.1, read on the forward strand.
ATAAGCAGTGTTATGCAGCAACACAGAGACCCAGTCATAGATCCACACAAACATAGAACCTGGAAATATGAAGGTTGTATTCCACACAAGGGAAAAAGCATAGATTCTCTGATAATGAGTGTAACTGACATGTAAAAAGATTTGGACTCTGATCTTTTTGATCTTTTGAAAAAGGTTTTTACAAAGCCTGTATCTGACAGCTTATATTTTATTATAGTATTCACTGTTGCATGGAAGTTTATTTTCATTATTAAATTTAATATAAAAAAACTATCTTATTTCAAGGTAGGGAAGGATTTCTAAAATAAGGCACAAGAAACACCAAAAAAAAAAAAAAAGAAAAAAGAATAAGAGAAAAAGAAAGAAAGAAACAGCAACTAAGGAAAACATTCCAGTGTTCTTAGAAGCATTAAGTAAATAGATGGCAATAGGCAGAAAGGAAAAGTAGTGGCACAAAAAGTAATATCCAGGATAGGAAGAAACCCAGACCCCTTTGCTCCTAAGGGCAACAATTCATACCCAGGAGTGATGATGATTTTAACCCATTTGACCCTGGTAACTTAATCTACTAGAAGCTGGGCCCATGAAAATACACAAAACTAAAACAAATGATAATATGGGATGAATCAGAGTCACTGAAGAGAGCTTTACTAGACAAAAAAAAAAAAAAATGACAAAAATTGGAATGGAGTTCCAACAAACTGATTTGGACACAGAAACCCAGTGAATATTAGATTCATGGCCCAAAAGAAGACAAAACTTTATTCTCACAGGAGCAGATATTATGCAACTTGGACCCATTACCACTTGACACCTTTGAATATTTGGAGAAAAAATACTGATTTACGAAGATCTGTGATTAGCAGCAACCTGGAGATTATGATGGCCTCTACCTAATATATTTATCCCTAAAAGCATATCCATTGAGAACAGGAGAATCTACTAATATAATAATAAAATTAGGATTATTAACTGTGATTCATGATAGGGTACACTCTCACCAATATATGTGGAAGCAACAGAAAAAATTGAAAAGATCAGTTTAAAAGCTGAGCCCCCATAGGACAGAAAAGCATTATAGTATTTGCAGGTTCCAGAAACAAAGGATAACTGATTGATTTGATAAGAACAGCTGAGGAACTAAGTCAAAATAAAGGCTTTAACACTCATGTTTATCAACAAAACAGGCCTACACCTAATGTACATAGATGCAATCAAAATAGGTCATTTAGAACTAAATATGCAAGACCCATTTGGCCACCTAAGCCATTTAGACTACCACTCTTTATAACAAATTATGAAGATAGAAACCCAAAGAGAAACCCCAGAAAATATGCATGTGCAGTGTCAGAGAAATGGAAACAACCACCTTTTAGAGTAAATAGACCCAAGAAAAATAAACCTACGTATAGACCCACTGACCCATTTATTGTGAATAGTTACCCCATTTAAAAAACTTAATTCTATTAATAGACAAGCCATTGGTAGCCAGAGGAGAGCAAACCCCCTAGAGTCTGGGCAGTCTCTGTCTCTTGGCCCAAGCTGGTGACAGTCACTCAAGTTATACTGGCCATTTCAATAGAAACCACTTCGTAAGTAAAAATGCTACATATATCACTATGTTGTTAGAGATAGGGTTCTAAGTACCATTATACTAGGCTATCCTACTAATTTAGAAAACTTTAACAATAAAAAGGAATTAGTTGAAGGATTAAGGTGAAAATTAACACCAGGGACAAGGGTACATAGATTCCTAACAATGTGATAGATCACTCATTATGGATAAATGCCTTATTGGTCCCGATTTAGAAAACATTCTTGGACTAGATGTAATAGGACATATAAAAATTAAGAGAAACATTCAGGAACCCCTAAAGGAACAAATTATTATCCCCATATTTTTCGATTAACAATCCAATCTGGCCTGTTAAAAAGGCAGATCGATCATATAGACTTATAGTAGATTAGAAGAAGTTAAACAAATACTCTCTCAAAATTGAGGAAGTACTCCTAGATTTAGGCATTATCCTAATCAGTATCACCACTGGATCGGGACTTATTACATGGTGATAGACTTATCTGACATGTTCTTTGCTATTCTAATTGATGAGGAGAGCCAATCCATGACTGCACTCATTGGGCAGACAATATCAGTTTACTAGGTTACCACAAGATTAACACAAGAGACCAGTAATAGCCCACAACTTTCTAACACAAAACATCCAGGTTTTTCAGGAAAACAACACACACAAACCAGCATTTCCTATATTGATGACACATTTACTTGTGGTGATAACTTGGAAGAACAGACTAGAGTCACTATAGAATTAATTGAAATCTTTACACTCACAGGATGGACAACTGACCAAAGTAACATACAGGGACACTACACTAAAATTTCTAGGTCTTCTGAAGGCAGAATATATGAGACCCAGTCACAGACAAGCTAGATTGCACTTCATTTGTACCACAAAATCAACAGCTCAGAAACTGATAGGACTTTTTTGGATATTGGAAATAGCACATACCACATCTGAAGATATTAAAACACATTTTTGAAATAAATAGGAAGAGTAGGGAATTTAGATGGAGACCCATGAGGCAGTCTTTATTTCAGAAATGCTGTCAGAACTTACAATACCATCTCATGAGGGCTCTGGATATAAACCAGAGTGCCTATACTCACAAGGGTTTGGACTAAAACACCACTATGGACTAAAACACCACAGGACCCCCAAGTATTACCCAACTGTATTTTGGACTAAGAAGTTCCTGTGGTCCGACAACAGACACCAACCAATTAAAAGGCTTACCCAGGTACTCTATGAGCCCTACAAAATTCAGAACCACTGACAGAAAGTAAACTAATTACACCTAAGCTACAACAGCCTATTCTGGAATGGGTAAAGCAGACCCCTGACCATAAAGTCCTAACATGGAAATGGTATATTTCCAAGCAGGACAAACAGGTTGAGGGTCAGCTTTGTGTGAACTGAGAAAATCTCCACTATGCCAATAGTGGACTTGCCAGAATTCCTGAGGGCAAGCCTATCCACGCTCCAGCAGTTGGGCAATGGGGACTGCCCTGGTCCCTGGCACCCAGTAATGCCTGGTTTATACACACATCAGCCTCCATGACACCATCTGGAGAATGCTAGCAGCCAGTGGCCTTGAGGACTAATGATGGTCTAACCCTGACAGATTCAGGCTTGAGAAAATCAGCACAATATGCTGAATTAATGGCCATAAAACTAACTGATGAACAATCTGTTAAAGAAAATCAGAATGACCTATATCTTTCTCAGACCCATGGGAAATAGCTGTTGGAATAGTTCTTTGGTCAGGAACGTGGGGGGGAAATGACTGGAAAATAGGAAATATGAACATATGGAGTAAGGATATGGCAGAAAATAGCACTGGCTGACATCTTCATGTTCATCACACATGTCTCGGCATATCAGAAAGACAAGGCTCAAGTACCAAAACTTAATGACCAGGTAGACAAACTCACTAGGAAAACTAAGAGGCCCGGGGTGCCTGGGTGGCTTGGTTGGTTAAGCATCCGACTTCGGCTCGGGTCATGATCTCACGGTCCGTGAGTTCGAGCCCCACGTTGGGCTCTGTGCTGGCAGCTCGGAGCTTGGAGCCTGTTTCGGATTCTGTGTCTCCCTCTCTCTCTGCCCCTCCCCTGTTCATGCTCTGTCTCTCTCTGTCTCAAAAATAAGTAAACATTAAAAAAAAAAATTTTTAAAAAGAGGCCCAAATTCCCAAAATTTAACAAAAATACAATGATTCACGACTAAGGAGGAAACCAATTCAAAACACAACCATATATAAACAAGCAGAACAATGGAACATAAAACCTGAGCACACAAATATGCCAATTGATTGGATCATTGCATGGGCACATATCACCAAACAAATCATGCTGGGACACAAAGCACTAGGACATGATTAGGAAAATAAACATGTATATACCCACCAAATACCTCCACTTTCAAATTAAGAAATGTGGGAATTGCTGAAAGTTTAAAGTGTGAAGGTCACTAATGAATACTCTGTAAGGTCAAAGAAGCAGACAGACCCTTCCAGATTATACAAATGATTGTATAGGACCCTTATCTGTACCAGGGAACAAATTATGCATGCACTTTGTAGACACATGGTCAGGAATAGGATTACTCTATCCTTGCAGGAAAAATGATCAGAAATCTACCATCAGAGCATTAGAAATCAGGATTGCTTGCTATGGTATCCCAATTAAATCAGGGGCCCCACTGCAAAGGAAAGCAAGTACAAGAATGGGCTAAGAACAAAGCATAGTAAGATACAAAGGACTTACACCTACAAGCCCAACCATGTCTGGGTCAAATGAAAGGTGCAATGGCTTACTCAAGCAGAAGCTGACTAATAAGCCTGATATAAAAGCTTGGACGAAACCAGTCTGGGAGGTGGCAAGATCTCTAAACCATAAATATGGAAAGAATGGAAAAACTCCTATCGCATTAATATTGCAAGCACCTCTACAGATGAGACCACTAACAAACTCCAGAATCTAAACTAGAAGGAAAACATTTAAAAAAAACATAATGGTATATATATAGTACTAGGGAAATTATGGTACCTGCCATCAATACAACCTACTGGATGACTGAAGAAAAAACTACATTACATCACATTAAAGAAAATAATATGATGACTCTGAAAATGGCAGGCATAAGAACACCACCTTTACTGTATTGACACCAGATGCCTGATATTTAGCCTCGCAAGATGGAGGGCGACTATGCTAGAGGGAATATAGGCAATAACGGACGTCATAATGGTAGATATCCTTGGGTGGCAAGAACAACGAGAAGGAATTAAAAGTGCCAAGGAAACTATCTTTATTTTGCAGGCATGAATCCACGATGCCTCTTTAACCCTACCAAGATTACTAACGGGTCAGTGCAGCATGCTGCCTGCTGCCCATACTCCGTTGCCTATCGCTCCCTGTTGGATACCATAGTCATTACAGCTATGGATACTCCTCTGATGGCTCCAGCAGTAGGAGCTGTGCCAGTGTTCTGAACTGGAATGCCACTTTCTGGTCCGGCACAACTCCACTGCCTATGACATCCTCCGCATTCTCCAGAGATCACTAGTCTAGTCACCTTATTGCAGCGAGGACTCATCAACATCAGCGGCATCAACCAACCCAGCCTCTGCACCCCATCCCTCGCTGTCAGCACTATCTACTCACCGGGAAAGCTTCAATCAGTAGAGACACCAAATACTTAGGGAAGCTGATGAAGCAGTGGCGACCTCCATTTTAATCTCCACAAGAACCATCAAGGATTCTGAACAACAACCTATTAGACATTGACTTGGAGGATGAAGACTGGCCTGAACTACTAACTGGCTTTTGGTATCATAACCCAGCACATATATATCGTCAACCAGGTTCTGAATTTTTTACTTTTTTAAAAAAATATATATTTCTGAAAGAGAGAGAGAGGAAGGGGCAGAGAGAAGGGACACAGAGGATCCCAAGCAAGCTCTGCACTGGCAGTGCAGAGTCCCATGAGGGGCTCGATCCCATGAACCCTGACATGACCTCAGCCAAAATTAAGAGTCAGATGCTCAACTGACTGAGCCACCCGGGCATCTCTGTACTTTTATCCTGCTAAATTGAGGCAGCATTGGACACATCACAGAGACTCTGAAAATAATCTGGATTTAGTTCCTGATTTGTGTGTGAGCATTTTAGTGTAAAAGCAGCTGCTGAATACACAGAATAGGAATTATATCTTTAAATAGGCCAAAAACTGATCATCTACACTCCTGATTTATACTGTTTAACCCATATTCACCTACTAGAAAGTGAATAATGGATCTATGGACATTATTCCCAGACTTTAAAAGAACCAGGGACATTATGTGGTGTATAGAGAACACCCAGGAAACTTAGCACATAACACATATCATTATCTTCTGTAATATAATCAAGCTACTATCTCCTATCACAGATCTCTACCCCAAGAGTGTAGAAATCATTGTTAATAAATCCATACCAGTCATATTGCAATTTATAATCATAGTCTATACATTAAAATTTAATATGTAGGACTTTCTAGGCAAATGCTAATCGCCAAGTTGTGCTTGGGTTTATCCAGCTCCTTTATATCCAACTTATAACATATGCCAAAAACAGCTCAAAGGAAGGAAAGCCTTATGGTTCCTTGTTGGACTGGTAGGTGGCTTAAGTGGAGGAACAATGGCAGCCACTTTTTCTCAATTCCAAATCAAATTACATTAAATTCTTAAACTTTGCTCTCAATTTAACACACATGCGGTGGCAGTTTTGTCATCATGGGGTATACAGATGGATACAATTAGCCTTATGTTAGAAAACATAAATTTCACATGGCAGTAAAAAACAAAGCAGCCAGAGAAAATGCTAAAAAATAGCAACACTAAAAAAACCCCAAAATATGTTTTATGTACACTGTCAATGTACAGTTAGGGATGGCTGATATGTGGAGTACTCTTAGGACAGCTATAATCTTGGGTCAATACTGATTGTCTGAGATAACAGCCCAACCAGAAGTAGATATAATACATTCTAATGACTGTTATTCCTTGGACAACTACGAAATTAGAATATTGGCACTTAAGTAAGGAAACATGATCTCAGGTTACCACACTTTTGCAGTTTCCCAATATCAAAAGAGACAGTGGAGCCCACTGGCTATGGAAAGACCCCTTATGATAAAAGGAAAACATGTTCCTAAGGATACATTGTTGGAATGAATCCAAAGTACCATTATTACTGCTAGATCTTTGAAGATATCTATAGGATAAGTACTTATGACTATGGCTTTGATGCCTCCCCAACCAGTTATATATAACATAGAGCTAGTATGCTCTAAGCCAAACCTCACTCTTATCTATTGGAGTCAAGGAAAAAATAAGGAACAGAACATTACCTGTGTAAGACTACAACAGGTAAAGAATATGACAATACAAGGAAAAAGATGTTAATTAAGTTCAGCAGAAGATAAAGGAACCCTTAAAATAACCAGAGAAATGTTTCACATCAAGCCTCCAAAATTAATAATGTAAATCTCACATTAGAAAACTTAAGAAAAGTGAAGGTATATTTGGAAGGTGAGATTAATAAAGTCAAACTACCTTTGCAGGAATTTAAAAGAACAAAAATGTGCATTTATAAAAATAATGGCAGTTTTGAGTTCTAGTGTTATGGCAGTTGAACACATGTTTGATAGTGCTGTGCAAGCGTGCACCCCCTGGAACTTTATAAAAATGATCTTTACTTAGAAACGTAATTGTATGGAAATTTAACTGAGTCATTTAAGAAGCTTAACTTTTGGTTGCTTTATAATTAAACATGGTACCATGCTAAAGAGCTTTGTTATATTTATATTGATAACATTAGGAATATGGTTGCTTAAACTGGTCATTAAACTATAATATAAGAGAATGTTTGCCAAAGGAGAAATATTGTACAAATATGACTTAGCACCTGTGATGAATATTGTAAGTGTTGTAGGATCACAGGGTGGATTGATATCTTTGTGAATTTAGGTTTGTACAGGACATTTGTATTAATTAGCTTTAGAGTGATTTGAAATCACAGGATCGAGTGTTGTGTATTGGTTTGACATGATTTTAAATCCACTTATTTATGACAAAGACAAAAAAAGTTGTTCTTAGAAGTGAAGTTGTTTTGGTGCAACAATGGAGTTGTGTCAGGATGTCGTCATCTCATCTGTTCTCACTCATAACTTAGTAGCTCAGCTGCTGGGGGCCTTGGTCACAGGTTTATCAATAAAAATATATGAAGAAGCAAAGCGACTATGGCAAAGGAACATTAGACTATAAATACTGAGAATTTGTGAGAACTATCGTAGAGTGTTTGGTCTGGGCAAGGCTACACTCTGCTGATCTAAAATGACTTTTTTTTTTTTTTTTAAATTTTTTTTTCAACGTTTTTTTTTTTTTTTTTTTTTTTTTTGGGACAGAGAGAGACAGAGCATGAACGGGGGAGGGGCAGAGAGAGAGGGAGACACGGAATCGGAAGCAGGCTCCAGGCTCTGAGCCATCGGCCCAGAGCCCGACGCGGGGCTCGAACTCACGGACCGCGAGATCGTGACCTGGCTGAAGTCGGACGCTCAACCGACTGCGCCACCCAGGCGCCCCTAAAATGACTCTTGAAGACCTAGGGGCAAATAGCTCCTGCCATGGTTAAGACGGCTCTTCTACCGACAGTGGTGAAAGGCACGTGGTATCCCTTCAAAGAAGGGATCTCGCCCATCAACACCAGTGCTCTTGCTCTAGCCACATGTTCTAGCTACACGAGACTTTAGCGCTGGCATCTGGACTTCAGCTCCAAGATGGCTAACCTGTCTTCTGGGTACCACCTCCTATAAAATTACGCCTCAACTAAACTTGAACTTTATACATTTCATCTCCCCTTGCCTAGAACAATAGTATGACTAATCCAACCTTGGTTTGGAGTATGTTATTTCCATAGTGGCTAATGAAAAGACATTCTCTTGTATTCTATTGGCTTGTGAAATTTGCACAGTGAATTGTTGGCAAAGACAAAGTCAGCCTTTGAGTATTATTTGCCTTCCAAACAACACAGCTTTCAGAGGGATTATACACAATTGTGTAGGTTAAGGCTTAGAATTAGGCAGAGGCCGGGCACCCCCAACAGCCTGACCTGGACTTGCCTGACATTGCCTGATCTGCGCCTCCTGCACCCTGTCAGTCATCTTTGGCTAGTCTGAGCTCTCCAGGCCTGTGGACCTAGTTCTTGTCCCCAATAACCTACATTACCTCATAGGTGTAGGGACCCCTTCCTCCAAAAATCACTGTGAGGAAGCCATCGAAATAGGTGACATTCAGTCCCCATGTGTACTTACTGTTTGCTGGGGTTCCAGGCTTCTGCAGCAATCAAGGCTCCCAGCTGTCTTTTGTCGGCAGACACCTTGGCCACCCTGCTTGATCCAGTCATGGAAAGGCAGTGGAGATCTGCCAGCTCTGCCTTCAAGGGGAATATGGATTATGCATAGGTTAGCGTTTCAAATTAGTCAGGTGCCAGATACACAGTGCCCCTCCCCTGTGAGCCAGCCTCACTGGACATTGACCTGCTGTAGGTCCCTCACTACCCTGACTTGGGCAGCCCATGCATATGCTGTATATACTCTTTCAGTTGCTTTTAGGCAGCTGGGTCCCTCCAGGCCTTTGGAAGCTTGGGCCATCCACAACAACCTGCGTTGCCTCAAGAGTAGAGGGAGCCTAAACTGTGAACATCACTCTGAGATGTCAGTTGTATGGGCAATAGTCTGTGCCCATGGGGACTTGCTGTCAGCCGGGGTTCTCAGTTTCTGCTGTAATTGAGGCTTCCAAGTATCTTTTATTGGAGGATACCCTGGCCAGCCTGCCTGGTCCAGTCCTAGCAAGGCAGTCCAGATGACTCCAGCTCTGTCTTCACTGTGGATACATGCATTAGTATAGGTGAGGGCTTGGATATGGCAGACGCTAGACACTCCAGCAAAAATGAGTAAAGGAAACCTCCCTCACCGAAAATGGAGTCAGAAGCCCTGGAGGGGAGCTCCTAATGCTCATATTACTCATTGCAGCCAGGATAACCATTGCAGCCAGGATAACCATCACATAGGATTATGAAAAGGATAACTTCTCACATAGGATTTTCTTCTCCTACTTTTAAGAAAAAGAACAAAGATCCATGCCTGCCCCAACAACAATGCACCAACCACCACCTGCAGCCAAGGAGAAACTTCTGTAACCTGGAACACTTGTCCTTTTCCAGAGAACTTTAAAAAATAAAAACCTTCTCAATTTCCTCCAAAAACTGAATAAAAACTGACCGTCCCTTTGTCTCTTCATATTTGCCTATGGCTTGTTGTAGTTTGCTTGTCCCAAATAGCAATTCCTCTGCTATTTACAAATAAACTCATTTTGCTAGCAAAGTAACTGGCTATTTTAAGGTTGACATTACATGGTATCAGAGAAATGGAATCCAGAGAAGACCCCCAACAATTCCAAGGTTGTTGAGCAAACATGGCCAGTACTCACAGTGTATTCAGCTCATTGCTTTCTTGGTGACTCTGGAGTTTGAGGGTAAGTCTCTTGTGGACTTTGAGCTCCTCTCTATGTTTTGAGCGCTCAGGCTTTATTCAGGGTTTTTCATGAATGCATCTCCTTTCCTCCTGAGAGGAGGAAATTGTTGTCAAAGTTCCCTGGTAAGTCACCCATCCTGTTCAAAGCAGGGGATAACATAATTCCCAGTGTTTTAGCACAGCTGTCAGAAAAGTGAGCCCTTCATAATTAAGACATTTTAGGGAATCCAAAAGCAGATAGGTTCCACAAGGTTCTTGGGCCAGGATTTTGTTCCTTTCTAGAAAAATGGGTGAACTTTTGGACACTTAGAAATTGTAATGGCCATTCTGAGTGACACTTATGTTAGATAAGTCTACCTTAAGGGGTATGGTTGTAAGAGAAAATTCTGAAACTTTTGGAGACCGTGGAATGCGTTCTTTGGTTTGATATGTAGAATCTTCTAAAAGACAAAACGACTTGAAAAATAGTTCTAAACACACACACACACACACACACATTAGTAAAAGATATTGGCCATCAGAACTCATAATCTTAACTTAGTCTACCTACCAGAAACATAATTTGGATCCAACTATTTATTTTCTTTTAAACCTGAGACGTGGCTAACATTTCTGAACAAAAGCTGTAAGATCTCTATGTTCATTTATGTGTTCTGTAGATCTATGTTATATATGTTATAGACATGTAATTTTTTTTTTTTTTTACCTCTGGATGGTATGGCCAAAATTCCTTTGTAAATTTCTTTAATTATCCTAGAGAGAATTAAGCATTTATATAAATATACTTTATTTACATAAATATAATTTATATATAAATAAATTTATATAAATATATATTATAGAAATATAGAAACCAATGCAAATGTTTTTCAGGTTCACAGGATCTGAGATAATCTTCGATAAATAAACACATGTAAGTTTGTTGGTTTAATAAGAACAGGTATGTCTTCGGTGTATCTGAATTAAATATAATGCAGATTAACAATTTATTCTACCTGGTTTTATTTATTATTTATTTATTTTCCAACATAATAATTATATATATTTTTTAATTTCCACCCAAATTAGTTAGCATATAGTGCAACAATGTATTCAGGAGTAGATTCCTTAATGCCCCTTACCCATTTAGCCCATCCCCCCTCCCACACCCCCTCCAGTAACCCTCTGTTTGTTCTCCATATTTATGAGTCTCTTATGCTTTGTCCCCCTCCCTGTTTTTATATTATTTTTGCTTTCCTTCCCTTATGTTCATTTGTTTTGTTTCTTAAAGTCCTCATATGAGTGAAGTCATATGATATTTGTCTTTCTCTAATTTCACTTAGCATAATACCCTCCAGTTCCATCCATGTAGTTGCAAATGGAAAGATTTCATTCTTTTTGATTGCCAACAAATACTCCATTGTATGTATATATACACCACATTTTCTTTATCCATTCATCCATTGATGGACATTTGGGCTCTTTCCATACTTTGGCTATTGTCGATAGTGCTGCTATAAACATGGGGGTGCATGTGTCCCTTCGAAACAGCACACCTGTATCCCTTGGATAAATACCTAGTAGTGCAATTGCTGGGTCATAGGGTAGTTTTATTTTTAATTTTTTGAGGAACCTCCATACTGTTTTCCAGAGTGGCTGCACCAGCTTGCGTTCCCACCAGCAATGCAAAAGGGATCCTCTTTCTTCGCATCCTCACCAACATCTGTTTTTGCCTGAGGTGTTAATGTTAGTCATTCTGAAAGGTGTAAGGTGGAATCTCATTGTGGTTTTGATTTGTATTTCCCTGATGATGAATGATGTTGAGCATTTCTTCATGTGTGGATCGGCCATCTGGATGTCTTTGGAGAAGTGTCTATTCATGTCTTTTGCCCATTTCTTCCTGGATTATTTTTTGGGTGTTGAGTGTGATAAGTTCTTTATAGATTTTGGATACCAACCCTTTATCTGATATGTCATTTGCAAATATCTTCTCCTATTCTGTCGGTTGCCTTTTAGTTTTGTTGATTGTCTCCTTTGCTGTGCAGAAGCTTTTTATTTTGATGAGGTCCCACTAGTTCATTTTTACTTTTGTTTCCCTTGCCTCCAGAGATGTGTATAGTAAGAAGTGGCTGTGGCCAAGATCAAAGAGGTTTTTGCCTGCTTTCTCCTCGAGGATTTTGATGGCTTCCTGTTTTACATTTAGGTCTTTCATCCATTTTGAGTTTATTTTTGTGTATGGTGTGAGAAAGTGGTCCAGGTTCATTCTTCTGCAGGTTGCCATCCAGTTTTCCCAGCACCACTTGCTGAAGAGACTGTCTTTATCCCATTGAATATCCTTTCCTGCTTTGTCAAAGATTAGTTTCCTATACATTTGCGGGTCCATTTCTGGGTTCTCTATTCTGTTCCATTGATCTGAGTGTCTGTTATTGTGCCAGTACCATACTGTCTTGATGATTACAGCTTTGTAGTATAGCTTGAAGTCTGGGATTGTGATGCCTCCTGCTTTGGTTTTCTTTTTCAAGATTGCTTTGGCTATTTGGGGTCTTTTCTGATTCCATACAAATTTTAGGATTGTTTGTTCTAGCTCTGTGAAGAATGCTGGTGTTATTTTGATAGGGATTGCATTGAATATGTAGATTGTTTTGAGTAGTATTGACATTTTAACAATGTTTGTTCTTCCTATCCAGGAGCATGGAATCTTTTTCCATTTTTTTTTTTTTGTGTGTGTGTCTTCTTCAATTTCTTTCATAAGCTTTCTATAGTTTTCAGTGTATAGATTTTTCACCTCTTTGGTTAGATTTATTCCTAGGTATTTTATGGTTTTTGGTGCAACTGTAAACAGGATCGATTCCTTGATTTCTGTCACTTCATTGTTGGTGTATAGGAATGCAACTGATTTCTGTGCATTGATTTTATGTCCTGCAACTTTGCTGAATTCATGAATCAATTCTAGCAGTTTTTTGGTGGGATCTTTAGGGTTTTCCCTATAGTGTATCAGGTCATCTGTGAAGACTGAAAGTTTGACCTCCTCCTGGCCAATTTGGATGCCTTTTATTTCTTTGTGTTGTCTGATTGCAGAGGCTGACTTCTAATACTATGTTGAATAACTGGCGAGAGTGGACATCCTTGTCTTGTTCCTGACCGTAGGGGGAAAGCCTTCAGTCTTTCCTCATTGAGGATGATATTAGCGTTGGCTTGTTCATACATGGCTTTTATGATCTTGAGGTATTCTCCTTCTATCCCTACTTTCTTGAGGGTTTTTATCAAGAAAGGATGCTGTATTTTGTCAGATGCTTTCTCTGCATCTATTGAGAGGATCATATGGTTCTTGTCCTTTCTTTTATTGATGTGATGAATCACATTAATTGTTTTGCAGATATTGAACCAGCCCTGCATCCCAGGTATAAATCCTATTTGGTCGTGGTGAATACTTTTTTTAATGTATTGTTGGATCCGGTTGGGTAATATCTTGTTGAAGATTTTTGCATCCATGTTCATCAGGGAAATTGGTCTATAGTTCTCCTTTTTAGTGGGGTCTCTGTTTTTGGAATCAAGGTAATGCTGGCTTCATAGAAAGAGTTTGGAAGTTTTCCTTCCACTTCTATTTTTTGGAAAAGCTTCAAAAGAATAGGTGTTAACTCTTCCTTAAATGTTTGGTAGAATTCCCCTGGAAAGCCATCTGGCCCTGGACTCTTGTTTTTTTGGGAGATTTTGATTACTAATTCGATTTCCTTACTAGTTATGGGTCTGTTCAAATTTTCTATTTCTTCCTTTTTCAGTTTTGGTAGTGTATGTTTCTAGGAATTTGTCCATTTCTTCCAGATTGCCCATTTTATTGGCATAGAATTGCTCATAATATTCTCATTATTGTTTTTATTTCTGCTGTGTTGGTTGTGATCTCTCCTCTTTCATTCTTGATTTTATTTATTTGGGTCCTTTCCTTTTTCTTTTTGATCAAACTGGCTAGTGGTTTATCAATTTTGTTAATTCTTTCAAAGAACCAGCTTCTGGTTTCATTGATCTGTTCTACTGGGGTTTTTTTTTTTGGGGGGGGGGGAGGGGTGTTTTGATAGCATTAATTGCTGCTCTAATATTTATTATTTCCAGTCTTCTGCTTGTTTTGGGTTTTATTTGCTGTTCTTTTCCCAGCTCTTTAAGGCGTAAGGTTAGGTTGTGTATCTGAGATCTTTCTTCTCTTTAGGAAGGCCTGGATTGCTGTATACTTTCTTCTTATGACCACCTTTGCTGTGTCCCAGAGGTTTTGGGTTTGGTGTTATCATTTTCATTGGCTTCCATATACTTTTTAATTTCCTCTTTAACTTCTTGGTTAGTCCATTCATTCTGTGGTAGGATGTTCTTCAGTCTCCAAGTATTTGTTACCTTTCCAAATTTTTTCTTGTGGTTGATTTCGAGTTTCGTAGCATTGTGGTCTGAAAACGTGCACCGTATGATCTCAATCTTTTTGTACTTGCTGACGGCTGATTTGTGTCCCAGTATGTTCTACCTGGTTTTATTAATCAAATAAGCTCATGCCAACTTTATATTATAATATTTGTCAACAAAAGAAGTAAGATGATGGTTAGCTGCTTAATATCCAGTCCAAGTATAATTGTTAAAAGCAAATAATTTAAATAGATGTAAACAGGATAAAATTTTGTAATAAATTAAACTGAGTAATGCATATTCATGAATATGTTAATTATTTCCAAAGATTAAACATTAAATGCCAAACATAAGTTAATCTACTTTTGGCTTTTTAACTTTTACAGAGAGATAAAAAACATTTGAATCTATTAATAAACATGCTTTATGCTACATTGAGAAAAATTTACTGTAAGAGAATATATTTCTAAAAATTTGAAATGTGTTTATGAGTTTGCTGTAGTATACTAGTATATGTTGGAAAGTTTATAATTGTCTGCTTTATAGTTTTCACTGGAAAACAAAGATTACAAATAGTTTTAGAAATTGGAAGATCTGAGAATACAAAACCAAAAAAATCATCAGAACACTTAAGAGTAATAAGCATAAATTAACTCTGCACAAACTGTGTGCTTTAATGCTGAAAGAATACAGGCAAAACAGCAGTGAAATTTTTGTAAAAGGAGAAACAGTCAAACTCTCATGAGAGCTTTCTCCTACTATAGAAGGATTTACTGTACCCTCTTATTTTTCAAACTATGGTCAGTGACCATTGATGAATTATTGTTAACATTTGTTTAAGTAGAAAATACATTATCTATGGCTATCTATACAGATAAATGAATAATATATATCTTCAATTTTATCTATAATAAATGGCTATTATATCGATTCATTTATTGTCTATAGATAAACAAAACAGAATAATTCCATAAAATGCAAAATAGGAAATACATGTTAATTTATTAAACTTTTATTTCAGCTACTTGTGTGGTTTTATACACATAGGTATATGCTTGGCCATGTCATGCACATATTTCTTGCTGTGGAATGACCCATATGTTTGAAAGTCATTGCTCTTATACCACAGTCAATTGAGCAAAAGGGGCTGTGCAGCCAGCTGAAAAGACCAGTACAAGAATGACCACCCTTTCTGTCCTGTACATACACAATAATAATTCCTCAAGGCCAAACTTCACTTGTTCTTTGACAGGCTCATGCTTTGTTGCCCTGTCTTTTTAGAATTGCAGTCAGGCAACAATACATAAATATAATGTTTATTTATTTGTTCATTTTTACTGATTTTCATGTTGTATTCAAATTTCAGTTAGTTAACATACAGTGTAATATTAGTTTCAGATGTGCAATGTAGTGATTGAACATTTTCATACAATACCTGGTGCTCATCACAAGTGCACACCTTAATTCCCATCACCTATTTAATAAACACTTATATTTTAATGAAAAATGATGTTACTTGAACGACAGTTTATACATAATTTAGTGTCAATGTGTTAAGCATAGGGCTCTTCCCATATGCTTCTACATATAAGTTTACAAACACTTCTATCTTAATGAAAGAAATTGATACTTGAAAGATGATTATACAGTATATGCCATCTTTTAAGTAACATCTTTTATTTATTAAGATGTAAACTTATGTGTAGACGCATAAGGGAAAAGCCCTGTGCTTAACTCATTGCAAATACACTGTATCTAATCATTCTGTCATCAACCTTCTTTCAACTGTAAGTGTAGAAACATATAGAATAGTCCTGTGCTTAACTCAATGAAACAATATTTAAAAGAACTTTCTCCATTTCTTATAACAATTTGGAAAGCTGGGAATTCTGGTGGCTTTCAGATATTTATAGCTCTGCCATCATTTTCCCATTTTAAAAAATATTCTGCCTACTCAACTTATCTCAACCATCTTCAACAATAATTTGGGGATCTCATTGCCCCTGCCTGTTCTATCTTTCTTAGTCTAACAAAGTAATGTCAATATAAGCCTAAAAACATGAGTGAATATCACATTGTAATTTCCAAAAGGATTCAGTTTATTATAATTACATAAAACATGTTTATATTCTTTTACATTCTTTTAATGTAATGCATAAACAATTATGCTATCTTCTAAGAGTAAATATGCAATTATTCTGTAACAGTCCTGTATCATTTCTTTTCTAGAAAAGCTTTATATGTTTTTGAAATTGAAAAAAATGGCATTGAACTGATAAAGTTGAAATTGTTGGCATTTTTTTACACAACTACTAGAAACAGAGTGAAAGAAAATGACTAGATATGAATAATAGGTTAAAAAACTTTTTTTGATAGGGAAAGGTATGATGAACTTTTTTGTAAGAAAAAGGATTTTGTTCTAAAGCAGAAAAATTAAATTTTAGAGTGAAGGAGAGAGACAGGGAGAGAGAGAATCTTAAGCAGGCTCCACACCCAGCATGGAGCCCAGTGTGGGGCTCCATATCATGAACCCTGAGCTGAAATCAAGAGTCAGATGCTCAACTGACTGAGGCAAGCAGGTGCCCCATATTGTTCCTGAATTTTTTAAAAATGACAAAGCCTAAATGGATCTTGAATGTTGTAGAAGGCTTATGGAAGAGGAATATTAAGAAATAAATTTTATGTAGTTAAGATAAAATTAAAATAGTGAACAGGGATGCCCACTCTCACCACGATTGTTTAACATAGCGTTGGAAGTCCTAGCCTCAGTCATCAGACAACAAAATGAAATAAAAATCATCCAAATCATCAAAGAAGAAGTCGAAGTTTCACTTTTTGCTGATGACATGATGCACTACATGGAAAAGCTGAAAGACTCCACCAAAAAACTGCTAGAACTCATGCATGAATTCAGCAAAGTTGTAGGATGTAAAATGAATGTACAGTAATCGGTTGCATTTCTATACACCAATAACGAAGCAACAGAAAGAGAAATCAAGGAATTGATCCCGTTTACAACTGCACCAAGAACCATAAAATACCTAGGAATAAACCTAACCAAAGAGGTGAAAAATCTATACACTGAAAACTATAGAAAGCTTATGAAAGAAATTGAAGAAGACACAAAGAAATGGAAAAACAGTTCGTGCTCATGGGTTGGAAGAACAAATATTGTTAAAATGTCAATGCCACTCAAAGCAATCCACACATTCAGTGCAATCCCAATCAAAATAACACCAGCATTCATCACAGAGCTAGAACAACACATCCTAAAATTTGTATGGAACCACAAAAGACCCCAAATAGCCAAAGTAATGTTGAAAAAGAAAAGCAAAGCTGGGGGCATCAGAATCCTCGACTTTAGCCTATACTACAAAGTGTAATCATCAAGACAGTATGATATTGGCACAAAAACAGACACATAGACAAATAGAATAGAGAATCCAGAAATGGACCCACAAACGTGTGGCCAACTGATTTACAAAGCAGGAAAAAGTATCCAATGGAAAAAAGTCTCTTCAGCAAATGGTGCTGGGAAAACTGGACAGCAACCCGAAGAGGGATTAAACTGGACCACTTTCTTAACAATATACACAAAAATAAACTCAAAATGGATGAAAGACCTAAATGTGAGACAGGAAATCATCAAAACCCTAAAGGAGAAAGCAGGCAACAACCTCTTTGACCTCAGCTGCAGCAACTTCTTACTCGACATGTCTCTGAAGTCAAGGGAAAGCAAAGCAAAAAAGCTATTGGGACCTCGTCAAGATAAAAAGCTTCTGCATGGTGAAGGAAACAGCAAAACTGAAAGCAACCAATGAAATGGGAGAAAATATTTGCAAATGACATATCAGATAAAGGGTTAGTATCCAAAATCTATAAAGAACTTACCAAACTCAACATCTGAAAAACAAACCAGTGAAGAAATAGGCAGAAGAAATGAATAGACACACTTTTTCAAAGAAGACATCCAGATGGCTAACTGACACATGAAAAGATGCTTAACATCACTCATCATCAGGGAAATACAAATCAAAACCACATTGAGATACCACCTCATACCTGTCAGAATGACAGAATTAACAACTCAGGCAACAGATGTTGTCAAGGATGTGGAGAAAGGGGAACCCTCTTGCATTGTTGGTGGGAATGCAAATTGCTGCAGCAACTCTTGAAAACAGTGTGGAGGTTCCTTAAAAATTAAAAATAGAATTACCCTATGACCTAGCAATAGCACTACTAGGTATTTATCCAAAGGATATAGGAGTGCTTATTCATAGAGGCACATGAACCCCAATGTTTATAGCAGTGCTATGAACAATAGCCAAAGTATGGAAAGAGCCCAAATGTCCATCAACTTATTAATGGATAAAGAAGATATGGTATATATGGGCACCTGGTGGCTCAATTGGTTAAGCGTCTGACTTTGGCTCTGGTCATGATCTCACTGCTTGTGAGTTCAAGCCCCGGGTCAGACTCTATGCTGACAGCTTGCAGCTCAGAGCCTGGAGCCTGCTTCAGATTCTGTCTCTGTCTCTCTGCTCTTTCCCTACTCGTGCTCTGTCTCTTTCTCTCTCAAATATAAATAAACATTAAAAAATTTTTAAAAGAAGATATATATATATATATATATATATATATATATATATATATACATACACACACACACCCACAATGTAATACTACTACTCAACAATACAAAAGAATGAAATCTTGCCATTTGCAACAACATGGAAGGAACTGGAGGGTATTATGCTAAGTGAAATAAGTCAGAGAAAGAGAGAGATCATATGATTTCACTTATATGTGGAATTTGAGAAACTTGACAGAAGACCATAGGGGAAGAGAAGGAAAAATAAGTTAGAAACAGAGGGAGGCGAACTGTAAGGACTCTTAAATACAGAGGACAAACTGAGGGCTGATGGAGAAGGTGGGTTGGGAGGTGGGGAAAATGGGTGATGGGCATTGAGAAAGGCACTTGTTGGGATGAGCACTGGGTATGTAAGTCATGAATTATGGGAATCTACTCCTGAAGCCAAGACTACACTGTATACACTGTATGTTAGTTAACTTGACAATAAATTATAAAAATAAACACATAAGTAAATAAGTAAAAGAAATTTTAAAAGGTTAAAAAATAAAAATTAAAAATAAAATTTAATTTAAAAATTTTGCTCCTTTTTGTATCCAAGAAAGCAAAACAAAAACAGAAACAACAACAACAAAAACCCCCAAACAAACAAAACCCCAAGGAAGCTAGATCCTTTTCGCATAAATCTGAAGTTACCTAAAAGTAACTAAGAATTTCCAGATGGTCTCTGCAACTTCTCAGGTTTGTTTCCTCTCCTTGTAAAAAGGGAGAATTACACTATTTGGTATGTTAAATTATATCGGAAGCATTGTCAAATAAGTGATGCTAAGCTTTCTTTGATTTGTGTAGATATATGTTGTTAAAATGAGTGTTCTAAAAATTGTATGAAATCTTAGAAATCTTAGAAACATGATTTGTCCTGGTATGTTATTATCTTGAATGTTACAAAATGACCCAATTCCTTATCAGTTACATCACAATGAATTCTCATAAGATCTCTAATCATTTCTATTTTTATGTCTTTGTCATTTATGGACAGTTATTATTTAAGTATTTCATCTTCAAAGAGATTCATAAAAGATTTGGCAAATACTTTAGAACACAGGTTTTGATAAATATAAGATCCTAACACTGAACTTGGTAGAATTTCTAAAACTCTAATAGAAAACTGATTGTGTTAACATTTTGTTTTCCAGATTTAATCAACTCCTTTTTCTCTAAGCTATTACTTACGGCAATTTGGTATAGTATATCTTTACAACAAAGGTTAAAGCATTTATCCTTTTCTATCTGATCCCTCCAGAATTATGAAACTCTTATGAAATGTTCTTAGTTTTCATGACAATCTGTCTTTACATAAGTTCACTAAAAATCTGTTCTTTTTGTATCAGGACACTGCATATACTTAACCCCTGCTTCTTTGACTCATAGCTTATAAAAGGAGATATACTTTAATATTGTAAAGGACTAATTGCCTATATTAAAAATAAGCATGCTTTGTATAGCAATCTTTTCACAATAACACTCCCAGGAGATGAAGACCTTAAACATCACACCTCACAATCTGGGGAATTCATCTATTGAAAAAAGGCATCTCTGGAAGGACTCTCTTCAACCCCATTAGAAAGACCCAAACCAAGTACTGTTAACCAACCCTTGTGCTTCCAACTCCGAGGCATAGACTCTTAGATTCACTTGTCACAGCTAAAGAAAGCATCAAACCTTGACTGGATCTGCACCTCAACTGGTGACCTTAAAGATATCCAAGAATCAAAGCAGGCAACAGTGGAAGGAGACTGCTTTGCCAAGATGACCAGACTAGGCCTGAATACACTTTTCTCACTGTTGCCTCTTACCTTGTTTACTTTTCTTCCTCTTTCAGTTAGAGAAACAATACTCTTATTTGCATTCTTCAGCCTATTGCAAAAGGGGGAACCTCTCTGTGTTGGATATGACACCAGAAACTCTGATCTGTTCTCAATATTGGAGACTCTTTGGCCTTACCTGGACCTAACTTCTCTTTGGTCCCCAATTCTGCTGTCACTTATACCTGCCAGCCTGTGGATATTACCTTTTGAGCTAAGTTGTTATGACCAGGTGTTCTTATACCTTACCTCTACCTTTCCCCAGTAATAACCATATTATTCAACTAAACATCTCCACCTTTGTCAATTATACAACGCTGGCTCCTGCATGTTCTTTTCCTTACCTGAATACCACCTGTTTCTCTGCACCCAAATGAGTTTATACCTGTTTGTGACGATTTTAGAAAAGACTCCTTTAAGAAGGGATAGCCTCTCATATAATGTCACTCAAACTCCTCTGACTCCTGGCTTGAAAGGGTCAATGAAAATATCAGCTAGTAAATCTATCGATAACCATACCTTAGCTGGAGTCCTCTACACTCTGCCTAGTTTCATTTTTCTTTGAGATGGACAGCATTTCCCATGGGCAAATAAATGTTTAGAAAGCTTGTGAATCAGAAGTCAGTGCTTATTGGGACATTTATTCCTGTTAAAAATCCATAAAAAATCAAGCCTCCCACTGGTACGTTCCATTGGGCCTCCATTGCTGCCATAAATGCAAATTCCCAGGAGGCATACATGATTCTGAATTTGTCCCCATAAGGAGAGACTTTCTCTCATGGATTGAAATAAATGCCAATAAACACATGATGAAAGAGATTAGGAAGATGGAGGCATAGGAGGACGCTGGGCTCACCGTGTCCTGCTGATCATTTAGCTTCCACCTACACCTGCCTAAATAACCCAGAAAACCGCCAGAAGACTAGCAGAATGGAGTCTCCGGAGCCAAGTACAGATGAGAGGCCCACAGAAGAGGGTAGGAAGGGTGGAGAGGTGATGCATGCCACACGGACTGGCGGGACTGAGCCGGGTGGGAGCGGCAGCCCGCCGGCCAAGCAGAGCCCCCAAGTCTGGCTGGCAAAAGTGGAGGGGCCAGACAGAGTGTGTTCTGACACCAAGCGGGACTTGACATCTGGAAGGTTATAAGCTAACAGCTCTGCTCGGAGAACGGGAGGGCTGGAGGACAATGGGAGGGAGAGTTGTTGAGCCCTGGACGACAGAGCTCAGCTTGGTGGGGAACAAAGGTGCTCACCAGTGCCATCTCCCTCGCCCATCCCCCAGCCAAAATCCCAAAGGGAACCAGTTCCGGCCAGGGAACTTGCTCGCTCCGCGCAAACACCCAACGCTGTGCTTCTGCGGATCCATCCCTCTGGCAGGTCTGACTCCCTCCTGGTGCTGAAGGGCCCCTCCCAAAGCGGATCTCGGAAGGAAAAGTGAGCTGAGCCTGCCCCTCCCACCCCCGTGCACCTTGCCGATCCACCCCAGCTAATAAGCCAGATCCCCAGCACCACAAGGCTGGCAGGGTGCAAGTAGCCCGGACGGGCCACACCACCCCACAGTGAATCCCGCCTCTAGGAGAGGGGAAGAGAAGACACACACTAGTCTGACTGTGGCCCCAGCGGTGGGCTGGGGGCAGACATCAGGTCTGACTGCAGCCCCACCCACCAATGCAAGTTATTCAAGACAGCACAGGGGAAGTGCCCCGCAGTCCTGCACCACTCCAGGGACTATCCAAAATGACGAAACGAAAGAATTCCCCTCAGAAAAACGTCCAGGAAATAACAGCTAATGAACTGATCAAAAAGGATTGAAACAATATAACAGAAAGTGCATTTAGAATAATAGTCATAAAATTAATTGCTGGGCTTGAAAACAGTATAAAGGACAGCAGAGAATCTATTGCTACAGAGATCAAGGGACTAAGGAACAGCCAGGAGGAGCTAAAAAATGCCATTAATGAGCTGCAAAATAAAATGGAGACTACCACGGCTCAGACTGAAGAGGCAGAGGAGAGAATAGGTGAACTAGAAGATAAAATTATAGAAAAAGAAGAAGCTGAGAAAAAGAGAGATAAAAAAATCCAGGAGTATGAGGGGAAAATTAGAGAATTAAGTGATGCACTAAAGAAAAATAATCTACATATAATTGGTATTCCAGAGGAGGAAGAGAGAGGGAAAGGTGCTGAAGGGGTACTTGAAGAAATAATAGCTGAAAACTTCCCTGATCTGGAGAAGGAAAAAGGCATTGAAATCCAAGAGGCACAGAGAACTCCCTTCAGACGTGACTTGAATCGATCTTCTGCACGACATATCATAGTGAAACTGGCAAATACAAGTATAAAGAGAAAATTCTGAAAGCACCTAGGGATAAACGTGCCCTAACATATAAAGGGAGACCTATAAGACTCGTGACCGATCTCTCTACTGAAATTTGGCAGGCCAGAAAGGACTGGCAGGAAATCTTCAATGTGATGAACAGGAAAAAAAATGCAACCAAGAATTCTTTATCCAGCAAGTCTGTCATTTAGAATAGAAGGAGAGATAAAGGTCTTCCCAAACAAATAACAACTGAAGGAATTTGTCACCACTAAACCAGCCCTACAAGAGATCCTAAGGGGGATCCTGTGAGACAAAGTACCAGAGACATCGCTACAAGAATGAAACCTACGGGCATCATAATGACTCGAAACCCATATCTTTCTATAATAACACTGAATGTAAATGGACTAAATGCGCCAACCAAAAGACATAGGGTATCAGAATGGATAAAAAAACAAGACCCGTCTATTTGCTGTCTACAAGAGACTCATTTTAGACCTGAGGACACCTTCAGATTGAGAGTGAGGGGATGGAGAACTATTTATCATGCCACTGGAAGTCAAAGAAAGATGGAGTAGCCATTCTTATATCAGACAAACTAGACTTTAAATTAAAGGCTGTAACAGATGAAAAAGGGCATTATATAATAATCACAGGGTCTATCCATCAGGAAGAGCTAACAATTATAAATGTCTATGCGCCAAATACAGGAACCCCCAAATATATAAAACAATTACTCACAAACATAAGCCACCTTATTGATAAGAATGTGGTAATTGCAGGGGACTTTAACACTCTACTTACAGAAATGGATAGATCATCTAGACACACGGTCAATAAAGAAACAAGGGCCCTGAATGATACATTGGAACAGATGGACTTGACAGATATATTTAGAACTCTGCATCCCAAAGCAACAGAATATACTTTCTTCTCGAGTGCACATGGAACATTCTCCAAGATAGATCACATACTGGGTCACAAAACAGCCCTTCATAAGTATACAAGAATTGAGATCATACCATGCATACATTCAGACCACAATGCTATGAAGCTTGAAAGCAACCACAGGAAAACGTCTGGAAAACCTCCAAAAGCATGGAGGTTAAAGAACACCCTACTAACGAATGAGTGGGTCAACCAGGCAATTCGAGAAGAAATTTAAAAATATATGGAAACAAACGAAAATGAAAATACAACAATCCAAACGCTTTGGGATGCAGCGAAGGCAGTCCTGAGAGGAAAATACATTGCAATCCAGGCCTATCTCAAGAAACAAGAAAAATCCCAAATACAAAATCTAACACCACACCTAAAGGAAATAGAAGCAGAACAGCAAAGACAGCCTAAACCCAGCAGAAGAAGAGAAATAATAAAAATCAGAGCAGAAATAAACAATATAGAATCTAAAAAAACTGTAGAGCAGATCAATGAAACTAAGAGTTGGTTTTTTGAAAAAATAAACAAAATTGATAAACCTCTAGCCAGGCTTCTCAAAAAGAAAAGGAAGATGAACCAAATAGATAAAATCATGAATGAAAATGGGTTTATTACAACCAATCCCTCAGAAATACAAGCAATTATCAGGGAATACTATGAAAAATTATATGGCAACAAACTGGAAACCTGGAAGAAATGGACAAATTCCTAAACACCCACACGCTTCCAAAACTCAATCAGGAAGAAATAGAAAGCTTGAACAGATCCATAACCAGCGAAGAAATTGAATCAGTTATCAAAAATCTCCCAACAAATAAGAGTCCAGGACCAGATGGCTTCCCAGGGGAGTTCTACCAGACATTTAAAACAGAGATAATACCTATCCTTCTCAAGCTATTCCAAGAAATAGAAAGGGAAGGAAAACTTCCAGACTCATTCTATGAAGCCAGTATTACTTTGATTCCTAAACCAGACAGAGACCCAGTAAAAAAAGAACTACAGGCCAATATCCCTGATGAATATGGATGCAAAAATTCTCAATAAGATACCAGCAAATCAAATTCAACAGCATATAAAAAGAATTATTCACCATGATCAAGTGGGATTCACTCCTGGGATGCAGGGCTGGTTCAACATTCGCAAATCAATCAACGTGATACATCACATTAACAAAAAAAAAAGATAAGAACCATATGATCCTGTCAATCGATGCAGAAAAGGCATTTGACAAAATTCAGCAACTTTCTTAATAAAAACCCTCGAGAAAGTCGGGATAGGAGGAACATACTTAAAGATCATAAAGCCATTTATGAAAAGCCCACAGCTAACATCATCCTCAATGGGGAAAAACTGAGAGCTTTTCCCCTGAGATCAGGAACACGACAGGGATGTCCACTCTCACCGCTGTTGTTTAACATAGTGTTGGAAGTTCTAGTATCATCAATCAGACAACAAAAGGAAATCAAAGGCATCATAATTGGCAAAGATGAAGTTAAGCTTTCACTTTTTGCAGATGACCTGATATTATACATGGAAAATCCGATAGACTCCACCAAAAGTGCTAGAACTGATACATGAATTTAGCAAAGTTGCAGGATACAAAATCAATATACAGAAATCAGTTGCATTCTTATACACTAATAATGAAGCAACAGAAAGACAAATAAAGAAACTGATCCCATTCACAATTGCACCAAAAACCATAAAATACCTAGGGATAAATCTAACCAAAGATGTAAAAGATCTGTATGCTGAAAACTATAGAAAGCTTATGAAGGAAATTGAAGAAGAAGATATAAAGAAATGAAAAAACATTCCGTGCTCATGGGTTGGAAGAATAAATATTGTCAAAATGTCAATACTACCCAAAGCTATCTACACATTCAATGCAATCCCAATCAAAATTGCACGAGCATTCTTCTCGAAGCTAGAACAAGCAATCCTAAAATTCATATGGAACCAGAAAAGACCCCAAATAGCCAAAGTAATTTTGAAGAAGAAGACCAAAGCAGGAGGCATCACAATCCCAGACTTCAGCCTCTACTACAAAGCTGTCATCATCAAGACAGCATGGTATTGGCACAAAAACAGACACATAGACCAATGGAATAAAATAGAAACCCCAGTACTAGACCCACAAACGTATGGCCAACTAATCTTTGACAAAGCAGGAAAGAACATCCAATGGAAAAAAGACAGTCTCTTTAACAAATGGTGCTGGAAGAACTGGACAGCAACATGCAGAAGATTGAAACTAGACCACTTTCTCACACCATTCACAAAAATAAACTCAAAATGGATAAAGGACCTGAATGTGTGACAGGAAACCATCAAAACCCTAGAGAAGAGAGCAGGAAAAGAACTCTCTGACCTCAGTCGTAGCA
This sequence comes from Neofelis nebulosa, assembly GCF_028018385.1. Classification (NCBI taxonomy): domain Eukaryota; kingdom Metazoa; phylum Chordata; class Mammalia; order Carnivora; family Felidae; genus Neofelis; species Neofelis nebulosa. Next base: position 42,496,324 of record NC_080796.1, read on the forward strand.
ATCTCTTACTTGACACATCCCCAGAGGCAAGGGAATTAAAAGAAAAAATGAACTACTGGGGACCTTATGAAGATAAAAAGCTTCTGCACAGCAAAGGAAACAACCAACAAAACTAAAAGGCAACCAACGGAATGGGAAAAGATATTTGCAAATGACATATCGGACAAAGGGCTAGTATCCAAAATCTATAAAGAGCTCACCAAACTCCACACTTGAAAAACAAATAAACCAGTGAAGAAATGGGCAGAAAACATGAATAGACACTTCTCTAAAGAAGACATCCGGATGGCCAACAGGCACATGAAAAGATGTTCAACGTCGCTCCTCATCAGGGAAATACAAATCAAAACCACACTCAGATATCACCTCACGCCAGTCAGAGTGGCCAAAATGAACAAATCAGGAGTCTATAGATGCTGGAGAGGATGTGGAGAAACGGGAACCCTCTTGCACTGTTGGTGGGAATGCAAACTGGTGCAGCCGCTCTGGAAAGCAGTGTGGAGGTTCCTCAGAAAATTAAAAATAGACCTACCCTATGACCCAGCAATAGCACTGCTAGGAATTTACCCAAGGGATACAGGAGTACTGATGCATAGGGGCACTTGTACCCCAATGTTTATAGCAGCACTCTCAACAATAGCCAAATTATGGAAAGAGCCTAAATGTCCATCAACGGATGAATGGATAAAGAAATTGTGGTTTATATACACAATGGAGTACTACGTGGCAACGAGAAAGATTGAAATATGGCCCTTTGTAGCAATGTGGGTGGAACTGGAGAGTGTTAGGTTAAGTGAAATAAGTCATACAGAGAAATACAGATACCATATGTTTTCATTCTTATGTAGATCCTGAGAAACTTAACAGAAACCCATGGGGGAGGGGAAGGAAAAAAAAAAAGAGGTTAGAGTGGGAGAGAGCCAAAACATAAGAGAGTCTTAAAAACCGAGAACTGAGGGTTGATGGGGGGTGGGAGGGAGGGGAGGGTGGGTGATGGGTATTGAGGAGGGCACCTTTTGGGATGAGCACTGGGTGTTGTACAGAAACCAATTTGACAATAAATTTCATATATTGAAAAAAAACCAACACATGATGAAAAATCTCTCCCTAATGTTACGAGAACTAGCCAGATCCACAATCTAAATAATACTAGCCCAACAATGATCGCTTAATTCATTGGATAATTGTGTAGCTCTTGATTACTCACTGAAAAAGGCATTTGCGTAATAGTGAATACCACCTGTTGCACATGGATAAATTTCTCTGGAGAATGTACACATTGTGTAGGTAGGAATTAATTAGCCCATGGACCTTCAAGACCCTGTTCCCATGACTCAGCTTCTCCTGACATTTGCCCTGTTCCAGGTCTCTGCCTAGCCTGACCTGTATGGCCCATGCATGTGCAGTATATACCCCATTTTCCAGTCTTGGAGAGCTGGAGCCCTCCAGGACTGTAGAACTCAAGTCTGTGCACAACCACCTGCATGAATGTTAGCCTCAAAGGATCTTCAAAGAGTGGGAGCAGGCAGTGGCAATCAGACTGATTTTCCTGGTTTGTAGCCGTCTCTAGTGATCTTTTTGAGTGGCCCATAGAGAAACAGGTATGAAGAGTGTCTATATATGAGCTATTATAATGATTTCTCTGAAGCTTACATCAAATTAGTCATATTTAGTTAGTAGGTTCAGAAAAAAGGGCATTTTAGTTCTCAGTGATTCCAAGTCAGATAGATGGAGAAAATTGGACATGTAATTTTGGAGATTTGTAGCCAGACTTTGGAGGGAAGTAGAAGAATTCAGGAGTTAGTCTACTTTGTAGGTACAAAACAAAATCTCAAAAACAATGAGCAGAAGTAGAATATGATATCCATACAGGTGTGTTACTGAAGCCATTTTTTTTTCTCTGAAGTTACCCTCATTTTCAACGTTAGCCAAGTTAGGACTAATTTGTTTGTAAAATAAGTTTAGTTTTAATAAACTTGGCTTGATTATTGACATAAATGTAGCAAGAATAGTGATTAATCATATAGGCTTTTTAAAATCTGCTTTGCTGGAACTTTTTATAGGGAACCCCCGGATTGAATTTTTAACACATTCTTAAGCCTAAAAAGCCAAGCCAAATACTTGCCATCAGACTTTGCCTGTAATACCTGTAGATTGGGTTACTTTCTCTCTTCTTAGGGTCCTCAAAATATCCTGGGATTCTTTCACCTGCCAGAAAGTGACCTTCTTTACTTACCTGATAAGGCTTTTGGTAACCCTGTAAGTAAGATATCAGGCTGATTTTCCAAGAGGCTTAATTGGCTCTATAAAATCAATCTTAGTTCCTTAAAGGTGTTTGGTTTTATCTGAATCTACTCATTTTTCTCTCAAATATGACATTCCAGTCAAAGCCTTGGTAAAATATTACCAATATTTCCAATTGTGTCCTGTTATAAAGAGAACAGATTCTTAGTGAACTTAATGCAAATAAATACATTGCCAAGAAAATACAAGAATGCTCACTGAGTGTTTCTCAATTCCGGTGGGATCAAGTAGAGAGAAAAAGATAAATATTTCAATTCTGCTCATAAAGGTGTAATTTCACAATTGCTGTAAATTAGTTACCTTAAAAGAAAAAGGTTTCCTTAAATCTGGAAAGAAATATTTAAAAAATCAGCAGTATTTCTAATAAAAAGTCATAAAATAATAATCATCTTCCTCAGTATTCAGTACCATGTAATTAATTCTTGGTTTGCTTAAATCTAGTTTTTCCATTAGTCCTGGAAATTGCTTACCCAGTTTAGCTTTTGGTCTTAAAGTTATAAGAAACCTGTATTCTGGAGTCATTTTTATGAGTCTTATTGAAGAAGAATTTTTACAGGAACACTTTTATAAAAGCATTTGAGGGAAAGTAAAATTGTAAATGATAAAAGACTTAACACTATCAGTGGTTAAAGATCTGATTAGGGTTTATTACAATGCAGTCAAGAAGGATATTTGGTTATTACTGTGACACACATTTCAAGATAACAACTAGAATTGCAACTGATAACAGGACATATCAGATTTTTAGAAATTTCATACAGTTTCTCAAACACTTATTTTAGCAACAGATCTACACAAATATAATAAAAAAAAAAAGGTTAGTATCACTTATTTGACAATGCTTCTCATGCTATCTATCATACCAAAAATGCCTAATTAGTTTAATTTCTCTCTTATAGTAGAAGAACAAACCCTTTCAAATGTTCCAGGAACCCTCTGGAATACTTCAAACTTCGTTTGTGGTCAAAAGACTTCCATTTTAGAATTTGATATTGGGAAGTTTGTCAAAGAATATAAAAAGGATTGAACATCTGGTTAAATAAGATCACAAATCATTATGAAACAATACTTATCTTTTTAAAGAAAACGACAATAAAAGATGTCAAAGGCAAGTGAAGGTCACATAGTTGTGAGAAAAACTTAATATTAAGAAGTTTGTTTTCTTAAGTAATCAAAGATCTAATGATGAAGATATAAAACAGATTCTTTTGATAAAACATAAAATAATTCTCTTTTCTAAGCAGGTAACTTTAAAAGCTAAAAGATCTTTTATAATATCTTATCAAAAAGAAAACAATAGTTTAAGAAAACATTGTCTGTTTACTAAAGTACACACGTAATTTTAATTTTGTACTAGTGTGATTGATAAAGCTCATTTATGTAATTTATTTACTTAATTTATTTGAATCTTAGCCAGTCCTGACTCCCATACAATTCCTTTTAAAAGATTGCTTTTCCATAGACCTTTACATTTTTTTTTTTTTTACATTCAGATTTTGTCCGATGTGTTTCCTTTTTTCCAATCCTTCTTTAGGATAAAATTACTTTCTTTTCCCACACACACAAAAATGCATTTCTGTTCCTCATACCCTCTTTTATTGAAGGCATACATTCTACTTTGCTTGCATATGAAGATATTTACGTTCTTATTTCTAGTAGCTTTAACCACATATATTAGAATTATTAACCCGTAGAAATTTAAATTTCTAGTGAAATCTAGTAAGCAATTGTGAACTGTTACACTAGCATTTTTGTTTATATTGGCACATTTATGAACACTTTTTATAATTTCTATAAACATGCTTCTTCATAGTGCCATCTTTTAATAAAGCACAAAACATGTTTATTAACACACCAGAATTACAGACCTTTGTAATAGGGAAGCCCAAAGTAAATAAACCTATGTCCAGCTATTAATGTTTCACTATTTTATCCTATTTGGAAATGATCTAGATATTCAATGAATTTAACTTAATTTATCGCCTAAGAAAACTTTAGAGTTTTCTTGGAAGTTATTCTTAAGTATGCATGCATAAAATTTAATTGTTGCTAAAAAGTTTATTTATGTATAAACTTGCTCAATTTACGTGTAAGTAAATCATTTGCTCCCAACAGTTGCGTTCAGATTGCCCATGAACACTTCAGGAGACATTAGACAAATGTCAGTTATCATTCTAAGTTATTTTTGTTGATGAATTTTGTAACAGGGTTAACATGAAGTTATTTGATTAGTGAACACATGTAGGATAAAAGTATTATATTGAATGCTGGTAAGTCTAAAGATGTGTCTATTTTAATTAAACCAACAACCTTAAATTAGCTTTAATACTATGTATTAAATCTCACTAAAATGGAATTGGGAGGTTTAGCAGGGGAAGCTCTTATGCCCTGCCACTTCTTATAAATTGCAAATCCAACAGGACAAGATAGACCTTGCACATGGATACCATTTTTTTTTAACATTTATTTATTTTTGAGACAGAGACAGAGCATGAACGGGGGAGGGGCAGAGAGACAGGGAGACACAGAATCGGAAGCAGGCTCCAGGCTCTGAGCCATCAGCCCAGAGCCCGAGGAGGGGCTCGAACTCACAGACCGTGAGATTGTGACCCGAGCTGAAGTCAGACGCTTAACTGACTGAGCCACCCAGGCCCCCCCTCACACATGGATACATTTTACTACTCCAGCAGGAGGAAGAAAGCCTTCCCTCCTCCCCCAGCAACAACCCAGTCAATGAGAGACAGTCACAACTTAGTCAATGAGAAGCCACTATACTCCAAACTCCCAGTTTGCACCAATGGACTTTTGGTTTATAATGGCCTTCCCAATTTCCCCTTTCCTCTGTAAAAAAACTATACCTCTCCTTTGTTCTCCACACTTGTCTATGGTTTTGCCATTGCTTGCTTGTCCTGGATTGAAATTCTTTGCTATTTCTAAATAAATCCATATTTTATTTGCAAAATGACTAGCAGTTTTCTTTTTAAGTTTAACATTATTTGGTGACTAGAAGTGGGATCCAGAGAAGACGCCCAGGAACTCCAAGGCTAGTGAGCAGACAGATGTGTGTTCAATCTCTCCAGGCTTTATTTGGGATATGTTTTAAGCCCACTCTTCTTTTAAAAAAAAATCTCTAACAGTAGTCTTCTGGCCTGTGGTTCAACTCTTTTCAGAATTGGACTGTTCCTGATGGAACTCTGCTGGCCTTTGGTCTGACTCCTTCTGGAACCAGGCTATTCCTGTCAAAATAGTGCTGTGTAGAAATTTAATTTTGCTCTAAAGAAAACAAAAAAACTAAGAAATGGGAACACAGTCATCAAAATGCTTTGAAGTGCCCACTCCACCTTCTGGGACTCTGGCCAGCTTTATGTTTATAATCAATCGTTCCTCTGCATGCACGTTTATAACTAAATGGACTGACTTACCCAAAAGTAATTTAGACTTCAGCAGCCATTATGGGGAACTTCCAGTCTCCTCAAACTTAATTTTCTCAAAACTGAATTGGACAGCCATGATCTAAAATTGACAAAACTGAATGAGCTTCCTATTTTAATTGGTATTTTGAAGCTTCCAAACATCATCAGGAATATAAAATTGCCTCTGCAAAACAAAATCTATTAACTGAGACCAAAAAGAAAAAATTTTTAAAAAAAAAGGAAAAGATGCTCTGAGGCCTCTTTTTCCCCTCCCCCATCTTTGTCTACAGACAGGTGACAGCTGCCTTACTCTCGGGCCCCACTTCTGGTATCATCTTCTATTCTCTCTGCACCTTCCCCATTTCCTCTATTCCCCCTGATCCCTCATTCTAATATGTTTGCTGAATTTCTGCCCTCAAAACTTTCTCCACCCTCTCCTCTCCTAAACCTGTTAAAACCTGCCCCTTTAAAGTTAAGTCTTCTGACATCCGGATGGCCAACAGGCACATGAAAAGATGTTCAACGTCGCTCCTCATCAGGGAAATACAAATCAAAACCACACTCAGATATCACCTCACGCCAGTCAGAGTGGCCAAAATGAACAAATCAGGAGACTATAGATGCTGGAGAGGATGTGGAGAAATGGGAACCCTCTTGCACTGTTGGTGGGAATGCAAATTGGTGCAGCCGCTCTGGAAAGCAGTGTGGAGGTTCCTCAGAAAATTAAAAATAGACCTACCCTATGACCCAGCAATAGCACTGCTAGGAATTTACCCAAGGGATACAGGAGTACTGATGCATAGGGGCACTTGTACCCCAATGTTTATAGCAGCACTCTCAACAATAGCCAAATTATGGAAAGAGCCTAAATGTCCATCAACGGATGAATGGATAAAGAAATTGTGGTTTATATACACAATGGAATACTACGTGGCAATGAGAAAGAATGAAATATGGCCCTTTGTAGCAACGTGGATGGAACTGGAGAGTGTGATGCTAAGTGAAATAAGCCATACAGAGAAAGACAGATACCATATGGTTTCACTCTTATGTGCATCCTGAGAAACTTAACAGAAACCCATGGGGGAGGGGAAGAAAAAAAAAAAAGAGGTTAGAGTGGGAGAGAGCCAAAGCATAAGAGACTGTTAAAAACTGAGAACAAACTGAGGGTTGATGGGGGGGTGGGAGGGAGGGGAGGGTGGGGGAAGGGTATTGAGGAGGGCACCTTTTGGGATGAGCACTGGGTGTTGTATGGAAACCAATTTGACAATAAATTTCATATATTGGAAAAAAAAAAAGAAAACAAATAAAGTTCAGTCTTCTGAGGATCTAAACAAATCCCAAGTTTCTTATGTTCTTGGGCTAAGGTTGAATTGTGAGCCATAAAGAGATTCCTAAAGTGACTGAAGACCTTCATATGTTTGCTGAAGGATTTAACATGGTTTTCAAAACTTGCCAACCCAATTTCTCAGATTTATATTAATTAGTCCACATGCTTGTTGATGAGGACCAACACGTTGAATGAAACTAGTCTGATAGGAACATCTTGAAAGGGATTTAGAGAAACAGACCCCTAACTTTTGGCAAGATGCTAGATCAAGCTCAAACACAAAAGCCTGATGAATGTGTTCATGATTATTACACTTGACTCCAAACTGTCTTTAAAAAAAAATTCTGGTCTTCTGTTAGATGTTGAATCCCCTTGGGTAGCATTTAGCACGATGTTTATTAATGGGCTTATCTGAAATCTTTCCCTTTTAGTTACAAAGACCATGATGGAATAGGAAATCATATCCACTCCAGGTTTAATTTGACAAAGCAGCTCGCTTGCAGCCTTGATGAGTTATTTAAAGGAAAGAGCACTAAATTTTTCAATGTTCAACTCTAGCGAGTGAAGACTTCTAAGCAAAACAGGAAACCTAATTTTTTGCTATTATTTCAAAGAGCTAGGACATTGGAAAAGAGATTGTTAGAAATTTAAGTGCTTTAGGTGCCTTCAGCCCTCTGGCTGACCATTCTAATGTCTTCCTAATTTCCAGTGATGGGGGTCCAAGGAGCTACTGAAGCTCTTCCCAATCATTTGTCTTGATCATATCAGAGAAACCACTCTTCAGATTGGGAATGAATCTTTGGTCCTACTGACACCAGAGCTACATTCTTGGTGCTTAACTCCATTGCTATAAAGCAGCCTCTGCCTTGGAGTACTAAACAGTTTAAAGAGTGGGGGTCTCTAATAAATCCCAACAAATTCTTGTCTCTGAACCTATTCCCTTTTGTCTAAGCTCTTTGAGACACACGCACACTATTTTCTCTTTAGTTCCCCCATCCTATTTATTTCAAGATTTCTTAGAAAAATATCATGCAAAAATTTCTTTCTCCTGAAAGTGGAAAATAATTCTAGAATTTGACAGTAGTAACTAAAATAGCCAACCAGGGAAAATAAGTGATGCTTTGGCATTTTTCTATACTTCGTCTCTGATGGTACTATAGCTGAGTGTGAGGACACTGATCATTTGTTCCTATTAGATCATCTACCGTCCTCTTTATGGGCAAAATATTCAACTGATATGTGCAGAGTCCATAGTGTACCTCCCATCAAGATTCAAAAAGATCACTCAAAACCTCTCCCTAGAACTAATACCCTATAAATAAAGAAGCCCTTCAAGGCATCAAGCCCATTACAGGAGATTCCAAGGTTCAGGGTCTCATTATCTGCTACAGTAGTCCCTGTAATATTCCAATTTTACCTGTGAAAAGACCTGGTGGCCAAAGATGGAGATTTTGTTCAGGACCTCTGTGCAACAAATAACATTGTTATTCCTCTGTACTCTCATATTTCCAACTCTCATATGCTACTGACATCTATTGCCACTGAAAGCAAATTGTTTACTGTGATTGACATATGCAGTGCATTTTTAATTACTTCATTTGAAAAAGAAGTCTATATCTTCTTGCTTTCACTTGGGAAGAATGGAAAGCCACCTGGACAGCAATGCCCCAGGGTTACACAGAGAGTCCTTATTTTTCACAAACCTTAAAAGCTTATATGGATGATATAAAGTTTTCTGTAGGCCCTTTACTTTTACAACACACAGATGATTTGCTTTTATGCTTCCATTCTCAAACGTCTTCACAGGAAGACAGCACGCACATGTTAAAACTTCTGGCTTCAAAGGGACATAAAGTCTCAAAAGAAAAGTTTGCTAAACCTCAGTTTCAATATTTAGGGAACTTGGTCTCAAAACAAGGACTACATTTGTATCTAGGTAGACTTCAAGGCATCCTGAATTTCCCAAAACTTTAAACTCCAATTATAAGACTTTCTTGGATTAGCTGGCTACTGTTGAAATTGGATTCCAAACCTCTCTCTTAAGGCTTAACCTCTATATGCCTTACTAAGAAAAGACAAACCTAGTCTTATTATTTGGCAACATGGTGAAACAGCATTTGAGAGTCTAAAGAAAAGCATAATAAAGCCCTCTGCCCTTGGACACCCTAATTACAAATTTTCCCTTCCCCTTTTTGTATGTGAGAAGAATGGAAATGCCCTTGGAGTGCTCACCCCAAATCAAGGAGACCATTACCATGTAATGTAATACCATAGGGTATTACAGTCAACAACTAGACCCTGTGGCACAGGGATATCCCCCTTGCCTCAGAGCCATTCCCTCCACTGCCTTTTTAAGTTAAGGCCACTGAAGAAATAGTCATAGGGTCCCTTTTAACCATCCTTAAGCCTCATGCAGTAAATGCCCTGCTGAATTTTCATCACCTTCAACACCTTTCCGCAGGTCACCTCACCTCCTATGAAATCTTCCCATTAACTGCTCCTCCAGTAGCTTTTTCTCATTGCAGTAATCTCAACCCTATTATCCTTCTCCCCTCCTTTGCAGACAAAACCTCTCACAACTGTTTAACATTGACAGATCACCTTTTGACTTCCTGTGACAATTTATAGGAAACCCTTCTAACCAATGCAGATTTTTCATAGTTTACTGATGGTTACTAATTAAAGGGTAAAAATGGTAAATATCATGCCAGGAATTCTGTTGGAACTCCTTTTGAAGTCATTGAGGCAGCACCTTTACCTTTACCTTTACTCAACAGGCTGTTATATGCCCTTACTTAAGTGTGTATTTTAGCTAAGGATAAAACTACAAACATTTATACTGATGACTTTGGGGTAGCTCATAATTTTGGAATGGTATGGAAACAATGATGTCTCCTTATCTCCAATGGGAAGACATTTAAAAATGGCTCCTATCACCCAAATGTCCATTGATGGATGAATGGATAAAGAAGATGTGGTATATATACAATGGAGTATTACTCAGCAATCAAAAAGAATGAAATCTTGCCATTTAAAACTATGCAGATGGAACTAGAGGGTATTATGCTAAGCGAAATTAGTCAGAGAAAGACAAATATCATATGACTTCACTCACATGAGGACTTTAAGATACAAAACAGATGAACATAATGGAAGGGAAGCAAAAAATATATAAAAACAGGGAGGGGGACAAAACATAAGAGACTCTTAAATATAGAGAACAAACAGAGGGCTGCTGGAGGGGTTGTGGGAGGAGGGATGGGCTAAATGGGTAAGGCATTAAGGAATCTATTCCTGAAATCATTGTTGCACCGTATGCTAACTTGGATGTAAATTAATAAATAGTTATTAAAAAATAGCTCCTATGTCAAAAATTTATTAGATACCATACTTTTTGCCAGTAGCTCTAGCTATTAAGATTCTTAGACATTTCAGACTCCACTTCTAGGTTGCCAAAGGAAACTACCTTGCTGATATTTCCACCAAATATGCAGTTCTCATGGAGACCAATAGTTAGACCTCTGTCATGTTTCAAGGGATAATCTCCCAAATGACAACTGAGAAAAAGTGATTAGCAATGCCCAAAAATTGGCTCCAGAAGAGAAGAAACACTATTAGAAATCTAATAATTGTTGGTTTGATAAAAAGAACTCTGGTTTGGACCAAATACCTATCTAGCTCTACCAGAAATTCTAAAATTCCCACTACTTACAAATGTATATGCATCAAACCACTGTTCTATTGATAAAATGGTAGTGTTCATGAACCAATATTGGTGGGAAAATATCAACAAGACCACAAAAAAGTGCCTACCTTGGTTGTCCCTCTTGTCCAAATTACAATATTGAGAAACATGTCCATACCATCCTTGGGCATGTTAAATTGCCAAATGAACAATTTAAGTCTTGGCAAATGAGTTTCATACAGCTCCCTCCATATCATGGATAAAATATGTTTTAGTCATGGTTTGTATGTTTTCTTACTGGACTGCAGCTTTCCACTGCAGATAGGCCAATGCCTCTTATGTGGCTAAAATTATGTTAGAAAAGATTATCCCTACTTGGGATACCCCTTTTAAACCTCATAGTGATTGAGGAACTCATTTTATTGGTCAGATGTTTTGACACATCTATGCTATTTGGCTGGTTTTACAACACTTTCATTGCGACCAGCATCCTCAATCCTCAGGGTTAGTTGAATGCACTGGCAACACTATTTATTAAGACTGAATTGGACCAAAAAAATAAAAATAAAAAGACTTTAAAACAAAGAATGTAACAAGAAACAAAGAACGACACTATATAATCATAAAAGGAACAATCCAACAAGAAAATACAACAATTGCAAATATTTATGCAGCCAACATGGGAGCACCCAAATACATAAAGAAGCTACCAACAAAGGAATTAGTTGATAGTAATACAACAATAGTAGGGCATTTTAACGCCTCACTTATATCAATGGACACATCATCTAGACTGAAAATCAACAAGGAAATAGTGGCTTTGAGTGACATATTGGACAAGATAGATCTAACATATATTCAGAATATCCAATACTAGAAGAGCAGCATACACATTCTTTTCAAGTGTACATGGAACATTCTCTAGAACAGATCACATAATAGGGCACAAAACAATTCTCAACAAATTCAAAAATATCGAAGTCATACCATGCATCTTTTCTGACCACAACCCTATGAAATTAGAAATCAATCACAAGTGGGATGCCTGGGTGGCTCAGTCAGTTAAGCATCAGACTCCAGCTCAGATCTTGAGGTTCGTGGGTTCAAGCTCTGTGCCAACACCTCAGAACCTGGAGACTGATTTGGATTCTGTGTCTCACTCTGTCTCTGCTCCTGCCCCCACCTCTCTTTCTCAAAAATAAACAAACATTAGAAAAAACAGAAAAATCAACCACAAGAAAAAATCTGGAAAGAATGAAAATACCTGGAGATTAAATAACATGCTACTAAACAATGAATAGGTCAACCAAGAAATCAAAGTGGAGATCAAAAAATACATGGATACAAATGAAAATTAAAACACAGTGGTCCAAAATTTGGGGATGCAGCAAAAGCAGTTCTAAGAGGGGAGTTTATAGCAATAACAGGCCTACATCAAATCAAGAAAAATCTCAAATAAAAAACCAAACTTTATACCTAAAGGAGCTAGAAAAAGAACAACAACAACAACAAGAATCCTAAAATCAGCAGGAGAAAGGAAATAATAAAGATCAGAGCAGAAATAAACAAAATAGAAACTAAAAAACCAGAACAGATTAATGAAACCAGGAGTTGGTTTCAAACTCAAGTTTTGTTGAAAACACCAACAAAATGGATAAATCTATAGCCAAGACTCAAAAGAAAAAAAAAGGACTTGAATAAACAAAATCATCAATGAAAGAGGAGAAATAACAACCAACATCACAGAAACACAATTGTCAAAAATATTATGAAAAACTATATGCCAACAAATTAGACGTCCTAGAAGAAATGGATAAATTCCTAGAAACATGAATTACAAAAATTGAAGTAGGAAAATATAAAACATTTGGATAGACTGATTATCAGCAAGGAGATTGAATCAGTAATCAAAAAACTTCCAACAAACAAAAGTCCAGGACCAGAGGGTTTCACAGGTGAATCCTACAAAACACATAAGGAAGACTTAATACCTGTTCTACTCAAACTATTCCCCAAAACAGAAGGAAACTTCAAAATTCATTCTGAGGTCAGCATTACCCTGATACCAAAACCAGATCAAGACACCACAAAAAAGGAAAACTATAGGCCAAAATCTCTGATGAACTTAGATGCAAAAATCCTAACAAAATACTAACAAACAGGGGCACCTGGGTGGCTCAGTTGGTTAAGTGTCTGACTTCAGCTCAGATCATGATCTCATGGTTCTTGTGCTCAAGCTCCGCATCAGGCTCTGCACTGATAGTTCAGAGCCCGCTTTGGATTCTGTCTGTCTGTCTGTCTGTCTCTCTCTCTCTCTCTGCCTCTCCCCTGCACATATTCTCATTCTCTCTCTCTTTTCTCTCTCTCTCTCTCTTCTCTCTCTCTCATAAATAAATAAACATTAAAAAAATACTAGCAAACAGAATCCAACAATACATTTAAAAAATCATTCACAACGATAAAGTGGGATTTATTCCCGGACACAGGGATGGTTTAATATTTGCAAGACAGTAGGGGTGCCTGGTTGGCTCAGTCAGTTGAGCATCTGACTCTTGGTTTTAGCTCAGTTTATGATCTCACAGTTTATGATTTGGAACCCTGCATCAGGCTCCACACTGACAACTCAGAGCCTGCTTGGGACCCTCTCTCTCTCTCTGCCCTCCCCTGCTCTTTCTCTCTCAAAATAAACAAACAAACTAAAAAATTGAAAAAAATATTTATAAATCAACATGATACATCACATCAATAAGAGAAAGAATAAAAATCCATATGGTCATCTCAATATGCAGAAAAATCATTTGACAAAGTACACCATCCATTCATTAGAAAAGCCCTTGACAAAGTGGGTTTAGAGGGAACATACCTCAACATAATAACGGTCATCTATGAAAAACCCACAGTGAACATACTTAATGGGGAAAAATTGAGAGCTTTCCTCTGAAGGTCAGGAACAAGACAAGGATGGTCTCACCATTTTTATTCAACATAGTACTGGAAATCCTAGTTACAGCAATTAAACAGGAAATAAAAGTCATCTAAATTGGTAAGGAAGAAGTAAACCTTTCACTATTTGCAGATGACAAGACACTATATATAGAAAAGCCAAAAGATTTTATCAAAAAACTACTAGAATAAATGAATCCCATAAATTTGTAGAATACAAAAATCAATGTGCAGAAATCTTTTGTGTTTCTATACACTAATAATGAAGCAGCATAAGGAGAAATTAAGAAAAAAAATCTCATTTACAATTGTACCAAAAATAATCTGGTACCTAGGAATAAACCTAACCAAAAATAAAAAGACCTGTGCCCCTAACTATAAAACAGTGATGAAATTAAGATGACACAAAGAAATGTAAAAATATTCCATTTTCATGGATTGGAAGAATAAATATTGTTAAAATATCTATACTACGCAAAGCAATCTACACATTCAATACAATCCTTATCAAAATACCAACAGCATTTTTCACAGAACCAGAGTAAACAATCCTAAAATTTGTATGGAACCAAAAAAGACCCTGCATAGCCAAAGTAATTTTGAAAAAGAAAGGCAAAGCTGGAGATATCATAATTCCAGACTTCATGTTATATTACAAAGCTATAGTAATCAACCAGTATGGTACTGGCATAAAAATAGAAACACAGATCAATGGAACAGGATAGAAAATCCATAAATAAATATACAAATATATATTAATCTTTGACAAAGGAGGCAAGAATATGCAATAGGAAAAAGTCTCTTCAACAAATGGTGTTGGAAAAACTGGACACCTACAAGCAGAAGAATGAAACTGAACCACTTTCTTACACCATACACAAACATAATCTTAAAATGGGTTAAGGACCTAAATGTGAGACCTGAAACCATAAAAATCCTAGAAGAAAGCACAGGCAGTAATTTCTCTAACACTGGTCAAAACGACATATTTCTAGATATGTCCCCGGAGGCAAGGGAAACAAAAGCAAAAATAAACCACTAGCACTACATCAAAATAAAAAAGCTTCTAGAGAGCAAAGGAAACAATCAACAAAACTAAAAGATAACTTACTGAATGGGACAAGATATTTACAAATGACATATCTATAAAGGGTTAATATTCCAAATATATAAAGAAGTCATGGACATGGACAGAAGACATGAATGGACATTTCTCCAAAGAAGACATCCAGATGGCCCACAGACACATGCAAAGATGCTCAACATCACTCATCATCAGGGAAATGCTGATCAAAACTACAATGAGATATCACTTCACACCTCCCAGAATGGCTATGATAAAAAACAGAGAACAACAAGTGTTGACAAGGATGTGGAGAAAAAAGAACACTTGTGCCCTGTTAGTGGGATGCAAACTGGTACAGTCACTGGGGAAAACAGTGTTTAGTTTCCTCAAAAAGTTAAAAATAGAATTATCATATGATCCAGTAATTGCACTTCTGGGTATTTACCCAAATAATACAAAACACCAATTTAAAAAGATACATGCACCCCTATTTTATTGCAGCATTATTTACAGTAGCCAAATTCTGGAAGCAGCCCAAGTGTCCAACAATAGATACATGGATAAAGAAAAGGTGTAAGTACACACACACACACACACACACACACACACACACACACACACACACACTGGAATATTATTCAGCCATAAAAAAGGATGAAAGTTTGCCATTTGCAATAACATGGATGGATCTAGAGATTATAATATTAGGTGAAATACATCAGTCAGAGAAAGACAAATACCATATGATTTCACTCATATGTGGAATTTAAGAAACAAAACAAAGGAACCAAGAAAAAAAAGACAAACCAAAAAATAGACTCTCAACCATAGAGAACTGAAGGTTACCAGAGGTGGGGGGAGGATGGGTGAAATAGGTGAAGGGGATTAAGAATATACTTACCATGATGAGCACAGACTGATGTATGGAATTTTTGGATCATTATATTATACACCTGAAACTAATATAGTACTGTATGTTAACTGTATTGGAATTAAAATTAAAAAAACAAAATTAACTCAGGAAGAAAAAAGACTAAATTGACAAAATTTGTAGAGACCCTCCAAATCTTTTGGCTAAAAGCACTGATGTTGGTTTTTCTAACTCAAATCTACTCCCTTTGACTTTTATCCTTTGAGATAATCACAGGGCATCCAATGCACTTGGCCTCTGCCACCTTTGACTCACAGCTGATAAAAGGAAATATACTTCAGTATTGTAAAGGCCTAGTTGCTTCTATTAAAAACAATTATGCTTTGGTAGGACAATCTTTTCACCATGCACTCCAGGAAGATGAAGATCTTAAGCGTCATACCTTGCAACCTGGAGATTTTGTCTATTGGAAAAGACACTTCTAGAAAAACCCTCTTCAGCCTCAGTGGAAGGGCCCTTATCAGGTACTACTAAACAACCTTTATATTGCCAAAGTCCAGGGAATATACTCGTTTATTCATGTGACTCATCTAAAGAAAGCACCAAACCCTGGCTGGACCTGCAAAACCATCTGGTGACTAAGATTTCCTGGAATTGAAGCAGATGACATTTGATGAGACAGCTTTCTCGAGATGCCTGGACCAGGTCTGTATACATTTTTTTCCTTTTCCTGCTGTTGCTTCTTCCATCCCTTTGTGGAAAGAAAATGCCCTTATCTGCATTTACCAATCTTTTATAAAAGGGGGAAAATCTCTTTTGATTATGGTCTTTTTGAGAACAGCCTCATTATCATCTCATTATGAACTTTTCTGAAGGGTTAGAAGGTTCAGAATTCCTAAAAGTCTTTCTTTCATGTAAACTATTATGTTGTATTCTAATCCAAATTCATGGTTTCCAAATTTATAACTTTACAGACTGTATTACTGGATAATATTTGTTTTCACAACGGCTCTTTTGAGGGGCTCCTGGGTGGCTCAGTTGGTTAAGTGTCTGACTTCAGCTCAGGTCATGATCTCAAGGTTTGTGAGTTTGAGCCCAGCATCAATCAGGGTCTGCGCTGACAGCTCAGAGCCTGGAGCCTGTTTCAAATTCTGTGTCTCCCTCTCTCTCTGTTCTTTCCCTGCTCACACGGGGTCGGGGTCAGGGTCTCAGTCTCTCTCTCTCTCTCAAAAATAAAGATCACACTATCTCCCTCTCATCATCAAAAATAAAGTTAAAACCCACAGCTCTTGGAGAGGACAATATTTTTAATACGTCTGAAGCTTTGCTGACTGTTCTTGCAAAAAGTTAATTAACTATTGCTTTGTTTATACCTGCAATGCATCTTCCCAAATGTACCTGGTTATTTCTTTCACTCTTTTGCTTCATAGCCACTTTTAAAAGGGACTTCTAGGAGACATACATGACTCTAGGTTTGTGTCTGTGGGAAGAATTTTTCTTTCCTAAGTTGGAATAAATGCCAATAAATATTTTTAGTTGGTTACTATTAGACCTATGGTCTTGGTTTAGAACCAACATACAGTTTGGAATTATCCTGATACTTTTGATTCTGTCGTTGTTGTTTATCAATCTTTAAGATGTATCCACTAAGGTGATGCTGGCTTAGTGCTTCAAGATGATCTCCAATTCAATTGCTGGGTCACAGGGTAGTTCACTTTTTAACTTTTTGAGGAAACTTCATACTGTTTTCCAAAGTGGCTGCACCAGTCTGCATTTCCTCCAACAGTACAAAAGGGTTCCCCTTTCTCCACATCCTTGCCAACATCTGTGGTTTCCTGAATCACTAAATTCTACTCCTGAAATCAATACTACACCATACATCTAAGTGTATTTGAATCTAAATTAAAAGAAAAAAAAATATGGTCTCCAAAGCTTACAACCTTGAGAAGATATAGACTTCAGATGGGAAATGCCTGAGAGATTCCCCTAACCCTCCTTGTCACTCAAATGTGGCCTTCAGTGGTTTCCAACTGCTATGCCCTTCTTCTCCAATGTCATGACAACCAGGAAAGGTCCTTCCTGACACTGAAGGACAAAACCACTACCTATGAAGAACCTGACTCTTCATCAGTGAGACTTTGGAAGAAAGATCTTGGTTAGAAGGGGGAAATGTAAAAATTAGTAAAGGGAAGCCTTACTAAAATGGAGTCAGGAGGAGCTCTCATGCCTATTGCTCCTTGTCAATTGCAAATTCAATGAGAAGAGGTGGACCTTGCACATGGATATATTTTACTACCCTGGGAAGAGGAAGAAAGAATTCCCTCCTCCTCTGGCGACAGCCCAGCCGATAAGAGTTAGTCATAATTCAGCCAATGAGAAGCCACTAGGCTTCAAACTTCCAGTTTACTGTAATGGAATTTTGCTTCTAACAGCCTTCTCAGCTTTTCCTTTCTTCTGTAAAGGGTACACTTCTCCCTTGTTCACCAGACTTATCTATGGTTTTGCAGTAGCTTGCTTGTCCTGGATTGCAGTTCTCTGCTATTCCCAAATAAACCCATCTTTTCCTGGTAAAATAACTGTTAGTTTTGTTTTTATTTTTTTATTTTTATTTTTTAAGGCATTATTTTTATTTTTATGTATTTATTTTTTAATATGAAATTTATTGTCAAATTGGTTTCCATGCAACCCCCAGTGCTCATCCCAATGGGTGTCCTCCTCAATACTCATCACCCACTCTCCTCTCCCTCCCATCCCCCATCAACCCTCAGATTTTTCTCAGTTTTTGAGAGTCTCTTATGGTTTGGCTCCCTCCCTCTCGAACTTTTTTTTTTTCCCTTCCCCTCCCCCATGGTCTTCTGTTAAGTTTCTCAGGATCCACATAAGAGTGAAAACTTGTTTTTAAAGTTACCATTATTGAATATTTTCCCAGATCACATGAGCCTGAAATTCATTTGGATTAGTGTTTATGTTATTTTTGAGAATTTTAGAAAGCAAATTGACATAAACGCTTAATTCTGTTTAGCCAACTAAATAGAGCTCTTTTCAAATTAATTTTGGCAATACCATCTGAAGGTCAAAAAAACCTTATCTGTAATATACATAATACACATACATATAGATGAACATAGAGATCTGTTCAGCTGTTTTCTCTGTGAAGGGCGTTTTGTGAATGGCCACTAATCTTTCTAATTCCTTTCTGAATTTGGTCTGATGTTCTGAAAATGGAGATAAAAGGACTTTATAACTGAAAAAACATATGTTTCTGATAAGAGGATATAAATTTCTTTTTGGTGAAGGGTCTAGGATACATCTACAAAGGACATTGCGTAAGAATGCCTAAAGCTGGTAGGGCCCGATTACAAAGTCCTATAAAGTAGGAGTAAAGTGAGGCTTACTGCTAGTTTTGGGAGCTTGTGTTAAATTCATTTCCTAGCTTTCAGCATTTACGTGAGTAACCTGTATTCTTTGAAGCAAGAGACTAGGCCAGAGTGCTTTCTGTAAGTCATGTAGGGAAAGGAAAGTTAAAACAGGCCTATGCGGCCAGATTTTGATAAGGGGAATTAGCTGGATGTGGCCATGAACCTTTGTCTTAAGTCTACTTTCTGTTCTTTCATCTTCTCAAAGGGTGTTCCTAAAGCTAGCTGTTACACTAAGACAACTGAGACAATTGAGACAAATAAGACAATTGAGAACTCCCTACAAAGAATGTGTTTCCTTTCAGTCATAACCAACTTAAAGGATTCATTATCTGGCCACTGATGATTAGGATCATCTTAATAGTGACTCAAACCAAAAAGCCTTTTTATGGAAAAACTGGAGCAAATTCATGTCTATACATTAATAATAAAACAGCAGAAAAAGAAATTAAGAAAAAAGTCCCATTTACAATTGCACCAAAAATAATGAATATAGGAATAAACTTAACCAAGGAGGTGAAAGACCTGTACTCAAAACTATAAAGCACTGATGAAGGAAATTGAAGATGACACAAAGAAATGGAACAATATTCCATGCTTATGGATTTGAAGGACAAGTATTGTTAAAATGTCTATACTACCTAAGGCAATATACACATTCAATGTAATTCCTATCAAACTACCAACAGCATTTTTCACAGAGTTAGGAGCAAACAATTCTAAAATTGATATAGAACCACAAAAGACTCAAATAGCTGAAGCAATCTTGATCCAGATTTCAAGTTGTATTGTAAAATGGTAGTAGTCAAAACAGTATGCTATTGGCACAAAAATACACACAGGTCAATGGAACAGAATAGAAAGTTTCGCTTGTAGTTGGCCAGCTTTCAGGGCCTGAATATTTATTTCAGGGCCTGAATATTTATTTCAGGGCCTGAAATAAATTCACAATTGTATGGTCAAGTAATCCTTGTCAAAGGAGGCAAAAATATGCAATAGGAAAAATTCTCTTCAAAAATGGTGTTAGTAAAGCTGGGCAACTACAAGCGAAAGAATGAAACTGGACCACTAACACCACACACAAACAAACTCAAAATGGAGTAAGGACCTAAATGTGAGACCTGAAACCGTAAAAATTCTAGATAAAAATTCTAGGCAGTGATTTCTCTGACATTGGTCATAGCAACAGGTTTCTAGATATGTCACTTGAGGCAAGGGGCCTAAAAGGAAAAATAAACTACAGGGAGTACATCAAAATAAAAAGGCTTCTGGGCAATAAAGGAGACAATCAACAAAACTAAAAGACAACATACTGAATGTAACAAGATGCTTGCTAACGACATATCTAATAAAGGGTATCCAAAATATGTAAAGAACTAATACAACTCAACACCAAAAAAAAAAAAAAAAAAAGAATCCAATTAATAATGGGCAGAAAACATGTACAGATATATCTCCAAAGAAGACATCCAGATGGCCAACAGACATGTGAGAAGATGCTCAACATCAGTCATCATCAGGGAAATGCAAATCCAAACTACCATGAGATATCACCTCATACCTGTCAGAATGGCTAAAATTACAAACACAAGAGACAACAAATGTTGGCAAGGATGCATAGAAAAAGAAACCCTCGTGTACTGTTGGTGGGAATGCAAACTGGTGTAGCTGCTGTGGAAGAGTATGGAAGTTCCTTGAAAAGTTAAAAATAGAACTGCCCTAAGATCCAGTAATCTCACTGCTGAGTATTTACCCAAAGATTATGAAAATACTACTTTGAAGGGTCATCTGCATCCCTATTTTACTGCAGCATTCTTTACAGTAGCCAAGATATGGAAGGAGCCCAAGTATCCATCGATAGATGAATGGATAAAGAAGCTGTGGTACACACACACAGTGGATTATTATTCAGCCATAAAAATGATGAAATCTTGCTATTTGCAACATGGATGGGTCTAGGTAGTAAAATGCTATGCGAAATAAGTCAGAGGAAGACTAATATCATATGATTTCACTCATATGTGGAATTTAAGAAACAAATGAGCAAAGAGAGAGAGAGAAACCAAAAACAGACTCTTAACTATTGAGAACTGATGGTTACCAGAAGGGAAGTGGGTGGGTGAAATGGGCGAAAAAGGTGAAGCAGGTTAAGAGTACACACATCTCTTGATGGGCACTGAATAATATATGGAATTGTTAAATCACTATATTATACACCTGAAACTAATATAACATTGTATACCTACACTGGAATTAAAATTTTAACTAATTAATTAAAAAAGACTGGGGCCACTCTCCAGGTTTAGACCATGGACAGAAGAAACATCCCCAGAGAGGGCACAGATAATACAGCACCCATGATCCAAAAGTTTACTCCCAAAAATAGGCTAAGAAAGCAAAGATCTTCATTCCACAGGCAGTGAGACCAAAACATTGAATTAACAAGTGCTTGACTGTTATTCTCTAAGGAAACTCTAGTTAGCCTTGTTGATTTATGAGTTGTTTTGCAGAAGTTGACTGACCACCAGCAAGACTAGCTGAGACTGGAGCAAACCAGGAAGAATTCTTGCAGTTGCACAAAATGGACCAAGAGTGAGTGAAAATAACCTCACATCTCCCTCATCATTACCCTTACCCCACCATTTAATGAACATGTGTCCCATGAAAGTATAGGATTCCTGAATTTCCATACTCAGAAAGGAGGACACCTCCCTTCCCTTTTTCCCTATATCTGATCAGCACATTCCATCCACACAATATACCTTGTGATATCCTGACCCCTTATCCTGAAATACATCCAATTGCAATCCTTTGGGGAGGCAGATTTGAGAAAATTTCTCCCATCTCCTTGCTTGGTGCCCTGCAATGAAACCCTTTTTCTCTACCACAAAACCAACATCAGTGTTTGACTTGCTGAGCACTGGGCAATGGGCTCTTGTCTGGTAACAAAATTGGTGATCATGAAGGACTCTCAGTCCTCTCCGGACACCTGCCTGTGGTTTGCCACCTCTTGCTTGCCTGGGATTCTGTGAAGGGGCCTAGTAGCTGCTTAGATATCTAGGGATTCCCCCACAGTGGGACACAGTGGCACAGTGGGATGATGCCAGCCTTCAGCACTTTAGTTTCATTTTTGAGGTGGAAAAACAGGACTTGATTTGGAAAAAGTCTGTTGTTGCATACTTTATGTGTGACGGCACAAGTTTTTCCTCTCTTCTCCTTGATCCTTATTTAGGGGCCTTGATAGACTTCCACAAGGAAGCTTTGACTTCTTAAAGGAAGCCTTGGTTGGGGGAAATCCTGACACTCAAGGAAGAGTTAAGGATCCCACCCAAAGAAGTTCTCGTTTCCTTGTTTCTTGAATTCTTGATCACGCGTATCTAGCTTTGCTATCATTGTATGGGCAATATCTTGGTTAGGATAAAGGAAGTAAATTAAAACCCAAGCATGGGTAATAGTAATTTGATCCCTTCTTGCAGTCCTTTGGCATGCATACTTAAAAACTGGGCAGGGGCACCTGGGTGGCTCAGTTGGTTAAGCATCCGACTTTGGCTCAGGTTGTGATCAGGTCATGATCCCACGGTTCGTGGGTTTGAGCCCTGCATTGGACTCTGTGCTGACAGCTCAGGGCCTGGAGCCTGCTAAGGATTCTGTGTCTCCTTCTCTCTTTGCCCTTCCCCCACTCATGCTGTGTCTCTCTCAGTATCAAACATAAATAAATATTAAAAAAATATTTTAGAAACTGGGCAACTTGTAGTTATCCCATGAAAAAGTGGTGATATTTTTCTGTAATACTGCTTGGCCACAAGGCTCCATGGACTCAGGAGAAAGGTGGCCTGGAAATGGGTTTTTGAATTATAAAACTATACTCCAGTTAGAATCGTTATGTAAGAGAGAGGATAAGTGAGATGGGTGAAATTCTGTATGTATAATCTTTCATGCTGTTGTATGAGAACAAGCTGGTACAGAAGAAATACAAGATTATGGTACAACCAACCCCCAAAGGGCATTGTTTTATCAGAGTCTAATGATCAAGAGGATGACCTCTCAACTAATACAGCTGAATTCACCAAAGGTTCCAGTTCCACCTCCATATGGAGGTGCAGCAGGGGCTCCAGCTACACAAGCCTCAGAGCCATGGGCTCTTAGGATCCCAGGCTCATGAGGAGTCAGAACAAAAAGGAATAGTCTCTCCTTCTCATACCCAGCAGGGCAGGGAGCAAAATTTGGCCAGGGAACCATTCAAATTTAGGCAGGGCAATTCCCTTTAAGGCAAGTGTCCACTGGGGAAATAAATAATGGTGACCAACTTGGTGAAATGATTTGGGCACATTCCCTTTTTCTAATTTCAACTTGTTTAATTGGAAAAATAATATGCCAACACATAAAGATGACCCAAAAAGAATGAAAAACTTGTTCTCCCAATTTCGCCACCCATAACCTCATCTGTGCAAATGTACATAGTTTACTAATCATTCTCCTTATGCCAGAAGAGTGGAGAATGATGTTAAAAGAAGCTGATAAGCTTCATGCTGAGGCTCTAGCCAATCCGATAAGGGCTGCAGTTACCATGGTGGTGCTGGCTGCTGACCCCAACTGAGATGCAAATGATAGGGGGAATTATGCCAGTGTCATAGGTATTCAAAAGAAACTAAGAGGTTGGAAGGGGCCATAGAAATGTCTATGTCACAATTGGTAGAAATTGCCTTTATGCTCTTTAACAGCAAAGATCAAGAACAGGAGAAAAAGTAACAGTGCAAGATGGAACAAGTGACCTTGCTTGCTACTGCCCTCACGCAGGATAGACAAAGAAAAGGTAACGAAGCCAAGGTAAGAATTCCTGACAATCAGAATCAGAAAGGATGCTTCACAGTAGAGCCTTGGAAGTGTGCCTATTGTAAACAAGAAAACCATTGGAAAAGAATTGCCCCCAGATTAAATAAAGGTACTGGGGGAAATGGGAGCAAGATCTCATTACTCTTGAAATATCCCTGCTTACTAAGACTGACCAAGAGTGACAAAGCTCACACTCTATTACAATCCACAGGCTCCATTAACCTTTCTCACAAGGATCCCTGGGCACAAATGAAAGTGAGAAAACGGGATGATTAACACAGGCACCACCTATTCTGTATTAAATACTCACTTAATAAAATTATGCTTTATGAAAGTAATGGGAGTATCAGGAGAGCCTTTGTAAAGACTCTTTCAACCCCTAGGTTGTCAGATTGGAAAAACTTATTTGAAATATAGTTTTTTGTATGTGCCTGAGTGCCCCTCTCCACTATTCAGAAGGGACTTGCTGAATAAGCTCAATGCTCAAGTCACTTTTTTGTCTGGGTGAATAGATATTAAAGTACCAGCAGAGCAGCTTCCGAATTCCAGGCAATATTACAATGAGGAGAGTAACAGCCTATGAATATGTCAGAAGAGATTCTACAAGAGGTAAACCCCAACATTTGGGCAGATGGGAGGACCGGATGGGCAAAAATCTTTTTTTTTTTTTTTACATTTATTTATTTTTGAGAGAGAGAGAGACAGAGTGTGAGCAGGGGAGGGGCAGAGATAGAGGAAGACACAGAATCCAAAGCAGACTCCAGGCTCCAAGCTGTCAGCACAGAGCCCAACACGGGGCTCGAACCCACAAACTGTGAGATCATGACCTGAGCCAAAGTTGGGTGCTTAACCTACTGAGCCACCCAGAGGCCCCTGGGCAAAAATCTTAACACCTATCCAGGTGAGGCTTTTCCCTAAGGCGAAGATTCCAAACCTAAAACAGTGTTCCCTAAGGGAACGTTCTAAATGAGGTTTTTAGCCTCTGGTGATTGCCTTTTGGAATGAGACTAATTCAGCCCTGTCACTCACCTCCTAACACTCCAATCTCGCTGGTTCAGAAGCCTGCACAAAAGAATATCGCTTTGTTCAAGACCTCAGAGCAACTAGACAAATTATGGAACATAGCCACTTGGTGGTACCTAATCCTTAAACCTTGCTTATCACCTTGTCTGAAGATTTTCACTGGTTCACCATGCTCAAGGATGGGTTTTTCTATGTGCCTCTAAGTCCAGAATCTCAAGATCTATTTGCCTTTGAATGGGAAGATTTGGACACTAAGATTAAGGAGCAATGTTCCTGGATGGTACTCCCCCAAGGATTTAAGAAGGCCCCCACCATTATTGGTAAGGTTCTAGCTAAAGATCTGTGAGAACTTCAGCCCACAGAGGGTGCCTTGCTTTAATATGTCGAAGACATTTTGATAGCTGGTAAGACCAGAGACTAAAGACTATTTCGACTCAGAACTTTCTGGCTGACTGAGGATAAGATGTCCAAGAAAGAGGACGCGTTTCTCAACAAGTAAAATATTTTCTGCTTGAATGGCTTCAGGGGCACAGAAGTTTGCTCCCTGATAGGGAAGAGGCATTAATCAGGGTTGCCATGCTGACTACCTGGAGGCAACTGTGGAGATTTTTAGGTATGGCAGAATTCTGCCGTATCTAGATTCCCAACTTTGGATTCAGAGCTAAGCCTTTCAATGAAGCCCTCAACTGAGGAGACAATAAACTCCATAATTGGACAGGAGAATGTCACCAGCCATTCCAAGTCATTAAAAAAGTTGTTCATGGCACCAGCACTGGGACTTCCAGACATAAGAAAGCCTTTAGACTTGTCCATTCATGAAAGATAGAGGGTGAGTCTTGGAGTGTTAACACAGACTCTTGGTAACATGAGAAGACCAGTTGCCTATAGTGACAGTGGGGTTGGCATATGTATGAGCTGTGGCAGCAACTTGTGATCTTTTCCAGGAAGCAGAAAAATTTACCCTGAGACAACCTACCACAGTACATACTTCCCACTGTGTTCTTCCTTTGCTGGAACAAAAAGGATATTGGCTCATGTCTGGTAGATTGGGCAAATATCAAGCAATATTATTGGACAATCCTAATGTTATTCTAAAATCTGTCTCAACTTTAAATCCAGCCATGTTACTTCCAACCAGTAATGATGAACACATACACACCTGTATTCAAGTAATTGAGCAAGTTTATTCTAGCCCCCCTGATTTGACAGATATACCTCTTAAGGATCCAAACTTGGAAACATTGATCATTTCCAGGATTAACTTTATGGACCACAGTAAGCAGAAGGCTAACCCATCAACAAACCTTGGAAGCCAAAGCCTTTTTGCCAGGTACCTTCATGCAAAAGGGTTTAATATCCTCATCCAAGCTTTATATCTAAGAAAAAAGAACAGATTGATTGTATATAGTGATTCTAAATATGCCTTTTCCACAGTACATGCTCATGGGAATATTTGGAAGGAAAGGAGACTTTTCACCTTGGGGAGGGGCAGGGACATCCTAAGGAAATTTTGGATTTACTTGAGGCAGTAATGAACCCAAAGAAGTAGTTATATAGTCCCTTGTCCAAGGTGCCAAAAATCAGAGTGCTTGATTGCACAAGGAAATAATCAGGCAGATCAGGCTGCCAACTTAGCAGTGAGAATTAACACTCCAATGTCTCAAATAACCTTCATTCTGGACATGGATGCAACACACAGTTATCTCAAATATTCCCCCTGAAGTTCTTGACAGAGCTAATGAATAGGAATCTAATTGGGGATCTGCATTTTTTTTTCAGGGTATTGACTACAAATACACCAAAGAAGGCTGGATTTACAACAAACAAGGAATTGTGCTGAGCCCCAAACACCTTATAGAATAAATAATTTATTTTTTTTAACATTTATTTATGTATAAAAGAGCGTGAGTTGGTCAGGGGCAGAGAGAGGGAGACACAGAATCCGAAGCAGTTTCCAGGCTCTGAGCTGTCAGCACAGAGCCCAACGCGGGGCTCAAATTCATGAACCACAAGATCATGACCTGAGCCAAAGTCAGATGCTTTACCGACTGAGCCACCCAGGTGACCCTTTATTGAAGACATTATTAGCCACATTCTTTAGGGTACCCATTATGGAAGTGATGCTAACTTCCATTGGATAGAAAGGTACACTCTAGGATGCAATATACAAAGGATTATTCAGAAAGTAATACAAAAATAAAGGATTTATGCAAAACAAACAAACAAACAAAACAAAGACTAGCCCCCATCTGGACTTAGGGAGTTCAAACTCAAGGGAACAGGGCTGGAGAAACTGGCAAATAGACTTTAAGGTGATAACCAAAGACTACCAGTAACTTTAAATACTTAGTATTTATAGATACTTTTTTTTTTAATATATGAAATTTATTGTCAAATTGGTTTCCATACAACACCCCGTGCTCATCCCAACAGGTGCCCTCCTCAATGCCCATCACCCACCCTCCCCTATTTATAGATACTTTTACTGGATGAGTAAAAGCTTTTCCTTGCCATTCAAAAAAAGTCTCAGAAGTAGTTAAAGCCTTATAAAAAGAAATTATTCTAAGGTTTGAGTTGCCTTTTTCCTTCCAGATTGATAACAGAGGAGCCTTTGTGGCCAAAGTTACTCAAGAAGTCTCTGGGCCTCTAGGTATTCACTGGAGATCACATGCTTCTTTGAGATCACAACTGAAAGACTAAAAACAATAAACCATACCTTTGGAAGAAAAAAAAAAACATTAGCAGAAATCTCTCAGGAAACTAACCTGACTTGGGACAAAGCCTTATTGGTGGCTCTGCTTAGGATAAGGGTGGCTCCTAGAAGCAGGCTCCCATTGAGCCCTTATGGAATGATGTATAGGAGACCTAGACCTTTCCTTTGTTCTGAATATCATTTAGGAGATCTGGAGGGAACTGGGGTAAGAGAACTTGACACTGTAGAATATGTGGAATCTCTCGGTGCAAATTTCACACCATTTCATGTTTGCTTCCAGGGAAGGATGTACCCTACAGATGTGCCATTGTACCATTTGAGTCCTGGTGACTGGTTGCTGTTCAAATCCTAGAAAAACAAACACCCTGAAGAATAGCTTCAGCCATGGTGGGTGGGACCATGTGAGGTCTTATTGGTTACTCACTCTT
The DNA here is from genome assembly GCF_028018385.1 of Neofelis nebulosa. Taxonomy (NCBI): domain Eukaryota; kingdom Metazoa; phylum Chordata; class Mammalia; order Carnivora; family Felidae; genus Neofelis; species Neofelis nebulosa. Next base: position 42,524,349 of record NC_080796.1, read on the forward strand.
CTATCAAGTTAAAAGGTGTCAAGCTATGGATTCATCATTCCTGTGTGAAGCTGGTACCAAAACAGCCGATCCAATCACTGTGACTTACTTATCAGAACAAGACTGGAGACAGGAATTTTTCAAGTCAAAAGCATAAAAGCCAGGATGGCCCTAACCTTGGATGGTGGCACATCCCAAGCACAGACTTCACTCAGTCACTTTCAGAACGGGAATTTGCCAACTATTCTTGGGAGCCTTGACAGATTATAAGTTGTTATTCAGCAGACAATCAGACTAACAGAGGGATATGACTACTGCCAATTGTTGGTTTTTCTGTGTAGTCATCTCTTGCTTGGAAAGATAATTCCATGGTTAGAATTTTACAGACTTAAGCTTCTCCTGGTAACTTGTCTGATTGCTGGATATGTCACCTGAAGCCCTTCTCCATAAATGATCATGCTGACCCCATAGTTATGCTCATAACCAATTTCTGAAATGTGCCTAACTTCATGGCATTCTATGGAGAGAACCCTATGGACTTAACCTCTTGGGTCAGAATAGTTAACAGAGGGTCATATGTCCCCTGTTTCTTTTTAACTCCTCCTAGAGATCCTCCTATAATGACCTTTAGTAGCTCATGCAAGGGCACTGGAACCCATGGTCATAAAAACCAGACATTTGCTAACAGACAGGTGGTAACTAATGGTCTATTTAACACAAATTTACATTTTTCGGGCCCAGTATCTCTCTCTTTAGTTCAGCAGAGGTGTACTGATTATATTCTTCTTTTCTCCTATGTGCAAATTAAAAGTTATAAAATAATGCATACCTTAACAGAATCCCTTCCCCTTTATAGGCATATAGTATAAATTTCATGATTCCAGTGATGCTCAGCATTGTAACAATTCTTTAAAAAACATTTTCCAGAACTAGAACTAGAGGGTAGGTCCATATTAGACAGTGACTCACTCAATTCGCGGAAAAGTGCAAGGTTACCTATCAGAGTATCAGGAAGATGGAACAGGCTATTTCTTTGGAAGAACTTTATTATCATGGGGAAGTGGCAACCCGTGAACATATGACTAGAAACCCATCTATAATTTGGAAATGTTAGCCAATAAAACTGCTTTAGTTATAGCAGCTCAACAGAAGTATCTGGACTCTTTAGCAGAAGTAGTCTTGGACAAAAGGATAGCTTTAGATTATATTTTGGCTGAGCAGGAGGGAATCTGTATGGTGGCAAACATGTCTCTGTGTCTATACTAATACTCCCTATAAAGTAGAGGCTCACCTAAACAAAATTAGACAACAGGCTGCCTGGCTTCAAGAGATTTCAGAAGATATTCTGGGATCAGACTGGTTTTCAGGTTTATTTTCATGGATCCTCCAAGGCATTGATTAATAGTATAAGGACTAATAAAAATGGACATGTCCATATTCATCATACTAATTACTAGATTTGGAATGACAAAATGTGTGCACAGTGTTACTCTAAGATGGTCAGAGAAGGAACTCATATCCTGGTCATGCAAAATGTACATACAAAGCTGGAAACAAGAAAATGCTTCCAACTAGGTACAAAAGAATTTCATTCCTCAAACCCCAAAATGTGCCTCTAAAATCAGCAGGAAGTAGCCAGAGTGATCATCATCCCCGTCTTCCCTCAAGACAGTGGAATGATCAAATGATAGAGAAGACTAAAACCAATATGCTGAGTTAAAAAATGCTTGGCTCTTCCACTCTAAGGACACACTGGTTAACCTGATTGATTTATGAGCTTGTTTTGCAGAAGTTGACTGACCACCAGCAAGACTAGCTGAGACTGGAGCAAACCAGGAGGAATTCTTGCAGTTACACAGAAGAGACCAAGAGTAAATGAAAGTAACCTCTTTGATGACACACTCTGAGATCTCTCTCACTCGCCATGCTTATCCTGCCATTTAAGGAACATACATCCCATGAAAAGACATGATTCCTGAATTCCCATCTCAGAAAGGAAGACATCTCCCATTTCCCCTATAACCAATCAGCATATTCCATTCAACCTACATACCCTGTGACATCCTGACCCCTTATCCTTAAATACATTCAACTGTAAGCCTTCAGGGAGGCATATTTGAGAATTTTTTTCCCTATTTCCTTGCTTGGAATCCTGCAGTGAAACCCTTTTTCTCTGCCACAAAACCAGCATCAGTATTTGGCTTGTTGTGTATTGGATAATGGATCCTTGTCCAATAATAGCAATGATGGTGTGGTGAAGACAGTGTCTCTGGTCTCCCACGAAAATGTAAGAGGTCTCCAGTCTCAGACCCCCTCATCTATGTCACCAGGCAGGTACTACTGGCATGGAACTTTTCCAGGGATAAGAAGCAACAAAGGGTAGGATGATGAAGGTCCCTTATGGGCTGTAACATTCTATGACAAACTCCCCTGAAAGCTGGCTTTGCCAGACAGAGAGTCCTGCTTATAACCTTGTGTTTCAGAGCCGCAGTCCATTAGACTGACCACCAAGGTACATCCAAGTAAATGCACCCTCTGGATGGTAGAGACAAAGAGAATATTCTTGTGGGTCACGAAGCTGAGCTCTTAGGACATAGCACAGGATGAAAGGCAAAACTTCGTCAGGTTCTTACAAAGAAAACCCACAGCAAAGTTTGTCCAAACAGACATGAGTCTGAGGAGAAGACTATTCTATCAAAATTACTAGAGTTATCAAGTCCAAGCAACCAGTTCCACAAATATTTTCTAGAGCTAATCTCAATGTAGAAAGAGAGAGAAAAAGGCCTCTAACTTGTTTCAAACACATTAGCCCCACCCTCCCCCAGGCAGAGAGCCAGGGGCCGATGTGGCAAAAATTCCTACCTACTTCCAGTGTTTGTTGGGTGTCTCAGGATCTCTCAGCTGCAGTTGTGTTCAGCCAGGGAAGTTTATCCTGCCGATTTCACCAAGTGTTGTGGAGGCAAAATATTCCTATACTCTTCAAGATTCTTCTAGTTGAGGGGCGCCTGGGTGGCGCAGTCGGTTAAGCGTCCGACTTCAGCCAGGTCACGATCTCGCGGTCCGTGAGTTTGAGCCCCGCGTCAGGCTCTGGCTGATGGCTCGGCTCGGCTCGGAGCCTGGAGCCTGTTTCTGATTCTGTGTCTCCCTCTCTCTCTGCCCCTCCCCCGTTCATGCTCTGTCTCTCTCTGTCCCAAAAATAAATTAAAAAAAAAAACAAAAAAAAAAAAACAACGTTGAAAAAAAAAAAAAGATTCTTCTAGTTGGCTTGAGAGTTAAACTGACATGAGATTAATAGAAGAAAAAAAGCAAAGTTTAATTTCATGTGCACAGAGGCCCAGTATTAAAATTGAGACTCAAATGACTAAGGCAGGCAGCTGTTATATTTTTTAGAAAAAGAAGCGATAAATCTGTGAGGAATTGACAGGACAAAGAAAACTTGTTTGAGAGCTTCAGTTAGTAAGGGATTTTAAACAGAATTTGGGCAGCAGTAGTAAATTGGTAAAAGTAAAATGCTTGTTTATACAGCCTTCTTGACTCTGAGTTCCTGAACTCTGGTGATCGGATGCCTCTTTACCTCCTGGTACAAGATGTCTCCTCTTTATTTATGAGATATTTTCCCTGCTTTCAGGAGACAAAGGAGGGGGGAAGTCTAAGTGCTTTCCTTGTACTGTTGCTTATATAACTTTAATTCAAAATTGTTAATATGCCAAAGTGGCCCATTTTGGGTGGCATGCCTTGGCTCCCATATGTGCATTTGGTTGGTTAGGGCTTGGAATAAAAAAAGATGCCACGGAAGGCCAAGAGACTGCTCTTGAGACTTGCATTCTCCATACATTGCAGATTCTAGGTTTCTGGCTTTCCAAATCTACATGGCCAAGAAATGCGCAGTATGTACCCCAATATCTGATTTTTGGCAGCCAAGGACCTTCAGGCATGTGAAGTTGGGCTGATACACATCTACTGGCAGAACCTCCAGGGTAAATGGAGCTCAGTCCTGAAATCTTTTTAGGTGTCACCTTTAAACTTGAAATGGTACCCATTTGACCACCTGCCTGGTGGGTCCTGGACTTCTGTAGCCACTAAGACTGCCAAGTCTCTCTTATTAAAGGATAGTCCTGCCAGCCTGCCCAGCAACACCCTGGCAAGGCAGTCCAGCTTCCTCCTGATCTGCCTTCAGGGGAAATGAATGCATTTGTATAGGTTAAGGCTTGAAATAAGGCAGAGGACTTGTAACCCCAAGAGCCTGATTCTGTAACAGATCTTTGGCTACCCTGGCCTGTGCATACTGCGCATGCACAGAACATACCTTTAAGCTGGCCTTGGGCAGACCTGGCCCTCCAAGCCTGTGGAACTCTAGCCAGGCCAACAACCACCTGCATAGCCTCTGGCATGGAGAGAGCCCACCTTTTGAAAAATGTTCTGAAGTTGGCAAATGGGCACCAGTGAGTCCCCATGTGGACTTGTTGCCTGATGGGGCCCAGGTCTGCTTTAGGAATCAAGACTCCCAGGTGTCTCCTAATGGAAGATACCTTGTCCTGTACACCCTGCCCCTCCATGGCAAAGCAGTTGAGAAACTTCCAGTTCTGTCTTGAGGGGGAATATAATGGATAGGTATTGCCATGGCAGTCCAGTGGCCTTGAGCTCCGATTCAGAGGGGATATTGCCCCTTGGGTGAGACAGGTATTGCAAGTACTCATGCATCTTGTCCCTAAGAACCACTCTTCTATTCCAGCCTCCCAAGACCAGTGCCCTGTTCTTGGTCCCTGGCCACCCCGAACTGTGCCACCTGTGCAGTTCATCCCCCTGAGACAGCTGGGAACCTCGAAGGAGTGGTCGTGGTGTCAGACACCAGTACCTACATAGGCTAGGATGTGGGGCGTGTCCACCACCAAATATCACTGGTGGGGGGGGGGGAGGTGCGGGGGCTGCAGCTGCAAATTGGCCATTATCAGTCTCCATTTAGACATCTTGCCTGAAGGGGTTGTGGGCTTCTTCACAACCAGGATTCCCAGGTGCCTTTTATTAAATACCCCAGTGAGAAAGCCTAGCCCTGCCCAGTCAAGGCAGACCAGTTGCCTTCAAAGGAAATGTGTATTTGCATAGGTTACAGTTTGAACTGAGGCAGATGCCTTTTGTCCACACCATCCTATTCCTTGACACGGTCTACCTGGATCTATACCCTCTTCCAAGTTCCTGGTTACTTCGAACCTCTTTGACCATGCATGGGTGGTTTATGTCCCTTCAGCTGGCCTGAGGCAGCCGGGGTGGGGCCCTCCAGGCTGGTGGAGAGGGCTCAGCCCCAACATCACATGGAGGCAGAAGCTGCAAATTGGCCACTATCAGTCTTGACTTAAACTTGCTGCCTGTAGGGATCCCAGGGTTTGCCATCAACCAGGACTCCCAGGTGTCTCATATTAGAGGATAGATACCCAAGCTGGTCTGCTCAGCCCTGCCCTAACAAAGGAGGGCAGTATCCTTCAGATTTATCTTCAGGGGGAATATGCACATTTGTGTAAGGTAGGGCTTGGAATTAGGCATGTGACAGGGACACCCAAGAGCTCACTCTTGAAACCAGGCTTCTTGAGCACTTGCCCTGTTGCAGGTCCCTGGCTTCCCTGATTTGTGTGACTTGAGCATGTGCAGTATGCACTCAGTTTGGAGGCACCACACGCCCTCTGGGCCTCTGAAGCTGGGACCAGTATCCAACCATCTGCATAGCCTCCAGGACAAAGGAGCATACCCCTGAAAATCTGTCTAAAGCAACAGCTTTTAGATTGGTCATGGCCCCCATTTGGACTGGCTGCCTGATGGGGTAACTGGCTTCTCCAACAATCAAGGCTCTTAAATGTCTCTTGTTGGAGGGTATACTGGCCATCAGGCCCAGTCCAGGCAAGGCCAACCAGATTTCTCCAGTTCTGTCTTCCAGGGGAATGTGCGCATTTGTGTAGGTTAAAATCTTGAAAACAGGAACACACCAGCTACTTCCAATAGCCTGCTTTGGTGCCTCAACAGTCGGGGGGGGGGGGACTAATCCCACCTCCTGAAAATTGCCCTGAGACAGCTGTAGAAATGGGCAACAGTCATTTCACAGGTTGACTTACTGTGTGCTGAAGTCCTGAGCTTCTGCGTCAATCAAGGTTCCCAGGTGTCTCTTACTGCAGGATACTGCTGTCATCCCATTGATCTGGTCCTGGCAAGGGGAGTCCGGACCACTTAAAGTCTGCCTTCACAGGGAATATGCACCTTTGTATATCAATCACAATTATGTAGGCTGGGGCTTGGACTTAGCCAGATTATTTTTAGCCCCAAGAGTCTTTTCCTGTGAACCCTACCTCTCATGAAGCTTGGTCTGTTTCAGGTCTCTGGCTACCTTGATGTGTACAGCTCATACATGCTTGGTACACAATCTTTAAGCTGGCCTCTGGCACACTTGATACTCCAAGCCTGTGAAATCCAGCCAGACCCCAACCATTTCTGTAGCCTCTAGTGTGGAGGGAGCCCAGCTTTCAAATACTGCACTGAGCTAATAGCTACAAAAGGCTGACAGATGTCCCCGTGTGGACTTGCTGCTGGAGGTGGTCCCAGGCTTCACCCACGATTGTTCCCAGCCAGGTGTCTCTTACTGGAGGGTACCTGGCCATCTTGCTTGGACCCTCCCTGGCAAGGCCATCCAGATTTCTCCAGCTCTACCTTCAGGGGGAGTATGCACATTTGTGTGGGTTGAAGTATGGGAAGAGTCAGATGCCAGGTACTTCCAATAGCCTGCTCTTGTGACCCAGCCCCACAGGGCACTTGCACTGTTCCAGATCCCTGACTACCCTGACCTGTGCATGCACAATACATACTCTATCACTGCCGTTTGACTGCGGCAATGAGCAACAATCAATCCCCATGAAGACATACTGTCTCCTCAGGTCTGGGCCTCTGGATCAATCACAGTTCCCAGGTGTCTGTTATTGGGGGATACTCCAGATTACTCAAGGACTTTCTTCAGTGAGAATATGCACAATTATGTAGGTTAGGGCGTGGAAGTAGGCAGATACTTTGTAACTCCAAGAGCCTGCATCTCCATATGCTTGCCCTCTTCCAGATACAACTGGCTCCCCAGACCTACACCACCCATGCAGGTACATACATTCCCTGTAAGCCAGTCTTGGGCAGACCGAGCCCTCAGAGCCTGTGAAACACTGACTAGATCCCAACCACCTTCATAGCTGCCAGCGAGAGGGGGCCCACCTTATAAAAATTGCTCCTATTTGACAGCTTCCACTAGGAGAGTCTCCATGTGGACTTGCTTCTTGATGGGGTCTTGAGCTTCTGTAGGAACCAGGACCCCTCGGTGTCTCCACATGTCAGATACCCTCTCCTGTGGGCCTGACCCTTGGCTAGCAAGGCAGTTGAAAAACCTCCAAGTCCGCCCTATTCCAGATCCCAGGCCAATTTAACCTGGGAGACCCACGCATGCGCTGTCTGCACACGACCAGCTGGTCCTGGGCTGCAGGGGGCACTCCAGGCTTGCGGAACTCCAGCCTGACCCCAACCACCTGAATGACATCAGCGGGGAGTAAGCTCCACCCTCTGAAAAATCGTTCTGAGGCAGCAGCTTAAAACTGAAGACAATCTGTCCCCATTTGCATTGACTTCTTGATGGGATATCAGGCTTCTCTAGTCATCAGGGCTCTCAGGTGTCTCTTATTGGAGGGAACTCCAGCCATCTAGCCCAGCCCTGCCCGGTCAAGCCCAACTTTACTTTTGCAGCTCTGTCTTCAGGGGGAGTATATGCATCTGTGGAGGTTAAGCCTTGGAATTAGGCAGGTGCCATGTACCCTAATAGCCTCCTTCTGACCATCTTGACCTGCATGGCCTGTACGTGTATGGCCCATACCTTGTCAGCTGGCCCTTGGCTTTTGGGGCCCTCCAGGCCTGTGGAGCTCAAGCCTGTCCTCAAACACCTTCTAGCTTGTAGGGTGGAGAGAGCCTGAAGCCTCCTTCTGAGGCTTCAGCTTAAACTACTGACTGTCAGCCCCCATTTGGAGTGGCTACCCAATAGGATTTCAGGCTTCTCCAGCAATCAAGGATCCCAGGTATTGCTTATTACAGTGTTTCTCAGCCATCTCTTTTTGCCTCACTGAGGCAAGGCAGTCCAGATTCTTCTAGCTCTGCCTTTAGCAGGAATGTGTGTCTTTTTGTATGCTAAACCTTGGAATTAGGCAGATGGCAGGTATCCCAAATGCCCCCTTTTGTGACCCAACCTTAGCCAACATTGTCCAGTTCCAGGTCCCTGGTTACTGTAGCTACTTTGACTAATAGGGCCTATGCTTGACTTGTCCATACTCTGTCAACTGGTTCCTGGCTGTTGGACCCTCTATGCCTGTGAAGGTCAAGCTAGTCCCCAAATACCTGCTGACCTGTAGGGTGGAGAGAGCCCACACCCACTAAAATCATCCTGAGGGTCCAGCTTAAACTAGAGGCATTCCCCATTTGGACTGGTACCTGATAGGATTATTGGTTTCTCCAGCAATCAGGGATTCCATGAATCTGTTACTGGAGGAAGCATGGCATCTATATGATCCATTCAGGGCAAGGCAATCCAGATTACTTTAGCTATGACCTCCGAGGGAATGTTTACATTTATGTAGGTTAGAGGCTTAGAATTAGGCAGATTCCTTATACCCCAAGAGCATGCTTCTGGGACCTGATATCTCTGGATGCTTGACCTCTTTTCTAGGTCCCTGGCTACCCCTTACCTGGGAGACCTGCATATGGGCAGCATGTACCCCAAAGTCTGGCTTTGGGCAGACCCTGCTCTCCAGCCCTGTGAAATTCAGACCAGGCCTCAACCATCAGCATAGCGTCTGGTGTGGAAGGAGCCCACCTTTTGAAAATTGCTCTGAGCCAATAGGTGCAAAAGGGTGACAGTCAGTTACCAGGTAGATTTGCCGCCTGCTGGGCTCCAGGGCTTCTCTAGGAATCAGGACTCCCTGTGCCTCCATATGGCAGATACCCTGTCCTGCCAGGCAGGTCACTTCCTAGTAAGGCAGTCAATAAACCTCCAGTTCTGTTTTTGGGGGGAGGGGGAGGAATATTCCATAATGTGCAGGTAGGCTTTGCTCATTAGGCTGATACATGGTACACCTAATAGCCCTCTCCTGTGATGAGCCTCCCCCAACATTGCCCTGTTTCAGGTTTCTGGCTAGCCTGAACTGCCACGCCTGCTCATGTGTTCTCTATATCCTGTCACCTGGCCTTGGGCTGCAGGGGCACTCCAGGCCTGTGGAGCTCTGGGTGACCCCAGCTACCTGAATGTCCCCTGAGAGGAAGGAGCCCACTCCTAGAAAGTCTTTCTGAGGCAACAGCTTTAATCTGGCAACAGTGCCCTCATTTGGACTGGCTGCCCGACAGAGCCCTGATGTTCATCAGTAATCAGGGGGCCCCCAGGTGTCTCTTATTGGAGGTACCATGGTCAGCACTCCTAGCCCCGCTCTGCCAATGCAACCCAGATTCCTCCGGTTCTGCCCCTAATGGGAATATGCATATTTGTGTAGATTAAGCCTTGGAATTAGGCAGATGCTTCGTAACCCCAGTAGCTTCATCTATAGACGGCTTATGCCGTCACTGCCTGTCCTATGTCCCTGGCTTCCCTGGACTATATGGCTCCTACAGGTGTAATACATACCCTGAATTCTGCCCTTGGGTGGCTGAGGCTCTCCAGGCGTGTGGAGCTAGGGTTTATCCCCAACAACCTCAAAAGAGGAGGTTTCTAGCCCTGTGAAATTCCCTCTGAGGCAGCCACTGATATGGGTGACAGGCCCCATGAGGACTGGCTGCCTTAAGGGGTCCCAGGCTTCTGTTGTTTCAGCTACACCCCAACCACCTGGTTAGGCTTTGACATGGAGAAACCTACCTTTGGAAAATTGCTTCAAGCAGACACCGACAAATGGACAACAGTCAGTCCCCACGCAGACTTACTGCCTGATGAGATACCAGGAGATTCTCCAGCAACCAAATTTCCCTAATGTCTCTTATTAGTGGAGACCCTGGCAAGCCCTCCCAGTCCCTCCTGATTATCTTCTGAGGCAGCAGCTTTAAACTGGTGACTGTTAATCCCCATTTGGACTGGTTGCCTAGTGGGGTTCTGGACTTTTCCAGCAATCAAGGCTCTCAGTTATCTCTTATTGGAGGACACCCTGGCCATCCCACCAGGACTTGTCCTGGCAAGGCAGTCCAGATTCTTCCAGTTCTGTCTTTTGGAGGAGTATGTGCATTTGTATAGGTTAAAGCTTTGGAATTATGCAGATGCCAGGTTCCCCCCATAGGCTGTTCTGTGACCCAGACTCTCCCAATATTTGGCTTATTCCAGGTCCTGGCTACATTGACCTGCAAGGCTTAAGTATGGGAAGTATGTACTTCAAAACCCACCCTTGGGCAGCTGTCCTTGGTCCCCCCAGGCCCAAGCCTGTGTGGCTAAGGTCCATCCCTGACCACCTGCATAACCTCAAGGGTGGAGAAACCCCACCCCTTGAAAATTGTCCTGAGGGGTCCATTAAAATGGATGATAGTCCCCACGTATATTTATTATCTGCTGTTGTCCCTGGCTTTAGCAGCTATCACACTTCCTAGATGTCTCTTATTAGAAGATAACCCAGCCAGCCCGCCAGCCCCATCCCTGGAAAGGCGGTCCAGATTCCTCCAGCTCTGCCTTCAGTGAAAATATAGTACATTTGTGTAGGTTAGGGCATGGAATTGGGCAATGCCTTGTAACCCCAAGAGTTTCTGTGACCTGACCTCTCCTGATGTTTCCAGGTCCCTGGCTACCTTGACCTAAGAGGCCTGCATATTTTTCACTCAATAAGTCATTGTCATAATACTTGTATTTAATTTCTTAGAAATGGTTCCTTTAGTTCTTTGAACATATTCATAATGGCTGTTTGACATCTCCATCTGCTTATTCCAAAATCTAGACCCACTCAAAGAAAGTTTCTATTGCCCTTTTCCCTCTTGTGTTCAGGATACACTTCCCTATCTCCTTCCATGTCTCTTCATATTGTTGTTGTTAAAAACTGGATATTTTAGATAACATACTGTAGAATTCTGAATCCTCTCCAACCAAGGACGGTTGCTATTGCTAACTTGTTTATTTGTTAAGTAGCCCAGACTAATTCTGTGGAGCTTGATCATTGCAGCGTACAGATTTTGATGTCATTGCTCAGGTTTTATTTCTTCTTATTTTTTAGTCTGACTTCCTAGGAGTCATTTCTGAGTCAGCATAACTTAATTAAATCAACCTATCATTGGTCGGAAGTTATGCTTAAACACACTGGCCCACTAAACATCCTACCTTTTGTCTCTGAAACTGTGTGTGGTTTGGGAAATGTTTTCAAAGTTCAGGGAGTATAAAAGTCGGCTCCACATTTAACCAGTGACTAGTAGCTCGTAGGGCTCTCTCTGGTTTGTCTGATTGGGCACAGTCATTATATGTCCAGTGATTTCTGGACCACCAGCAATAAGTGTCATCTTAGTGTAGCCCTTTTTGGCTGTCTTTTGCTTCCAAAGCAAAATTTCTGTTAAGTTTCTGGCTGGCCTGCCATTTTGTTTCTTGCCCCAACAGTATCTGTTACTGTTGTAACAGACACAACAGTATCATGGGGAGATATCAGCCTTCCTAGGTTGTTTCCCACTGTAATCTCTATTGTATTCAACAGTGTCATTGCATGTGGATTTTTTCCCAAGATCTGCCATAAAGTCATTCTGCCCTAACAGGGCAGCATAGCAGCCAGTTCACAATGCCTGCCTTGCCCATCCCAGGTCATACTTCTGAGCCACAGAATTGGGCAGGAATCAGAGAAGGATGGGAGTAGCCACTCTATTTTAGTGAGATTTACAGAGATTTTCTTTAATCAGTATTTCTCAACAGTATGCTCTTTAGCCAGTTTATAGAAACTCTGCATGGTTATTTTTTGTACATAATTTTGCCCAGTTTTATTTCTGCCTTTTGGAGACGGAGTCTACCACACCTGTGTCATAGCCATTCTTGAAGTCCCACCTAAATGAGTTTGAAATATACTTTGTCCAAAAATTTCAGGAAGCATTATTTGGCAAAATTATTCTTGACTACACTGAAAAAATACTAAGAGGGAACCTAATTCTTAATGCCAGTGTGAAGAAGAATTCATAATAACTGAAGGTTGACATGGTATTAAAATGAGGACAGATGACCTACACTTGGTCGCTTTCTGAAACAGCTGACCTCCTGGCCAGAAAGAAGATAAGAAAGGGCTTTATTTTTCCTGCTCAGTGGTCCATGTCTGAATGCTTCAAACTTAGAAAATTAGGAACCGCAAGAAGGAAGTTGCACAGCTATTATTTTGCTCAGATAAATATCAAGTGTTGACTTTAAAGTATTAATGTGAAAACATTAGTTATCTCACACCACCCTCTGCGAACTTTGATATTTACTGAAAGTATTTCACTGCACTGGCTTCCCGGCAGTGCACTGAAATTCGAAGTTTGCATATAACCACAAATGAAAGCGGGATTTGGAGTTATACCACCATTGCAGGACCATTTCTAAATATATGTGATTGGGCTAACCTAGCATGCTGCTTTTAATTAATGCCATTCTAATCTTATGGATTTCTACTGTTGAGGGGCAAGGTAAGTTGAAAACATGAAAACAGATCTAAATATTTTGTTCTTGTCTCAAATGTGTGTGTTGTGTGTGTGTGCATGCGTGTGTGTGTGTGTGTGTATGTTTTAAAATGAATAATTATGTAAGAACATTTTGAATAAAGGATCATATTTGAATCTATTTCATCAATATTTTCTAATATGAAATTAAGAAAAAAAAATCAAATGAAATGAATCTTCTCTGTTCTCGAAGCTCCAAAGTGTGAATAGCTACCAAAGACAACATTTGGGGAAGAATTCTATGATGAAAAAGCTGCATGTAATGAAGTTGAAAAGGTCACGTATCAGTGTAATTCTCCATAAACTCTGCAATGCCACTGACTAGAGAAAGCATCCCCAGAAAAATTGGACACCTTCAAAATGTTTGCATTTTCACAGATTTGTTAATTTAAGATTTAAATATCATTAAATCAGGAACTTCCTTTTTCGATCTAATTATCATCAATAAAGAAAAATCTTTTTTAGTAAAACAGTACAGTATATCCTAATTTTTGTGTGTAATAAACTGGTGAAATGTCCATGAGTTCTTTGCTTTTTCTGAGCTCTTTAGCAAATTTGAAAGTGAAAGGAAATTGTGCATCGTTTTTTATTAAAACTATAAGCCACATCTTAAAATATGTTGAAAGCTGTCTCATCTTATTTCACGCTGAAATAAAAACCATCATATCTGAATAACTGCAAACGAAACCTCTAACAACGCCCAGGACAGCTGATCAGACCATGTGTGGAAGTGGAGTTTCAATCCTGTGTCTTGTTTGATTCCAGCAGGGCTTTCTTTTGCTATTTTTTTGCTTGCTAAATTTTGCATACAACGGAAGTTCTTTGGGGAAGTTTCTCTTCAGTCCTCACATAAGAGAAAAATAGGAACAGTAAAAATGCTTTACTTTGAAGATGCACCTTCATGGGGTGCCTGGGTGACTCAGTTGGGTAAGCGTCCATCTTTTGATCTTGGCTCAGGTCATGATCTCACAGTTCATGGGATCAAGCCCTGAGTCCAGCTCTGCCCTGACAGCATGGCGTCTACTTGGGATTCTCTAGGTCCTGTCTCCCTGTCTCTCTGCTCTTCCCCCATGTGCGTGCTCTCTCTCTCTTTCAAAAATAAATAAACATAAAAAAGAGATCCACCTTCATAAAAGTTATAAAACCCTATTTCTATGGATTTTAAACTTTTATTTGTTACTACATTTAGCATTGAGATGTACTCACAGGAGAACAGTTAGCTGATGGGGGTAAAAGTACTTTTTCTCTAATAGCAGTCTTAGTCACTTAGTCTCAACTAAAAATACCAAATTCCCTGTGCACCTGGGTGGCTCGGTTGTCTGACTTAGGCTTAGGTCATGATCTCCCGGTTCATGGGTTCTAGGCCAACATCAGGCTTTCTGCTGTCAGCATGGAGTCCACTTGGGATCCTCTGTCCCCCTTTTCTCTCCCCCCTCTCCTGCTTATGCTCTCTCAAAAATAAACATTAGAAATAATAACAAAAAATTTTAAAAATACAAATTCTCTGTTTAGACTATGCAGCAGCCTCTGCATATATATATATATATATATACACACACATGTACATATATATGTATATGTGTATACATGTATATGTGTATATGTGTATACATGTATATGTGTATATATGTATATGTACATATATATGTACATGAGTATATATATACATATATACATATGTATGTACATGTGTATATATATATACAGTTTATATACATATAAAACTGTGTGTCTGGTATATATTGTTTTAAACATCTGTTAGATATGGCATTAAGAGGGGATTTCTAAATGGGGAAAAAGCAGAGGAAAATAAGTATAAAATGTGAGACTAATATGTAGAATTTTTACAACCCGTAACCCAGAAAAAGATCTTCATCTTCAGTCTAGTCTTCCAGAGAACCTTCAGGGAAGCTCTATCCCAAAGCTGTGTAGATGTTAAATGACCTGTCAGTTTGTATTGCATTTACATTTAGGTGCCTGTTGAGAAACTGGCCCCAAAGCAAAGGCAGCATATCAAGGTAACACTTTTATAAAAACTCTGCATGCTTTCAATAGTGAAATATTTACCGAGCAATATATTATGCTGCAGGCTGCGGTAAAGCTCCAAAGAAAATGAACGCTCCGTGCCTGTCTACACCTTCCGGTGTGCTCAGAGGAAAGCAAAACACGCAAATAAGTAAACAGAGAGCAAAACTATGTGTGTGTGTGTGTGTATGTATGTATATATATATATATATATATATGTATGTGATATATGTATGTATATATATAAGGGAGTGTATTTCATAGGAAACATCATAAGCTTTTATCCGAAAGCTTAGACAAGAGATATTATCTCCTACTTTTGGCGACTGGATAAGGGAGGCCTGCCAGAAGAAGTTAACTTTCAGAGCTAGCGCATCGCTGTGTGCACAAAGAGTATTTTCTTAATGTAGAATGAGCGTTGAAGGGTAGGTAGAATAGGGACAATTGGAAGATGAAAGTGAAGTCACTCTGGATGGCAAAGTATATGTAGGTAGAAATGCATGGAAATCAAATGCTGTAATTTGAGGGGAGGGCAAAGCAGATCTGAAAAAGAATTCTGGAAGGTACGGATGTCAGTGTTATGTGGCAGGGTGGGGGTGTCTCTTCTTCCATATCTTTTCCCAAACTACCAGAGAATGACAAATGTCAAATTGTAAACCGTCAGATAAGAAACTCCAGGTTTTGCAGGCTAAAGGCCGCAAGCATCACCCGTGTGAAATATCGTGTGACAGGGAAAGTCACCCCTAGATAAATGCCAAAAGGGAATTTTCCCAATTAACTGGTTTGGGAGCAGAATTTCTGGAAGTTGTTTCCTTTTTTTGCATAAGGGGAAAACAAAACCGCTTCATCCTCAAGCACCAGGGAAAACCAGAGGACACAGAGGCTTCAGGCAGAGATTCCCCCGGGGAATCATCAGCGTAGAGAAAGGAATGGATGGATGAGCCCCCAGACCACTAGCACCTTGTGGGGACAGGTCACAACTGCTGCTGACCCCCCTTCTGCCGTGTTCCTAAACCGTGGGGGATTTGCTTCTAGAAGTTACTGCAAAAGAGATTTTATTCCCCCTGACTCCAAAACATAAACTGCATTGACAATGGCCTTTTCAAATACTCTTGTACTCTTAAGTAGGGATCGTTTTTTGTTCTCAACTAATTAGTACACTGGAAGGCACATAAGGTAAAGGAATTTGAGCTAGAAGAAAGAAAAAAAATCAATGAGATGATTAAAATATGACTTAATGATTCACCGATATAGGTTAATTCTTCAGTTTTGTTTTCTTTTTCCCAGTGGGACATTGTGATTTTCCAAGAATCAACCATGGAATTCTTTATGATGACAAGAAAGATACGCCCTTTTCCTCAGTTCCTGTTGGGAAAACTTTTTATTATTCTTGTGAATATAGCTTTGCGTCTCCTTCAAAATCCTTTTGGAATCGCATAACATGCAGGGAGGAAGGATGGTCGCCAACACCCAGGTGCCTCAGTGAGTAAATGCCCTGATCAGTAGATGCGAATGTGTCATTCAGTCAATAGAGAAGACATTCCGGAAGGGATGTCGGGCTCTTGGGGCTCTTGGTGGACAATCACGGGGATCAGGACTAGAGAAGCCAGCGAAGATAAGAAATGTAGCCCTTTCTTGCAAAGCCTTTTATGAAAACCAAATGAAGAATAAATGTGTGAACTTCCTTGTATTACCTAGAAGTGCTTTACACATTTTAATTTTAAAAACTGCTGATTTATATGTTTACTAATATGCAGTTCCTAATATTTCGTATCAGCCTGGTCATACTTTTCCTTTAAAACAAGTCTTTCTAGGGGCGCCTGGGTGGCTCAGTTGTTTAAGCGTCCAACTTCAGCTTAGGTCATGATCCCACGGTTCATGGGTTCGAGCCCTGCATCGAGCTCTGTGCTGACAGCTCAGAGCCTGGAGCCTGCTTCAGATTCTGTGTCTCCCTCTCTCTCTGCCCCTCCCCCACCCACACTCTGTCTCTCTCTATCAAAAAAAATGAATAAACATTAAAAAAAATTTTAAAACAAGTCTTTCTACATACTCATTCTGTTTTGAAACTTACTATTTGCAACAATTTGAAACTTACTATTCCTGCAATGCAAAGATTGCATAAGTGTAAATATTTTCACTTTTATATTTTCCATAAATCCCTTCTTTTGTTCTTACAATGATATCTTTCAATGAACGTGAAGAGCAGACTCTGGAGAGAATAGATAATATTAAGCAAAGAACAATGGGAGGCAGAACATATGAACCAACAAAGGAGACAGTAATGGTCTTTCTCCTTCTATAAGAAACATTTAGGAAAATTGAGAGAGAAATGGGTATATTAAAATCTTGTTTTGTACCTGGAAAAGTGTATAAAAATAAAATATTTTTAAATAAAAACCACAGAACAAAATGAAATGTTAATTTACTTCCGAATATGGAATATATGACTATATTTCATATAGTAAACATCATATATATAGTAGTATGATCTAAATTCTTTTGAAATTTTGTTTTTATATGTGATTTCAGTTTTGAGAGTTTGACATTCTTTTTAAAACATTGCAAAACACAAATTTAGTTTGCTCTTTTTTTTTTTTAACACTTCCACCTTGTACATTAAACAATTTTTGGTCCTTAGGACTGTGTTTCTTTCCTTTTGTGGAAAATGGTCATTCTGCATCTTCAGGACAAACACATTTGGAAGGGGACACTGTACAAATTGTCTGTGACATCGGCTACAGCCTTCCCGGTAATACTGACATCATTACATGTTTGGAAGATGGATGGTCTTCTCCCCCCAAATGCAGTTCCACCAGTAAGTAAAATACTGTCGTTTCACATCCTGACATGTGATGCGATTTTTTAAAAGAAATATATCCAAAGAATAAATAATAAATAAATAAAATAAATATATCTATTGTCAGAAGCTAAATGCAGGTTTCACCTTTTGCTTTTATCATTATGCATTTGTTTTTCAGTTCCAACTGTGTCTGATAGATGTACAGATAGCAAAGTTTGCCTGCCTACACAAATCTAATGTATGCAATAAGTAAAGTTATTAGACAACACAAACACTTTGAAGGCTGTAACTTTAGGTTAAAGTAACACCCTTTAATTGTTTCCATGAAAATTATCACATTAGTTGAAAATGAACTTAATTTAAAACTCGAGTATTAAGCTGAAAAGAGAGTATTTAAGTGAAAATATGTCCAATACTAGTTAAAAATGTCCTATGACTAAGATAGATTTTTATAGTTATTTTCTGTGTGTATACTAAACTCCTATGCTGAATTCAATAAACTGTCAGTTTTTATGTTTAAAATATTTTGTACCTGTAAGCGTTAGGTTTATTTACGAGTGGCTTGGAATTTGGGAAACAATTCCTTTGGAAACTATAATATGACGGGATCTCCCAGATTTGGGTGAACGCTTGTAATTCTTCATCTTTAAGAGTCCCTGGCAATCACTCTTAAGCCAGCTCATGGAATTCTATCCTGTTTGCACAGCTTAGTACACAACCAAAGACTCAAGAACACTCTTAAAATGTCTCTGGCTCTTTCTCATCATAATACGCTCTCTCTGTTACTCTGCCCTGTAAATTCTAGCCACCATGGTCTCCGAAACTGTGATCTTGCTCTTCTCACTGGACTCTGTATAGCTTCTCCTTCCCTGCAACACAGTCTGGAAAGTGCTACCAGAAAGCTGAAACAACCACAGATCAAACTTTGGGGTTTGGGTGGTTTTTTGTTCCCCTTTTCTTGATTATCACGGACTCGCACCAGCCAGTTTCCAGTTTTTTAGAGAGAGGTTTTATACAGTTTTCTAATGTTTTCCCAGTTGGAGACTATGCTGACAACAGCTACTCCATCTTATCAGGAAATGAAGTCTTCTTATTGGCTTTTTTTTTTTAATGTGACTCTGCAACTTCAATATTTAAATTCTTCTAGAAAATAGAGTCTTTTTAAAGCGGCTTGAATTACAATACTCACTTGGTTACGTATTGTAAGCTAGGCCACGACCTCTTTCAATTATGAGGGGCTTGCACATGACTAATATTTGCAAAAAAATAACAAAAGAACACATTTATTGACTTCCTACCTGAAGTGTCCAGTGGTTGAACAGGGCTCATAATTTAGAAGGCTTCAGTTATGGTATAAATATTTCATTGTTATCTCATCTCGAGTACCACCAGCTCTCCTCTTTTTTGTGAGATGATGGCAATCATCAGCCCAGCAATTGTATTTTAGAAGCCTGACAACTCAATTTGACAACTCAACTCAGTAGTAACCCACTCAAGCTGGTTGCTGTGTACGTTTTGTGAGACTCCGTTAGCCTTTGAAAAATTCTGTGTATCCAAGGTGGGGTGTTCGATCAAGAACACCATGGAGAAAGTCAGGGGCAGCTGGGTGGCTCAGTTGGTTAAGCAACTGACTTTGGCTCAGGTCACGATACCACCATTTGTGCTGTCAGCACAGAGCCTGCTTCGGATCCTCTGTTCCCCTCTCCGTCTCCCTCAAAAAATAAATAAACATGAAAAAAAAAAAAAAAAGAGAGAGAGAGAACACCGTGGAGAGTCAACAATGTTTCAGAACAACTGGACTCCAGCATGGGTTCTGAGAAAAATTACCTCTGGGTCCATGAGTAAATGATTACCTATTTGAGCTGAGATTACTGATCTACAAAGTGAGTATGCTGAACTATCTAGGTAACAATGATTAATGATTTTTCTTTAAATCCCTAAATTATTTCCACCATGGTAGAAGCTCTTATTTTCTACCAACTATGTTAATTTATTGACAAATATTTAGTGAGGAATGGCTTTTAAAAAGAATTAGACCCTGATTTTTTGTGGTCCTGTGAAGGATGATGAAGAATGTCTTTCAGCTTAGAAGATGGTTGTAATAAACCTAATAATCTGAAAAAAAATAAATAAAAAGAATTAGAGTAGCAAGGGGAGAAATAAAGAATGGATAATGAAATGGTGGAAAGAAACACAAAAAGATGAAAAAATAGATAAGAGGAATGCAGGAAAAGAATAGAGAAAAATAAATATCTAGAACAAGAGTTCTAAACTTTTTCTGGAGCATGCACACTTTTTGTTTCCCCAAAGAAGCTGTGGAAATGCTGATAAAATCATTAATCGTTTCGTAAATCAATCATGAGATGCATGTGCATTTAAATTTGGTATCCAATGTTACTAACATTGTAAATCATATGCTTTAAAGATATATTGGCTTTACTCTTAATGCTACAGTCTTAAAAAGGTTTTGTTTTTGTTTTTTTGTTTGCTTTTGGTTTTTGTTTTTTTGAGAGAGAGAGAGAATGAAAGAAAGAGAGGGAGCATGTACGCGCATGCAAAAGGGGTAGGGGCAGAGGGAGACAGAATCTTAAGCAGGCACCATGCCCAGCACAGAGCCAGATGAGGGGCTTAATCTCACAACTGAGAGATCATAACCTGGGCTGAAATCAAGAGTCGGTTGCTTAACTGTGCCACCCAGGCGCCCTCACTAATATTTTCTTAAATATAGCAAGTACATTTTCAGGGAAGTCTGTCTTATATCAAACTCCTTTCAAGTACCACCATGATTTTCTTACAGGAGCAAACTGTGATTTTATTTTCCTAGCATAGCAAGGTCTCCACCAGGACAGGTAGTCAACACAAAACAATATTAGCCTGTGTTCCAATATAGGTGTCTGCATACAGTTGCTTAAGTTGTATAAATGATATCCCCTAAAGTTGTATAGATCAAAATATGTACAAAACCTTATTGCAGTCCTGATACAATAAACCATCTATTTATTTATATGTATCTATCTATCTACCTATCATCTATCATCATCATCTATCTACCTCTATTATCTATCTGCCTATTTACGTATGTTACCATATACATACATATCTACATATATATAATATAGAGAGAGACATTGATTTCTCTCTTACAGTGACTTTTATAAGTTCAGGCAAACAAAAATTATTTTATGAATTGTTTCTAATATACATATCAATGTTACCAAGTAGTAAATTCACATTAACAAGATTACATTTAAGATTTTCTATACTTTGTTGCATCCTCTTTTTACTATAATTTATTATATTACTTGATAAAACAAATTGTTGATGCTTGTTTTTATCATCAGATCCCAATACTATGTTTGAACAGTTTTGTTTTGGCCATTTTTTGAATTTTAACTGTACATAAACGTCTCAGAAGTATGCTATAAGCTTTAAACATTATGCTTTAATTCTCAGTTATTAAAGATGGAGAGAGCACTGTATCTGCTCTACCAGCCACTCATATACTTTTTTATCTTTTGATACACGACTATATATAATTAAAAAATGTATTTGGGAAAAAACCTTTCAAAAATGAATAAGGTCTAAAATTCTGAAGTTTCTGCTATTCTAGTGAAAGTCCTATAGGCTTCAGGGATCAAAATGATTTTTAGCATGGCTACCTCACTCTAGGTCAGAGGTCATTTGCGGACATATGTGATAATACACGTATAGGCTACAGTTCAGCTGATAGAGTAAAGGCAAACTTTAAAGCTAATTTATTTAACAGAACTCCCAGAAATTGGTGCTTCAGTGTGTCATTCTATAAGGTTCCTGTGGCTGCTGTAACAAATTGGCACACACATGATGGCTTAAACAACACAGATCTGTTCTCTTTCAGTTCTGGAGGCTAGGACATCCAAAATCAGTTTCTCTAGGTTAAACCCAAAGTGTAGGCCGGGCTGATTCCTTCCGGTGCTCTAACAAGGAAACTGTTTACATACTTTTTCCAGCTGCCAGAGGCCCCTTGGTTTGGGGCCCCTTCCTCCCCCATCAAAGCCAGCAGTTTGGCTCCTTTAAATAGTTTTCTCCCTGCTCCTCTCCTTTTGGGGTCACATCATTTTCTGCCTGACTTCGACTTTTCTTGCATGCCTTTTATAAGGATCACTCTGATCAAATCAGTCACACCTGGATAATCCAGGATAATCTCCCCATCTCCATATCCTTAACTTGACCACATTGGCAAAAATTCTTTTGCCATGTGAGGTAACATTCACAGGTTCTGCGGATTAGAACGTGGACATCTTTGAGGGGGTATTATTTAGCCCACCACAGTCATTTACAGTAAAAACAAGGAGCATATCGATTCATGGAACACTACTACTGAACAACTAAAGGAATGAACAGTCTGCCTAAAAACCTCTGACCTCACGTGAGTTATACATGGACTCCTTTTTGTATTCTCATTGCACTGTTTCCATATCCCAATCCTCTAGAGCCAATTGTTTTACTATCTATTATTTCCTATTTGGTTTTCCAGTTACAAATTCAGTGCCATTTTTGGTCTGATGCAGGACCTGGTCTGATACTCCCAAGTTAAATGAATTCTGCCTACTAGTAACCCCAAACCAGTGTGAAGCCTAATGCAGGGGTCTGATTTATTGGAAATCACCCATAACACTTTATAGGAAATTATTAGATTACTGAATTGGATTTCTCTTGGGCATGCCAAAACTCTACTGACAAGAATTCTTTGCTCTCGTTTTTTTTTAAAAACCAATACATCTATTTATAATCTACCTTATTGTATATAAAACTTAATATACTTTACATTGTTTCCTAGAATGTTTTATTTGAGGATTTATGGCTAATTCATTTTTATTTTATTTTATTTTTTTATTTTAGAGGGAGAGAGAGCATGAACGGGGGAGAGAGACAGAGGGAGAAAGAGAGAAAATCTTAAGCAGACTCTATGTTCAGTGTGGAGCCCTATGTGGGTCTCAATCCCACAGCCCTGGGATCATGACCTGAGAAATCAAGAGTTTGGTGCTCAACCAACTGAGTCACCCAGGCGCCCACAGTTATTTTTAATAAACGAAAAGTGTGCACTGAAAGAATAATTCTAGGTTGTAGTTTCCCTGGCATAACCCTTATTTTTTTTCTCCTAATGGCCGTATTTATTAACTTATCATGACAGTATTTACTAAACAAACACTGATATTTTCAGTGTTTTTTTTTTATAAAAATATTTAAAATCAGATATTGTAGTTGACAGTGGTGTTTGTCTGAATCAGAATATGCTTATCCATTTTTATAAAAAATTTATTTATTTTTTTGCTTCGAGAAAAAAATATATATATTAAAAATTTCTTCATGGTCCCTGGGTGGCTCAGTTGGCTACGCATCTGACTTTTGTTCTTGGGTCAGGTCATGATCTCATGGTTCTGGAGTTTGAGCCCCACATTGGGTTCTGTGCTAATGGTGGAGTGCTTGTTTGGGATTCTCTCTCTCCCTCTCCCTCTGCCCCTCCCCGACTCATGCTCTCTCTTTTGCTCTCTTTCTCTCTCTCGCTCTTAAAATAAATAAATAAACTTAGAAAATAAAAACAGATTGGAAGCACCATAGATTTCATGGTATGTAGTGAATATGTCTGGTGTCATTTGCCCACACGCTATCGTAAGTACTTTTTTATCCAGGAAATAGAAGCAATTCTGAATATATTTCTTTTCACTAGACTCTTTTGAAAGATATTTCCTAATGGACAATAATATAAATTTAAGGTGTCTCCATATAGCTTTAAAAGACCAACATTAAATGTTGATATAATAACAGATCTTTGAAAAGCACTTAGCCCATCCAAAATAAGATTGTTTATATGCCATGTACATTATAATATCTATGACCAAAATTAAAGCTATTTTCAAGGTACCTTGAATTAAAACTGCCTCATAATTCAAAACTAAGCAAACATTGCCAAATTTATAGTTGGTTATACATGCTGCAGTCACTGTAGATACTTTATTCCTTGACTTTCATCCTCTTCCGTGTCATTGGATTATTAACTCATAGTTTATAGCCAGAGACTTGGTGTTTTTGTTTATTTTAGAGCAGTTTTGGGTTTCACGACAAAATTGAGGGGGAGGTATAGAGATTTCTCTATACTACTTGTGCCACACATGCAAGATAATCTGTCCCATTTTCAACTTGACAGGCCAGGGTGCTATTGACAATTGACACATCACAATTACCCAAAGTCCATAGCTTACATTACAGTTCATTCTTGGTGTTACACTAAGTCTTTGATTCAAATGCAGCCCAGAATGCCTCAGGTCATGCCAAATCATGTGCCTTTTAAATATGGTTGTACATTTTTTTCCCATATGTATTAGTTTTCTACTGCTGCTGTAACAAATTACCATAAACCTAATTACTTAAAACAATACAGACTTATTATCTTACATTTCTAGAGGTGAAAAGTCCTGAAATCAAGATACTGAATCATGTTTCCTTCCGGAAGTCCTAGG
The DNA here is from genome assembly GCF_028018385.1 of Neofelis nebulosa. Classification (NCBI taxonomy): domain Eukaryota; kingdom Metazoa; phylum Chordata; class Mammalia; order Carnivora; family Felidae; genus Neofelis; species Neofelis nebulosa. Next base: position 42,548,340 of record NC_080796.1, read on the forward strand.
AAAGGATCGATCTCTTTGCCTTTTACAGCTTCTAGAAGCCCTTTGCATTTCTTGGCTCATGGCCTTTTGTCATATCACTTCAACCTCTGCTTCTGTTGTCATATTGCCTACTTTGATTCCGACACCTCTGCTCCCTTTTGTAAGAATCCTTGTGATTACATTGGGTCCACTACCACACAGATAATTCAAAATAAGCTCTCCATCTCAAGTCCTTTAAGTTAATCATTTCTGTAAAGTCTGTTTTTCCAAGGAAAGGTAACATATTTGCAGGTTTCGGGGATTAGGACGTGGACATTTTGGGGAGGCCATTATTCAGTCTACAACACTGTGTGATAATTACACTTAAATAAAGCAGCTAGAAAATCCTACATCAGCCAAGATAATTATTTTCAATAGCTTTTTTTTTTTTTTTTTTTTTTTGCAATTGGATAAGAAAGGGAATGTAAACAACCAGTAAGTAAAGAACTGTCATGCAAAATTATTGAAATAAAACACAGAGATGCATGGGTACAAATTTTACTAAAGCTGAGTCACATTCCAGGGGGTTTGTACAAACTGTTATTAAACTACTAAATTGCCGATAACAATGTATAAAACTGGCTAGTTTAAATAGTATTTCTGAGATTTAATTAGAAAATATTTCATCAGATTTTTGTGCTTGATTTGAGAGTATTTGTCTTGAATGTCATTTGTATTTTTACATGTGAATTTCAATATCTAATTTTATAAATGAACCACGAATACAGATTAGAAGAGAAAAATACACATACATATTCATATATATATCCATTTTTACCTGAACCAGAAGGCATTCATAATGCATTGGTATTTAGAAAGTTATTGTAGATGTGGTTTAGAAAGATATTAGAGATGTGGTTGGGTATAATGGAAAGATTCAGAACACCTAGAAGCAACTTAGCCATGTTGCTTAGCCATTTTTTTGAAAAAGTCCATATACTACATACATTTATTATGGTCTTGAGGAGATTGTCATACAAAATTTTACTTTGCTGTTCAAAATGTTAATTTCTTAAAAGGGGCTTACACATATTTATTGGGTGTAAATAATTAGCTTATTTTTTGAAGGTAAGAATATGAGCATCTCTGCGTATGAAGTCCCCCTAATCTTATTTTTGTATTGCACATATTAAATTTAATTTCACAATGATTATTTCACACATATTTATTTACTTTTATTTTTTTTAGATATAGAATGTCTTGTTCCATTTTTAGAAGCTAACATACATGTTTATCCAAAACAAGAAAAATACACACCTGGAGATGTGTTGCAATTTTCCTGCAGACAAGGACTTGTAAGAGTTGGACCAGATTCAGTTCAATGCTATCATTTTGGATGGTCACCTAATTTTCCAACATGTAAAGGTCAATATTTATTTTAGAGCTGATGAAACAACTTACAAAATTTTATATTAATGTCTATGTATTTTATCGGATCTTATATCTATAATCTGACAAACTGCAAAAAAATGGCAAAAGTAGTATTTTAATTGAGAAGAAGGAGGGATGCTGGGTCATAGATTAGTTATGTTTCCTTTATCAAGGGGTGATTCTACCTCTGTGCTTTGAAATATGTAATGGAGTTTTTATAGATCAAAATATAGTCACCGGGACTGAGAAATGTTAGGGATTTTTCCCCAAACTCAAGTTAAAAAAAGAATACTTTAAAAAATATTGTGTGGGCCTTGTTATATTTTATTAAGTAATTAAGAAGTAATCAAATAAACATATGGATTATTCAATATAAAAGAATTATGATTTTTTAACTTGCTTCAGATGATATTACTTTTTCAAAATTTGATAGTTATTTTATATATTTAAAGATATTAATTAATAAAAACTATAATGGCATATGTATATCATATCACATATTTGACAACTACTTACTTTTATATGATATCCAGATCATTGAACTACTTTAAAATCTTCAAGGGTACAATTAATATCTTGGTTATAATAACCTGCACAATATGGGGGGGTAGGCGCAATCAGGATATTTGCACATAGAAAGAAGATAAGATTGCCCTAAAAATTGTTAACTTAAAGAAATGCAATAGGATGTTTTGTATATGCTGGTCAGTGTTCTTATTTCTTAGGTATTCTGAAGAATTTAGAAGTCAAATCTTACTATGTCTGTCATTTACTTTAAATTACTTCACAAAAAAATTAATTGGGCAAAATGTAACATTCATATATATCTAGGTGATCGGTATATGTGTTCATTGTGCATCTTCCTTTGCTCAGAATTATTTATAGAAAAAGCATCAATATTTGAGAAAAAGAATAAACTTTACACAATACACTATGTACACTGTAAAAAGCAAACCTGAAGAAAATAGGAATGTAGCATAAATGTAATTTAGTTCTAGGTCAACCAAAATAGTAACTCCACGTTTTGCCAGATTTATAAGACTATTTAAGCATTATTTAAACAATTTCTTTATGATAGAGCAAGTACAGTCATGTGGTCAACCCCCTCAACTCCCCAATGGTAAAACAAAACAGATAAGGAAAGAAGAATATGGACACAGTGAAATGGTGGAGTATGATTGCAATCCCGCTTTTCTAATGATGGGACCTAAGAACGTACAGTGCAACGATGGAGAATGGACAAATCTGCCTACTTGTTTTGGTAAATAGATGTTAATGTTTAAACACAACAGTTTAAACTTTGCACTTTTCATATACATATATATATATATATATTTACATGTATATATTTGAAATATTTTAAAAGTAAGCAGATCTTTTATTACATTTTCTTAGAACACGTGAAAACATGTGGATATGTACCTCACCTCAAGAATGGCTATGCCCAGCCCTCAGTCCCTCCCTATCGACCTGGTGTTTCTGTGGAACTGCACTGCAGAAATGCATATACAATGGTTGGAAATAATGTAATTACTTGTATGGATGGAATGTGGACTGAACTTCCCAAGTGTGTTGGTGAGAATACATTTCTTAAGTTTGTATTTGATTGTTTATAATTTTTTAAGTCAGTAAATATAGCCACACCAGCACATGCTGGTGCCCATCAGGTATTAAACAGGATATAAGATACTTACTAAGTTGTTTGCTCCTAATTACTTAGGAAAGTGAATTTGTAAAGATTTTCTTTGACCTATGAACACTGTGAAAAATTACTGAGATGCTTAGAGCTCTGTGAACCAGGAGAGTTTGGGACTTCTGCTTTGGGGTAATATCAGATTGCTTTTCCTAGGTATCTACCGCTGGATCCTATCTTCACCATGTGATGGAGCTATGCAAAATGGATTTTCCTTAGCTTCTGGATAAGCCATGTTCTTTTAAATCTCTGTGCCTTTCCTCATTTGTGCCTTTGCTCTCTTTCTGAAATGTCTTTCTCTGCTGTAATCATATGCAAAACTATTCACCTTTAAGAGTCAACTCAAAATTCACTCACCTCTGTAACCTCTCCTGGTTTATTTTCCAGTAGCCATATGCTCATCTCAAAATTCTAGTAGAAGGATATAGCCTCTCCACTGTGTTGTCTGTCTGTACATTTATCATTGTCATGTACCTAATAGATACTTGTCTTCCATTTAGATTATAAAGTGCCGGAATATCAGGGCTCATCTGTATGGACCCAATCTCTAATTCACTGCCTGAGTAATCATTCGCTTAGGTTTGCATAAAGTATTTTATGCAATACTCTATTACTTTTTTTGCATAAAGTGTTAAGATTCTGTGTCAGTAACTCATTTCATAATTATTTTTGGTTGTTATCCCACAAGCTCCTCCTCTGGGGCACGGTGCACTTGGTATCAGCTCTCTTTTTTGTCTCACATACCCGCACTCTACCTTCTGTTGGTCTAGACTTTGTCATACACATAGGAAGTCTATATAGACGCTGCTTGACATTTTAATTGAATTAATGTCTCAAAACTTGTCCTCATCTCTCCTCCTCAGCCTAAACGTGTTGTAGTCCCAGAGGGGTTCTAGATGAGAAGGCATAGCCAAGGTACTTTGATTCAATTTTTGGTTAAAGTTGAAAAAAATGGGGAAAAAAAGAATGCTGTAAAACATCTGTGTTACACTATTCACAATTGATATTTTTGACATTATTTGCTTTAAATATTTTGTAATAGGATAAATCATTGAAATGAAAACATGAAAGAAAAACGGAAGTATCCATTATCCTATCATCCTCCCAAGGGAAATTCCAATCAAGCAGAAAGTAGAATTTGTACTTTCCATTCTACTTTTTGATATATATATATATATATATATATATATATATATATATATATGTGTTGGAGGAAATTTTTGTGTTTTTTCCCCTAAGCTTATGCAAAATTATTGTCTACTTGCAAAGTGCTTTTTTCTTCAACATTGTAATTTTACTGTGTTGTAATCTACCTTGAGAACGTACCTTGCTTTATCACTTCATTACCCTATTGGAAATGGAAACTGTTTTTTTTTTTTTTTTTTTTTTTTGTCCTGGTATAAAAGACATTGCTTCAGTGTTTCCTAAAACATACATCTGCAAGTGGAATTGATGGTATTGGATTGTAGATACTTTTGATTTTACAAGGTACTGCCAGATGTATACGGAGACCTTACTCCTCTTGCCCTCACTTGATATTTTAATATTTTTGAACTGGCACCAAGACGGTGGGTCAAAATCATTTCTCGTATTTAATTTCATTTGTCTGACTGATAGTAATATTGAGTGTAAATTCAAGTATTTGTCGGTAGCTAGATTTTCTCTTACGTGCAATGAACATTTTTCTTTAACTTTGTGTTTTCTTTCTCCTTTTAAGATTTGGGTTCTGCATTAAATATTCTCATAATTACATTGCAAACCTTTTAAAGTTTTAAAGTTTTTTTTGCTTTATTTTCTCTATGATGCCTTTTTCATTGGAGGGTTTTGTTTAAACTCAATTGTCAATCTTTCTTTTTTCGATTGTTTGCATGTTTGTGTGTATCTTGTTTAGGAATCCCTCATTTTTTAGGTGCATAAATATATTCTTTTATTCTAAGGATTAAAATCTCATTACTAAGATTTATTTTTTTAATTTATTTGTTATATTTATGTTGTATTAGAGTACTTTTGTTTGTGTCGATGTGGAAAACTATGTCAATACTAAGTGAATTGTTCTATTTTCTACTAATATTTATTTCCCCCATGCCATTACTAGTACCCTATTTATATCTATTTCTAGATTATCTATTCTGTTCCCTTAACCTGTTTGTCTATTTTTATAGTAATATGGAAAAAATCATTATTATTACAGCAATCTTTTTTACTTATTATAATCATAGCAACTATTCTTTAAAATGCCCGAATCTATCTGTTTTATTTTATTTTTAATTTTTTTAATGTTTATTTTTGAGAAAGAGAGAGAGAGAGAGTATGAGCAGGGGAAGGGCAGAGAGAGGGGGAGACATAGAATCCGAAGCAGGCTCCAGGCTGTCAGCACAGAGTCTGATGTGGGGCTCGAACTCACAAACCATAAGATCATGACCTGAGCTGAAGTCAGACGCTCAACTGACTGAGCCACCCATGCGCCCCTCTATCTGTATTTTAAAACTAAATTATTTGATAATTCTGGTTCAATTTTGTTTGGGATTACATGAAATTTGTAAATTTGGCCAGAATTGCAATTTTATTTATTATTGATTCTTCCTCCCATGAATATAATGCATCAATCTATTTAGTCAGGTCTTATATTAAAATTTATATATAATAATATACATTTCTCATTAAAATTATTTCTAAATAAGCTTTTTCCCTAAGTTCTTTGGGATTCTATTGATAAAATAAATGAGATCTTTTATTAATTTATATATTTGAAGAGTTATACTTTCTATATACAGGATGATATTTTATTTTGAGATCTTTTATTAATTTATATATTTGAAGAGTTATACTTTCTATATACAGGATTATATTTTATTTTGTATATTGGTTTTGTCTCCAGCAATCTTGCTAAATTCCCATATTAGTTCTAATAATGAATTTGGATATTTTATTTTTATAAATAATCACAATTTAATCTCTTTTATTTTATTTCTTTAGTTCATGAAACTATCTCTACATGGTCCAGAAACAACCACCAAAATAACAACCATGCAGCCTGAGTTCTATTTATGTCTGGGATATTTGGATTCTCCTCTTAGAGAAAGAGTTGAAGGCAGGACCTAGGAACTAGGCCTGATTCTTACTCTTCCTGTGCCTCTAAATCTTTTAACTCTATTCCAGATTTTCTGATCAGCTTGTCCATTTTCTTCCGCAGAAGTAGTGAAATCTCTTTCAGGTTTTTCTATCAATCCATCAGGCTGTGTGCTGTGCTCTCTCAACTGCATTCAAGCAGTCTTTGGCTCTCAGCCGTAATGTATAAGTATGTGCAAGTTTTATCCTGATACCCTCAGATACTGTTCTCCTTCGTCCTATCTCCAGAAATCTCAAAATATGAAAGCCTTTAATTCTGAGCTTTAAAAACTGGCACTCTCTGGTGCTGTTCTTCAAGATTCTAAAGTGGAAAACCCAGACCCACTCTCTTCCCTCATTTCCTAGACTTTTGGATTATCAACTGACCTACCCACTACTGGTGATGAAAGCTGTCGCTGTTGTGCTTCTTTAAGCCTGGCAGACACCTTGGCCACTGGCAATTCATGATGACCTACAGGGAGGGAATGTTTTCCAGCCCCGAGAGACTGGACTCTGTTATAAAAAGGTGTAAATTGTATGTGCTCATGGTCAACAATTATTATATGAGGGAAATACAGATATCCAATCACTAGCATCACACAGGGGAGATTTAGAACATGGATTAAAAAACACTTGGAAGAAAAGCAGTAGCAGAGCAATTCATGTCTCATTATGCCATCCTTGGACACCCTAAGGAAAGATTCCGTGATGAGCTACATATTTATGGACAAAAGGGAAGAATCGTAACAATAAAAACTATGTAGACAAGCATGTGGCCCATTGTGAATGCATGTTCTAAGGCTCAATAGTGTCGTTATCAGGGGGTTCTTCCTGTGAGCATACTCTGACTTCTTGGGTCAGGGTCTTTACTGAGCTTCTGAAATGTGGGAGTAATTGAACCTCAAGGGAAATCCAGACTTATCTCTCCTAGTACTGTACTTCCCACAGATATGTGGTTATTTAGTGGGAAACAATCAGATACGCATATCTTTTCATGGCCTTTAAAAACTAGGCTGACTCTGGAAAACAGTGTGGAGGTTCCTCAGAAAATTAAAAATAGACCTACCCTATGACCCAGCAATAGCACTGCTAGGAATTTACCCAAGGGATACAGGAGTACTGATGCATAGGGGCACTTGTACCCCAATGTTTATAGCAGCACTCTCAACAATAGCCAAATTATGGAAAGTGCCTAAATGTCCATCAACTGATGAATGGATAAAGAAATTGTGGTTTATATACACAATGGAGTACTACGTGGCAATGAGAAAGAATGAAATACGGCCCTTTGTAGCAACATGGATGGAACTGGAGAGTGTGATGCTAAGTGAAATAAGCCATTCAGAGAAAGACAGATACCATATGGTTTCACTCTTATGTGGATCCTGAGAAACGTAACAGAAACCCATGGGGGAGGGGAAGGGAAAAAAAAAAAAGAGGTTAGAGTGGGAGAGAGCCAAAGCATAAGAGACTCTTAAAAACTGAGAACAAACTGAGGGTTGATGGGGGGTGGGAGGGAGGGCAGGGTGGGTGATGGGTATTGAGGAGGGCACCTTTTGGGATGAGCACTGGGTGTTGTATGGAAACCAATTTGACAATAAATTTCATATATTGAAAAAAAAAAAAAAACTAGGCTGAATGAAGTTTCATAAGGACTGTTCTCCAGTCAAAACCCTGGACCAGACTAATCCATCTTGCATTCCCATTTCCTAAGCAACTTTGACATATTTTTCTGTCATTCAAAATGGAACACAGCTTTTAATTTTCTTTCTCATTTTTTCAACAGCCAGTATAGCCTACGCAATGAAATTAAGAGTAGTTTTATGTGATATGGCCTAAAGGCATCAAACATGATTTCATTATACCGCTAATATTTCAGATATTTTACTGAAATAATTGCTAGTTTCTGTTCAATATTCTGCTCATGTATCAATATTTTCCTTTTGAATAGCAACAGACCAACTTAAGAGTTGCAAAATACCAAATTTTTATCGAAGAAAACTGCTAAGTCCGCGTATGCCTGAATATAATCATAATGCCAGAATAAATTACAGATGTTTGGGGAACAGTGCACAGATGCAAATATCCTGCATAAATGGAAACTGGTATCCTGAACCAAACTGCAGAGGTAAGATTTGTTTTAGAGATATTTTTGTAAGAGAAAAAAACCCAGATTTTGTAGAACTTATTTCATCTTTATCAGAAAAGTTGTCTTGTAATTAGCATGTTTTTAAATTAAATTGTTTATTGCGTCACATAAATTTTTAAGTTGATGGTGAAGATAGAAACTACTCACAACACTATTTTCAAATATTATCATTTAAGAGCCCTTGCCTTCTGGTAAAGGTGATGAAGTAAACCCATTTTTACTCTATTACAATCTCTTGAATGATAAAAGAAAAAAAAAAAGAACGGTAAAAATAGAACAAAAACTCAATCTTCAATGATGTTGGGAAACAACTAAAACCCAAATGACACACTGTGAAGGTTAAACTAACAGACATGACAAAGTCTGGACCAAAAGTAGAAATTAGTCTGGGAAGAAAAATGATCAAGGAATTATTTTCCTAATATTAAATCTCACATTCCTCAAAGGCTTGTTTTCAAATTATTTAATTTGAGCAACAGGATTATAAATTACAAACAATTATAAAGTGGGCACCATATTAAATTAAAATAAGCCAGGCATAGAAAAGATATAATGCTTACAGAGAAATAACAAGATAGAGAAAACAGAGTAGACTTCAGACTTCTCACCAGCAATAATATAAGAAGCCAGGATAAAATGGAGCAATATCTTCAAAGTGCTTAGAAAAAGTAATTGGCAACCAGTGTTTTCCATACCCAAAGTATTTATTGATGATTACAAAATAAATACATGTTTAAACACAGGAGAGAGGAAGGGAATTTACCACTCAAAATCATCCTTTGAAATAAATCATATAAAATATATATCGGCAAGATGAAATATTAATTCTTAACAAAAGAATGTGGAGTTATCAGAAATTGTGAGGGTAAAAAGTAAAATATATTAAATTTAAAGAAGTAATAATTTCAAGAAGCTAGGGTAACTATATTTTGTTTAAAACAACTAAAATGTTTTTATTTTTGTTAAATTTCTTTATTTTTATGTAAGGAAGTGAAGTATTGCTCTGAGTGTTTCAACCATTTTAAAGCCTTTTCTGTGCCCATGTAATGTTTAAATTAATCTGTTATTGTGCATTAAATAATTCTCATAAGTTTCAAATATTAATACCCTATAGATTACTTTTTATAACCACAAAGAAATAATACTTAAAAGTAATAATAATATCTATCTACTTCCTTACCCTTCATTTTGTGAAATAATTCACTTCCAAATAACCTAATAACATAGTGTTTACACTACTAAGAACTATAATTCTCAGAGCATATAGTAAAACCCCTTAGAGGCAACCTAACCAAAATTTAGAGTGAAATGTATAGCCTTAAAATAATAAGTTTGGATCTAGTATCTATCTATCTATCTATCTATCTATCTATCTATCTATCTATCTTTCATCTATTATCTATCTCCCCTAGGCTAGGAAAAGTAAACTCCAGATATTAGGAGGCAAAATAATAAATGTAAAAGAAGATATGAATGAAATAGAATATTTTACTTACAGCTGATCTGGGAAATAACAATAATTTTATAAAGGTTAATGAGCAGACCTAGCTAATCAATTCTACTCTAGTCAAGAAGAATGGTGGGTAGGTCCAAATAAACATTTCTATAAGCCAAAATTAGATGAATATACAAATATAAGAAAAATAATATAAGAATACAGTTTTGAAAATGAAGGAGTTAAAAACATTAATTGAAAAGGAAAATCCCATGAAAAGGGCATTTACAGATCTTAGGAGAATGCTGTTTCTGGAGATTTCCCTTAACCTAGGGTAGTTGTCTTGACAAAGTTCTAGCAATCCTGGATTTCAAGTCCATTTTTCCATTGGACTTATTTCACTCCCCACAGTTGACTTTTCATGGAAAGCCCTTTTAAGACAACCCACAGCTAGCCTTTACCTGTGGTTTCCATCCTAGCCACTGAGATTTGGAAATGGAAAATATCACCAGTGCAGGCATGCCTTTAGGTGTTACCAGACAGACTACTTCAGTTATTCTCAAATTTCAAGTGTGAGTCAGAAACTGTTCTTTGTACCATTAATTCCCTGGGAAAAGCAGTTGTATACAGTTGTATAGAAGCTTCCTACTTTCACTTGGCCTAAGCGGAATGTGATTTTACCCTTCTCTCTCCCATGATATAACATGCAGACAGCACTCTTTAAGGAAACCTTTACTACTGGCTCTTTAAAACTCATCCTTTTAGCCTCTCATGTGTGCAATACCAGTTTAATGGGAGCAGAGCATAATTTATAATCTCTTGGCATGTCTTTAAAAAGTTTTTTATTGGGGTGTCTGGGTGACTCAGTCAATTGAGCATCCCACTCATGATTTCATCTCAGGTCATGATCTCATGGCTTGTGAGACTGAGCCCCACGTCAGGCCCTGTGCTGAAAGCATGGAGCCTGCTTAGGCTTCTCTCTCTCTGCCCCTCCCCTGCTTGCATGCTCTCTCTGTTTCTAAAAAAAAAAAAGGGGCGCCTGGGTGGCTCAGTCGGTTAAGCGGCCGACTTCGGCTCAGGTCACGATCTTGCGGTCCGTGAGTTCGAGCCCCGCATCAGGCTCTGGGCAGATGGCTCAGAGCCTGGAGCCTGTTTCCGATTCTGTGTCTCCCTCTCTCTCTGCCCCTCCCCCGTTCATGCTCTGTCTCTCTCTGTCTCAAAAATAAATAAACGTTAAAAAAAAAAAAATTAAAAAAAAAAAAAAAAAGTTTTTTTATCATCTCATTTTAAATCTTGGTATAATTGAATTTGGAAGACTAGGCAAAGGAAAGAAGAATATTCTTATTTTAATGCTTTGTGTTGCATATACAAACATGTATGGGTCTCAAAACATCATAGTTCATGAAAAAAGCAAGTTGCCTTACGATATGCTATAGTATAGCCCTTATAAATGCTAAAAAATAAATAAATTCACAGACACGAATTTTTCTTGTTTTCCAGATATAAGTAACATTGTCTTCTTCCTTTTCTTAATAAAAGAAACTAGATCCTGCAGCTATAGTAAAGTTCCTCTTGTGGCCTCACTGGTGTCCTCATTTTTCCTTCTACTTAATCACATATGTGTAATTTCTAGTTTTTATTTTCTCTAAACACATACATGTGAATCCACATTTAATATCCACAAGAGGAACTTTACTATAGCTGTAGAATCTAGTTTCTTTTATTAAGAAAAGGAAGAAGACAATGTTACTTATACCCGTAAAACAAGAAAAATCAAGATAAACTATGAAATTATAGTTTTTTTTTTTAATTTGAGAGAGAGAGAAAGAAAGCATGTGTGAGTGGGCAGAGGGGCCGGGGTGGGGGGGTGGGTAGAGAGAGAGAGAAAGAGAGAAAGACAGGGAGAGAGAGAGAGAGAGAGAGAGAGAGAAGAGAGAGAGAATCTTAATCAGGCTGGATGCTCAACGCAGAGCCCAATGCAGGGCTTGATCCTATGACCCTGGGATCATGACCTGAACCAAAATCAAGAGTGACTGAGTCACCTAAGCACCTCTAAAATTATAGTTTTTTTTTTCTTTTAAACAGTCTTATAAGAGAGCTAAGAAACCAACGAATGAAATTCCAGAATATAATATGCCCCTCCAAGGAAAAAAGCAAGTCACATTGCTGCTCTTATCCTTCCTGGAACAGTGAAAGGATGAGAAAGCCACTAGAAACATAAACATAAATAAAATAGCAGAGGTTTTTTTTGTGTTTTTTTTTTTAACACTTATTTACTTTTGAGAGAGAGAGAGAGAGAGAGAGCACTAGTGGGAGAGGGGCAGAGAGAGAGAGAGAGGGAGACAGAATCTGAAGCAGGCTCCAGGCTCTGAGCTGTCAGCACAGAGCCCGTTGCAGGGCTCAAACCCACCAACCGTAAGATCATGACCTGAGCCGAAACTGGACGCTTGACCAACTGAGCGACCCAGGCGCCACAAAATAGCAGAGTTTTAAAAGAAAATTTACAAGTGGTATGAAGGCTAGCACAACTGTTAAACTTTCCAGAGTCCTGAAACAAACAACCAAAACATCTGTCAACCTTTTCCAAGTGCCCTGCTAAAGTCTGATGTTAGGGTTAGAAAATAAAAAGAAAGCATCTGGGAAATCTGTCTCCCTCTGATCCTCAATGTTGAGATGACTTCAGAATGCTCACCTCTCTTTTCCTGGAGTTTCCTTTGGAGTCCTGAGTTCCATTTCCGTATTATATTTCCTGGTCAGTTCTTCATCTTGGCAAGATTGACACAAAAAATCTTGGGGAAAAGAAAATGGGATTATTGCTTTATTGCTGCTTAAATCCCAGAAGTTTTTTTGTGTAAATATTTTCACTTCCTGACAACCCCCCTTCTCCTTTCCAGTCTACTCATACCCTTAACTCCATTTGGGGAAAAAATGTAGTTTGGGCCAAATGACAAAAACAAGACATCCTGCCGCTCTCATTCCCCATGATGCTTTATGTTTGTCTGAGAGAGCCACTCAAGTGACTCTGGAATAAAACATATCTGCCTATATGGAGAAGCAGCAGCATTAAAAATATTACACCTTAATGGTACTTCATTATTAATCCTATTATCATATCATACACATTAATATCTATTCTGTATTGTTGATTTCACATCAGAACCTAATATGTTTGTGTATTAGATAAGGCGGTATATAATGTACCATTCCTCCATTGCTGGTTGTCAGATTACTGATAGTTTTAATACTAAAAATTCTATAAAATATACAGAACACATTAACAATGGTATTTAAAATCCCCAAATATTCAATATGAGCTAGATAAAAATCATAAACATTTGATTTATTGCATCAACTTGATTTTCTTAAAGGTTGTACTTATAGATAATAAAATTATATTTCCAGAATGAGGTAGAAAACTGAGGAGGAAGCTTTATTGAAAGCTGAAAGAAGAGTTTAATAACAATTTCGAGAAATGGTGGTAGATTGCAGGTGGAGATTAGGTGAGGATATTATCAAGTGGCAAATATTTGTCACTCAAATTGCCAGACTTATTTTTTCTTTTTTTATTTTACAGAGAGAGAATGAGAGCAAGCGTGAGTGGGGGAGAGGGACAGAAGGGGAGAGAGAGAGAGAGAGAAAGAGAATTTTAAGGAGGCTCCACACTCAGTGCAGAGCCCAATGTGGGGCTCAATCCCACGACCCTGCGATCATGACCTGAATCGAAATCAAGAGTTGGACACTCAACTGACTGAGCCACCCAGGCGCCTGCCAGACTTACTCTTAAGAGACACAACAAAGTCCTTCATTTTACAGACCAGGAATACAAGACCCCAAGAAGTCAGCCAAAATCAAGACTGGAACTCGTTTCTTGGTTCTTATATTAGTGCTGTTTCAACTACACTATATCTATACTAGGTTGAAATTTCTAAAGACAATGTCCATACTTCTGTAAGGAAAGTAAGTTGGACAACTGACATAATCATGCATAATATTTTTACCTAAAATATAATAGCAATGATATTTGAATATTTAACTTGGTTAGTTGGGACTTGGTTTACATTTTTTAAATTATTATTTATATGTTTGAGATTACAGACAATGTCAACCTTCCTATTTCCCTATATTGGGACTTCTAGGAGGTAAACAGCACATGGTTGTTGATTCCCAAGATTGGCATCACACACCTTGATGCTCAGTCAAGAGTCTTGATGAAATTCAACAAGTATTCATCCTTGTGACTTTGTATTTAAATAAAAATATTTGCACACCTAAACAGAAATGAATAAATGACACTACAAAATTCTTCAACAAAGGGGAAATGGGACATCCAAAGTAGGAAAACGTCTACATAACAGAGCAAACTGCCCCATCTATCTATTGAATGTGTCTTATCTTCTTTTCATGTACTTTTCATAGCTTGTCCTCTGGCCTATGAGCCAGACTTCACCAACAGAAAATGTGCAATCACAGTAATATCAGGCTATTCTTTATCTTCTTTTGCAGAGTTAGTTGAGCCAAACAGATAATTAAAGACTGACCCTGTTAAAGGTTGACTAGAATAATGATGACACTGGAATGAAATTCTTTTATGCCATATATTTCTTAAACCAATAAACAGGGCAAGTCATATAGAGCATAGAAATATGCATGAGTGGTCCCACCTCTCAGAGAACCCTCTGGGTTTTCACAGAAATAGCTTTTGTTTACAGGATTTGAAGTATAGAATTCTAATGTGCCTTCCTCTCCTTGAAAAAATAAACCCAATGTAAAATTCAGGTTCCAGGTAGTATGTGTGTTTTCGCTGAAATTATACTGATCTTAGGTTCTACTCACATAATTTTGGAAATGTTTACTATAAATTATTAGTATATTTTTAAATGTAGTGAAACCGGGAGAGATAAGCTCACTCTTCTATATTGGTTTTAAAAGAAAGTAGTATAGTAGGAGATAAAAAATATGTATTAATTTCTTTGTAATAATTTTGAAGGGAAGTACCACTTTAGCAGCTTCTGTCCTGGGGTGGGGGGGTGGGGAATGAACTGAAGGAGAACACTGTATGACTCCAGGTCAGGAGGTGGGACTGTGGCTCAGTTAATGATGTTTTGGCATCCAAATTGGCCATTTAAAATTTATCCCTTAGAACAAACCAAGCAACCAAAAGTAAGTTAATTTCTACTCAAACAGAAGCATTCTAATTACATTGATCACCAGTCATTGTCATGTTTAGAACAAAAGGCAAATCACGAAAGCTTTTATTGAGATCAAGGGTTAGGTTATTAGGGGAAGTCTTAATTGGTTCTCTCATTACTATCACCAATTTAATTTTTTTGTGTTCACTTGTTTGAAAAAATGTGCATAACTTATTTGAATCATATAAATTAGCTAGAAAAAACTAAAAGGGTTAATTTGTACAAGAGACAGAATAATGAATAGGAAATAGAAGGGAACACCAGAGAAATTTTAATCTGATGGTTGTACCCCAAAAGTGCTTGTTAAACCTTAAACTATGTTAACATAAAGTACATTTGTCACTATAGCATCATATATATACCTAAAAATATACATACACACACAATCGTTATCCTGAAATATACTGAAATATTATCTTGTTGAGCTGTTTTCTTTAGATTTTATTAATCAAATAAGTTAATTCCAATATTTTTTAGGAAAAGAGACACAACTCTGCCCACCTCCACCTCAGATACCTAATGCTCAGAATATGCTAACCACAGTGAATTATCAGGATGGAGAAAAAGTAGCTGTTCTTTGCAAAGAAAATTATCTACTTCACGGAGCAAGAGAAATTGTGTGTAAAAGTGGAAAATGGCAGTCATTACCACAGTGTATTGGTTAGTAGTTTATTTCTAAATAATGTTATTTAAAAAGTATTTACTAATCTTCTTTGCTTTATCTAAAGAAAAGGAAAAAGAATTTATGATTTATGTGGTGCACCATATTTTGAAGCATTAAATTGTCATCTAGTTACTCAATTCTGTCACTTTTAAAAACTGTTTCTTTATGAGGTATTTACAACAGTGACCATATAAGAAAGAAGCTTGAGGTCTTTACTGGATATCCACTTTTATTAAGTGTGTTTACTTGATATGCAGCTTAAGATATAGAATGGGCAATTGGGAGTGGTCAGGGCTAGGATGTAAACTTGGTAACTGCTAGTATATAGATGATATCTAAAGCTACAGGACTGGATGGAATCACATGGAGAGTTCAAATGGCTAACAAAGAGAGGAGGTCGAAGGGACAGCCTTGGAGACTCTCCATTATTAGAGATCTGGGAAATGAGGAGTAGCCAGATAGTACCCAAAAAAACTAGGGAAGGCTGATAAAATGATTCTAGGACACAATTACATTGTGTGTGTTGGGGGAGGCGGGGTTCCCCCACATCCAACAAGCAACTCTTAGACACCTGCTAGGTGTCCTACAATTCAACTCAATTCTGACACTATGCAGGGATAGCATCAGATTTCTACAGGTTAAGAACTCAGTCTTAGAAGACTGCTTCTTGTATCCACTTCAGATGCCAGTCGCACATCTAGGTTGCCATCTGTGTGTTTCTGACTGACTGGCTATAGCTTGGAGGTTCCCACAACCCCCCTCCTTGTGTTTGATTAATTTGCTAGAGCAGTTTGCAGAACTCAGAGAAACATTTACTTACTAGATTATGGGTTTATTATAAAAGTATATAACTCAGGAACAGCCAGACGGAAGAGATGTATAGGACAAGGTATGGGGAAAGGGCACAAGACTTCCATGCCCTTTCCAGCCACCACTTTTCCCACATCTCCATGTATTTACCAATCCAGAAACTCTCAGAACCTTGTATTTTTGGGGTTTTATGGAGGCTTTATTACATAGGCATGATTGATTAAGCCATTAGCCATTGGTGATTGATTCAACCTCCAGCCCTTATCTCTTCCCCCATAGGTCAAGATGGGAATGAAAGTTCCAACCCCCTCATCACATGGTTAGCCCTCCTGGCAACCAGGTTATCCTCTGGTGACCTATGGGTCTTATAAAAGTCATCTCACGAACATAACAGAAGACACATTTACTTCTCTCATCATTTGTGAAATTCCAAGAGTTTTAGGATCTCTGTGCCAGGAATGGGGAATAATACCAAATATTTATCATAAATCACATTATCAGAGCTGGTGTCCCAGAAGCAATATCAAGGACATACTTCAGAAGGACATGTTACACAATATCATTCAAAAGGTGGGCAAGCATGTCAAAGACTACTTAGAACTGGACGAGATGACTGATAATTGAACAATGGATTTAGGTACCTAAAGTTATTGGTAGCTCTGCTTAGAGGTATTTCAGCACTGGGAAATACCTAATTGCAGTGTGTTCCAGAGAGAATGTGGGCTGATAAAGTAAGATCAGGGATGATAGGAAACAAGTAGGTTTGCTCTAAAGGGACGAGAGAAATGAGGCAGTAGCTGGATATGGGGTGTGGATAAAGGGAAATTTTACCTTACATTGTGACATTTTCAACACGTTTGTATGTCGATGAATGATTTGGTAGAGAAGGACAAATTGTTAATACAGCCAAAAGGGACGATTCATGGTCTTTGCTGAGTTTAATGGAGAAAGAATCTAGTGCCCACGTGAAAGAGTTAGTCCGAGAAAAATACAGGAAGAGTCACTCAATGAAACAAGAAATAGAAGAAGTTATTCAGGATAAGATTATTCATTTGGCCATTTCGTATCTATATCCTTGGTGATATGTAGGAAGATAAATCAGTACAATGGAATGTATCCTAGCCATTCTTAACATGAAGTTGAAATTTTTATTGACAGAGAAAGATGCCTACGCTATTATTTGGAATTGGAAAATAAATGGAAGGCAGTAGGTCAATAATTCATTTCACAGGTACATGCTACTTGCAGAAAGTAACAGTTGTCCCAGAGAATAGAAATGGGAAGGGAGTTATTTATTTTTACCTTTCCTCTTTAAATAAAAAAATTTATGGAGGAGGTGGACAGTAGACCAGATAAGATTTACTTATCTGTTCATCACACGTTAAATAAAAACTATTCCTAGTTGCATGCCCTTATAATACATATGTACTCAATACCTAAGTTTATTTGACTTATGGGTGCCCTTATAATACGTGCTCTTATAAGATATATGTACTCAGTACTTAAGTGTATTTGACTTATGGGTGAAGGGAAGCACTATAATTTTTGGTTATCAGGTTATATTGTAGAAATTATATAATGAGTTATTTGAGCTTGCAGACATCATATTAAACATCGAACATATAATATAAAGAAATGTATTTATACTAATTTATTTAAACTACATATCGGTTTTCTCTCAACACATAAATGTTATTTTCCAGAGTCTACACAATATTGTGGTTCCCCTCCACCTATTAGCAATGGAGATATCACCTCATTCCCATTAACAGTATATCCTCCAGGATCAAAAGTCCAGTACCATTGCCAGTCTTTCTATGAAATTCGGGGCTCCATAGATGTAACGTGCAGAAATGGACAGTGGTCAGAACCACCAAAATGCATAGGTGAGTTTGTCGTATTCTCCTAGAGTCTGAGATTTGATATTCATAGTAAAGCTCTCATGGACTAATTTCATAGGATGATTTTTACTTAAGTTCAGTTCAGCTGAACTATCTTACATGGATTCAAGCCACTTAGCGAGTATTTGGTGGAGCTAGGAATCAGATACAGCAATCTGGTTCCAAATTTCATGTAGTTAAGCCTGAGGCTATGGTGGCCTCTCCTCTCTACAAAAAAGTGAGGGAGAAAAAAGATCAACCTCACTCTAACAGTAAAAGGACTGGTCTATCATATGTCATCAGGAAAATACTTGGTAATGTACCTTATAATCCTGGGCATGGACAAATCTAGGTACGAAAAGAAGTTCCTTATGGTCACCACTGCCTAGGATGGCTCCTCAAATTTAACCATGTGCTTATTTTTAAAACTCAGAACAATTCCTATATCAGAGATGATGGGCTATAGAGAACATGCTGCTTAGTACTGCTGGGTGTGCTATTTACTCAGGGGAATGTTACCTCTCAAAATGCTAAATTTAAAAATGAATGAGGGGACTCTGATCATGGGGGGAAGGTAATACTGCTTTCCTACAGAAATCAATGTTGCATAAAAGTGACAACCCACTGATAATTACTTTGTGGAAAAGGAGCTCTAAATAAGAAATATAATAGCTAATATAATAGCAAGTAGAATTTTTGGTCTTATTGATAAATAATTACCTTCAAGAATATGCTAAGTGAATATTTTAAGAGATGGTTGGTTTTTATATATATTGTGCCTTCTTCAGTCCACTTTCTGCACCATATATCTGATAGACAGAAGTAAACTTGTTTTTACTGTAATATTTAGTAAGATGTTAATACATCCGTATGCTCACACTATGCACATTTTGGAAACAATGTAAAAGAGAATCCTGAGTTGGGAAAGGAGGGTGAATAACACTGACCCTAACAGAACATTTTAATTTAATCCTATATGGCATGTGGTTTTTAGGCATGTAAAGCACAGTAACTGAGAGCACAGACTCTGAAGTCAAACTGCCAGGGTCCATATTCTGGTTCAAAATACTCATTAAGTTATGTGACCTTGGAGAAATTACTCAGTCTTTCTGAGCCCCCATCTCCTGTTATGTAGCTCAGGGAAATGATGCACAGTGTTTAGAGATAAGGCAAAGTACTAAGAACAGTACTGGGCAAACTCAATAAATATTAGCTTTTAATATCCTTTCATAAATTTTATTTAATTCCAAAATATTCTTAAAAGAAATGTCACTACTCTTGGAAAGGGAAAGGTATATTATTAATGATGTATTTTTTTAATTCTTTCAGATGCATGTATAATATCTGAAGATAACATGAACAAATATAACGTGCAGTTAAGAGGAAAAGACACCAAAAAACTTTATGTAAAAACAGGGGATTTTGTTGAA
This sequence comes from Neofelis nebulosa, assembly GCF_028018385.1. Lineage (NCBI taxonomy): Eukaryota > Metazoa > Chordata > Mammalia > Carnivora > Felidae > Neofelis > Neofelis nebulosa. Next base: position 42,568,087 of record NC_080796.1, read on the forward strand.
TTTGAATGTAAATGGCCACATAAAGCAAACACGTCAATACAGTCATTTCGGGCAATCTGTCAGGAAGGGGAAGTTGAATATCCCAGATGTGAATGAAACAAGCATTAATTTCCCTGAATATAAATTTTAAAGTAATGCTATATGTATGTTGTAAGTATGCATTATATAGGCAATTCTATAATTAATGTATTTATTCTTTCGAGTGTTGCTTATCTCAGTTTTATTTTGAACTCTGAATTTTCAGAGATTCACAAATTTATAAACCAAGAGCAACGCTTCACTTATTAGGTGGACCATATTATACCTGGGTCAAATCATAGTGCTGGGTCTCCTGTTCATATATTACCCACAGAAAGTGAGCATGTGCCTCAATTCAGTACTTTGTCCCATCTAACCTCTTCTAATTGTCTAAAATGTATAAGATAACTTCAAGGCTTTCTATCTTTCTATCACATCATAAAATATAAAAACTGTAGGGTGCCTGGGTGGCTCAGTCCGTTAAACATCCGACATTGGCTCAGGTCATGATCTCACATTTCATTAAGTTCGAGCCCCGCGTCGAGCTCTGTGCTGACAGCTCAGAGCCTGGAGCCTGCTTTGGATTCTGTGTCTCCCCTCTCTCTGCTCCTTCCCTGCTCACTCTGTGTCTCCCTCTTTCTAAAAAATAAATAAACATTAAAAAAATGTTTCCTAAATACAAAAACTGTCACCTTTTATGCTTGTAGCAAGCATTAGTAAATATTAAAAAGTCCTCTGATGGGAGGCTGATCACTCATCAAATACTAAATACACCATCTTCCACAAATGGGTGGAAGACTAAAATTTTTACAAATCCTAGTGCAGAACTTCTATTATAGTCAAGATGTGATACATGCATACAAAAAGGTAACCATAAATGAAAATTATTAGGTTACAATAGTGCATCTATAGGATTATCTAGATATGCATACATACTTAAAAAAGATTGAGAGTAAACACAAAGTTTGGCTGTAATAATTCTATGTGGTCTGTGGTTTCAGAAATTAGAATACTTGTAAATTTTTATATTCCTACATTTTATAATTTTTCATTTTGAATTATATTACTTTTACAGTTAGATGAGAGTTATCAAGAACTGTGATTAGAGACCAAGAAAGTAGAAGATTGAGAGTATAAGAACTCTGTGCTGTGGGCCAGGAGGCTGACTTCATACCAAAGCTCCATTATTTTTTGATGTACCATAGTTTGGGGAAATACTGAACAGGAACTTTTAGAAATGTCCTTTGCATGTTCCTGTATTTTAGGTAGCATAGTATAGTTAAAACATTTTTTTGGCCAGCAAGTTTTTTTTATCTATGAAAATGGTGACAACAATTTCTTAAAATCTTCATGACTAGAGATACAGCAATAGATTTTTAGATAAGACATCAAAACAAACAATCAAGAAATAGAGAAATTGAACTTTATCAAGACTAAAAACCCTCATTCTTTAAACAATGCTAATAAGAAAATGAAAGCATGCAGATATAATCGGAAAAAAATAGCTGCAAATTATATATCTGATAAGGGACTCGTATCCAGAATTAAAGAACTCTTACGAGTGAAAATAGAAAGACAGCCTGATTTTAAAATGAGCAAAAGATCTAAACAGACATTTCTTCAAAAAAAGATGTACGAATGGCCAAAAAACACATGAAAAGATACCTAACACCATCAATCATTAAGTAACTAAATCAAAATCTCCATGAGATAGTACTTCCCACCCACTAGGATGGCTATAATCAGATGGTAACAACTATTGTTAAGAATGTGGACAAATTAGAACACATATACACTACTGATGGGAAGGTAAAGCGATACGCCCAATTTGGAAAATAATTTGGAAGTTCTTTGAAAGGTTGAAATAGAGTTATCATAGACTCAGTAGTCTACTCCTAGATATATGCCAAAAGAAAGACAAACATATATCACACAAGCACTGTAACATGAATGTCTTAGCAGAATTATTCATAATAGCCCCAAAATAGAAACAACCCAGATGCTTGTCAATATACACAAAACATGCATCTTACTATTATTTGGTTATAACAAAGGAATAAAGTGCTATCAAATGCCACAGCATGGATGAACCTCAGAATCTTTATGTTAAGTGAGAAAAGCCAGTCACGAAGACGACGTATTATGTGATTCCATTTGTAGGGTATGTCCAGAATAGACAGGTGTAGAGGGGACAGAAGGTAGATCGATGGTTGCTTAGGGCTGGAGTAGGGAGGCAGGGGCTGATAGTTAACAGTGACAATGTTCTAAAATTGATTGTGGTGATGAGTGTACAACTCTGTGATTATACAACAAAACATTGAATATACATTTGAAATGGGTGAATTGTATGATGTGTGAATTATTTCTCAATAAAGTGTTCTAAAAACTGTGGCCAACATTTCAAAATCAGGACAAACACTGGTAATTAAAAAATAAAATAAAAAATTAAGACCATATCAGAATTTATAATGAATTTATTCATTTATTTATTTTTAAGTTTTTTAATGTTTATTTATTTTTGAGAGAGAGAAAAACAGAATGCAAGTAGTAAAAGGGCAGAGAAAGAGGAAGACACAGAAGTGGAAGCAGGCTCCGGGTTCTGAGCTGTCAGCACAGAGACCAACCTGGGGCTCGAACTCACCAACCTCAAGATCATGACCGGAGCCAAAGTCAGACGCCCAACCAACTAAGTCAACCAGGCACCCCTATAGTGAATTTATACTAACTCAAAGATTGATGGGGTTGAATAAAAAAGTAAAAAGTTGGAACCCACAGTGGTTATCTATTAAAACAGCTGACCTCTTGGATAGGAGAAAGGCAGGCAGAAGTTTTATTTTTCCTCTTCCAGTTTGAGGAGGAAATCTTAAAAGGAAACTGCTAACTTAAAATGTTTAGAATGATAAAATACATACACAATATTTTACTTAGGGGCACCTGGGTGGCTCAGTCGGTTGAGTTTCCAACTTTGCCTCTGGTCATGATCTTGTGATTGATTCATGGGTTTGAGCCCTGCATTGGGCTTGCTGCTGTTAGTGAAGAACCCGCTTTGGATCTTCTGTCCCCCCACCCTGCTCTCTCTCTTGGCCTCTTCCCTGCTTGCACTGTCTCTCGCAAGAATAAAAATAAAAATCTTTATAAAAATATTTTATTTAGAGCACAATACATAGCAGTATTTTAAACTTAGATATTCTTTCTCAGTTTCTGAGAATTTCTTTCTCAAACTATTTTGTGGCACATAATTCTAAGGAAGTTGCTTGAGTGGCAGTATAGTACTTGATAAGATGTGCTATTCTTAGCTTACTACTCTCTTCCAAGATGTGAAGAAATTAAAAAGAAATACATAAGGAGTATAAGACTGGCAATTCCAGAAAACATTCCTTTATAGACAGTTGTCAGATGAGTAAATTATGTGATATACAAATAACTAGAAGAATGTGAGCTAAACCCATTCTCAAGGGAAAAGACAGGTAACTGATATTGACTATAAGATGATCCAGATATTGGAATAGAGAAGTGTTTTAAACAAGAATTATAGCTATTCTAAAGGAAATAATAAAAAAAAATATGCTCTCGATGAGTAAAAACATAAGACATTAGTGGAAAAATAGAAACTATAAAAGAGAAAGAAATTCTAGAACTTATAATTCAACATCTGAAGAAAAACTTCATGGGGGAGACTTAAGATAGATGGAATTGACAAAAGATAGTGAGCATAAAAATAGATGGAAATAATGGAAATAAACAATGGAAATAATCCAATCTAAAGAAAAAAGAAAAATAATTATAAACTGAGTGTGGGAACGGTTGGCTGGACAATAGAAAAATGAAATGTGTAAATGGAGGCTAATAAGGAATGGAGAAAGGAGGAATATGTAAGAAGAAATATTTGAAGAAGCCAGATCATCAGTTCCTCAAATTAGATGACTGGCATAACTATATGGGATCTAAAAAATTAATAAAGTCAATGCAAGAAAAATAAAAAGAAAATATATTAAATACAAACTACCAAAAACTAACGATAATGAGAGAATCTTGAAAACAACCATTAACTAATGATGCATTACATACAGGGGAAAAATAATTTCAATGAAGGCTGGTTTCTTATTGGCAGATATGGAGGCTGGAAGATAATGGAAAACAGTTTTTCAGTACTAAAATCAAATATTCTGAACTCAAAATATTATGTCTAGTGAAAAATTCCTTCAAGAAGAAAAGCAAAATTGGCACATTTTTAGAACAAAAGAAAATGAAAATAATTAACTAGGAAAAGTCATTGCCAGGAGACCTACACTATCAGAAATAGGTGTGTATCTGGGAGCCTGGGTGGCTCAGTCAACTGGGCACCTGACTTCACCTCAGGTCATGATCTCACTGTTGTGGGTTCGAGCCCCACATTGGGCTCTGTGCTGACAGCTCAGAGCCTGGAGCCTGCTTCGGATTCTGTGTCTCCCTTTCTCTCTGCCCCTCCCCTGCTCACACACTCTCTCTCTCTCCTTCAAAAATAAACATTAAAAAAAAGAAGAAATAGGTGTGCATCTGACATGAATTCTCAGGTATATTCTCTTCCTTCTCAGGGTTTTTTTCCTCATAACTAACCTTCAGTCACCTGGTTTGAGAAAGAAAACATGAGCTACTTTTGCAAACCAGAAGCTCCTCTCAGGTGTCTCCAAACCCCTCTATTCTATTACTAACTGTAGGTTTTTCTCACTTGAAGTGCATTCTACTTGAAAAATAATGTCAAAGAACAAAGAAGTGGTATACAACTAAATTAAGTCTAAGTGGTTTTCTTAACCAGACTTCCCTTTGGGAGTGAGCAAAACTCTTCTAACCTGAAAAGCCTTCTTGACGTTTCTAAACTTAATAAACTAATACTTTCCCCCATCTTTAAAAAATTTTTTTATTATAAACAATATTTTTTAATGTTTATTTTTGAGTGAGTGAGAGAGAGAGAGAGAGAGAGAGAGACAGACAGACCAAGTGTGAGTGGGGGGCAGGGACAAAGAGAGGGGGAGACACAGAATCCAAAGCAGGCTCCAGGCTCTGAGCTGTCAGCACAAAACCTGAAGCAGGGCTCAAACTCACGAACCATGAGATCATGACCTGAGCCGAAGTCGAACACTTACCTGACTGAGCCACTCAGCTGCCCTGTTTTCCCCCTATCTTTAAATGCCCAGTATTTATTTCCTTTCTTCATACCTCCCCTTAAAAGTCTTATTATGCCCAAACTCTTTCACAATCAACCTCAAATCTCCTGCCTCTCTCTTCTTTTGAAGTTCTAGTCTAACAAATTTCCATATGGAAGAAACTTATCCATCAGTCTTCTCTATCCCAGTACTTAAGCAGCCAAGCGTTGTGGAGAAAACTAAATAGGCAGATGGGTATCTCTCAAAATTCATGATCATTATGTTTTACCACTGCTAAATAATCCCATTCTATTTTATTTTTGTCTGCCTAATACCCTCCACTCTCGTTTGGATTAAGGCTTTGCACCCTTGACAAAATTACCGGACATGTCACATGACTGTCTCATTACCAGGTCTTAACACTCCAGCCTCTTTGCTTTCTTTTTGTGTGTTTGTGTACATTGAAAAATAAGAATATGATAGAATAGGGACTTCCACAATTTTGAACTAAAATAATGTCGCTGGCAACATAAACAAGTACACTTAAAGATGTATGTAGTTGAATGGTTTAAACAGTGATTAGAAACTTATTACATTCTTTGACTAGGATAGAGCTCTGAATGTGTGAAAAGAAAAAGTACTACTCATAATAATGGTAAAATTATGTTAATAAAACAAAGTTTGGAGTTCTGGTCTGATCTGATGTTGGAAGAGCCTGAACTCATCTTCTCCACACGAAATCGCTACCTACTGAGAGAGCAATTCCTCCTGAAGAAGAACTGGGGGTTGACGGCACAGCTTCTGCACAACCAAAGACAGAGAGACCACACAGAATGGCAAGAGAGAAAGAGATCAGTAACAAAGGGAACTAACCCCGCCCCCCCCCCCCCCCCCCCAGCCCTACAAACTGCAGTGGGGACGGACACTATGAGAGATCAGATTTGCCAGCCCTGGGACACAGAGAAAAGCCTAAGTTGAAAGAGCGACTAGTATTTAGAGGAACTAGGCCTGAACCTTGCCAAGTGGTGAGACAGCTGCCGGCACTCTCCCTGGGTTGGAGAGGCTGGACGTGCCATGGTTTCTGTTCCTCTTTCACCTTGATAGTGCAGATGGGTGAAGGGTTCTGGGTGCCATAACTGGCCTGCCACCTCAGTGAGCTGCAGTCCCTGATGCACCCCAGGCCCAGACACTCTGGTGCACAGGAAAAAAATCCTTGGTTTCAAAAAGCAAGTAGAACGTAAGGGAACTAGCCCTAGAAATCCACCAAATGGCAGGGGAGCTACTGGAACTCTCTCCGTAGAGCTGCCCAGTGCCACAGTCTGTGTTCCCTGTCCACCTTGCCATCATGGTTGAGGTAAGATCCAAGCACCACAGCAAACCTACTGCCTCAGTGAGCCCCTGGCTCTTAGCCCACACTGGCCCTAGCCATCCTACCAAAGCAGCCCCGCAAGGCACACATCGGGACACGCCCGGTCAGAGCTCACTTCAGCTCTAGCCATCACACCAAAATGACACAGATACAAAGCATCCCAGAACACTCCAGGCCCACATCACTTTGGGTCCAGATGGCTTGCAAAGGCACCCCTCAGTGCAGAGTACTGCTGTACCTCCCGGCTCATGCCCGCTTTGGCTCTAGCCACCCTGCCAAGGTACTCCTTGCACAGAGCACCCAGGAACACCCCAGCCTGTGCTTGCCTTGGTTGCATCCTGTTTGGAGCACCTTGGAACCCCAACCTGTACCCTGCTTTGGCTTCAACTGCCCTGCCAGGATGATCCCTGTACTGAGTACCCTTGTCACCCCAGCTTGCATGCACTTCAGTTTCAGCTGTCCTCTGCATGTGCCCTCTGAGTAGAAAGCCCCAGGAATACCTCAGCCCATGCCCACTTTAGCTATAGCCAGGATGCCCCCTGCATGGGGCACCTCAGGATTGCCTATCCCATGACCCAGCTCAACTCCAGGTATCCCATTGGATGCCTTTCATGTGGATTGCCCCAGATTCCCTGGCCCATGCCCTGCCTTGGCTCTAGCCACTTTGCCAGGGTGCCCTCTGCATGGCGAGCCCCAGAATACCCCAGTTTGTACCCAGTTCAGCTTCAGCTATCCTGCAAGGGTACCCTCTGTGATGAGAATCCAAGGACCACCCTGGCCCATGCCCACTTCAGCTTTATGTCCTACCAGGGTTCCTTGTGCTCAAAGAGCCCCAGGACCACCCAGGCCCACATACACTTCAGCTCAGGCCATCGCATTAAGGAAGTCTCAGCACAGAGTGCCCCAGAATCCCCAGCCCACACCAGCCACAGCTCCAACCAACCAGCAAAGTCACCAAATACACAGTCTGCATGGGGGAGTACCATACACAAGACCATTCCTTCAAGTTTAGGAGAAGTAGCTGTTCCATCTAATTCATAGATTCAAAAACAGAAAGTCAGGTAAAATGGGGAGACAGAGGAATATGCCCCCAACAAAAGAACAAGACAAAAACCTGGAAAAAGAACTAAGCAAAACAGAGATAAGCAGTATGCCTGACAAGGATTTTAAAGTAATGATTGTAAAGATGCTCACCAGCCTGGAGAAAAGACTGTAAGATCTTAGCGAGGCCTTCAGCAGAGAGATAAAAAAGAATTAATCAGAGTTGAAAAATGCAACAATTGAAATGAAAAACACACTGGAGAGAATCAATAGTAGAGGAGCAAATGCAGAAGAACGTATCAACAATCTAGAAGACAGGGTAATAGAAAGCACTCAATCTGAATAACAAAAAGAAAAGAATTTCAGAAAATGGGGTTATATTAAAGGGTCTCTTGGACAACATCAAGTGAACAAACATTTGTGTTGCAAGAGTACCAGAAAGAGAAGAGGGAGAGTAAAGGAGGCAGAAAATTCATTTGAAGAAATACTAGCTGAAAACTTTCCTAACCTGGGGAAGGAAACAGACATCCAGGTTTAGGGGGCACAGAGAATTCAGAACAAGATGAACCCAAGGAGGTCCACACCACAACACATAATAATTAAAATGTACAGGTTAACAATAAAAAGAGAATTTTGAAAACAGCGAAATAGAAGCAAAAAATCACATACAAGAGAAGCTCCATAAGATATCAGCCGATTTTTTTAGCAGAAAACCTTTGTAGGTCAGAAAGGAGAGGCATGATATAGTCAAAGAGGTGAAAAGGAAAAAGTTACAACCAAGAATATGATACCCAGCAAGGCTATCACTCAGAATTGAAGGAGAAACAGAGCTTCCCAGAGAAACCAAAGTGAAAGGATTTAATCGCCACTAAACTTTTTCTACCAGAAATGTTAAAAGGACTTCCTTAAGTGCAAACGTAAAGGCCATAATCAGAGGTAAGAAAATTACTTTGAAATTATATAAAATATAACTACACTTATATAAAACATGGAGGAGAGAGTAAAAAAGAAGTTCTTTTAGAATGAGTTCAAACTAAACTATCAACTTAACAGTATATAAGTATGTAACAGACTGTTACATACCTAGGATCATATATTTGACCCTCATGGCCACCACAAACCCCAAACCTATAATAGATACACAAAATATAAAGAGAAATAAAGTCAAGGATAACAACACAGAAAGTCATCACTCATGAGGAAAAAGAGAAAAAAGAAAGAAAGAAAGAAAGAAAGAAAGAAAGAAAGAAAGAAACAAACAAACAAACAAACAGAAGGGGGGAAGGAAGAGGGGGAGGAAGAAGAGGAGGAGAAGGAGGAGGAGGAGGAGTGGAAGGGGCAAGGGGAAGTGGAAGGAGAAGAAGAAAAGAAGAGAGAACTACAAAGGCAACCAGAAAATAGTTAAGAAAATGAAAATAAGTACATACCTATCAATATTTACTTTATTGATGTTTATTTATTTTTGAGAGAGACAGAGCATGACCAGTAGAGGGGCAGAGAGAGGGAGACACAGAATCTGAAGCAGGCTGTAAGCTCTGAGTTGTCAGCACGGAGCTGGATGCGGGGCTTGAACTCAAGAGCTGTGAGGTTATGACTTGAGCTGAAGTCAGACACTCAACCAACTGAGCCACCCAGGTGCCCCAATACCTATCAAGAATTACTTTAAATGTAAATGCTCTGAATATTCCAATCAAAGACATAGGGTGATGGAACAGATAAACAAGAGCCATCTCTGTGCTGCTGTGAGAGACTTACTTCAGACCTAAAAACACACAGAGTAAAAGTGAAAGGATAGAAAAAGATACAGTAGGCAAATAGAAGGAAAAAAAAAAGCCATGGTAGCAATACTTATATTAGACAAGAGACTTTAAAACAAAGGTTATAATAAGAGACAAAGAAAAGCATTACATAATGATAAAGGGGTCAATCCACAGAAAGGATATAACAATTATAAATATCTATACATCCAACATTGCAGCATCTAAATACATAAGGCAAATATTAACAGAAATAAAGGGAGAAATTGACAATATGGCTGTAGTCTGGGACTTCAACACCCCACTACATCAATGGATAGATAATCCAGGCAGAAAATCAAAGACACAGGAAACTGTGTCTTTGAACAGCACATTAGACCAGAGGGACTTAACACATATACAGAACATCCATCTAAAAACAACACAATATACAGTCTTTTCAAGTGCACATGGAGCCATCTCAAAGACAGATCAGATGTTAAGCAACAAAACAAGTCTCAATAAACTTAAGAGGATGAAAATCATATCATGTATCTTTTCTCACCACAATGGTGTAGAACTAGAAATGAATCACAAGGAAAAAGCTGGAAAAAAAATACAAACACATGGAAGCTAAACACCATGCTACTAAACAGCCAATAAGTCAATGAAGAAATCAAAGAGGAAATAAAAAAAATACACAGAGACCAATGAAAATGAACACACAACAGTCTAAAATCTTTGGGGTGCAACAAAAGCAGTTCTGAAAGGGAAATCTTTAGTGATATAGACTAACCTCAAGAAACAAGAAAAATCTAATAAACAATTTAAACTTACACCTAAAGGAACTAGAAAAAGAACAACAAACAAAGCCCAAGGTTAGCAGAAGGAAGGAAATAATAAAGATAAAAGTAGAAACAAATGAAATAAGAAAGAAAGAAAGAAAGAAAGAAAGAAAGAAAGAAAGAAAAAGAAAGAAAGAGGAAGAAAGAAAGGAAGAAAGAAAGAGGAAGAAAGAAAGAGGAAGAAAGAAAGAAAGAAAGAGAAAGAAAGAAAGAAAGAAAGAGGAAGAAAGAAAGAGAAAGAAAGAAAGAAAGAAAGAAAGAAAGAGAGAAAGAAAGAAAGAAAGAAAGAAAGAAAGAAAGAAAGAAAGAAAGAAAGAAAGAGAAGAAGGAAGGAAGGAAGGAAGGAAGGAAGGAAGGAAGGAAGGAAGGAAGAAAGAAGAAGAGATAAGATCAATGAAACCAGGGAGCCAGTTCTTTGAAAAGATAAAATTGATAAGCCTTAGCCATACACATCAAGAAAAAAAAAGAGGAAAAAAATAAATAAAATCAGAAACAAAAGAAGAAAAGTAACAACTGACACCACAAAGGATTTTAAGAGACTATTATGGGGAATTATATGCCAGCACATTGGACAACCTCGAAGAAATGGATAAATTCCCAGAAACATACAATCTTCCAAAGTGAATCAGAAGAAATAAAAAATCAATTATTAGTAACACAATTGAATCAGTAATCAAAAAGCTCCCAACAAACAAAAGCCCAGGACCAGATAGATTCATACTCGATTTCTACAAAAGAGTTAATACCTATTCTCCTCAGAGTATTCCAAAACAGAAGAGGAAAAAACCTTCCAACTACATTCTATGAGGCCAGCATTACCCTGATACCAAAGTCAAGGACACTAAAAAAGGAGAAAATTACAGGTCAATATCCCTGATAAACATAGATGCAAAATCCTCACCAAAATATTAGTAAATCACGTTGAACAATACATCAACAAATCATTCAGCACAATCAGGTGGGATTTATTCTGGGGATGTAAGGATGGTTAAATATTGGCAAATCAACTTGATATACCGTATCAACAACACAAAGGATAAAAATCATATGTTTATCTCAATAGATAAAGACTAAGCATTTGATACAATTCTACATCTGTTTATGATAAAAACTCTCCACAAAGTGGACTTAGAGGAATCTATCTCAAAATAATAAGGGCTATATATGAAAAACCCATAGCTAACATCATACTTAATGGTGCCACTGTAGAAAACAATATGCAGTTTACCCAAAAAATTAAAAATAGGAATACCATATGATCCAGTAGTTCCAATTCTGGATATTTGCCCAAACAGGAAACCTAATTTGAAAAGATATTTACATCCTTATGTTTATTGCAGTATCATTTTCAATACCCAAGATAAGGAATATGGAAGGAACCCAAGCGTCCATTGACTGATGAATGGATAAACAAGATGTGGTATATGTATATGTGTCTTATATAGTTCTAGGGTCTAGATGGTATTATGTTAAGTGAAATAAGTCAGACAGAGAAAGGCAAACACCATATGATTTCATTTACATGTGGAATCTAAAACACAAAGAAACAAAAGGCAGAAACAGACCTTCAAATACAGAGAACAAACAGTTGCCAGAGGGAGGATGGTGGGGAGATGGGCAAAATGGGTGGAGGGGAGTGGGAGGTATAGACTTCCAGTCATGGAATGAATAAATCATGGGGATAAAAGGTATAGCATAGGTAATATAGTCAATGGTATTGTAATAGCGTTGTTATGGTGACAGATGGGAGCTATATTTGTGGTGGGCATAGCATAATGTATAGATTTTTCCAATCACTGTGTTGTATACCTGAAACTAATATAACATTGTATGTCTGCTATGAGTCAATTAAAAAAAAATTAAGGCTGAGATGTACATGTGTTCCCTGAATTTTCCAGATTAGAATAAACTGAATAATGGGGTAAGAAGTTGATTTGCAGTGAGTTGAGGCATTATTTACTCCATATCATTTCTTGTTATTTATATTTGTGCTTTATTATCTCTCTATTCATTTTTCTCTTTGGCTACTTTCTTTAAAAGGTCAATTTTTATTTACTTATTGTCTGTATGTTTCCTATTTTATTAAGGTTTGTATTTCCTTGTGTTAATTTCTTCTTTTTAAAATTTTTTTATTGTTCTTCCTCCAGCTTTTAGATTTGGCTGCTTAGTCCATTTTTAAAAACATTAATTGATATATATATTTAAGCTGATATTTTCTCTGAGCATTGTTTTATCTATAGCCCATAAAGTCCGATAGGTAATGTTTTCATGTTTTCTAGAAATTCGGCAGTTTTAGTTCATATTTCCATTTAAACCCAACCTGTCGAACAGAAAGTTTGTACATCCTTAGGAGAACGGCCCCTTTTATTTTGCTTAAGTTGTAAATGTATTGCATATAACCAGAGAATTTTGCTTATATTAGTCTATTTGGAATTTAATTAGAATTTTTTATGGCCTAATGTATGTGACCAGTATTCACGACTGCTTCATATTCACTGTTATTTAGGTACAAAATTAACATAAATTTATAAGATATACCTTATTGACCGCTTGCTAGAGTGTTCTATATTCGTTACTTATATTTTGTTCACTTGAAGTATTTTAAGCTAAAAAATGTACTTCCTTGCCTTCTTACTGACTGTCTGACATACTTCCTGCTTCAGACAATGTCTATTGGTCTCTATCGTGAGAAACAATAAAATTAGCTTACAACCTTTTCCTTTCGCTTCTTCCCTCCTTCTCCTCCAACACCTGATTTTATTTCATGTTAAGATCTTTCTTGGCATTTATATTTGTTCTTTTAAATATATTTAGAATTCTATTTCACTTCTGCTTTAAATTACATTATTTGATTTCCACCTGTAACCTATGAAGGAAGGAATTAAGGAAGAAAAAAACAGAAGGAAGGTAGAAAGGAAGTGAGGAAGATAAAAACAATTGAAAAGTCCGTTAATGAGAGATTAATTAAATAAATTATGTTACCTCCAGCTCTTGAAATACTATTTAGATCTTATAACAAATGAGATCAATCCATGTGTGTTGATATGGGGATAGGTCTATCATATACCAAGCAAAAATGAAAGTCTTAGGGGGCTCATGGGTGGCTCAGCGGGTTGAGCACCAGACTCTTGACTTTGGCTCAGGTCACGATCTCACGGTTTGTGAGTTTGAGCCCCGGCGTCTGATTCTGTGCTGACAGTGTAGGGTCTGCTTGGGATTCTCTCTCTCTCTCTCTCTCTCTCTCTCTCTCTCTCAAAATAAATAAATAAACTCTTTAAGAAATGATTTGAAGTTTTCTTCCAATAAATGGCATATAGAAAAAACAAGTCTTTATTTTCTCCTTTTTCCTTTTTTTTTTTTTTTTTTTGAATGCTTCGTGTTGGAGGTGGAAGGAAAAAAGACAGGAGACTGGTCACATCAGTGCTGGGCCTCTGGGGAGTGCTACTGGGTCCTCCAATGTGCACCCATATCACCAAACACGGGTGCGCTCCTGCACTAAGGAACCTGAGATTGGTAAGTTCTGAATAGGCTGTCACAGCTGTGGCATAGCACGGGGCGGGAGGGGGGGGGGTCTGCGGGGTGCCTGGTTCTCAATGCTTGCGGGGCTCCTGGCCTCCAGGAGTAACAGGAACGAGGACCAAATCATGACGGGAGGTCTCCCACTGTGCTACTGCCCTATCATGGGTTCCCTTCTGCGGGCCTTATAAGGTGCATTTAAAGACTAAAGTATATAAAACACAACGTGGTGTGCATCTAAAGAGTAAAACAATTCATTGGGGCGCCTGGGTGGCTCAGTCGGTTGAGCGTCTGACTTCAGCTCAGGTCATGATCTCACGGTTCGTGAGTTCGAGCCCCGCGTCAGGCTCTGGGCTGATGGCTCAGAGCCTGGAGCCTGCTTCCGATTCTGTGTCTCCCTCTCTCTCTGCCCCTCCCCCATTCATGCTCTCTCTCTGTCTCAAAAATAAACATTAAAAAAAAATTAAAAAAAAAAGAGTAAAACAGTTCATGAGAAAATAAAAATCAAGTATATAAAAACAAATTAAAATTCTTGTTGGTTGAAACCTTGCATATTGTCTAATGATTAGTCCTCAGTTTACGTTTCAGAAGTATATTAGGCAAACCATTTTTCAGTTTCGGTTAGACTTTTTACATTTCTCATGCTCTCCATTTTTCCTCTAAAGGAATCATGCTAAGTTTCCCTGAATTCATTTATTTAAGTTTATTTATTTTGAGAGAGAGAGATGGAGAGAGCATGAGAGGGGCAGAGAGAGAGGGAGAGAGAGAATCCCAAAGAGGTTCCACACTGTCCGTGCAGAGCCTGATCTGCACGTGAGTTCACGACCTGAGCCAAAATCAAGAGTTAGATGCTTCACCAACTGAGCCGCCCAGGAGCCCCTCCCTGAATTCAGTTTTAATGTGTGATGTTCTCTAGGGTTTCGATCTCTCATTATGAAGAAACAGAGATATCTATGAACTTCTCCCTTTGAAAAATTAGTTTCTCTCTGCACCACCAGGCAGTGCCCTTTTAAACTGTGGGCTACCCTAGGGCAATCACCTTGTTAGGGACTCTTTGATCGTTGACTCATCTGTCCTATATTGCAGGGGTGGCAAATCATGTCAACACTGTTTGCTTTCATATTCATTATGCTAAAGATAATCTTGCAACATGAAGCTCTCTAAAAAGCAAACTGGTCATTATGGTAACATTATTCTCAGCACATCACACATCACATCGCATTGAAGTGATCATTCATTGAAACGGTTACAGCTTGCCAGATCACCTTGTTGGATTGTGCTTGCTTATCCCCTCACCCTCTGACTTGTTCCGAGTTTCTCTGGTCTCCTCCATCCTTCAACTTCTCTGCCCACATATCCCTTCCACATGCCCAGCAGTGACTTCCCTTCCTTCACAGAGGAGACAGAAATTATGTGACACGAATCACCTCCCAGCCAAGAGCCACCCTCCACTTGTGTCTTGGGTCCCATCTCTTCTCACTTTTGCAAGAATCCTCTGCAATTTGTTATGCAATATTTTCTCAGTATTTTCCAACCTGTCCTTCTTTACTGACCCATTCCCATTTAATGAAAACATGCTCTGATTTCTTCCATTCCATTAAAAAAACAAACCCTTCTTTATCCCTCCCTCCCCCTCCAGGCCAACCTACCTCTCTCCCCTTCACTGTCACACTTACTGCCCAGCTCACTACAGTCACGTCTCTGTTTTTTGTACCTTAGATTTATCCCTCAGCCTGTTCCTATCTCCATTTCACACTTAATGGCACTGTTTCTTTCAAGGTAATCAATAATATCCGAACACTATTTTCGGTCCTCAACTCTTCTGGTTTTCATTGGAACAGTCCAGCCATTCCTTATCAGTTTCCTTCATTATACCTTTTCCTATAGGAAGTCACTAAGCTTTAGGTATCCTCAAAGCCTTAAACTAGGCCGACTTCTAAACTAACCCTGAAAAACTCATCTATTAACTTAGTTTTAACAGACATCTGCTAACTGACAACTGGAAATTATGCCCAGAGCTCTGTTCTGATAATCAGGCTTATATATTCTCACAGATTGGGTTCCCAGGCTAGGAGATGGAAATTAACAGCCAAGAGCATTTTTAGGGAATACTCTTAGGATCCATACCCATGGAAGGGAAAGGAAGGAAGCAGTGATATCTGCCAACTCTAGGGGTAGATCTGAAGCTGGAATGTCCCTTTCAAAGTGTCCTGAGTTGGAATGAAGGGTCTTTTCTTAAGAATGCCTGTTGACCAGTCAGTGGTCAATGGCAGGTCACCCTTGGAAGGAGTTATGACCTTGGGAGGAAGGATTTTCTTCAGCTGAAGCAACTGACTTAGGACGCTGGTAATTGAGAACTTCCAGCAGCTGAGAGAATAAGTCTTTTGTTTCTGAATGTGGGTCATTCACTACAGCATTGACTGTAAGAATCAACTGTCTCCTTCATATTTCTTCTTGGCTACCCAACAAATACCTCAAAAATTACATTTTTGACACTAAACTTTTCATGCTAATCCCCACTCCCTTGCACTGCTTTTTGCTCTGATTCCTCTGATTACACTTAGATGGCTAGCATCCACTTAAGCCAGAAACCAAGGTGTCCTCCTGAACCTTTTCTCTGCTTCACCCCCACCCGCATCTAATCAGTCACCATCATAGTGACTTCACATCTTAAGCATCTCTTGCTCCAGTCTAGCTTGTACCGTCCATGCTGCTGCCTCTGTTGATTTGCAACCCTCCTGGGTGCCTCCCACATATAATCTGAAATTGGCCCCCGTACTCAGAGGGTGGGCAGAGTTTGAAAAAAGAGGCAGCCCGCTCCAGATTGGTAGGTGGCAGTTTTAGTAAGCAAAGTGAACTTACATATGAAGTTTGCCTTGGGCATCAGGAAGAGGGCTAGATCTCTGCACCTGCTCATCAGATCTTGAAGTTTATATAGAGGCCTTAACTAGGTTCAGTCATGTGTGCCATGCAGGTGTTCTTAATACCACAAGACTCTCTCTTTTTTTTTTTTTTTTTTTTTTTTTTTTAATTTATTTTTGGGACAGACAGAGACAGAGCATGAACGGGGGAGGGGCAGAGAGAGAGGGAGACACAGAATTGGAAACAGGCTCCAGGCTCCGAGCCATCAGCCCAGAGCCTGACGCGGGGCTCGAACTCACAGACCGCGAGATCGTGACCTGGCTGAAGTCGGACGCTTAACCGACTGCGCCACCCAGGCGCCCCGAGACTCTCTCAAGTCTATGCCGTTGGAGTAGCCTCTGGGAGCAGGAAAGGCAAATGGAACCCATATTCCAAGGACAGGGGAAGGGATTAGGAGCTGGGGCACAGCTCACAGGTCAACTGGTTGCCTCATCTTTTTGATGACCTTCCCCAACAACCTCCAGTAAATTACTATCATAAGTTGCGTGGATGATGGCATTCTTTCCCTAAAAGTGGCTGTCCTTATGCCTACATTTTTCCTCCTTCAGACCATTCTCTCCTTATGGCAGTCAGTGGTGTCTTTTTAGCAATTACTGGAAACATCTCATTTCAATCAGTGACTTCCAAAATCTTTGATTTGGCCTACAAAGACCTTCATCATGGGACTCCAGTTTCTCCAGGTTTACCTTGTTCCCCTCTCTCCCTCACTCCTTCCACTCAATCCATACTGGATATTTACTACCTTCTTGGAAACATCGTATTCTCTGCACATGTTTTCTGCATGATCCTCCCTTACTCAAAATATTTCTTTTCTCCCTTCAAGTCTCAGCTGATGTATCACTTCCTCAAAGAAGCCTTTCTTGAGCATCTGGGACTAGGCTGCATCTCCTTGTGTTCATGGACATGTCTTTCTTGGCACATGTCATCATGTAAGGATTTAGTTAATACCTTCCTTTCCCATCAAAGCACATTGCTCCATATCAGTAGAAACAATGTATCATATTCACTGTTTTATCTACAGGGCTCAGCATGATGCCTAGCATATGGTATGTGCTTGATATTTGACTTTGTGTGTGCCATTTCCTCTACTTAGGATGTCTTCTCTAGCCTTGCAGACCTTGGGCTTTTCCCAGGAAGCTTTATACACCCACCAAAAAGTTAATTACCACCTCCTCCATGCCATCACTTTATTTTATACATGCTTCCAGTGTTGTACTTTTCACATGTTCATTTATTCAGCATTTGGAGTTGACAAATTGGCAGCTTATCAGCCACATTGCTCACAAAATATTTTTAGATCCCCCTCCACATATCAAAATCAGAGGAGATCTCACCATTAAAAAATCAGAAGACATGGCAATACTGAATACATATTCCCAAGAGAGTTACCCGCCTTGAGCAAATCTTCTATTTTCTAGGATATAACAGGTGCTCAATATTGTTGATTAATGGATTGATGGATGCATTAATTGAAAATGATTAACACTTTGCTGTTGATATTTAATTTCAATCAAATTTCAATTTTATGGGATCCACTGTGGAAAACAACTACAGAATATTAAAATCATGATTATCGACTCAAGGACAGTTCTGAAGTATACATGTTCAACACTGAACAAAGTCTTATTTAATCCACAGAGTTGGGTCCAGTGTGGCTTCACTACAAGAAGGTATCCCTTAGCACACCAGTGGAAAATTGTAACTTGAGGGTTTAAAGAATGTCATCATATTGAGAAGGTCTTGAGTTCGATGAACCGAGTATCTTCTAGATAAGAAAATGTGCTGTTCTCGTAACAACAACCAGTCCTGACAGGGGTAGTGTGATTACATGTGCTTCTGAATGAACTGTAATAACCATTGGAAGTATAACTGTCCTTCAAACAGAAAGGTGACAGTGTGGCCATTTGAACACTTCAAAAGATGTTGGTAATACTACACTCTCAGGCTTTGTTGCTTGCAGGACTGATTTTTGATTTCATAATCTGCATGCTTCCAAAAATTACGTAACCTAAAAATATTAATTGCAAGTGTAAAATATAAAAATGGAAAGGTTCTTGTTGGGATGAGCACTGGATATTTTATGTAAGTGATGAATCACGGGAATCTACCCCCAAAACCAAGAGCACACCATATACACTATATGTTAGCCAACTTGACAATAAATTATATTAAAAAAATGGAGAGGGTTATTCTTTTTTAAGCCATGTTCCTTGGGCAACATTTTAAGATGTGGATAGTTCACCACCTCACAATTTGATTATTAATCTTGTAGCTAATATTATAGTTAATTGCTAAAATTCTTTACATTTAGGAAATCTGAAGGGTAGTCTCTTCTGTATTTAAGAAAGTAAATCCTCTAATATGATGTATAGTTTCTTATCTCTAGTGTGTTTGGTTCCTTAATATTGACATAAAGATTGAATTAAAAGTAACAGAAAACCCTAACATTAATGAATATGATAAAGACAAATGTGAATTTTTTCACATATATTGAAGGCAACAGTATAGCACAATGAATGGATAATAGGTATCAAAAACATTTTTGCATGTAGATCAATCTTTTTAATAGATGGAAAATATTCAATAAAGGTTAAGTTACATGTCAAATCATTCAAACTAGAAAGGAAACAACATGTTCTGGCTTATTTATAAATAAAAAAATGTTCAACATAGACAATTTAGATTCAAATCCTCAAGCAAGTAAAAACTTAGAGATTTGTATTTTCTTCTAAAAATCATGTTTTACAAAAGATTTTATGATGTGTTGATATACTATTCTTCTCTCTGCCATGCATTTTTATGTCCTTAAGTGTTCTTGATAAGACAGCATCCTTGATGAGAAAGACAGAAAAGGAGAGAGATTTTTGAAATAAGCACCATTTCTGGTCAAGTATTTATTACATTCTTAGCCCTTCAACATTTCATATAATTAGTCACTGTTTTAACTAACTATTGTTGAAAGCAAGTTGCCCAACTTGGTAAATCATACCAGCAATTAATTCCTTTTTAAACACTCAATGTCATTTGATACAATAATACCATATTTTGAACATTTTTTCTAAGTTATTTACCTCTTTTTCTCTTGGAAATGAGAAATCCAAAACACTTAAATACATATAAAATTTTCCTCCACTGATTTTACCATAGTTAAAAATTATTTTTAAAGTTTTCCACCCATGTGTGTCTTATGAATGTTTTTTTTTTTTAATTTTTTTTTTCAACGTTTTTTATTTATTTTTGGGACAGAGAGAGACAGAGCATGAACGGGGGAGGGGCAGAGAGAGAGGGAGACACAGAATCGGAAACAGGCTCCAGGCTCCGAGCCATCAGCCCAGAGCCGACGCGGGGCTCGAACTCACGGACCGCGAGATCGTGACCTGGCTGAAGTCGGACGCTTAACCGACTGCGCCACCCAGGCGCCCCATGAATGTTTTTTTAATAGAGTGTTCAAAGTATCTAAAAAGTTGTCCTAATGTTGTTCATACAGTTCATTGTTTACAATGACTAGGACAGTAACACATACACTTTGCCATAAGTTATTTTTATAATATTCTTAATTGAACATAAAGTATAATTTCCATTTTATACTGCATCATCTAAAAGGTCAAAATCCTGATCCTATAAAATTGTTTGCATTTACATCATTTCATTGTATTATTGTAACATATTTTTCTAAAAGCAGAATTATTTTTCATTCATCAAGAAGTATAAAATATGGTTATTGTTTTTCTCTGTCTGACTTATTTCATTTAGCATAATACTCTCTAGGTCTACTTATGTTGTCACAAATGGCAAGATCTCATCCTTTTTTATGGCTGAGTAATACTCTATTATATATATAATATTCCACATCTTCTTTATCCATTCATTTATCAGTGGACACTTGGACTGCTTTCCTATGTTGACTATTGTAAATAATGGTTCAATAAACAAAGGGTTGCCTATATCTTTTTGAATTAGTGTTTTTGTTTTCTTTGGGTAAATACCCAGAAGTGGAATTATTGGATCATATTGTATTTTGATTTTTAAATTTTTTCAGGAACCTCCACATTGTTTTCTATAGTTGCTGCATCAATTTATGTTTCCACTAACAGGGCCCTAGGGTTCCTTTTTCTCCACATCCTTGGCAACACTTGTTATTTCTTGTCTTTTTTGTTTTTAGTCACTCTGACAAGTGGAAGATGATATCTCATAGTTTTGATTTGCATTTTCCCTGATGATGAGTGATGTTGAGTGTCTTTTGTCTTTTCATGTGTCTGTTGGCCATCCGTATGTCTTCTTTGGAAAAATGTCCTCTGTCCATTTTTTAATTGGAATATTTGGGGGATTGTGTGTGTGTGTGTGTGTGTGTGTGTGTGTGTGTGTGTTGAGTTGTATAAGTTCTTCATATATTTTGGATATTAACCCATTGTCTGATATATCATTTGCAAATATTTTCTCCCTTTCAGTGGGTTGACTTTTTGTTTTGTTGATGGTTTCCTTTGCTATACAGAAGGTTTTCATTTTGATGTAGTCCCGATAGTTTATTTTTGCTTTTATTTTTCTTGCCTCCGGAAACATACCTAGAAAAATGTTGTTAAGGCCAAAGACAAGATTACTACCTATTCTTTCTTTTAGGAGCTTTATGGTTTCAGGTCTCACATGTAGGTCTTTCACTCATTTTGAGTTGTGTGTGTGTGTGTGTGTATCATGTAAGAAAGTGGCCTAGTTTCATTATTTTGCAGGTAGCGGTCCAGTTTTCCTAGCACCATTTATTGAAAGACTTCTTTTCCCCACTGTATATCCTTGCCCCCGTTGTCATAGATTAATTGACAATGTAAGTATGGCTCTCTATCTTGTTCCATTTATGTATGTCTATTTTTGTGCCAGTACAATACTATTTTGATTACTATAGCTTTGTAGTTTATTTTGAAATCTAGAATTGTGATACCTCTATTTTTGTTCTTCTTTATCAAGATTGCTTTGGCTATTCAGGGTCTTTAAATAAGTCAGACAGAGAAAGACAAATACCTTATAATTTCACTTATATGTGGAATCTAAAAAACAAAAAAAAAACCACAAAAAGCAAAAACAGATCTATAAATACAGAGAACAAACGGTCACTAGAGAGGAAGGGGATGGAGGGATGGACAAAATGGGAGAAGGGGAGTGAGTGAGAGATACAGACTTCCAGTTTAAGTAAGTTATGGTAATAAAAGGTACAGCATAGGTTATATAGTCAATGGTATTATAATAGCATTTCATGGTAACAGATTGTAGCTATACTTGTGGTGAGCATAGCATAACAATAGAGTTGCTGAATCATTATGTTGTATCCCCGAAACACAGAATTTTACAACTATATGTGTGTCAACTATACTCAAATAAAAACCGGAAAAGAATGAGGAAAAAAAAAAACAAAAAGGTATAAAATATATATTTTTAAGTTGTCCTATGAGGAAACACTTTAGTGTTTCCAAGCTCTTACACAGAAATGTGTTCCTGAAAATAACATAATTTTAATCATTGTTATTAATATGCTCTTCTATCAGTAGAAAGATTTGTACAGTTTTGTTTCTCATATTTTTTTAAGTTTATTTATTTTGAGAGAGAGAGAGTGGGCATGTGAGTGGGGAAGGGCAGAGAAAGAGAGAGAGAGAAAGAGAGAGAGAATCCCAAGCAGGCTTCATGAATCACCCAGACGCCCCTTATTTCCCCCATCTTTATTACTCATACTTGGGTCTATACTGAGAGGTGGGAGAAAATGTGATTTTCCATCTCAACATATAGGTTAATTTTTCCACATTTAAATATTGCCCATATAAATTGATTTGCCAAGTTGCCAAGTGTCACAAATATGAAATACAAACAACACTTTGACTACAGACAACTCAGAAAGTTTGTTGAATTAATTAATATTTCTAGGAGTTTGCTTGGCTTAAAAAAATAAAATTATTTTTTCCTTTATAATGACCATAAAGTAGGAGTGTCATAGAACCTAATATTTCTGAAATTTATAACAAAAAAAATCTCTTGGATAACAACATGAAGAAAATAATTAATTGTAGGCACAAGTTTCTTCTTACCTTTCTTTTGGAACACATCTTGGATATTTTAACTGCCCTCTGTCACATTGCACTCTGAGTTCAGATCCTATAATAGAGGACTCATCTGTATATGTATCTCTCCTGCAAAGAAATTCAATATACTCGCCATGGAAAATATATGGTCTGTTGTCAAAACTCCATTTCAGGAGTAAGTTATTATTTTCCATTTCAACAAAAGATAACGTACAAGGCTCTGAAAAATAAAAAGAAGAAAATAATCTTGACACATCTTGGCACTAACAGGAAGCATTGTGGCTTCCTACTCATGATGACCTTAAAATTCCCAGGCATTTGAGTGGCAACTAAGTTAGTTAGAATTAATATTTGAGTTGGAAAATATGTTCAAAGCTCACAGAAAACAGTCTGCCATTTATCTCTGTGGTCCTGGATTTGGCAAAGAAAAAAGTGTATATCCTGCCAGTCACTTAGCTTTATGTCATTAAGATTTTCAAAGATAGCAAATAAATAAAGGTGTTTTTTAATAAAGAGCATTGAGAGTTACTAACAATTATTCAAGTAAGCTTCCTTTTCTTATTTTTTTTTTCCTCAGAAAGCTCAAATAAAATCCCCACGAGACAAAGTATTTGTTTGATTGTTGGATAGATAAGATATTATTGAAATGTAGAAAGAAGCTGGATTCTCAACAATGACTCAAACTCTTATCACCTGATGGCATCCAGAGTGGCTGACAGTTTTCTCTCTTTTAAATTTCCAGTTATTAAGGAATATCAATATTGGATTAAGGTGCTTTAAATTCTAAGCATTGAAAATATTATTGTGTCCTTCCACTAATGCATTAAAACAAAACAAAACAAAAACTTAAAAAAGTTATTAGGAAACCTGATAAATTTCTTTGATTTTTTTTCCTTAATAAAAATATTGATATTTTAAAAATGTCAAGTTATTTTAGAAAATGAAGTTATTTGTGTCCTTATTTGCCTCTTGAATGACCTAGCACTAAACAGTAGACTCTGAGATAGGTTAAAGGTCCAGAATTGTTAATAGAGCATATGAATCATATAATACATTAACAAACTTCTTTATTCAAGATTTCAATATTTGTTGAATCCCTATGTATCTGCTGTTATGCTAGAAGTTCTATAGATAGAATAAAAATGAATAAAGACAATCAGAAAGACTCTAAGAGAGTCTTTGTAGTCACTGAAAAATAGCTTTGAAAATGAGGTCAAATGGCACTATAATTTAAAATGTTGTTCTACAAAATATGAAATTTTAATTAAAACAAGTTAAAAATTAATTCATGGACCTTCTGTTCTCAGCTATGACAGAATAGCCTATATCAGACAAGCACTTATACTAAAACATGGAAAATCTGAAAAGACATAAAGCAAGAATTTCAAGAAATTAGAGAATTCCCAAGCCAGTCAGTTTAGCACTCATGGTGCTAAGATTCTGGTAAAAGCTCATTCAGAAGAATCCAACATTCTAGGGGCATTTTCCTCTTGGAGATTTAGTGATTCTCAGCATGAGCTGAGAGACTGTGTCGAAAATGATCAACAACAAACATAGGGCTAGCAGATCTTTTGGGAATCTAGTGTTGTTGAGGATAGAAAAAATGGAAGTTTAGGTCAGCCATGACAGCCAGGACTTAAAGGGTCAAGACCCAGAGTAATGGGAGGTGCAGAGAATGAACGTGATACTTGGCACGGGTTTTTCCCTTGAAGCATTTGCCTATTCTTGACTTGTGTGAAATGAGAGCATAAAGGGCCAAGCAGAAAGTGTATGGAAAGCTATATTAAACTGTTGGTAGTCTTCCAGTAATATGATAGCCAGTCAAGAAGGAGGAACCTTAGTATGAACACCAAAATTCTTAGCGAAGAACCTTGCAGGGTTACATTCTATGAGTAGAGGCAAACAAAG
This sequence comes from Neofelis nebulosa, assembly GCF_028018385.1. Taxonomy (NCBI): domain Eukaryota; kingdom Metazoa; phylum Chordata; class Mammalia; order Carnivora; family Felidae; genus Neofelis; species Neofelis nebulosa. The sequence goes on from NC_080796.1 coordinate 42,592,624, forward strand.
GATTGAAAATAAGCCTGGAAAAAACTTCACTTCTAATTACATTGAGACCAATTTCCCCTACACTATTATCCAGAAGATGAGATGAGTATTCTCTGGAACAAGATGGCACTGTTGCTTCAAGCTACTAGAAACTTCCATGAATAATATTTGATATTCAATCAATTGTTAATAAAAATAGCAAGAAATTAGGCTAGAAATAGAAATAGGCCTACAGGGGCGCCTGGGTGGCGCAGTCGGTTAAGCGTCCGACTTCAGCCAGGTCACGATCTCGCGGTCCGTGAGTTCGAGCCCCGCGTCAGGCTCTGGGCTGATGGCTCGGAGCCTGGAGCCTGTTTCCGATTCTGTGTCTCCCTCTCTCTCTGCCCCTCCCCCGTTCATGCTCTGTCTCTCTCTGTCCCAAAAATAAAAAAAATTAAAAAAAATTAAAAAAAAAGAAATAGGCCTACAGATGATCCAGATAATGGAATTTTCAGACAAGAACTTGAAATAAGTGGGATTAACATGGTGAAGAAATGGAAGTTATGGTAAAGACTTTCATCAGAGAACTCAAATCTACCCGCACACAAAAGCATAAAGTGGACATTTTAGAAATGCAAAGATATTGAGAGCTTAGTAGATGAATTTAAAGCAGACTGGACATATCTAAAGAAAGGGTTAACGAATTGGAAGATATATCAGTAGAAAATAGCCAAATGGAAACAAAAAAAAAGATAAAAGATACCTCCAAAACCTATGAAAAATATCAAGCCACAGATTCAAGAAGTGCTACCAACTTGAAGAATGAAATGCTCAAAGAAACCCACATCAGGCCCAGCATAAATAACCCACTGAAGATAAAGGGGAGAAGAATGTCAGGACCAGCAGAGGACAAAAAGAAACTTAGTTTCAAAGAAGTACAATTATGAATAACATTAACAAACAAAAACTACAAAAGGCAAAAAAGGATAAAAAGACATCTTTTACAGCACTAAAAGAAAAATGAGGACCAAACTAGACTTCTACCTTTGGCAAAAATAACTCTTCAAAAGGGAAGGAAAATAAAGAAATTTGCAGACAAACAAAAACTGAGAAAATAATAAAAAAAATAATATTTTTCAGGCGTATGGAAAATGATCCCAATCAGAAACAGAGAGAAGCAGGAGAAGATGCGAAACATATCACTGAAAAAACACAAATTTTAAAGAGTATTTTTGAACAACATAATATTCACAGTATCATTGAGACTTAAACTGTAAGGAGAATGAAATGGGTGACGGTAGTACAAACAGTGGGAAGGGTAAATCAAGTCAAGGTGTTCTGGGTCCTGGAGAAGTGGTAAAAGTACTAATTTGTATGCAATTGTAATAAGTCCAGGTTGAATTATGTAATATCTATGATAACACTTAAAGGAAGCCAAGAGGAAATTATAACCAACAAGCTAGTAGAGAGTAAAATGATATGAAAAGAATTGATTTACCCAAAAGAAAGCAAAAAAAAAAAAAAAAAAAAGAAAAAAAAAGAGAGAGAAAAGAATACAGAACACATAGGATATATATCTAGTACAGTAAGATGGTAGCTATAAACCCCAATATATCAGTACTTATATTAATATATAAATAGACTAAATACCATAAAGAGAAAGATTGTCAGACTGAAAAAGTATGCCTTTAAAATTAACTATATATTGCTTATAAGACATACATATTGAAAGTAAGAAACCAAAAAATTGAAAGTTGAAGGATGATAAAAATGTATGCCTTGTAAATACTTGTCAAAAGTGCGCTAGGACAGCTTAAGTAGACTTCAGGCAAAACCAGAAAAAACAAAGCACGGCATAGACAAAGGAAGACTCTCTTAAAGTTTGGCGGGGCCAATACACCAAGGTTTAATATGCTTCAATTTGTGTGTACCTAGAAGAACAGCGTGAAAACACAAAAGCAAAAATTGACAGAACTAAAATAAGAAATGTTTTTAAATGCACAGCGGGAGAGACTTTAACATACTTCCTTTGACAACTGATAGAAAAACAAACAAACACAAATCAGCACAGATATGAATGAACTTAACATGGAAAACAAAATTCAACTGACATGTGCAGCAGCAGTGAATCCGACACTGACGATTATTTATTCATTTATTTCAAAAGAACATGTACCTACCACAAATACAGTAATAAAGTAAGTATCAAATGAAACTCAAAGGATTGATATAATTCAAAGTATGTCTCACTGGTGTTCTATGTAAGTGACGCATGACTAAATTGTACTCCTGAAACTAATATTACACTATATGTTAACTAACTAAAATTTAAATAAATACCTGAAATATTAAAAAAAAAACCTTTAAAAACTAAAAAAAAAAAACCCCAAGTCTTATAAAAAAAAAATGTCTCAAGGGATTTACATTAGACATCAGTAACAAAAGAAAATCCTCCAATGTTCAAAACCTAAAAACCTCAGAGTGCATACAAGATATCAAAATGGATATGGATCAAAATGAATCAAAAAAATATATATAGAGAGAGAGAGAGAGGAGAGAGAGAGAGGGAGACAGAGAGCGCTAGCTGGGGAGGGGCAGATAGAGAGGGAGAGAGAGAATCCCAAGTAGGTTTTTTATTGTCAGCGCGGATCTTGAGCAGGGCTCAATCTCATGACCGTGAGGTCATGACCACAAGATCATGACCTGAGCCATCCAGGAACCCCATGATATCATATATTTTTAAACTGAATGACTGAATGATAATAAAATTCCAAAATGTAAAAACGTGTGAGATAAAGTTAAAGTTGTGCTCAGTAGGAAATTTATATCCTTAAATTCATATATTAGAAAGAAAACAAAGGCTGAAAATCAGTAATTTAAGTATCTATCTAAAAAGCTAAAAGAAGATCTATAGGGGCACCTGGGTAGTTTAGACGGTTAAGCCTCTGACTTAGGCTCAGGCCATGATCTAACCATTCGAGGGTTCGAGCCCTGCGTCGGGATCTGTGCTGATTCTTTGGATTCTGTCTCCCTTTCTCTGCCCCTCCCCTGCTTACATTCTGTCTCTCTCTGTCTCTCAAAAATAAATAAATGTTAACACAATAAAAAAATTAAAAATAAAAATAAGATCTATAAAATAGACTCAAGAAATTAGAAGAGAGGAAATAAGGATAAGAACATAAATTAATAAAATCATAAGCAACATTTGATGATGCAAATATTAGTTGAGAGGCCTAGTAAAAGTTGTAGACCCTTAGTAAGACATGCCAACAAAGAAAGAGATACATATTAATAGCAGTAAAGGCAAAAGACTCACCACTAAAGGCATTAAAAAGAATGTAAAAAGATGTTGTGAACATTATGTCAACAAATTTGACAATTTAGATAGACAAATTCCTAGAAACCGCCCTACCAAAACTGACAGCTGTCATTATCTGTCCTCAAAGAAAACTTGATGCCCAAATGGCATGTTTGATGGATTCTTACAATTACTAAGGAAGAAATAGTACCAATCTTACACAAATTCCAGAGAATTCAAAAAGAAGGAACATACCAATTCACCATATGAAATAAGTAGAAAGTTCATACCAAACCCAAAAGGAAAATACCAGACTGATCTCTCTCATGAAAATAGATGCAAAACTTCTAAGTAAAATATAAGCAAATAAAACCCAACAACATGTAAAAAATCATGATTCATCACAACCAAGTGTGATTTATTAGAGGAATATAATCCCGCTTTTAACAATCAAAAAGAAGCAATTATAATTCTAGGGGGGAAAAGTACTCATATAGTCATTTCAATAGGTATTGTTAAACACTCCCTGAAGATTAAAAGAAATTAGAAAAATAGAAATTAGAGCTTTCTATATTTTTAATTCGATTTTTAAAGACTTTATAACACTGTAAATAAAGATGAATTATTGAAAGTTTTGCTTATGAGTTTGGGAAACAAGATATCCACTACTTCTTCTACTCAGCATTGTACTCAAGTTCAAGCTGGTGAAATAAAATAGCAAATAAGTCAAATATGGACACAAAAAAATTTTCTTTTTATTTAAAGATATGCTTTTTTTTTGACTTCTGAGAATCTTGGTAGATATTGTTACTTCTACTCAGATACTTCACTAATAAGGCATTAACTTGCTTCAACTTTCTATCTTTGTTTCCCCATTGCACTCATGTTTCCTATTATAATCACGCTGAATGATAATTGTTAACACGCTTACCCACACCACTATGACTTAGTCACTGTATAGCCCCATACAACACCAGTATCTGGTATATATTTGTATTTAATAATACTTGTTAGAACCAGCTGGACAATAGTTATTCATGATCTAAAGGAAAGAAGAGGAACTAATGATTGAATAGGTACACTGAAGCACAAATATAGCAAATTAAGCATTATAATAGTGTTATATCAACTAAAAGAGAATAGAAAGTGAAAAAATATGGTTTTTATTTTATTAAATAGTGGGATATTTAGTAGTACATACCTAAACATGATGGTGGTGTGGTCCACACTCCATCTAAGCAATAGGACTCCCTAGACCCTTGAAGGAAATGGTGATCAAAACATCTGTATTCTACTGAAGAACCATTTTCGTAGATGCCTAATGTTGAACTAATCATGACTCCATTTTTAATAAGTGGAGGATATGCACACATTCCTTTGGATTCTGCAAAAATAATTTTAGAAGGATATAATGAATTTCCATATAGTAAGCATCCAATACTTTAATATTGCTATGGAAATAAAATGGCACATTTCATGTAAAAGCATTTTTAAAATAGCTGTCAAATTTCAAATATTGAGAGCATTCTGTAATAACTTAATATCATAAAATTGATTATTGCAAGAATTAGAATCTTATTATAAAATTGAAATACACATTTAAAACTGGCAAAGAATTAACAATCATGATTTTATTTTTCCCTTTTTATGTAGCCAAAAGTGAAAATGTATGAAACCCCATTGAAACCAGGCTTTCTGTATGTATCTTCTTACATTTTTTTTCTTATCAAAAGTAATAGTTCCATGTCCAAGGAGCACAAAGAATCTCCCAGTCTGTATCAGGATCTTTTCTGAGACAATACAAACCCAGCAAACCCCGAGAAGGGCAATGTTTTCCAGAGTTGTTGATTGCTCACATTAGGGTGATCAGTCCCCTGATAGTCTGGGGATATTTATAAGACCTATTAATTTCTCCCCTTATAAAATTGACTTATTGGAATTAAAAGATGTCAGCATAGTCATCTTTTTTAAGTATTTGTGCTTACTGGAAATTAATCAGATCATTACCAATGTTGTATATTAGAAGATGATGATAGTGAGTTGTGTAGGGTCTTTCTTATACTTTGAACCCAAGTAGTGATATTAATCACCTGAGAAATTGTCAGAAAATACTATTATTTTACCTTTTATAATACATAAAGGATATCTCACTTCTCCTCTATTGCACTGTACAGATAATTCAGACAATGGGGTTGATGGAGATAAGTCATATCCTTGTTTACATACAAAATCTATTAAATCTCCATGTAAGACCTTTCCTTCATACTTCCACCTCATCTCTATGTTATTTCTTTTCATGTAATCCACATTAATAGTACATGGCTCTGTAAGAAAAAATGTTCTTTTCAATTATTTACTCATTTGACAAGTATGAAGCTTAATATATTTTTAAAATAAAAATCTGATAGGTATCAGAAGCAATGTTTTATATTTAACATTTACATTATTAAAGCCCCTCAAACATATACATAATAAAATATACATTATATTACTGTCAAATGAATTTATACATTTCTTCTTATTATCATTATATTATAAATTTAAACCACTTAATTTGAACGTTAAAAATATTGTTTAAGCTACAAAAGATGCACTTAAGACTTAAAGGTACATAGAGACTAAAAGTGAAATGATACAAAAAGAAATACGATGCAAATAGAAGTAAAAAAAAAAAAAAGCCAGGGTAGCAATACTTACATTGGACAAAAGAGACTTTATTTTTTTTTTAATTTTTTTAAAAGTTTATTTATTTTTGAGACAGAGGGAGACAGAGCATGAGTGGGGGAGGGGCAGAGAGAGAGAGGGAGACACAGAATCTGAAGCAGGCTCCAGGCTCCAGGCTCTGAGCTGTCAGCACAGAGCCTGATGCTGGGCTCAAACCCACAAACTGTGAGATCATGACCTGAGCCGAAGTTGGACACTCAACCAACTGAGCCACCCAGGCGCCCCAGACAAAAGAGACTTTAAAACAGACTATAACAAGGGACCAAGAAGCATTACATAATGATAAGGAAATTTTTCCAATGAGAACATATAACACTTATAAATATCTATGCACCCCAAAATTGGAGTTCCTAAATGCATAGAGCAAATATTAACAGATATAAAGGAAAAAAGTGACAATAATACATTAGTAGTAGGGGACGTTAACATCCCACTACATTAATGGATAGATCATCCAGGTGTAATATCAATAAGAAAACAGTGTCTTTGAATGAACTTTTAGACCAGAGGGTCATAACACATATCCCTAACACATTTCATCCAGAAACAACACAATACACATTCTTTTCAAGTGCACATGGAACGTTCCCAGGATAGATCACATGTTAAGCCACAAAACAGTATCAATAAATTAAAAAACATTAAAATTATATCACACATCTTTTCTTACAACAACAGTAAGAAACTAGATGTCAGTAACAAAGAAAAAAATGGGGAAAAAAACCCACAAACAGGTGGAGGCTAAACAACATGCTACTACACATCCAATGGATCAATGAAGAAATTAAAGAAGAAAATTTTTTTAAACATGGATATAAATGAAAACAAAAACACAGTGATCCAAAATATTTGGGATGCAGCAAAGCAGTTCTAAGAGGGAAATTTATAGCAATAGAGGTTTACCTCAAGAAACGAAAAAATCGAATAAACAGTATAACCTTACATCCAAAGGAACCAAAAAGAGCCCAAGGTTAGTAGAAAGAAGGAAATAATAAAGACAGCAGAAATAAACAATATAGAGACTAAAAAAAAAAAAAAATAGAAAAGATCAGTGAAACTAGAGGCTGTTTCTTTGAAAAGATAAACCAAATTGATTAGTCTTTAGCCAGACTCTCAAGAAAAAAAGAGACAACAAAAATAAATAAAATTAGAAACAAGAGAAGTAAAAACTTACACCACAGAAATACAAATGATTATAAAAGAATACTACAAAAAATTATATACCAGAAAATTGGACAATCTAGAAGAAATATATAAATTTCTAGAAACATAATCTAAAACCGAATCTGGAAGAAATAGAAAATCTGAGCAGACCAATTAATAGTAACAAAATTGAATTGGTAATTTTAAAAATCCCAAAAAAACAAAAGTCCAGGACCAGATGGCTTCACAGGTGAATTCTATTGAACATTTAAAGAAGAGTTAAAACTTATTTTCCTCAACTATTCCAAAACAGAAGAAGGAAAGCTTCCAAATACATTCAATTAGGCCAGCATCACCATGATACCTGAACCAGACAGACGCTACAAAAAAAAGAGAACTACAGGCTAATATCCCTGATGAACATGGATGAAAAAATCCTCAACAAATTATTAACAAACTGCATTCAACAATACATTAAAAGAATCATTCACCATGATCAAGCAGAATTTATTCTGGAGATGCAAGGATGGTTCAATATTCATAAATCAATCAATATGGTCCACCACATCAAGAAAACAAAGAATAAAAACCATATCGTCATCTCAATAGATGAAGAAAAAGCATATGACAAATGTCAACCCACAGTTAACATCATACTCAATGGTGAAAAACAGAGTTTTTCCTCTCAGACCAAGAACAAGAAGACAACGATGCCCACTCTTGCCACTTTTATTCAACATACCACTTGAACACTCTGGCCACAGCAATTGGATAAAAAAAGGAAATAAAAGGCATCCAAATGGATAAGGAAAAATTTAAACTGTAACTATTTGCAGATGACATAATACTATACACAAAAAACCCTAAAGACCCCACCAAAAAACTATTTAAAATAAAAAAATGAATTCAGTAAAATTATAGAATACAAAATTAATACACAGAATTCAAACGCATTTGTACACAATAATAACAAAGCAGCAAAAAGAGAAAATAAGAAAGTAATTTTAATTTTATTTATAAATATGTCCAAAAGAACAAAATACCTAGGAATATACTTAACCAAGGAGATTAAACCTTTACTCTGAAAACTATAAAACTCTAATGAAAGAAATTGAAGATTACACAAAGAAATGGAAAGACATTCCATGCTCATGGGTTGGAAGAATTAATATTGTTAAAATGTCCATACCAACCCAAGCAATTTATAGATTCAATGCAATAACTATCAAAATACCAATAGCACTTTCCAGAGAACCAGAACAAATAATCCTTAAATTTGTATGGAACCACAAAAGCAAAAGCAATCTTGAGAAAGAAGAACCAAATTGGTGGGATCACAATCTTAGATTTCAAGATATACTACAAAGCTGAAGTAATCAAAATAGCATGGCATGGGACAAAAATAGACACATAGGTCTGTGGAACAGAATAGAGAGTGCAGAAATGCTCATATGGTCAATTAATCTATGGCAAAGGAGGCAAGAATATTACAATGGGAAAAAGTCTTTTCAATAAGTGGTGCTGGGAAAACTGGACAGCTACATGCAAAAGAATGAAACTGGACCACTTTCTTATGCCACATACAAAAATTAACTCAAAATGGATGAAAGATCTAAATGTGAGACCTGAAACCTTAAAGCTCCTAGAAGAAAAGATAGGCAGTAATCTTCTTGACTCTGGCCTTAGTAACATTTTTCTAAATATGTCTCCTGAGGCAAGGGATACAAAAGTGAAAATAAACTATGGGGATTACATCAAAATAAAAAGCTTTTGTGCAGCAACGGAAACCATAAACAACACAAAAAGGCAACTCACTGAATTGGGGAAGATATTTGCAAAGGATATATATGATAATGGGTTAATATCCAAAATATATGAATAAGTTATACAACTCAACACACACACACAGACACACACACACACACACACACCAAATAATCCAATTAAAAAATGGGTAGAGAACTTGAATAGATATTTTTCCAAAGAAGACATATAAATTGTCAACAGACACATAAAAAGATGCTCAACCTCACTCATCATCAGGGAAATGCAAATCAAAACCACAATGAGATAGGGGACCCTGGGTGGCTCAGTTGGTTAAGCATCTGACTTTGGCTCAGGTCACAATCTCATGGTTTGTGAGTTTGAGCCCCAAATGGGGCTCTGTGATGACAGCTCAGAGCCTGGAGCCTGCTTTGGATTCTGTGTCTCCCTCTCTCTCTCTGCCCCTCCCCCCACTTGTGCTCTGTCTCTATCAAAAATAAATAAATGTTAAAAAATATTTTTTAAATAAAAAAACGCACAATGAGATATCACCTCACACTTGTCAGAATGGCTAGAATCAAAAAGAGAGGTAACAAATGTTGGTGCGGATGTAGAAGGGGAAAAAAAAATCACCTCGTGCCCTCTTGATTGAATGTACATTTGTATAGCCACTGTGGTGAACATTGTGGAGGTTCCTCAAAAAATTAAAAATAAAAATACTATATGATCCCATAATTCCACTTCTGCATATTTACCCAAAGAAAATGAAAACACAAACTCAAAAAGATATATGTACCCCTATGTTTATTGCTGCATTATATACAATAGATAAGATATGGAAGCAACACAACTGTCCATATAATGGAATATTACTCAGCCATGAAAAGGATGAAATCATGGGGCACCTGAGTGGCTCAGTCCGTTGAGTGTCCAACTTCAGCTCAGGTCATGGTCTCTTGAGCCCCACGTCAGGCTCTGTGCTAAAAGCTCAGAGCCTGGAGCCTGCTTCAGATTCTGGGTCTTCCCCTCTCTCTGCCCCTCCCATGCTCATGCTCTGTGTCTCTCAATAATAAATAAATGTTTAAAAATTTTTTAAAAAAATAAAAGGATGAAATCATGCCATTTGCAACAATATGGATGGACCTACAGGGTATTAAGCTAAGTGAAATAAGTCAGAGAAAGACAAATACCATATGATTTACTTATATATGGAATCTAAAACGTAAAGCAAACGCATAAACAAACAAAAAGCAGCAACAGAGCCATATATACAGAAAACAAATTGATGGCTGCCAGAAAGGAGTGGGGTATGGGGACTGGCAAAATGTGTGACCCTTCACACATTGTGGGAGATACAGTCTTCCGTTATGGAATTAATAAGTCATGAAGATAAAAAGTACAGCAGAGGGAATGTAGTCAATGGTATTTTAATAGTGTTGTAAGGTGACTGATATTGGCTACATTGGTGGTGAGTGTAACATAACTTATAGACTTGTGGAGTCACCATGTTGTATCCCTCAATGTAAAATTTTGTGCCAACTATACTTCAGTAAAAAGAAAAAAAACCTTTATATATATATATATATATATATATATATATATATATATATATATATATAAAATAATCACTTAGGTTAAGCATGATTTCCTTCCTCTAAATAAAAATCATGACATAGCAAACATATTTACTGTATAATATTTGTGGGACACCTACCACTTGAGATATATCAAAGAACAAAACAAAGATCTCCACCCTCATGGACCTTACCTTCTAAATGGGAGAAACACAAATGAACTAGCAGTAATTAAAATAAATACATGGGTTTTATAATTTGTGGCCATCTTAAAACCACATGTAATAAATTAGATGGGGAATAAGTAGTGGAGGGAGAGGAGGGGCTATCAGAGGGATGGGGTAAAGGAAGTAATTTTTAAGTCAAATGGTTGTGATAAGCCTAAGTAAGAAGTAGTATCGGCACAGACTTGAAGAAGGTCAAGGAGTGAACCATGGCTTTTTCTGAGGCAAGGGCGTTCCAGGAAGAGGAAATAGCCCTGAGGTAAGAGCATACTTGTCTTGTGTGAGGAAGAGCAAGGAAACCAGAGTGGCTGGAGTAGAATGAGACAGGGAAGATCGGCGGGAGGTTGAAGAGGTTCATAATGACTGGAACAATAATTCACAGATGGAAGATTCTGCTCCTTACACCATTTTCCCCATTTGTAGTGAGAGTACTTGCAGTTTCTGAGGACAAATAAGATGTACAGAACTCTGCCCTCTTGCCCTGATGACAATAAATGGTCTTCATTCCGTATCTGCTTTGACTTATGAGCACCAAGTCTGTGTGTCTCGAGACAATTGTTCCAGATGGAATGACAGATTTCCTTAAACCTTGTTATTCCTTATGAGGTTGTTTCATTACTAGATTTTCCATTGCTATTTCCATTTAGTCTCCATCCTCAGAGATGACTGTACTTCCATTCAATGCATTATCAATCACATCATCAAAGCCTTAATATCAAAAACTTTTATAAAAATAGGAAAGCAATAGAAAAGCTACAGGTAGGGGTACCTGGGTGGCTCAGTCGGTTAAGTGTACAGCTTCAGCTCAGGTCATGTACTTGTGGTTCGTGAGTTCGAGCCCCGCATCAGGCTCTGTGCTGACAGCTCGGAGCCTTGAGCCAGCTTTGGATTCTGTGTCTCCCCCTCCCCACCACCCCACTCGTGCTCTGTCTCTCTCTCTCTCAAAAATAAATAAAAAACATTTAAAACATTTAAAAAATTATAAAAAAGAAAAGCCATAGGTAGACATATCTGAATTTGCATGAGAACAGTAGCTTAAGAATGATTTGGAACAGAGAAACCACAAAGGAGATGTGGAAAGAGCTTACAATTTAAAATTTAAACTCATATATATGAAAACAGTATAAAGAAAAGGAAAATAAAAATGGTTGCAATATACATTGTTATATCTTGCATCATTGTCAAGTGAATAATATAATTTATACTAATAAAACTTTTATTACAAGTATAAAAAAATCAAGGTCATTGGAAAAAAAAAAGCAACCTGTGGCCAGCCACTAGAAAATTGACAAATGCTCAATTGAGTAATACTTAAATAACCAAATCAAATAAATAAACTCAATTTATTAATACTTAAATAAACCAAATTAAAATAATTTTAATTGTTGGATTAACAATTTGTGAAGATTAAAATAATCAAGTTGACAAAGATTAAGAAAAATGCTACTTTGATTCACTGATGGTAGGGTCATAAATCAGATTAACTTTCTCAAGGACAATTTGACAATTCACAGAAAAATAATTAAAATTCCAAATTTCTTTCATCCAAAGTTCTCCTTCAGAAAATCTGAAAAAAAAAAAGCTAAAACAAAATAAGACATGTGAAAGAAACATACTTAATTCTAAAAATCAAAAACTAAAGTGTTTTCTAAGCGTGCAAACATTTAGTACAAAAAAATGTACTGTTTGGAATATAAAAATGTTGAAACCACACTAAACTTCCATTAAAAGTGATTAATTTAATTATGGCATATCTGCATTATAGAATACTATGCATCAATTAAAATGTATATTGTACAAATATATCAAACCACATTCATAATATAGTTTGTGGGGAAAAAACAAGTTACATAGCCTCTCATGATAGCATATATTTTTTATAAATATGCGTTGCATGTGTGTGTGTGTGTGTGTGTGTATGTGTATGAAAAGGCTTAGAAAACCATTATCTAAGTAATTAACAGCTTTTGTTTCCTCCTAAGTTACTGATATTTTCTGTTTTCTTCTAGTTGCTTCTATATACTTATTTTTTTAGTAAATAACAATGATTTACATTTATAGTTTGAAAGGCTAACATTTTTAATTAAATTACTATTTTATTTTAACTTATAGAAAGTTTATGATACCATTACCTATTTGTAGAAGTCACAATGTAAGAAGTTCATTGCAACTGTAGTGACCAATTACACTCCTTTAAATATAATTTTGACTAGCAATGTCAAAAATGAGGCAAATATATAGGCTTGAAGTGAAAGGTGAATATTAGTTTCTGAAAGTTATCTCAATTTAGATAATTATTTAGATAGCTGCCTTAATTCTCCATTTGACACATTGTTAACTATATACCATGTCTTAATGCAAAATATATTTACAGTAATTACAAGCATGTCTTTATTTGCTCAGCAAAATAAAAGAAAGGTGATCATTCAAGGGAGGAATTGATAGCCAAGAAAGCTATTAACAATATGCTCTAGCAAGGAAGGAACTGGATTGATTATCCTCTCCAAATGACATTCTGGGGACAATATAGGAGAGATGCTGATGATCCTAGTAAGGGAAAATTTCAGTTCAGAGAAAGATGACACGAAATGTAACCAGTCACAAAAATGTGAATATATTTAATGCCACTGAAATGCACATTTACAAATGCCTAAGATGGTAAAGTTTTATTGTTCATATTTTACCACAATTTTTAAAAAGTAACAGGTAATAACTAGTGGAGTTTTAGACCCTGTGATATTAGATTTTCTGCTTACAGAAAAGCGAAGGGATATTGGGATCAGCACTGGGTGTTGTATGGAAGCCAGTTTGACAATAAGTCATATTTAAAAAAATAAAATAAAAACCTCCTAAAAAAAGAGAGAGAAAGAAACATTTGGGAAAAAGTTTATACAAAATTCATCTTTTCCATGCCATAAAACGTGTAAAAATCACATAAAAATAGACACATAATCATAAAAGAAATTCAACGTGTTCTGTTATAAACGGAATAAGTTCCAGGGATCTAATGTACATAATGGTGACTATAGTCAATAGTATTATTTTGATTCTGGAATGTTGCCAGGAGAGTAGATCTTCATAATGATAAGAACGACAAAAAATGGTGATTATGTGAGGTGAAGGAAATGTTAACTAACCTTATTGTGGTAAACATTTCAAAATACATATGTGCATCAACTCACTGCATTGTACACCTTAAATTTACACAATGTTATATGTCAATTGCATCTCTTTATTTAAAAAAAAACACAATGTGTTCTCTATCTTACCTAAGCAAACAGGTGGGGGTGACCATCTTCCTTGTTCACAACGAGATATTTTTGCCCCACTCAATAAGTAGTATTCATTGCATCTATATTCCACAGAGGATCCTGTTGTGTAGCTTGCTAGTAATCCATCAACAACAGCCCCATTTATTACAGCAGGTGGAGGCTTACAATTCTCATTATTTTCTAAGGAAAGTGGTTATTTTAAAATTAATATGAACTTATAACAACATAATGATATCATAAAGTTACCATACTCTAGTTCTTCAATATTTAGGACAATTGATTCAGGACAATTGATTTCTAAATTCTCCAGAAATGAGAAAAATGCTATTCAACTCAAATATTTTAAAAATTTACTATGTAAGAATAAACAGCAAATGTTTCACCTAAGAACACATATGCATATTTGTCACTTTTTTTGCTTATGAATGAATCATAATAGAGATATTCTTAAAATGTATGGAAAGGTAAACAATAACCCAAATATTATCGTCAGTTTTTTTTATCGTTTATTTTTTCTATTCTCATTCCCTTCATCTCAGATCTCAGTCAATCCGTGGATGAGATTTTCTACTTTTTCTCTCCCTTTAGTTTTTTTCTTATCTGCTGATTTGTTTAGCATCCTTCATAGCTTTTCTCTTATGCAATAAATATCTTAAATAAACATGTTTGTGGAGATCTTTCTAGGAGAGCTCGAGAAATGAGAAGGATGACAGGAAGGGTAGCACCTAGGAGTGGCAGTATAGCCTGCTTGTGCGTATCAGCAAAACAAAAGACCAGAGACATGTCTCAGAAGGATGTAGGGCTCAGACTGGCCGGATGCATAAGTAATATCAGAAGGACTGACTCAAAGTCAGTAACAGAGTGCTCTAATATAACTTTGCAGGACATAAAGGGAGAGGAAGTAGATCATGATCATGGCCAGTCACCCAACCCAACATGCCCTTATTTACTTCTCTAATGAAGCACACTGTTACTTATGTAATTTCATATAAAGCTCAGAAATCATGGTATAAAATAGGTCAGATAACAGTGCTTAGCACTAATGGACATTCAAAAATCTTTTTTAGTTTCCCAATTCTTTATACTGGGTCAAATTCTATGGATGGCTGCACACACGCGAAAACGGTAGTAGAGTAGGTGCAGTAGTAGGCAGTAGTGTCTTGCTATAAGTGTGTGGGTTAAATAAGGAGAGTGAAAAATTGTACGGAATTGGCTTAGCTGTTGATGGTAAATATAGCATACATACCAACGCACTCAGGAGGACGTGTCCAGTTTCCACGTTTACAAGTTATTTCTTTTGATCCACGGAGATGATACCCGCTTTTACATTCGTATGCCACTGTATCCCCATTGTAGTAAATCGTAGAGTGTGGGTTTGCCCTGCCATTCTCAATGAAAGGTGGGTCCTCACAGGCTATCTTCTCCTTTTGTTCTGCAAAGAAACAAATGAAAGGAAAGAGACCGTTTAGCTACACATGCAAACCTCATTTTAGGGAAAGCTTATTCAAGGTGTTGCTAACCAATGCATTTTGGAGGTTCTGTCCATTTTCCATTTCCACAACGTATTTCTTCTGATCCCTGTATCTCAAAATTAATTTCACATTCTACATGAACTACTTCTCCATGACGATAAGTTGTTGAATGTGTTTGGATTTTGGAGTTTAGTGGCAGAGGTGGTGGAGGACATCGGTTTCTTCTTCCTTATAAAAAACATCACCATATTTAGTCATATAGTTACGAAAATAATAGGTAGATTTAATAAACACATTCATTGAGCCAAGTACCATAGGAAGTAGTGAAGACAGACCCTAGGTCACCCCCTTGATCTCCACTTTTGATGTGTTTTTTGTTCACTTCCTTGTGTGATACCCCTCCCCACTGAGCAGGAACTGTGACTTCCTTCTGACCAATAGAACGTGGCAAAGACAAGGGGATGTATGTGATTATGTATGTATAATATGCAACATACTACTGTAAGGCCATTCTTGTCGAGAGACTCTCTCCCTGCTGATTTTGATTAAAAGCACACTCCCACATTGTGAGCTTCCAAATGGGGAGACGACAAGGCCAGGAGCAGAAGGCTGACTCCAGCAGGCAGCTGGGAAGAAATTGAGGCTCCCAGCTCAGCAGTATGCAAAGCACTCAATGCTGTCAACAACCACAATGAGTTTGAAAGCAGATTCTTCCCCAGTCAAGCCTCAGATGAGACCAAAGCCCCAGCTGACACTTTAATAGCAGTTTTGTTAGACAAAGATGCAGAGGATCCAGATAAGCTATTCCCAGACTCCCGACCTACAGAAATTATGAAATAATACAAATGTGTTGTTTTAAGCTGCTAAATTTGTAATAGTGGTGTTATACACCAATAGAAAACTATAAAAGCAAGTAAATTAAACAGCATTCATTATCTCCTTTATTCCTAAAGTAACTTTATTAAGCAGGGACAATTATTTCTCTCATATAGATAAACTAAAGCTTCTGAAGTCAGTATATTAACTATTAACTTGTGGATCTGTTCTTGTACCATGTCTATATGAATTAAATAAAATCTTCTTAACTATTCTAAAATGCAGACTGTATTAATTTCCTATTGCTGTTGGGACAAATTATCACACTTAAGTGGCTTAAAATAGCACAAGTTTATTCTTTACAGTTTTGGAAGGCAAAGCCCAGAACCAGTTTCACTGGTCTAAAATCAAAACATCAGGAAAGCTTCATTCCTTCTAGAAACTTTAGGAGAGAATCAGCTTCTTTGCCTTTTTAAACTTCTGTAGGCTGAACGCATTCCTAGGCACACGACCTTTCCTCCTATTACTCCAACTTCTTGCTTCCACTGTCACATCTCTATTCCTCTTCTGTAGTCAAATTTCCCTCTGCCTCCCTCTTGGGATTACATTTAGGGCCCACATGGATAATCCCAGAAATTATTCCTACCTCAAGATCCTTAATTTTATCACATGTGCAAAGTCCCTTTTTATAAATGAGGTAACATTCACTGGCTCCAGAGATTAGGATATAATTTATTATTATTCAGCCAACTGCACTGCCTACCTTACATCTAATGACTATTTACTAGAGAAAATAACATGGCATGCTGGCATGCTGACTAATTTGGATGGGGGGAGGGGGTTGGGCATAATGTAGGTTTGCCATTTATTTCTCAAATAACATGCGGCAGGTAATTTGCTAACAATCTTCCTCTCTACTGTTAGACCAAGGTTCTTGAGCAGGACTGGAAAATTAAAAACAAAAACACTGAAGTTATCATTTGGTGCATTTAAAGAATTAGGATCCTTCTGGGCAGTCCCATCTCATACCTCTGGTCATCTCCCCCTTTCACTCTTTCTAGCTTCACCCCCTCTTCCAAGTTCCACTTTCCTGTCTTCCTCCTGCCTGTCAATAATGGCATTATTTTCTATATTACAGAGAAAATAGAGGCTATCAAGACCTTTACTTCTCCCCATCTCTCCCAATCCTGAAACTCCTACTTACCTTTCAGTTCCAATACTATCCAACACCTCCAAAAATGCTATCGCACCCCATACCTCAAAATCTTCAATGTTTGTTCAAATACTTTATACCTGACTTTATTATATTTGTCACATTGTATCAATGTGTTCATTTTCAAATGAACAACTTTCAAATCTGTTCCCTCTGCTAGGCTAGGATCTCTTTCATATCTCATTGTAGGTACATTTAAATGACTGTTGGATTGTTGCCTTCCAACAGGTGATCATACTATCTTCTTGGACATGTCCAGTGATAGAAATTTACCCCATGGATTACATTTTACAATAGCTCTTACTAGAGGATCATATTTTTCATTTTTACTCTGGTTAATATTCTGTTGATTTTTCTATTCTTTACCCCCAGTGTTCTGAAGACTGTATTTTCATATCAAGAAATATGTAGCCAGATAAGAAAGAAATCCTCACAAAGCTGCCAGCTTGGAATAATTGAATCTAGTAATTCTCAAAAAGAAAATTTATTCATTGTTATAAGATATTTAAATTTATAATAAGAGAGTTTAAAAGTTATAACCACTCTACAAACTAATGCAAAATTTAAGATTTCTTCAAATTTAAATGTATTAAATATTGGTGAAAATAGCGCTGATTTAAAAGACCATATTTATCTTAAAAGATAGGACTCAGGACAAGGATTAGATATCATCAGAAACATATTTTTTCATAAAAATTAAAGCTGATTTGGGATGAGCACTGGGTGTTGTATGGAAACCAATTTGACAATAAATTTCATATATTAAAAAAAATTAAAGCTGATTAAGACATGATATTTTATTTGTATGAGTATGAAATTTTTAAAATTACCTTCACATACAGGAGATTCTGGATACCAACCAAAGTTATAGCACTGAATTAAATCAGATCCACTTAGATAATAATTTTCATGACAGAAAAACTGAACTACATCTCCTTCTTCATAAGTTTGCTTTATAGGATGAAAATAACCATTTTCTATTAATCTTAAAGAAGAGCACTTTAATTCTAAAAATGAAAGAACGACATAAAATACAAAAGCAAGTGTCATTTTTTCTGTTGAACAAAATTCATCTATTTATATATCATATCTGGGATAGAAATTAGTAAATTTGCCATATTTTGTAATACATATAAAAGCTTGTCAATTCCTATATTTATGAAATATCATTAGGCTTATGTTAATTTAATTATCTGAGCTAAAAGAAATTCTGCTATTTGAGAGCTTTATATTTATTTTTTAATTTTTTTTTTAATTATTTTTTTTTCCTGTGTGGAGGCTTGACTTTCAACAGACCTCAGCGAGGGAGCTACGTATGAAACCCCTGAGAGCTCTAACTGATCAAAGCCTATGATCGACATAATTAAAACCAGAAGCAATGAAACATAATCAGGGTGACAATTTATATACATTTCCATATAAGAGAAAGTTTTTAAATGAGACCAGATCATCTTTAAAATGAGAACGTACTGGTACATCTTGGTGTAAGAGACCATCCATATGTGCGACATTCTACCTCCTCTGCCTTCCTTCCTCCAGCTGTATAGTAGCCAGCAGTGCATTCGTATTGTACTCTGTCCTTCACCTGGAATGTTTTCTGCGTTGTGGAATAATTTCCATGATGTAATTCAGGGACCAAACATGTTTCTAAAAAAAAAATCAACGTTATTTATTTTATGAATTTTATCATTAAAACAATAATATTAAAAAGAAATCTCAAAATGTATTTTCACAAAATCTTGAGCATATTTGGTGGAATCATCTTTGGCAAAATTGAAAAACAGCCAGTTTGCCTTTGTCTCTTTATTCCCTTTTTTTTTTTAAATACACCTTGTGTGTTAATGTACCAGTCTTCTACTCTTTTTTCTAAAAAAAAAAAAAAATATTTTGAGAGAGAGAGACAGATCTGCACAGGCACAGGAGGGGCAGAGAGACAGAGACAGAGAGAGAGAGAGACACAGAGAGAATCCTAAGCACATTCTGTGCCATCAGCACAGAGCCTGATGCGGGGCTCAATCTCACCAACCATGAGATCATGACCTGAGCCAAAACCAAGAGCTGGTTGCTTAACCAACTGAGCCACCCAGGCACCCCCTCTATTCTTAAAATTCTACTCTAGTGTAGTTGAAAAAAGGCCACAATTCAACTAAAGGCTTGTTCAGTAACAATTTTTTGATTATGTGCCATCTGAGGATTTGTACAGTTTAAGCAACTGACAACATGTTAACAAAGTATGTCTATTCAAGTTACTGGATTATTTTAAGTGTATCCGATATGCATCTGCCAATCAAATCATGGGCATTATCTTGAATTCTTCTTTAATAAGGGAAATAGGAATTTACATATGTTGCAAGGAACAGGTTTAAGGTTTTTTAATTTTATTCCATTTCATTCTTTTCTTTATTAGTATAAAGTAGGAACTGCTTCCACCTTTTGGCTGTTGTGAAAAACTGCTGCTGGGACCCAACATTGGTGTAGACTGAGTTCCTGCTTTCAATTCCTTTGGGTATATACCTAGAAGTGGAATTACTGGATCGTATGATAATTCTATGTTTAACTTTTAGAGGAATTGTCACCAATCCACATGTCCATCAGTGGATAAATGGACAAACAAAATGCTATATATATATATATATATATATATATATATATATATATATATAAAATATTAGAATGTTATATATATACATATATACATATATATATAACAGAATATTATTCCATCATAAAAAGAAATTAACTCTGATACATGCTAAAACATAAATGAACCTTGAATACATTGTGCTAAGTGAAATAAGCCAGACACAAAAGAACAGTATTGCATGGCTCCTCTTATACAAAGTTTCTAAAATGAGGAAATAGAGACAGAAAATAGAAGTTACCAGGTACTGGGGTATGGTGGGGGGTGTAGGGGATTATTAAAGGTAGAGAGTTTCTCTTCGGTTTGATGAAAAAGTTTTGGAAACAGTGGTGATGGTGATGACAACATTGTGAATGTACATAATGCTACTGAATTGTACACTTAAAAACAGTTGAAATTGTAAAGTTCATGTGATGCGTATTTTGCCACAACTAAAAAACAAGATGAGGGCTGCCAACGGTTTGAGGGAAGAAAAAATGGATGAATAGGTGGAAAACAGGGGGCTCTTAGGCACTGAAACTATTCTGCATGACACCTTACTGGTAGATATGTATCCTTAGACACTGGACAAAACCCATAGCATGTGTAACACAAAGAATGAACCCTAATGTAAAGTATGAATTTGGTTATACATTGGCTCATCAATTGCAACAGATACGCCTCACTCAATGCAAGATGTTAATAATAGGGGAAACTGTATGTGGCCAAGGGCAGGAAAGGGTATATGGGAACTCTCTGTACTAGCTGATCAATATTTCTGCAAATCTAAAACTGCTCTAAAAATAAAAGTCTATTAATATCAAAACAAATAAGTAGGAGCTACTGGAGTAGGTATGTTTTAGGAGTTGAGAACCCCTGGGTTAGGAAAACACCTAGCACTTCAGAAAAACAATATAATACCAACTTCTTGCATTTGCAGACATGATGAAAAATAAATTCTATTAAATAAAAATGCCTATCAATATAAGAAAGTACTAGCCTCACTGTCCCTTTTCTTCGGTTTTAGGAAATGGTTCTTAAACACATACCATGTTCCTTCCTGCAGGTAGGTTGAGAAGACCATCCATCAGCAAGACATTGAACCACTTCTTCATCCTTCCCTCCAGTAGTTTTATATCCTGAATTACAACTATAACGCATGTTCTCTTGAATTTTGTACCATAATTTTACATCAGAGATGTAACCATTTGTCAGCTCGGGCTTAGTGCATTTTTCTATGGGAAAAAAAATTCTTTGTTTAACTTGGTGAACTTAAGTTTGTCTTTTACTTAGCTGTAAAAATAAGGCAAAGGTTTAATATTATTCTTGGAATTTATTTATTATTATTATTATTTTAATGTTTATGTATTTTTTAGAGGGAGACAGACAGAAAGAGGGTGAGCAGGGGAGGGGCAGAGAGAGAGGGAGACACAGAATCCAAAGCAGGCTCCAGGCTCTGAGCTGTCAGCACAGAGCCCGACACAAGGCTCAAACTCATGAAGAGTGAGATCATGACCTCAGCTGAAGTCAGATGCTTAACCAACTGAGCCACTCAGGTGCCCCTATTATTCTTGGAATTTAAAGAATGAAGAACAAATTTCACTCCCAAATTCCTTAATTTTGGAAATATCCTGCATGTTCTGTAACAAACTTCAAAAATCGATTCAACTTCATACTGACATTCTTTGTATTTATTAACTTCAAATTTTATAGTGACACCCACACCTATCACATCTACTTTTAGAAAATTTAACAGCGCTCTTCCACTAACTAATTGTCATTAATGGCAAGTAGAAGGAATTTCATTTGAATTTACTTCCTAATATTTTAAGTCCACTGTGTTTGACAATTTTTAACACTGTGTAACAAAAGCACATACCGACTTTCTAAATGAAAGAGATTCATCTAAAACCTCTACTCTGCAAAACAGAGCTTAGAGAATTCTTTGTTTGAGAGAGATCACCTGATCTGATGGAAGCTAATTAATAGTTTGACTATAGGGTAGCCTGGCATTAAATAATGAGACAGATCCATCAGATTTATTTTTCCTAAATTTGAACTCAAAATTCAGAAAACACATTTTTTAATGGATAGTATGGGAGAAGAAGTTGGCACACAAAGGAGGGATGAGTCTTTCAAAGGATAAAACACTACAGTAACAATCTTACTCTTCTTCCTATGGCCAGTGACAAGCATTTTTTTCTGGCTTCCTATGCACATTATCTGTGTAAGTGCCTCACTCCTTAAAGTAACTTATTTGTATCTCTGTTTCTGGCAGTATGATAACACCAATTTCAATAAATGTTTTTATTCTCTTCACAGGGTATTACTGAAAATAAAGACAATAGCATTTTAATAAGAAACATTATTTATGGAATTTCAGAATATGCTTTCATTTTGTAACAGAGACCCTGGACCAGTAATTTTGTTCTTAATCTACCAAAACTTTTCACCACCAGCCAGGTTTTATTGGACCCTTACAGACTACTCTCTTCACATATTATACATATTTTGTGGACACAGGCCACCAACTCACTGAAGCATCGTGGTTCTGGAGACCAGCCCTCTTGGGTACATGTGATTCGTTCCTCTTGTTTTCCAGTTGCAGTTGAATAACCAGCCAAGCAGGAAAATGACAATTTTTCATTTATTCTCATTGGAAAGTAATAGCTTTTAAAAGGATAGTAATATTGGGCAATCCTTCCATTTTCCACACTAGGAAAGCCACAGGGTTTCTCTGAAATGAGTAAATATCAAGATGAAAACTGAAAAACATACCTAAAACCATGAAACCAAATGGCAATACTTTTTTTTTGGGGGGGGGGGGAGGAGGAGGAGGGGAGGGACAGAGGGAGAGAATCCTAGGCAGGCTCCACGTTCAGGTGCGGGGCTCCATCCTACAACCATGAGATCATGACCTGAGCCGAAATCAAGAGTCAGATGCTTGACTGACGGAGCCACCCAGGCACCCCAACATTTCTAAATTCGAAATGTTTACAGCCACTTTAACTAGTACTTCTTTTTATTAACTAAAATTTTAAGGCACTTCTGTGACAATTTTTTCAATCAGAATTAATCTGCTTGTAATCCCAATACCCAACAGTAAGAAGAAAATTGGTTAGGCCACTTCCTCAGGGAAGCTTTCCCTAGCTTTGTAAAACAACACTCACTAACAGAAATATAATGCAAGCCACATATGTAATTTCAAAATCTCTAGTAGTCACGTTAACAAATGGAACAATTGAAGTTAATTTTAATAATAGGCATTATTTGACCCCTTCAAATATTAAAATTATTTTTCATTATTTTTTTTCCTACTAAGTCTGAACTTCAGTGCATATTTACACTTACAGCACATCCCAGTGTGGACTCACCACATTTCAATAGCTGTATGTGGCTAGTAGTCACTATCCTGGACAGCAGAGTTCTAGAATAGGTGAAGTTCTGCTTAGGATTTGCAAACGTACAGAATTTTTAAATGAATGGCTTTTTTTTAAATTTAGAATGAAAAAGACAACCCATTAAAAATAAATAAAAGATTTGAGCAAGAGATTTACAAAACAGGATATGTAAATGGTCACAGACCTAGTAAAAAGTACTCAACTATCTTTGGCGATATTAAAGCAAAATATGCACATACCATATTTAAAAAGCATTCATCCCTTATGAACATTGATGCAAACATTCTCAACAAAATAGCAGCAAAGAGAATTCAGCAGCGTATTAAAAGGACCAATGAGCATGTGGGCTTTATTCCTGGAATGCAAGGATCATTCAACATACAAAAATCCATCAATGTAATACACCACATCAACAACATGAAAGAAGAAAGAAAAAAAGTATTTATCTGTGCACCCAAAGACATTTTAGAGAATGTTCGTAGCAGCATTATTGGTGTAGTCCCAAACTGGAAACAATCCAAATGTCCATTCATGGTGGAAAAGTTAAACATATTTTAGACTATGCATTCAATGAAATGGTATATAGCAACACAAGTGGTGAATTCTGAATGGTGACTCTCACAAACATATTATTGAGTGACAGATGCCTGTCACACATAAGTAAATATTATATGTACTTACATAATATTTTTATCGAGGTATAATTGATATACAACATATTAGTTTTTGGCATACAGTATAATGATTACACATATATATTTGTATATATTGCAAAATGATCTCACAAGAAATATAGTTAACATCCATCACCACACAGGTACAAATTCTTTTCCTTGTGATGAGCACTTTCAAGATCTACTCTCTTAGCAACTTTAAAATATAAAATATAATATTATTAACACACATGTGAATATATATATGCCAGAGAAATTATAACAAAGAAATAGGGTGATTATATGGATAGCATTTATTTCAGAGTTATTTGTGGTTAGAAGCAAATTAGAGGTAACTATGTGTCCATCACTAGGAAGATGGATAAGTAAAATTTATGAAACACTATGTAGCAGTAGCAACAAAATAGATTGAGCAACATGGAAATGTTTAAATGATAGCAAGTAAAACAAACCAGTAAGGAGAGAAAATCTATGGCAAGCTTTTATGTGAATGTCAAGCACATACACAAAAGCAGACATAGTTCAGAAAGATGGTTACATATTTAAGAATATATCAAACACATTATAGTGGCTCTCAGTTTGACGCTAGGGGAAATGGAGTTTGGGATCAGGGATAAAGGGAAGAAATATATAAATAGAGCAAAAGTGGCACCTTTCATAGGCCAATGATGATTGCATGCTATGAAATCAGTTATTGCCTGTTAGGTTTCCAGTGGGGGTGACCATGAGACTGTGGTCCCTGTCTTCAGGCAGGTTATTTTTCTGTTTGCTTGGGAGAAAGAAGATTGTGACCATGTAAACATTAGGAAATTATCTAGAAAATGCAATGTCTTCATGATATAGATAATAGAGAACTGTATCAGCTGGCTTTTCTCTCTTTAGACAGAAAAATGAAACCAAAGGAAACTATTCCTAAAAAATAATTTTATTGTAGAATTAAATGTATCGAATAAAATGAATTCTATTTATTTCACTTTTACTGTTTTAATAGCAGACTTTTTTGGGGTACACAATTTGTAGTAAACTCTTCACCTAAAAGGCAATTATAATCTGTAAGATATTTTATTTCAACAAATTCCCTAAGGTGTTTATTTTAGAAAAGCCTTATTGCTGTGGTTTCCCATTTTGTATATTCACTCTGCTGACACCTAATGACCCGTCTGGTTTCTTATCCCTACAGCTTAATTATTTCTAAATAATCCACACTTGTACACTGCCTACCTCACATTCGCTAATTCACACACTGGAAAGTCTGGCGATGAAGATTTCTGAGTCAGGGAGTCAACAGATATTGGTTTGTCTGGACACTCTTGATTTGCAACCGTTGTCCCACATAATTATTAATAGAGCTCCCTCTCACTCTCAAAAGTATCCTTGTCTGTGTAATCAATTACATGGTCCTCCTGATCATAACTTAAAGATTTAAGCCAATAAATAAATTAGGGTAAAAATCAAAGGGTGAAGAGTCAAAAATCTTGATGATTTATGGCTTTTTTTTTCTTTTCAAATTTCCCACATTAACATCTCACTTTATGAACAGAGAATTAAATTTGTACAAGCTTTGCAGTGTTATGAATCAATTCAATTATGAAGTTAGAATTAAGATTAACATATGACTTCTAAATGGTGGTACTGTTAGCCTGAAAACCCTTTGAGGTATTTAGATCCTAATCTCCTATGCCCTAAAACCTAGAGATACAAAGCAGGATTTTGTTTTGTCTTGTTTTGTTTTTCTAAATACTACAAAATACTAAATACTACAAAAATACTTACTAGTTATGCCCAAAGGAAAAATAAATCTGCCTAACTATAACAAATTCTATTTATAAGAACTGTGCTTTTATAAAGTTGATACACAAAAATGAAAGACTATATTAAAAGTTCAAGTTAAGTGGATGTTAGAATTTCCCTTCATGGTTTTTAGGGAATAAGAGTATTAAAAATTCAATTTACCTTCTGCAT
Organism: Neofelis nebulosa; assembly: GCF_028018385.1. Taxonomy (NCBI): domain Eukaryota; kingdom Metazoa; phylum Chordata; class Mammalia; order Carnivora; family Felidae; genus Neofelis; species Neofelis nebulosa. Next base: position 42,618,739 of record NC_080796.1, read on the forward strand.
AGAGTTCTCCTGAGATGATTAATACGATGATAAAAGCCAAGTCTTTCGACCTCATCTTCAGTGGTGTGCCCCAGAAAGATTGTAACAATTGTAAAGCACTAGGGACTCCTCATTAAGTACACAATACTTTGCCTGAAGAAAAAGTTAATTATTTACAACATCTGTCTAAGTCTCTTTGTAACAAGACATATCTTTCATTTAAACCATTTTTGGAATAATGTTAAAATAACACAACTATGTTAATTGACAGAATTTTTGGTGCCAGAGTCCAATAAGGGCGTGATCACCTATAAGGGCAACAAGAGCGGCAGCATAAATAATTAACTCAGACTGCATAAAAAACAAGGTAAATTTTCAACTTCAATTCTCTATTGTAAGTCCATGGAGTAAAGTTCACCTGTGGCCATTGATTTCTCTACCACCATTGATCAAAAGGAGAGATGAACTTAGAAACATGAGATAATGATACCTGATGTAAAAATACAGTGCTGTCTAGGTTGCACTGCTGGAAGAGAAAAATGACCTTAATTGTGTCAAGCAATGATATCATAATATTATAGTAAGATCTAATGTTTAGAGTGTTTGTATTCTGTGGCAGGTGATGGAATTAGCACTGTGCTATATTATCATTCATTGATAAAAAATGTTTGGTGTGACCACTATGTACGGGTCATGTTCTAATCTTGGGTATATAGCAGTGAAAAAAAAAAGATTAAAATTATAGTCTTCATGGAGTTTACATTTTCATGGGTTTTAATCTAAATAACAAAGTAAGATGGGGAGATAAGAGCTGTTATTATTTTAATTTATGTAACTTTTTATTAAAATATATTAAGGGAAAACGCACACAAATAATCAGAGCACAGAACATGAATTCTCACCAACTGAACCCATTTCAAAATAAGAAATAGAAAATACCAGCACCTCAGAAGTCACTAAATATGCCCATCCCGATATGAAACACTACTTTTTTTAAAGAAATCACATTGTTTGTTTGTTTGTTTATTTATTTAATATAATTTATTGTCAAATTGGCTAACATACAGTGCGTAAAGCGTGCTCTTGGTTTTGGGGGTAGATACCCGTGGTTCTTAGCTTATATACAACACCCAGTGCTCCCAACAAGTGCCCTCCTCAAATGCCCATCACCCATTTTCCCCTCTCCACCACCCCCCTATCAACCCTCAGATTGTTCTCTGTACTTAACAGTCTCTTATGGTTTGCCTCCCTCCCTCTCTTTTTGTAACTATTTGAAATACTATTTTGACTTTTACCAGTGTGGATCAGTTTTGCCTGGTTTTACACTACATAAATGGAATCATGGAGTGTTTTTTTTTTTTTTTATGTCTAGCTTCTTTTGTTTAATATTTTGCTTATGAGATTCATCTTGTGCTGTAGATAGTTCCTTCTCTGTATAGTATTCTATTCTGTTAATATGCCACAAATTATCTATCCATTCTACCATTCATGGGCATTTTGAGTGACTTTTAGTTTAGGGATATACCTCTGCTTATTTTCAAAGTTTTTTCTTTTTTTTTTTTAATTTGAAAATTTTCAAACATTCTCACCTGGATCTACCATTAACATTATATTACACTTCCAAAATCACATATTTATTCACCTATTCATCCATTTTTCAATTCATTTCAAAGCAAATTGCAGATATCTGTGCATGCCCCTCTACTTAAGCAGATATATCATTAACTAAAGCTCAGTATTTTTTACAGATTATTCTTTTCATATGAAATTTATAAAGAAATGTGCAACTGTTAAAAGTAACCTGTGTGGGTCTTGAACAGTGCATTCACCTGTATACCTCAGACCACTGTCAATCACCATCACCCAGAAAATTCCCTCAGACTCCTTTCCAGGTAGTCCTCACCTTCACTCCTGTTATAGGTAACCACTGTTCTGATCTTTCCACCAATTGTATTACTTGTCTGTTCTAGAACCTCATATCCATGGAAAACACAAGGACTCTTTTTCTGTAAGGCTTCTTTCATTGAGCATAATGTTTGGCATTTATCCATGTGGTTGTGGTACCAGCATTTCATCCTTTTTTATGGCTCAATTTAATAAAAGAATACTTTCATAGAAAGTATTGAAGTTGGTTTGTCAAAGACCACAAAGCTAGTGATAGATCCAGGCTTCGAAGTTCTTTTTTTTTTTTTTTTTCAACGTTTTTAATTTATTTTTGGGACAGAGAGAGACAGAGCATGAACGGGGGAGGGGCAGAGAGAGAGGGAGACACAGAATCTGAAACAGGCTCCAGGCTCCGAGCCATCAGCCCAGAGCCCGACGCGGGGCTCGAACCCATGGACCGTGAGATCGTGACCTGGCTGAAGTCGGACGCTTAACCGACTGTGCCACCCAGGCGCCCCTCGAAGTTCTTTTTTAAAAAGTAAAATATATGTTATCAAAATTAAGTATCTAAATTTCTAATCAATTAAAAGTTGCCAGCATCTACTAATTTCAGTAAATGTAGTAAGTGTATTACATCTAAAAATTAAACTAAATGAGGGAGTATATTTAGTGTTTCAAAAATTAAAAGTCTGGAAGAATCCTTTTATTCCAAGTAAGAACAAAGCTAAACAACATAATTTTAAAGGTCTTATGTTCTGAAATAATATATTTACATGGTGCTAACTTCAAAGGGTACAAAGTGAAAACTCTCCATCCCACACTTGTTCCTCAGTCACCCACTTCTCCTCTGTAGAAGGTAAATAATGCCCTCAATACCTTTTGCATTTTTCTGGAGTTATCTTCTGTGTAAACAAGCAAATATATATCTTCTAGCTCATTACTTTTTCACTTAGTGTATATTGGAGATCACTCCATAGCAATGCCCAAGTGACTTCCTTATTTGTTTCTGGATCAGTTTTCTAGTATATGGATGTATAAATTAAATTATTATTGGATAATGAAGTTGTCCACCATGTTTCATCATTGCTAGAATTTCTGCAATGTTTAGTACTACACGTGTCACATGTCCCCAGCTTGGCTCATTTTTCTATTGAAGTGTTGGTCTTTTTGCTGTGGACTTGTATGCACTTTTTATATATTTGAAAAAATGGATTTAGTCTGTGATTTTGAGTTATACATTTTTCTCCTTGATGCACTATTTATCTTTTAAATTGTCACAGTGGATTTTGCAAATTAATCTTTTCCTTGAAGATTACAGGATTTATGTTATTGTTAGAATTACTACAACTTTTTTTTTTTATTATTGCTATAGTATCTTACAATACTCCTTTGGCTAACTTTTTTTTTTAATGTTTATGTATTCATTTTGAGAGTGAGAGAGAGAGAATGGGGGAGGGGTAGAGAGAGAGAGAGAGAGAGAGAGGGAGAAAGAGAATCCCAAGCAGGCTCTGTGCTTTCAGAGCAGAGCCTGATGCAAGGCTTGATCTCATGAACTGTGAGAACATGACCTGAGTCAAAATCAAGAATCAGAAGCTTAACCTACTCAGCCACTCAAGTGCCCTCCCTTGTTTAATTTTTAATCAATGAATATAAAATAAATCTTCATGGACATGTCAACCTTATTTTTTCCCAGATAGTTGCCATGCTATCCAATTATTTATCAAATAGTTCATGTATTTTGCCTCTGATCTGCATTTCCACCTTTCTCATATGCTAAATAATCTTATATGTTTTGGCATTTAAACTAGCCATGTTTTTTTTTAGTCCTATCCCGTTAGCTACCCTAGCTATAAAATATATGTGAACGTTTAATAATTAATGTAGGCCTCACACTTAAGTTTCCCTTTTCAGAAATTTCCTGTCTAGTTTTGCTTGCTTATTTACTGTTGATGTACTACAGGTTTGGAGTGAAGACTTTGGAGTCACTCAGCTCTGATTTATAATCTCAATATCCAGATTGTGGCTTTGGAAAATGAGAACTCATTCACCCCTACATGTCTACATTTCTAAAATAATGGTAAAAATAGTAGCTATCCCAAGCATGTTGTGGAAATTCTGCTGAGAATAATTTAGTACTCCACAGTTTGATGATCCTAAAAAAGTTGCATTAAACATTGTCTTAGAAACAAAATCTTGGGATGCCTGGGTGGCTCAGTCAGTTAAGTGACCAACTTTGGCTCAGGTCATGATCTCAAGGTTTGTGGATTCGAGCCCCACGTCAGGCTCTGGGCTGACAGCTTCGAGCCTGGAGCTTGCTTTGGATTCTCTGTCTCCCTCTCTCCCTGTCCCTCACACTCTGTCTCTGTCTGCCTCAAAAATAAACATTAAAAAATATTAAAAAGAAAAAAAACAAAATCCTAAGTCAAATTTCATAAATACAGTCCAATGAAGTATATCCCAATTCTGGGGGAGAAAAAAGGGTAATAATGCCTTTAGTGGAAATATCAAAAGATAATAAAAGATGAAATTATAAATATGTCATTCTAATTCTCTTTCCTTCTTTCTTCCTTCATTATCTCTAAACCTTATCTGTCAATAATAAAAATCTAAAATCTATTTCCTATAGGTTTTCAATATAACAGTTCCTTTTTAATTATATAACTGAGTATATTCTATGGGCTATATACTTGCTTGACAAAATATCATTTCCACTCAACATTTTTTCAAAGTTGGCACTTTAGGGATAAACAATGAAAAGTTTGGCTCACTTCTCTTATTTGTATCTCCTGTAAAGTTTGTTTAATGCATGCCAAAGTACACTTCCAAAACTTTAGGACACTATGGCTCTTGTACCGACCTAGATTTTACCCAGTAGATACATGCTCAGAAAAAAATAGATGTGAACAGTGAATATCATAAAGCAGAAGCCACATTTATGTTGATTCTGCCATTTTGCCTGGTTTGAATAATCCTGGAAGCACAAGCTTTACTAAACTGCTGCAGAAGAATCAGAAACTCTTGTTTCTAACTTCATAATGTCAAGGGACAGGTTATGGAGTATTTACTGTTGACAGCAATGACAGTAAATGTGGTATGGTCCTGACCTCAGCATTGTGCTGGTGTCTTCCTGATTCAGCTTCAAGATCATGACCAAAACAGCACATGCCCAGGCCAGTTTTGTTGTGTGCTACTAGGAGTAGTAGGAGCATATAGACATCATCAAAAAGTCTATCATACTTCTAATTGGAGTTTCAGCATAAAACTGATGGAAATTAAAGGAAAGGGGAAAATCTCAGTAAGAGAAAAAAAAAAAAACAAAAAAAAACACGTTACTTCCAAACAAGCAATAATAGGACTGTTGAAATGAAAAAACAGGGAGAAAGCAGAAATAACAATCTTTAATATGTTAAATGAAAATAACTGCCATAAATGAAAATAACTGGGGCGTCTGGGTGGCTCAGTCAAAGCGTCTGACTTTGGCTCAGGTCATGGTCTCATGGCTTGTGGGTTCGAGCCCCGCATCGGGCTCTGTGCTGACAGCTCAGAGCCTGGAGCCTGCTTCGGATTCTGTGTCTCCCTCTCTTCTCTCTGCCCCTCCCCCACTCACACTCACTCTCTCTCCCTTTCAAAAAATAAATAAATATTAAAAAGAAAAATAAAATAACTGCCAACCTAGAATGCTCTAACTACTAAAAATATTTTTAAAAATAAAAGAAGTATTCAAATGAATTAAAACGTAAAGAGTAAGTCAGCAGTAGAACTCTACCAAAGAACTGCTAAATGGAGTGCTGTAGACTAAAGGAAAATGAAACATGAATTCAAATGCATGGCATCAATAATGCAAAGCCAGGAGTGAAGAAATGAACTCAAGCCGTGTTGTATGTTTTTAGAACTTTCAAGAAAGTTGCAGAAGTAATATGCCTACTTAATTATCATTAGTCAAGGTTCAGGATTAAAATTTCAAGGTTTGGGGTGCCTGGATGGCTCAGTCGGTTAAGTGTCCAACTTCAGCTCAGGTCATGATCTGGCAGTTCAGGAGTTCAAGCCCGGTGTTGGGCTCTGTGCTGACAACTTGACACCAGAAGCCTGTTTTGGATTCTGTGTTTCCCTCTCTTTCTGCCCCTCCCCCACTTGAGCTCGCTCTGTCTCTCTCTCTCTCTCTCTCTCAAAAATAAATAAACATTAAAAATTTGTTTTAAAAAATTCTAGGTTAAAGAATAATGGTTAAAAAAATATTTTTTTTAATGTTTTTGTTTATTTTGAGAGACAGAGCAGGAGCGGGGGAGGAACAGTGAAAGAGGGAGACACAGAATCCGAAGCAGGCTCCAGGCTCTGAGCTGTCAGCACAGATCCCGACGCGGGGCTCGAACCCACAAACTGTGAGATCACGACCTGAGCTGAAGTCGGACACTCAACTGACTGAGCCACCCAGGCGCCCCAAAGAATGAGGTTTTAAAAATGTGCAACTAATAAATTAAAGGGTTAAAGTAATCACAAAAAGTTACACATGATTGTCATAAATAAAGACAAGGAAGTAAAAAGGAAGGAACAAAAATTGGTTGGTCAGATTTCGGCTTATGGCCACGATGGAGCAACAGGAACTGGATACACCCTCCACCTGAAACAACTTAAAAAAAAAGAAGATAAAATTTAAGAAACGATAGTTTTTAAGACATTAGAGATTAGGCAATGAGATGAACCCAAAAAACACCCCACAGCCTGAGAGTTTCTTGCCACACTGTAGAGTACGGTGGTCTTCCCAAGGTGAGGAGATGGAATTGTGAGTTATGAAACCAAAGCAGGTAGGGGGTCAGAGTGCAAAGTACAGGAGAGAAGAGAGCTGCGTAGACAGAGATCTGCAGAGGGTCCACTTTAGGTTTTTAGCTGAGTACTGACTAGAACATCTGAGAGAAAAACATGAGAGGCCAAGGAAGGTACCACCCGAGAAGATTAAAGGGAGGAATTCCTGGAATCCACTTGGGGGTTGGGGATAATTCCTGCTCTCATGAGTCAGAGTGGAACACTTCATGATTTACATGGCATTCATAGTGTTCTCGGGTTTTTACCTCAGTAGCAGAGAAAAACTGTTCCTGCCTAACAAAGCTTATAGCAAGACCAGAAAGGATCAGTTTTCAAGTAAAGTAACTGAATTCCAGAACAAGCTCAAAAGTATTTATAGGAGTACAGAATTATCCAGCATGCAAAATAGGTAAAATTCACAATGTCCCCAAAGGAGAGGATGGGGAGGAAAGAAAACACTATTTGAAGAAATAATAGCTGAACATCTTCCAAATTTGGTGGAAACTATAAGATCATAGATCAAAGATAGTCAAACACTAAGAACAATAAACATAAATAAAATCACAGTAAGGCACGATATAATGAAATTGCTTAAACCTAGTGATAGAAAAATTTTAAAGCGCTCAGAAAAGAAAAAACAGCCCAGAGGAACAAAAACAAGAAGAGAGCAGACTTTTTGTCAGGAACATTGCCAGCCAGAAAACAATGGAAGCAACATTTTTAAAGTATACAAAAATTAGAAGAAAGAAAACCTGCATCCTAGAACTCTATACGTAGTAAAATACTTTTTAAAAATGAGAGCCAAAAATAAAGACTTTTTCAGATATATATATTAGCTGAAATTTTCACTAACAGACCTGTACTATGAACCATATTAAAGGAATTCCTTCAGATTAAATAAAATGATACCAGATGGAAATGTGGTATTCAGTCTACATAAAGACTGAAGAGCACTTCAAAATAGCACCTATGTGAGCAACTTTAAAGATTTTTAGATTATCTAAATCTTTTAAGAGATATATGATGGTTAAAAGCAAAAGTGATGAAAATTATACTTTATTATGGGTTTATAACATGCTAAGAGTAAAATATTGACAATAGCACAAAGGTTGGAAAGGCAGAAATATAATATATTAGAAGATCTTTATACTATATATGAAGTGTTATAATACCACTTACAAATGGACTGTGATGTACATACCACTTACAAATGGACTGTGATTTACTAGAAACCTGAAAGTAACATAACAAAGAGTTATAGGTAATAGCCAACAAGGTAGATAAGTTGGAATCATAAAAAACAAAACAATATATAAAAAACAAAAAAGCAAGTATTTAATCCAAAACAGGTCAGAAAATAAGAAAAACGTTTTAGTGGAGAAAGCAGATAGGATGAATAAACAGGAAGAGGATAGATTTAAACTCAGCCATATCGATAATCACATTAACTGTAAAAAGTCTAAACATCTCAAGTAAAGGTAGACATTGGCAGATTAGATTAAAATACAATGACCCAACTATATGAACTCAACAAGAAACCCATCCTACACAAATATACAAATAGGTTAAAGAGTAAAATATGGATATATATACAATATGTAGAGGGTTTATGGTGGCCCGGAAAAGATGTGTCTATATTGTAATCTCTGGAGTCTTTTTTTCCAAAAAGGGTCTCTGCAGATGTAATTACATTGAAGAGTCTTGAGATCATTCTGGATCATCACAGAGGCCCTAAATCCAAGGACAAATGTCCTTATAAGAGTGAGGCAGAGGGAAATTACACAGAAGAGAAGGCCACGTAACCACAAAGGCAGAGATTACAATGATGGGGTCAGAAGCCAAGGAATATCTGGGGCCAACAGAAAAGTGGAAGAAGCAAGGAACAGATTTTCTCCCAGAACCCTCAAGAGAGAGCACAGCCTTGCCAACACCTTGGTTTCAGATGAATGGTTTCCCAAACTGTGAAAGAATACATTGTTGTTGTTTTAATTCAACAAGTTTGTGTGAATTGTTACAGAATTATGAAATCAATACACATGTTAACAATGATCAAAAGAGAACTGGAGTATGGAACAATGTAAAGATAATTAATGCCAATAAATTTAAAATGGTTAAAATGGTAAATTTTATGTGTATTTTACCATAATTAAATATTTGTAACATGTAAAAGAGAGAGAGAGAGAGAGAGAGAGAGAGAGAGAGAACAGGAATTGCTGTATTAAGTCAAATAAAATGGATTTTAGAACAAAGAATATTACTGAGAATAAAGAAGTTCATTCTACAATTATAGAGTGATCAATTTATCAAGACAACATAGTCCTAAAGATCTCCTCAATTAATAAAGAGCTTGAAAATACATGTAATTTAATCAGTTTTGGTTTTTGGTTCAAGGGGAAATAGAAAAATCCACATTTAAAGTCCAAGGTTTTAATAGCCAACTCTCAATAACTGACACAAGTAGACAGAAAAACAGTAAGTATACAAAAGCCTTGAACAACACTATCACCTAATTTGACTTACCTGATATTTGTGGCACACTCTACATGATAGCAGGACATTTATTCACGTGAACATGAAATATTTGTGAAACAGACCATATTCTGGGCCATAAACCAAGTCTCAATCAACCTAACGGAAGCCAAATCATAAAAAATACTAGAATTGGATTAAGTTACAATGACATCTAGAAAATCTGCAAGAATTTGCTGTCTAAACACATATGTAAATAATCCATGGGTCAAACAAGAGATCAAAAGAGAAAGCATTTTGAACTAAATGAAAATGAAAAATATATCAAAACTTGTGGGATGCAGCTAAAGCAATACTTAGAGGTAAATCTATAGCAATGCCTACTTATTAGAAAAAAAAGGATTTCAAAACGACTTAGCATATACTTTGAGAATTAGAAAATGAAGACCAAATGAAATTCCAAGTAAACAGAAGAAATGAATTAATAAATGATCTAAATTTCATATGAAGATGGGAAGAACCTAGAATAGTGAAATCAACTTTGAAAAAGAACAAAGTTGGAGGACGTACACTGCTTGATTTCAAGCTTTATTATAAAGCTACAGTAATCAACACAGCATGATACTGGCATAAAAATTTAACAGATTGGTGGAAAAGAAGAGATTTCAGAAAGAGACCAATACTTATATGGTCAACTGATTTTTGACAAATGTGCAAAAGCAATTCAGTGGAGAAAGCATAGTCTTTTCTAGAAGTCAGCCTGGAACAACTGGTTGTCCATATGTAAAAAAATAAGCTTTGATCCATACTTTGTAACATATACAAATTAATTTGAAATGGCTCAAAAAATATACAACAAACTAAAATGACACAAGTTCTAGAAGAAAAGCGTAATAGAAAATCTTTGTAACCTTGGGTTGAGTAATGAGTTTTTAGATGCAATACCGTGAGTATAATGAATGAAAGAAAAAAATTGGTAAGTTAGGTTTCATCAAATAAGAAGCTCTGCTTTTCAAAAGGCACGGTTATGAGAACGAAAAGACAAGTAACAGACAAGGAGAAAATATTTGCAAGTCACTTATCTGATAAAGGACTACTATCCAGAATATTTAAAGAATTCTCAAAACTTACTAAGAAAACAACCCAGTTTTTAAAAATTGACAAAGACTTGAACAGGCTTGTCATCAGACATATGGATGGGAAAAGAACACTTGAAAAGATGTTTAACATCATTAGTATTAGAGAAATGTAAACACAATGATATAACACTACTCATCTATACAGAAATTTTAAGATTATGTTTGACCATAACAAGTATTCTTGAGGATGTTACCAATGTATAAATATGCAAAGAAACATATTGGGTAGACACACCATATTGATTCACACTCTTAGAGCAGGGGTCTCGTTGAAACTTATAATGGACAAATAAACCAGGAGGGGAAAAGATTTGAAAGGCTGGCTAAGTCAACTAAGTGAACTTGTTCACACATTCAATATGATATAAAGAGCAAAGAGAAGACTCTACTGGAAAGGCCTCTATGACCAGGAGGTGAAAATGAGAATGAAAAGTAATGGATGGAGTTACACCACTTTTTGTTTTTTGCTCCTCACAAAATTTTCTTCTATCTTGACTGACCCAGTTGCCTCAAGACTGGCCCTGTACTGCTGTGTACCAGTACAGCACAGTATCAGTGCACAAGACACAACATTCATACCATTAATTTTGACAGTACATGCTCCTAAGGGAATGTCAGAGCCATCACAACTTTATGTGGCCAAATGAGGGGTATATGCAGTCCTATTACTAAGCAGCAAGGACAGGCCTATAATTCTTTGTCAAATCTAACACACATCCCTGGGAATAGGGCAAAGGGTAGGCCATGGAAAGACTGATGTTACTGTTTGCTTTAGGAGTAATTAGTAAAGCTGAGCCAGGGGAGGAAGGAATGGGTTAAACAGTCTGCAATAAAAGAAACAGGAGATACGGCAAATAGAGGGTTTGACCTGAAAATAATACTCTTAGCTGTCTCTCTCAGCTCCAGTGCTAACGGCTAAGGCTAGAATACACTTGACTCTTTTCCCAGAGAGGAAAAACTGGACTCAAACTGATTTAGGAGTCTGCCCAGTCTCCACTTGGGTAAACTAGTGATGTGATGCAATACTCTCAGTGATTTGAATACCAGTATCTGTCTGGAGCCACCTTTTGGCTCACCATTTGTGGTCAAATTTCCTTGATTGGTTTTCAGGTAACCTGAAGTTAAGAGTATCCCCAACTTGCACAATATGGAAGTTGTTAAAGAGCAAACATCTGCATGTTCATAGTGAGACTATGAATCAAGATGAGTTTTCCCTGCGAAAGCTGCCTGGGTACGATGGGGAGCAGATTGCTACAACTTACCATTAACTCAGCACTTACCTTAGAGCAAATGTGAACACAAATGTAATGAAAAAGTCCTTTTATGAAAATGGCAATGGAATTTATTTATTTTTAAATGTTTATTTTTGAGAGAAAGAGAGAGATAACGAGCAAAGGCGGAGCAGAGAAAGGCAAGGAGAGAGAATCCCAAGCAGGCTCTGTTCTGTTAGCACAGAGCCATGTGGGACTTGAACTCATGAACTGTGAGATCACGACCTGAGCCAAAATCAAGAGTTGGACACTTAACAGAATGAACCACCAGGCATCCCTGGAATTTAGATAGCCTCGAAGAGAAAGTACCAATAGAAGGAAGACACTGAACAGCACTGTGAACAATTCGTCAGTAACACCGTGGAAGTAAATATGTTATTGGATTACTCTTTTAATGCACCTTGATAAAGATCAACTGCGAAGACTGACAGCAAGAAGAATTTATTCTAAATATTCAAAAAATGTTCAGCAGGTATGAAACAATGATGCTTTGGCAAAGCAAGGGCAAAGTTTAGATCAAATTTCATTTTGTACTCATTTAGATCATAATTTAAAAAAATACCACTTTCACAAACAAACAAGTTATCTGCAGTAATAATAGAATATTATTCATAGACTAAAACTATGGCCTAAAACCTGTTTCTGAAATAGGCATCTATAATTTTTTTAGGTAAAAAAGTCCTTAATTTATATAAGGTTCAGAAGCTACTTTAAGTGATCCTCCATAAACATTTCGTAAAATAAGCAAGTTTTTAGAATATTTCCTTCTTCCTTTACATGGGTTGGAAGTTTGTACACACACTCAAAAACAAACATGCTCTCAAATATTAGTTGGAAATAAATATTTCTCTCCACTATTTTTAATTCTGGTAAGTTATAAGCAAAGTTTTTTCATTGGAATTCTCCCTCTTTATTGAAAACAGAAAGACAGATTATCACTCTTTCTTTACACCAAGAATCAATGGCTACTTGAACAATACACAAATTAAAAACCAAGCCTATTAGATGGGCACTTGGCTGACTCAGTTGGTAGAGCATACCACTCTTGATCTTGGAGTCGTGAGTTTAGGCCCCTCTACCCATGTTGAGGGTAGAGTTTACTTAAAAAAATAAATAGGGGATGCCTGAATAGCTCAATTGGTTAAGCGTCCAACTTCGGCACCGGTCATGATCTCACAGTTAGTTAGTTCCAGGCCCTCATCGGGCTCTGTGCTGACATCTCAGAGCCTGGAGCCTGTTTCAGATTCTGTGTCTCCCTCTCTCTCCCGGCCCCTCCCAGGTGCTCTCTCTCTCTTTCTCAATGGTAAATAATTAAAAAAAATTTTTTTAAATAAATAAATAAGCAAGCAAGACTATTAGTAAAATGTAGCTATTAGCAACAAGCAATCCAAAAGATAGTATTTTCTTAATCAGTAAAGATTTTTAAACATACTAGGCTTTCATTGCTATAAGCAAAAATTAGAAGCTCTAAAGACAATAAATGTGGAAAAAAGTCACCTACCTATTGAGAAAAATTCAACAATTCTGAATACAGAATGCATACTGTGAATTTCTTCCTCTTAAGCATGAAGCCGAAGTATAATAGGAATAACAAGCTGTGCTAGGAATATGTAGATAAAATTTCCAAGGATCTAAAGCATGGATTTTATTTGTAAAAATCATAGCTATGTAACAATATATTTATCTATCATTTAAAACTAAATTTAAAAAATGACACAGTATGGTTATAATGACATCTACTGGACATTTGGGTTAATTACGGTTAACAGGAAGGTTAATTTGAAATTCACCTAACTTCACCATTAATAATAAACTCATGTGAACTAAAATTAGATTGCAGTGAATACATTTATTTTCCTTCTTTAAATTTTTTTTTTTTCAACATTTTTTATTTATTTTTGGGACAGAGAGAGACAGAGCATGAATGGGGGAGGGGCAGAGAGAGAGGGAGACACAGAATCGGAAACAGGCTCCAGGCTCCGAGCCATCAGCCCAGAGCCCGACGCGGGGCTCGAACTCACGGACCGCGAGATCGTGACCTGGCTGAAGTCGGACGCTTAACCGACTGCGCCACCCAGGCGCCCCTTTCCTTCTTTAATATAATGTACTAGCTCTGTAGAAAAGAGCTACTTCTGAAGTAATAGGCTTCATTTCTTCTCAACCAGTCCTCCCAACCAATATACAATGACATACGACACAGACATGCAAGCCTTTTAGCTTTTAGGTCTTAGAATCATGATATGGATTTATCACATAAATTTGGGAGAAATACTCTTAATATAAATATAGGATATTACATAAAATTTTAAAAGATTAGTTTGAATTTCAACAACGGAAAAATTTTTAACACGTGGAAGTCATCTTACATGTATTAACTTCATAGAAATATTTCTGGTGCAAATACTTTTTGGTTAAAACCATCTTAAAGGAAATTAATACCAATAAACATTGTATCCTAGCCTAATTTACTAAGGTAAATAGATTTCTGGGGTGCCTGGGTGGCTCAGTTTGTTGAGTGTCTGACTTCAGCTGGGGTCATGATCTCAGTCTGTGAATTGAGCCCCGCGTCGGGCTCTGTGCTGACAGCTCAGAGCCTGGAGCCTGATGCAGATTCTGTGTCTCCTTCTCTCTCTCTGCCCCTCTCCTGCTCATGCTCTGTCTCTCTCTGTCTCAAAAATAAGTAAAAACATTAAAAAAAATAGATTTCTTATACTACAATTCCTTTAAATGAAAGAAAAAAACCCCAGAGCATTTGGGAGAGTCAACAAAAATCATGTTTGAAAAATACTGAGTACTAAGAATTCCTAGAACACTTTATTGGGAGAAAAAAAATAGCAAAGAAATATCACAAATTCTAGAGTTAACTTCAATATATTCTTTGATATACCACAATGGTCTTCAGAGCTATCCTAACCAAATCTCAGCCAATTTCAGATTAATTAGGTGTAATCCTTATTCTAACAAATTAGAAAACTAAGTAGTTAAGTGGTCTCTGCATTTTTAGCTACTACTGATTCATTTAAAAGTTAAAAACTTTTATGGCTTCCATATATGGACACATTTTGGGACACTATCAGATTTCAAACAGACACTGGAATTAGGCTTTGGTGGCCCTGAAGCCACACTGGGTTAGTATTGGTAATAGTGACCCAAAACTGTTGAAAATACCAAATTAGGTTTTAACACCTAATCATTATCAGGTCTATGTATATGACTAGGTGACAAGTTTCTCTTGTAAGCAACATCATACTCTTTCCAGGTCAAATTAGAACTCCAATCAGTTCAAAGGTAAGGGTTTTTAGTATATACAAGGGCAGGTGGAGTTTAATTTCCCTAGAGGAGCTCCCCTGCCTGTCTGGATGGTCCAGTCAGTCAAGGAAACAAATGGAGATGTCGTCTGGGGGCATTTGTGAGATTATTTTATCCCCTTGTCACTTCTAAGTGTGTTGGCAGAATCTCGTATTTTCAAAACTTGTTTTAGAAAAATGCTTCAATTAATCTATAAAATGAGAGTAATAAAGCTATTCTTTTCCCTTCTGGAATATGATTATATTCAGACTAATATAATATTTTAAGGTAACAGACACGAATAAGTGTTATAATCATTTCATGAGATAGTGGTTTCTCACAATCATAAAGCCATAAAATAGCAAAAGAAACAACAGTTTAGTTATTGTTTTATATATATATATATATATACATATATATATGTATATATATATATATATATATATACATTTTAATTTTAATACAAAATTGGATTTTAGAAGTTGTACAAAAGAAAGCAAAAACACTCTACACATGCATGATTAGCTTTAATAGTTCTCTTTACTGTACATACTGAAAATGTTTACATTTACTAGTAAGGAATGCCAAGCGTGTCCATCACCATTTGAATAGCTTGTAGGGGATTTGTGATTTCTTCCATGTTATCTCTTCTCAAAACCCAATCTGGTTTAAGTCTGAAAAGAATAAAAATCTTGCATTAACAAAGTTCTTCTCTTCAAGGGGTTACCTTCACTGTTTTGTCTGAACTAAAATGTGGCTACTCCTGAGCACATTGCTTCCCTTTTAACAGGTGAGAGGGCTTCATATTATTCCCGTTTACTATTTTCAGGCATTTCTTGTCATCCTTCTTCCTTTGAAGTTTATGCTGTTTAGCTCACCACTGCCTCTGGGTCATCTGTCAACCTCCGGTGTTTTGTTCTTTGTAAACCTGGTTCTTGATCTTCTCTCAACTTTTGCCACCATTCTTAGTAACTTCAACATTCATGCAGCCCAAAAGCCAACAACCTCTTCTGTCAGTTTTTGCCCCCTTTCCTTCTGTTCTACATTAACCAACCCTTTTCTACGAGATCACATAAGAGCCTTTGTCATCCCCAGAAAGTACCCCACCACTGACATCTCAATTTGAGGCTGCCATTCTCCCACCACTTCTGATCTTATCCATGTCTTTTGATTTAATACGTTTACTGCACATATTCTTCCACCCTAAGATCTCTGATTCACTGACCTCAACATGTACCCATCATCCATCCATCCATCCATCCATCCATCCAAATGCTGATCTCACTTCCCTCCTTGTCTAGCTTAGGGCCATCAATATAATCCCCTTAGCAAATTTCATTAATGCTATTGTTCTCTATTAAATTCAAATGGAAGGTTCTATTTGGATTCCAAATTGAATTCAAATATCTGCCTTCTCCATTCCTGTACAGCTGAATAGGAAGAAAAGAAAAATTGCAGAAGCAGGCTGACTGATTTTATGTCAATAATTACAAAGTTAAATGGGTGCTTGAAATTGCCGAGTATGCTTCCTCTTTCTCCAAGATAACCATTTTATTCCTTTCTTCTTTTCAAATGTCCCTTCCATACATACCCTCCCTGGTCTGCTTTTGAGCTAATGTTTATAATCTCATACTTCATTAAGAAAATAGCATTCGTCAGAGGGGAGCTCATACATCTTTCTCACATAAATCCCTACTATGATATGCATTTCCATCTTCTTATTCTTTCCTGTTAAAAATCCAAATATCTATCAATTGTTAAGTGGTCAAAGTGTGGTATAGCCATACAATGGAATAGTACTCTGTGATAAAAGGAAATGAAATTTTAATTTATGCATCAACATAAGTAAACCTCAAAAACAGTAAGCTAAAAAAAGAATCCAGTCACAAAAAGCTATATACTGTATGATTCCATCTGGGTAACCATATAAAAAAGGCAAAACTAAAAGTACTGAAATAAGATTAGTAGTTGCCTGAATCTAGGGGCTAAAAGGAGACAATTGATTACAAAGAGGCACAAGGTAACTTGGGTGTGATGGAAATATTTTATCTCAGTTGGTAGTGGTTTCACAACTGTACACGTTTGTCAAAAGTCACTGAATTGCATACATATATAAAGGGTGCATGTATACACTGCTGGTAAATTCTACCTAAAAAAAGTGACTATATTGAAAAAAAGGGGAAGCTAGTTATTCATTCATGTTAATTACAGTTTTAAAAACATAATTAGTATTAAAACTTACCAATTCCTTAAGTAGAAATCATATATAGAAATGGTCCTCATTAATAAGTTTCAAGCAAGTGCTATTTTTATGCTATATTGTGAAATATGCAATCAAAATTTCAATTTGCAACTATTACACAGTTTGTTATAATGAGTAATTATAAAGCAAACTGCTAATGTTAACCCAGGTCAAAAAATAGTGCATTGTCAACACTGTAGGATTTATGCCTGGCAGGGAAGTGCTGAGTCACAGAAATGGAGACAGGCAGAAAAGGAAGGAAGGAAGGAAGGAAGGAAGGAAGGAAGGAAGGAAGGAAGGAAGGAAGGAAGGAAGGAAGGAAGGAAATAAAACATCATGAGTTAATTTAGTTCATCAAAACCAATTAAATCTTTTATTAATAAGGTAAACTCAGAAAATGCTAACTTGATTATTTTAAAATAAAATTTTAATGTTGCTTCAATAAAATGTAAAAGTCATAGCTGAAGTTCTAATGTTATAAATTCTGGGTCATAAATAAATTCATAAATAATAATAAACTTGTCCCTTAAATCAGTATTATAATTCCAGTTTAGACCTTCTAACAGAAGAATGTTCCTACAGTTCTCTCTAACAGAAGACCGAATTTTGTCATAAAAAATTCAACAAATATTACACTTAAAAAGGATGAATTTTACTGTATGTAAACTGTATCCCAATAAACTTGACTTTACAAACTATGTAGTAGCATGGTTAAATTACTACCTAAGTTTCTAAATGCTGATTCTATGCTCCTGAACTTTTAGCAACACAGAGCAGTAACAGACTTTGCAGCCTGGCACTGGTCTGGGGGTCACACTTATTAGAGTAGCACAAAAAGGTGTGAGGTGATTCAGGTTTGTTTTAGTGACAAGAATCATATTTAGATGGTCTTGTGTACCAGGAGACACAATATCGGGTGGTCTTATCTTTTTGTGATGTTGAGATTCATCAATGGATTTGACTACTGCCACAGACATCGATTTAATTCATCTAAAGCTTTTATCAAACATGCATGTTCATGGCCCAGAGCACACCTATTATTTCATGAGGGGCTACAAAATAATAATAGTTTCATATACCTTCTGCATTTATTAAACAGAATTTTTTTTTTTTTTTTTTTTTTTAATTTATTTTTGGGACAGACAGAGACAGAGCATGAACGGGGGAGGGGCAGAGAGAGAGGGAGACGCAGAATCGGAAACAGGCTCCAGGCTCTGAGCCATCAGCCCAGAGCCTGACGCGGGGCTCGAACTCACGGACCGCGAGATCGTGACCTGGCTGAAGTCAGACGCTTAACCGACTGCGCCACCCAGGCGCCCCAAACAGAATTTTTTTTATAGAAAACTTTTCTACAACAACCATTTGGTTACCTAAGATATAGTATGTATAAAAAAAAAAAATGGGAAAGACTTGACTCCGTCCTTTTACCCGTAGTAAGTATCATGAGTGGTTTCTCTAGCATCCTTCAAGGGTAAGCAATGAGTTTTTTCTTTAGTATCATTATAGACTCATAAATTTTTCATCTGATGTGTTGCACTTGTTTGCAGTCCTCATGACTCTGTGTCACTGCCTCACCACTGGCTTCCATCTTGTTGAGTCCAAGGGGCAAGTTTCACACCTCATCTAACAGCCTCTTAGCAGCAAGCTGAAGGGCTGATGTGCCGCCAGTCTGGAACAGCGTCTATCCAGTCAGCAATTCCTGTCCAGAGCTGTTGGCTGGTTCTTTCTCTTGTCTCAATTCTGGAGAAATTGGGGTTACTCTGAGGGTCAGTTTGGGGCATTCTTTTCTAGGTATTCTCTTCCCCTGAGGTGATCACGTTCATTGCGATGGTCTTGAATGCTACCTAATGATTCCTGAATCTAATGATTACCTAATTTAAACCTCTAGACTGATTCTTCTGGCCAGAACCACAGCCCTGATTTCCTAATGGCTTGTTTGTCTTTTCCTCTAATTTCTCATAGGCACCTCAGACTTACCCAAAACAAAACCCACGCTTCAACGTCCCTTCCCACTCTATCTTCTGTCCTTCCTTACTTTTACTTCTTGTAATTATATCCCAGAGACAATTTCCTAGTCACAGCAATTTTAGCAGGCCCTCTGAGTGATACTCTATCCTAATAGCAACCACAATCTTTGTTACTTTATTTGCTTATTTATGGTCATTCTCCTGAACTATGTAATTCCATGCTGTACAATAACCACAAGTCCAGCGCCTTAAAGCACAGGGTTCAGCTCTATACCATTCTTACTCTCTGACACTGATGGAGGTGTCTACTTGGTTAACCAGGTAAGCTAACACCCATTTTTTTTTTTAAACTTCTAAAGTTACATGTCTTAAACTAGTTAAGCTACTATTATCTCTATAGGTTGGCTGTTGGCTGAATGGTGGCCCCCACACCAAAATGATACATCCACATCCAAATCCTTAGCATCTGTTAATGTTACCTTATTCTGAAAGGGGGTCTCCACAGATAAACATAACTAAAGGATCTTAGGATAAGATCATCCTGTATTATTGGAACTGGCCCTAAATCCAACATATGTCCTTTTAAGAGACACAGAGGAGGGAGAAGGAGGAGAGGCCCATGTGAAGACAGAGGCAGAGAATGGAGTTATACAGCAACAAGCAAAAAACACCTAGAGTCACAGAAACTGCAAGTCAAAGACAGAGTCTGCCACAGAACCCTCAGAGAGAGTGAGGCCTTACTGACACCCTGGTTTTGAACTTCTGGTTTCAAGAATGTTCAGAGAATAAATGAGTCTGTGGTTATTTTTTACAGCAGTTCTAGGAAACTCATGCAAGGTCTCATAAAGAACTGCTCTAGAAGGAGAAAGTTCAAGTACCAGGAGGATTATGGGAGGAGTTGGAAGTTGATATTTTGGCCACGAGGGATTTTTGGCAGCTTCCAAGCAGTATAGTTTGTCGTACATGCAGGAAAAAAAAGTTTATACGCCAAAGCTTATAAAAAGCTAATTTTCAGACTTAGCACTTAACTATTTAATACAATGAATTTATTGAATGACTATTAAATACCCAAAGCCACAGTGTTATTGCTTCATTATTTAGTGAGATTGTCTACTTTAGAGTTACCAAGGATTCTATTCTTACTCATATGTTGTTTCTCCACTGTCCAGCACAGTACCTTGCTTTATAGTATATACTCAGTAATGTTTGCTGAATGAATGAATGAATGAATGAATGAATAGTGGCACAAAACTATAGAGTACATTTACTGCTTACCTTGAAACTATTCTGGTTCTTATGGGTGTTTCTGGAATAAATGGAATACTTATAGAAGAATTCTTCTTTTGGGTATAAAGTATTCTTTCAGTATTCATTTTATGTTTACGAGCTGTAAGTTTGTAGAGACTATAAATACGGTCAACAACTTTGGACCTACTTCGAACATCCTAAAAAAGAAAATGTACATTTATTAAAACTAGGAACAATTCTGTAGCCCTTCTATGCTATTAAAAGCAACAATAAGAACCACTATAGTGTCAACTTATGAGCTTTTAACAAAATCAAAAGCCATTCTTTCCAAATTTAGCAGTTAGATTGGTTAACATTATATAAACTAATTTGTAAGACAATTATAAAAAAGGCAAGTATTTAAAAATTGTACACTTAACTCCATACTGAATAATAAGGTAAATATTATAGTCAATACATGTATTATATGGAGTTACCAAAGCCTGTGAATTTTCTCTCTTCCTAGTTTCCAACGTTACCCACTTATCTCTTATAATACAACCCTAGGTCAAGTACAATTTCTTACCCAGACCACTGTATCTATATTTATATTAATATTAATATTTATATCTATAAATCTATCTCTATCTCTATCTCTATCTCTCTCTATCTCTATCTCTATTTCCCTCCTTCCCTACATCCCCACTTTCCCTACATCCACACTGAACGGTCTTCATACATCCACACTTTCCCAAATCTATTCTTCAATCAGTAGCCAAAGTCATGTTAGAACCCAATCTGGAACATACTCTCTTACGTAAATCCTTCAGTGGTTTTGTTCTCACAGTGAAGGCCAGAATCCTATTACAGCCTACGGTCAACTCTCTGCCGACTGTAACACCTAGAGAGGTCTCACCATGGAAAAACTTGAAATGTACTTACGGTTACAACAAAAGGATGTGGAGCCACATATATGTGGTTTTCTACCTGGATAGGATCACTTGTTTCTTTCCTCAAGTAAAAGGGAAATGGCTATTTCTATAGCCATAGTACATTTTATTTTTGAAATTCAGTTTCTTTAATATGTTAGAAACACCTCTTATATCAACAAAAAAGGCAGGTTTGAACAGATACAAAACCCTATTTAAATTGTGATAATTACTGGGGTGTCTGGGTGGCTCAGTCAGTTAAGTATCTGACTTCGGCTCAGGTCATGATCTCATAGTTCGTGAACTTGAGCTCCATGTTGGATTCTGTACCGATGGTGCAGAGCCTGCCTGGGATTCTCTCTCTCTCTGCCCCTCCCCCACTTGCTCTCTATTTCTCTCTCCCTCTCAAAATAAATAAATGAACTTAATTAAAAATTGTGATAATTACTGAAGGAAAAGTGTAAAAGTCTTAGACCTGAAAACCTAGAAAGATACCTGAAAGAAAGATAATTAATACTTACAGAGGCTCGATTTGTTGTCTTCAATAAAATAGCTAACAAACAACAAGTTTTTGTAAAAATGCTTCCACCCTTGTCTGCAACTTTGTCACCGGGCTTTTCTCGGTACATTTGTAAAAGGTCCAGTAGTGTGTCTATGCAGTTTTCTACATGGTAAACTGCTGCAGTGGTTTTCTCATACTTGAAGAGAACAGAAAGAAAGCAAAAGTTATAATAAATGCATATGCTTTTAGAAATAGCCCAAGCGGAAAGAAAGCTTAGGACCAACTTTTTGGACGATCTACAGCCAGTGCAAGGGACTTCATGAAATGATTTTTTGATATTACTATCATTTCTGAATCCATTTTATATGCATATCTGCATTGTAATTTTTCTCTTCCCACCTACTTTAAAGTGCCATAAAATGTGAATCAAATCTAGAATCCCTGAACATGAACACCTTGAAGTAAATAAAAACAAACTCAAAAACAGGGCAATTTTAGTGAGAATCTCTCAGGAAAAACAGAACTTATCTGTGATAGTTAATCATAGGGTAAAATACTGATAAACGCTAAGATTTAATTAGTTACCCTACTGCATGCTTCTTGAGAGGAAGATGCACTTGCTTTAAAATAAAATAAATTTGAAACTAGTAAATTTAGGAGATATTTTTCCTGCCTGAATTATCTCATTGTATCACTAGATTCATATTGAAATTTGCCTGGGAACAAATCATGTGAAGGATACTAAGACAAAAATAACAACAAAACAATATTAGCAGTTCACATTTATTTGGTACGTCTATGTATAAAGCACATTATATATATTGACTCACTTTATCCTCACAATAACATTATGAGGTAGATACTATTACTGTACCCATTTTACAGTTAAAGAACATGAAGCACAAAGAGGCTAAGTAACCTAAAGTAAGCTGCAGAGCTATGATCTGAACACTGGTGTTCTTAACCACTCCTTCTCAGAAAGAAAATACTGGATAAAGTGCTCTAAGTTGTGGCTGAAGGGTTGGTTGGGGAAAATAAATTTGTCATCTCAATACTTTTGATTACATGCATTTATAGTTTAGTACAGATATCTGCCACCAGTCCAACGCCAAAAACGTAAATTCTAATACCTATACAGAGTATGACATACAGGGTAACTAAGTTGAAGCAATATCTTAATCATGTTTTGCCAGACATGATTATAAGAGGTTCTACTGCTTTGATACAATGCAGTGAATAAGAACACCAGTTCCAGAGGTAGACAAAAAATGGATCCAAATTCAGCCCTACCACTTATCACATTCAAGTGCTGAGGCAGGAGGCTTAATTTCTATAAGGATTACTATTCCTTCTCTATTAAACAAGAATAACATGAACTGTGGCGCCTGGGTGGCGCAGTCGGTTAAGCGTCCGACTTCAGCCAGGTCACGATCTCGCGGTCCGTGGGTTCGAGCCCCGCGTCAGGCTCTGGGCCGATGGCTCGGAGCCTGGAGCCTGTTTCCGATTCTGTGTCTCCCTCTCTCTCTGCCCCTCCCCCATTCATGCTCTTTCTCTCTCTGTCCCAAAAAAAATAAATTAAAAAAACGTTGAAAAAAAAAAAAAAAAAAAAAAAAAAAAGAATAACATGAACTGCCTCAGAGGATATTGTTAAGAACTAAATTAAATGATGCATGAAAAACGCTAGCGCATCGTAAGTACTCAATAAATGTTAGTAATCATTGTTATTAATATCATAAAGACAAGAAACAAAATCATAAAAAATTAGTGTTTCTATGTATAATTATGTTAATGCATTAAACATTTCCCCCACCTAAGACTCTTGCACACAAAGTAATTCTAACTTGGCGATCTAAATTCCAGTGGTGAGCAAGCATGAACTTAATTTGCTGGATCAGATTTCTTGACCAATGAACAACTCATTATCAAAATGTTACTACCTTAGCGACATTAAGCAAGACTTGCACAGAGTATCTGATGACTTCCATACAAGGAACACTACGATTGCAACTTCGGATCAAAACAAATATTTTAGAAACTGCTCCACTCTGGGCCATGTTCTCACAGCAAAGTGGAGACAATCTAGTAACTACCTCTGAAAGCAGGAGAAAAAAAAAGAGAGAGAGAGAGAAATAAATTCACAGCAACAAAATGAAGTTTTAGCTAATATTGTATTATAACACTCTTTGCACACTCAACGGTAAAAATGCATTTCTAACCTCATACAAGCTATTGTTAAAACAAACTAACCTAGGTGCTTTAAAGCCTCAAGAATAGCAGAAAGGTGCTTATATGTCAAAAGATAATGAAGTGCAAGAGCAGTTCTTTTGTAGAGTTTGTTTTCTTCTCGAATCTCCCTATTAACAAGTTGAAGACTTAGTCGTATAGCTTTAATTTTTGTACCATCATTTTTCTTCCTCCAAGAGTATCCTCTCCATAATGCCTTAAAGAGACAAAACACAGTGATTGTAAGATTACAATCCATGATGTTTTGAATTTATATTTATAACTATTTCTACAAAACAAGTATTTTCCGTAAATTCATATGATGTAATCAGACGCTTTGCAAATAAAATCTCAAGTCAGGTTCTAATAAATAGCAAAATCAATTTTTCTGGAAAGAAAAATATATATCATATTCCTGTAGGTAACCTGAAGCATCATTCACTGACCAAAGATATCTAAGTCTATTTTAAATGCTAAGGTATTTTTTCATGTCTTCATCATAAATGTCTCTAGGGAAATCTGAAAATAAAGGGCTTAGCAATGACATAGCATTTATGAGTTATTTTATTGGTGAACCTCAGCTTTTTAAAATATATGTGGCTGTGTTTTTAACACGTTAGATGTGTCACGTAGGTGAATTATAAACCAGAGTCTGGAACTAACATCGTAATGTTTTCAGTTACCTGAATTTTAGTGATTCCATTATTAATTTTTTCTTTTTTTTTATGGAGGAGAAAACGGCGTACTGCTTTCTGTATTACTGATGCAGCTCTATTTTGCTGGCTCATATGTTCTTGAAGTTCACGCTGACTTTTTATGACACTGTGACATTTCTGAGCAAACCTCTTTTGCTGTAATCTTGTTCGAAACCATCTCTGTTTAAAACATTAGAGGCTTTGTTTTTTTTTTAACTTCAGGTTTTTAAAATAAATAAATAGATACATACACATGCATACATAAATGAAATAAATGGAACATAAGATTGATATCTTTCAATCCTCCCCAGTGGCATTACTTCTCCACTCCACCTGGTACAAATCCTCTAGCACTCACTGAGCGGGGGGAGGGTGTGAATTTAACCCTGTACAACATGGCCTTCATTTCATAATTTATATAAATTCTATCAAGCTGTATGTGTTCTTCTGCAATTTGTTTTCTCAGTATTTTATATGTAAGTATATGTTAATGTATACAGAGTTCTTACCCAGAATACATAAAAACCTATAAATCATAAGAAAAAAGAAGATGCAAAAGAGAAATGGGCAAAGTATATGGAAAAAACAACCCATATATACATACATTAAGAAAAAGCACACAAGACACAGATAATAATTTGAATAGTCAACACACAAAAGATTTTTTAGAACTGCTTGCAATCAAAGGAAATCCAAAGCAAAAATGAGATACAATTTGCCATTCATCAAAACAGCAAAACCCAGAGTCTTTTAATGCTGTGTGTTGGCAAGAATGTAGAAAAACAGGTACTCTCAGACTTTGCTACAAGTATAAATGAGTACAATTATTTCAGAAAATAATTCATAGCTTTATTCCTGTATCATAAAACATCAACCTATTTCTAGCCCATCAAGCCATCCTAAATATGTCATCCTAAAGCAAAAGGCTAAATATTATATGATCTTAGCATAAGGTATTTTGAAATTATTTATTAAAATAAAAAATTCATAACAAAAATTCTACCACATAGTTTTACTGCAAAGGAAAAGCCAACCTGAACACAGATGACTGAATTAACCTGCTTCTTAGCATTCTTCATAACCATGTGAAGTTTATATGCTCTTTGAATTCTAAGAGCAGACAGGTGACAATATGCAGCTGCTGTGAAGTGAAGAAGCCTAATTTTGGTTCTCTGTTCTGAAATCTAAAAGAGAAATAAAAAATTAACAGCACATTTGACTCTTAAGACAATCGATCAGTGTTTATTTTTGTATATCCTCCATACTGAATTATATAAATTAGCAATAATAAATTAACTTTTAATTACTGAAATTATTTACATTGATGGAACTCAAAGTGATTATAATCTTTTACTATACAATATTTCCAAATGTGTACCCCCTAACTCAGAGTATAAAAAAGCAAAATTATATTTTGGGCACTTTACTAAAGAACAGCATTTAATTTAACTGGACTACACAATAACAGTAAATAAAGCTTTCGATGTACTAACTATAATATGAGAAGTCTATGAATACAATACTCACAAAAATGTTGGGAGAACTGTTGGGAGACGGTGATAGTAAGTCAGACAAAATGATCTGAGTGGATTTCTCCGGTTATTAGACAGTCTAGCACAAACCTAGCACAAGACTCTTTGCAGCAAAACCTCTCTATAGTGGCCTTTAGACCTCTAATTTGTATTTAATGAACACAGTAGAAGAGATTTCTCCTTTTTAATTTCAAATTTAAGTATTTTGTCTTTGACAGCGCTTTGCACATTGATGCCAAAAACGTTGTGACCTCCCCGGGAGGGATTCTTTCTTGCTGAAGATGTGGAAGTTATCACAGGAACAGTAGCTAACAACACCTCAGAGTTGCTGGGTGGTAGCAAAAGGCTACTTGAATGACA
This sequence comes from Neofelis nebulosa, assembly GCF_028018385.1. Taxonomy (NCBI): domain Eukaryota; kingdom Metazoa; phylum Chordata; class Mammalia; order Carnivora; family Felidae; genus Neofelis; species Neofelis nebulosa. The sequence goes on from NC_080796.1 coordinate 42,645,246, forward strand.
ACTTCCTTCACATTTGGAGCTCCTCCCTCATCCTTCTTTTAGTTCCTTTGTTAAGATTCATTACAAGAAAAAAATTAGTTTGCATTTTTGGTGAGCATCTATGAGAAACAGGCTCATAAAACAAAAATCTATAGCAACCAGTGATCTTGTTATAGGCCTCTGCAGAAGCTGAGAGGTTATATTATTAGTTCTGAAATTATTCTCTAAAATCTAAAATTTCTTAACACAATTTAACACCACATACCTTTATTTCTTAAGACTGAGGTATTCTACTTAAAAATACTTACTCTTTTCCTTACTAACCAACCGCGCACTAGTGCTTGTAGAACAACTGTAGATTTTTTTAATTCAACATATTTTATCCTTTCACACTTCCCGGCCTTCCTGGCTCGTATATATCTCTGTATGGTCAAAGCGGCAGACTTCTGCCGAAGAAAGACCTGCCTTCCTTTGTATCTTCTAAAATTCGCTTGAATCAAACAAGCAGCTTGATGTCTCTACAAGGAAAAATTTGTGAGTGACTTAACAGAAAGGAATAATAATTTCAACCCACTGGAGGCTTTTGAATTTCTCAATGAAAAATGAGATGGTGTAATTACGATTTTTTTTTTTTTTTACATTTTTAGCTTAAGAATGTCATATTTCACATATAAGGTGACTGTATGTAATTTCTACAGCTAAAAATTAGGTTTTTATGAAGGTGCAAGCCAAGGTCAATAGATATCTGGTGTTCTTTCCCTCTCATCTTCCTGATACTTCTCATTGTGAGGGAGAAAAGGACTAATATTACCAAAGGACAAATACATTTAATAAAAGTGCTAGCAATATAGAGAACAGAATGGGCATTATAAATTACTACCAGGGAAGCTGTCTGTTGCTTTAAGAACCAAAGACTACATCTCAGAACCAGCACATCTTAGACTCCTCGATTATATAACATCTTGACAACCAATTCTAAGAAACCTAAAGAAGTATATAAATTAAAATGGGCACTCGTTCTGTTTTACAACATAGATTCCCCACCAACTAGCCGAATGACGTTGGGCAAGTCACTTTACCTCTCTAGACCTCAGTTTCCTCATTTGTAAAATAAGAATACTAACTACTTCAATTAATAATCACTACACCAGAGGGTTTTTATGAGGATCAAATTAGTAAATATACACTAGTAGGCATAATAATAATAGCTATATAATAAGTGAATATTACATTGAAATTTACAAATAAAATTTTAATTTTGCTTTCTTTAATAAAAGACTATAGGTACTGCAGCTATTCTAAAACTTTGATGTTAAATATTTTGAATAGGCCACCAATTGTAGTTTAAAAAATTTTTATTGTTTGACTTATAGTAGACAAAATATGCTACATCTATTATGACTCTCTCCAAATAAATTATTTACTCTAAAATTTACTTCAAACTTGGGTTTCAGAATAGTTTTTAAATATAAATATACAAATTAATATATTCATAAAATGTATTTTTAAGGGTGAATATAATTTTTAGTTGACTGCAATGACGTGTTTAAAATAAATGTATAGCTAACAAAAAAAACCAATTCCTTTTGTTTTCTTTCCTAAAATGGCTCTTTGCAAATGAGCTTTTTTTCCCCTTTCTTTACCTACTTTTATCATTAAGTGCTCATGAGCTATTCTTCCAGAAAGCATAGCTCTCCATTTTCTCTGAATGATAATTGTTGATGCTCTCATATTCAAAAACCTAAAAAGTAGGCATTGGAAAGCAATTACAAATTTCTTTAATTTACTCAGTAAGTATTTATTGCCCCCCCCACTACTTAATACTAGAGAAAGAAAAAATAAGAAAGGCAATAAAAGAAAAAAAGTGGAAAAGAACAATTTATACTTTAATTCTAGCAATCAGAATTCTACACACACACACACACACACACACACACACACACACACACGAAATGACACAATGAAAAAGAAGTTTTGCAATTGGCAATGTTCGTAGCAAGAAATATGAATTTCTAGAATGAGAAAGAACTCCAACCAGGATGAAAAGAAAGTACAATTATCCGGACCTACACAAAGGCTAGATAAAGGGGATGCTGACAGAAGTAACGGCAGAGTCTAAAATCTGGGTCCATATTGCAAGTGAGTCTTTGAGCAGATAGGAGCGGGTCACAAAAAGAACTTGGGAGATTAGAACAGCATCAGGCAAATGAGAAATGGAAATTTGTTTGAAAGGGAAGCCAGGTATCGTACAAATATCTGAAAAGAAATGTTCTGTAAGGAGAACTAGAGAAAAACTTAAAAACTAAGGGCCAGAGATTAAACGTTAGGGGCCAACATAGCAGTAACACATAAAAATTGAGAATGGATTTAACTTACATCATGTTGCCACATTTCTTAGAAAATAAAGCTGAGCACCAATGAGAAAAATTCAAGATTTTGGTACAGGAAACTTAGGTACTACTGGTCCTTAACAGCTGATAGCAGCAACTATATCTTTATATGGTAAGCACTGAGCTTCCACCTGTGGAATTTATCAAGAAACTCTTCTAACATTAGAGTCTCTCCTAAAACAATCTTTAAAACCATCACTGATATAATAATTCATCAATTCTGGTAACTGGGGGAAAATTCTTACACTGTGAAATAAAAAAATAATATAGATAATCTGATAAGAGCTTCAGAAAATGTGTTTCAAAGAAATGAACTAGGAACAGGAAAATACAATGAACAAAAATAAGTTGGTAATTAGGTCTTCATTAAAGTAAAATAGGGGGGCTAATATAAAGTAAAAAGAGAAAAAGAAAAAGAAAAAAGAAAAATGATTGTATCAAGGCTCTATCTCAAAAAATAAGAGTCTTATTTTGTTTCATCAGTGGAGATAACACTAACAAAAGAAACCATACAAGCTAGGCGTAGCAAATATTTAAAAGACAAAGAAATAAGCAGTATTATTTTATATAAAGACTTAGCTACCACACACACAGACCCTCATACTCCCCTAACACAGCTATGATACATTACCGTGTTCTCTCCAGTTTGGTATAGAAACAACCTTGAATGACTTTAACAGCTTTTAATATAGCTAGATATTCTTTACGTGCTTTCCAAGACCTATACCAGGCTTGAATCTTGCAAGCAGCTTTCACTTTACATAAATACTTCCTGGCTTTATAGCTCCTCCACGCAGCCTATTAAATACATAAATATAAAAAATATGCAAGGATATGTATTTTTTTATTGTTGCTAATTGAAAAAAAATCAGTATTAAAGATAGCTAATGTAATGCTAAGTAGACAAAAATCAATTGCAGAAATATAGTCATATGATGACTCTTCTATTAGGCTCATTCATTCCTGACATAGATGAGCCCCCTGAAACAGTGCGGCTTACCACAGTGAACACCTATTATATGCTTTATCACACGTACCCTGGCTGGCTGACAGCTAAGCCTAATATAACCTTAACAAATATTCCTAAATTTTAATATATGTATAATGTCTGAAAAGCCAGATGCGTGCATTGTCCTTACTATCTCAATCCGTTTGGAAGAACAGAAAGCAAAAGAACACACTGACTACTTATTGGGAAGGAACAGGAATCTCTCGTACCTCCCACCCACTTCCCTCACACGTATCCCGGGTTTTGTGTCCAGGCTGCAGCAAAATCCTGAGAGCAACTATCTGTCTGAGGACTATCAGTTTTTCCAATTTCTGCAACCTTGCAGCTGACTACATGTGTAAGTGACAGCTATAACCTATTAAGCCCTTCGCACTAAGCACTATTAAAACCTTATAATAACATAGGTAGATAATATTTAATCTAGAGACGAGTAAACAAGGCCCAAAGAAATTGAGTAACTTGTTGATGTGCAGGTAGTAAGTGGAAGAAGTACCTTTATTCTTTACAAATATCTTGTGAGATGATTATTAAGATCTCTATTTGACAAAACAGAAATCAACGTTGACGAAGAAGAGACTTGTTACACCACAAGGCCAGTAAGCGACAGAGTCAAGATCTGAACCCAAGTCTTGACTCCAAACAAATACTGCAGCCACAACCTACATGGGGATCAAGCTCCAAATTCAGCTGACAAGCAAGAATTACTCTTGTGATGTCCTTAACTTACTCAGAGCACATTATATATGGCTTTTATGTAAACAAACCTGAACACCAACATATTGGTATTCACAGTAGGAGCCAGGCATCAGTATTTCTAAAAATTCTAAGTGATTTCAATGTGCACTAAAGTTTGAGACCATGAAGGATATGTTAAAAACCAGACGTGTAAAGTATAATTTTTAAATGTAATCATGTATGAGAAAAATAGTCAAAATTTCCTAAGATTGTTACTGTGGCTTTTCTGTCATTTCAACGGAATATAACCCTAACTAACACATCTAGTTAACACATTTCAACCCTTAACTTCTTGGCAGCACTTGGAATTTGAGCATTCGTTTCTTCTTCCCTCAATCCTTGGTTTCTTGATACTATAAATCTTTCAGTTTTCTTGTTCCCTCTTACTACCATGTGTTGGCTTCTCCTCTCAATGTTCTCACATGCTGACGTTCTTCAGTGTTGGAGTCCCCAGCAGGCTCTCTCCTTTTACCCATTTTCCACATTACTCCTACGTGATCCCGTCACTCCATGACTTCAACGATGCTATGTATGCCAATAATGTAGAAGTCAAATTCCGAAATCTGTACTACTCTCCAAACACAGCCAGCTGCCTTGCTAGACACTTCAACTTCATCATGTACCTCAAACTGCACACCTCATCCATCTTCCAGTCTGCTCCTCTCTGCTGCCTCTGTCAGCAAATGGTAGCATCTGCTGTTACTTAAGTCGCGCACGTGGCTTGAAAGCTCGTTTAGGCTCTATGTGATGCAAGTACTACGCCCTCCACTCAAACGAATCCTTGCAATCCCATTGCCACCACTACACTATCTTTCACCTGACCTACTGCCAACAGCCTCCTGGCTGGTCTCTCTGCTTCTAGTCTTGCTCCCCTTCCAGTCCCTCTTCCACATTATTGTCAGAGCAATTATTTTCAAAATAAAAATATGATTCTGGTCTTCTTTTTAAACTCTTCTAGAACTTCTTTTAATCCGATGGAAAAAGACTACCCTTCTATGTCTTACAAAGCTATCCACAATCTCACTCCCTCTATTGCCATCCTGGTCTCCAATCACTCTTTTCACAGTACTACACACACTCTCGCTCTAGTTTTTGAACTCCCTGTTATCTCCTATAACTAGAATGTTCCTTGGATATATTTTAGTGGGCTCTTTCCAATTCATTCTTGAGCATAACATCTCAACTTAACATATGTATAATTTAATATATTATACATATGCATGTTAATATAATGTATATATAATATATAAATATTATACATATACATATTAATATAATGTGTATATATATGTTATATGTAATAATAATAATAATAGAATGAAAAAAATAATATAAAATTGCTTTGGAAACCAGAAGTGCTAAATGCTCTGAATAAACTACACCGGCCTATCTAGCTTAGGTAGGTCTTATTAGCAGATTGGTAGAGGGATAAAATTATACCATTTGGCCTAAACTTGGCCAAATATCACTTTACCTTAGCTTAAATTTCTCACTTAAAAAATAATTTTACTCAAAAGAGTAAAACTATAATCAAACTATATTCTCAAAATTAACACCCACTGAAATGCAACAAGCGTAGAGCGATCATGTCCAGAGGAATTCTAGTTCTGCACTGTCTTAGCTGAATTATTAGTTCCCTTTTCCCACTCTCAAAAACGTTCCATTTTGGAAGAAAAGTGAAATGGTCATGTAAACTAAGTATTATGTTTTATGATCTGCTTAAACTCATTTTATAAATCTAACAAATATTGGTTAAGGAAAGAATGCCAGCGTTACATTTAAATGTACAAGTACCTGGATTTTTATGGTGCTATCCTTAATTTTCTGAAACTTTCGTTTCTGTATAAATCCTCTTGTTCTAGCTTGAATAATGATAACACAGCTCCTAACGTGTAAATATGCTTCTCTTTGAGGTTCTGCAGACAAAAAGCCTCTGTGGTGATTTTGTAAAACCGATGCTGCTTTCCTATACAATAAAAACTGCTTTCTTGCTTGCCATGTCCTGAAATACTGCTGTAGGGTTACAGCAGCTCTTTTCTGCTGGACAAATCTTCTCCGATTCACAGCCATCTGAAGGAAGGACGGAATTCGTAGGGCAGCATGCTTCTGTGTTTCCAATATTTCTGTGGCCGTTTTACAAAAAGCTTTTTGAATCGTTACTGCAGCCCTGCCCTGGGAATGACACTCTGCCTCCTGTGAACAAGCAACTAGAGAAGCTCTATGCCACTTCTGAATCCTAAGTGCTGAGCTTTGCACAGCTTCATACGGAGTTTCAGTTCCGTGGCGGCAGAATGCAGATCGCTCAATGGCTGCCATCTTTGCCTCAGATAGGTTTTTCAGTTTCTGTCTAACTTTCATGCCTCTAAAAGCAGCCTGAATAATTCGTACAGATTTCTGGAGTGCTAAGAAATTGTTTCTTTCCGTTTTTACCCTGACGTATGACCTATAATAATACTGTATAAGAACAACGGCAGTTTTCTTTGCCCGATAATCAAGTTTGGCCCTATGCATTCGGTAGAGTGACTGAATTAGGGTGGCAGCCAGGTGCATACGCTGGATATCCTTTCGGACCTTAAAGCCTCTGTAGGAAGACTGTATACTAATGACCGCTTGGGTACGCACTGCAGTTAGTGCTCTGTATCTCCTCTGAACAAAGACTACTTTTGCTCTGAAGTGCAGATAATGCTTCCTTACTTTGGAGGCCTTAAGATGCTTCTGAAGAACAGTGGCGGCCTGATGCTGCTCCTGAATCTGTTTCCTTATGATCATGTCCTGGAAATCTGCCTGAACGCAGGCCGCTACTTTCCTAAGTGCATCGTGTTGAAGTGCTTTCCTCTTCTTTGCTCTATATATTTTTTGGATTACTTTTGTGGCCCACTGAATCTTTCGGTAAAAAAGATACTGTCTATACATTCGATATGTGCTTTGTATTATGATAGCAGCTCTGTGTTTTTCTCTTAATAGCTGTCTTGCTTTCATTCCCTTATATGCAGCCTGAATGACCAAAGCAGAATGTCTTTGTCGGACATAATTTTCTCTTTGCAGTTTTGCAGCTCTGTATATTCGGTAATGTTGCTGAATTAGAATTGAGGCCTGTTTCCAAGCCTGAAAGGTAACATACGTCCTGTGCATTCTGTAAGTGGCCTGGATGAGAGCTGCAGCCCTGTGCATCGCCTGAACCTTCTTTGCCATCAGTCTTCGGTAAGATGACTGGATTGTAATGACAGCCTTTTGTACTTTCAAGAATTGATGCAAGTGACGCCTGGCACACGTGGTGGCCCGATATCTCCTCTGCACAAAAACAGCAGCTTTTTTGAGGGAAACAAATCTTTTCCTTACCACTAAACCCCTAAACCTGCTCTGAATAAGCACGGCAGAGGAATGCATCATTTTCAAATGCCTTCTCGCTTTCATACCCCTAAATGCAGCCTGAAGGATCAGGGCAGAATGTCTTTGTCGGAGATAACGTTGTCTCTGCAGTTTGGCAGCCCTGTTCGCTTGGTGTCGCTGCTGGATTACAACGGAGGCTTGTCTCACGGCCTGGTACCTCACGTGTGCTCTGTGCATTCTGAAAGCTGCCTGGATGACAGTGGCAGCCCTGTGCATCTCTTGCATCTTTTTCCTTACCACCCATCCTCTGTATGATGACTGGAGTGTAATGACCGCCTTTTGTAACCGCAGGAATTGTTGTAAGTGATGCTTTGCACAAACAGTTGCACGGTATTTTCTCTGAACCCAAAGAGCGGTTTTCCTGAGAGACAGAAATCTTCTTCTCATCTTCAGAGTTCTAAATCTCCTCTGAATCAGAGCTGCAGCTAAATGCATCATTCTTAAATGTCTTCTAGCTTTCATCCCCCTAAAACCCGCCTGAATGCATATGGCGGAATGCCTTAATTTGTTATACCTTTGAAATTGTACGTTTCTCTCCTTCAGTGCCCGGTACCTCTGCTGTACTGTTTGTGTTACCTTCTTTAACTTATTAAAATACGTTTGCTGTCTGTATCTTCTGTAACAGGACTGAATGCGTATTGCTGCATTCTGCATCTTCCTGAGAGTCTGTCTAACTCTTACTCCTCTAAAACTTGCCTGAAGAACAGTAACAGCTTTCAAAATTGTCAGGTACTTTGCACGCTGAATTTTACCTTGACAATGTGCTCTGTATCTTACCTGAATGAGGACAGCTGCTGTTCTCATTTTGTGGTATCTTACTTTTGCTTGATGCATTTTAAACATGGCTTTAATGAAAGTGGCTGCCGTGTGCATGTGTTGCATACGCCTTCTCACTCTAATACCTCTAAAAACAGCTTGAATTTTAACTGCTGTCTTCTTTAAATTAAGATATTCCTTACGTTGACGGTTTGCAATTTTGATATTTCGATACCACCTCTGAATTAGAACAGCAGAAGCTCTGTAGGTTGCATAGTTTTTTTTGGCTTTGTAAGCTCTATATGTAGACTGTATAGCGACTGCCGCTTTGTTGTACTCCTTTATTTTTTTTCTTACTCTCATACTTCGGTAAGCAGACTGTATGATGACTATGGCCGCTTTGGTTTTCAGGTACAACTGACGCTGTCTCCTTCCAATCCTGTACGCCCTATAATACATTTGAATCAGACGAGCAGCTTTTTTCATGATGTCCCACTTCTTTTGCTGCACATGCATTCTGTAGTATGACTGTATGATGACAGCACATTTGTGCTGCTTTCGAATCTGCCTTCTCACTATTTTTCCCTTCCACGTAGACTGAAGCATCAGTGCTGCGTTACGGAGTTCAGTGTATTCCATACGTTGCTTCTTTCCCGCGCTCCATGCTCTCAGATGTTGCTGGATGACTGATGCTGCTGTTTTGAACAATCTGAACCGTTTCTGGGTTTGGGCCATTCTAAAAGCAGACTGAATCCTCACTGCAGCTTGAAGTTCCCTTCTGATCTGCGTTCGAACTTTCCAACCACGATAAGCAGATTGGAGAGAAATCACAGCTGCCTTTGTCTCTAAAAATTGCATTCTTACATCACGAACAGTCCTGTATGTCCTGTACCATCTCTGAATCTTGATAGTAGACTGAAGCACATACTGATATTTCTTCCTTTTACTATAGCCTCTAAAAGCAGTTTGAATTTTAAGAGCAGCTATAGATTGCTGTTTGATTAGCTGGCGTACTTTATAACCTCTGTAAGCTGCCTGCACACAAGTAACTGCTCTTTTAACTTGCAGGAAGTTCTTCCTCTGACTGACCTGTGCTTTGTAAGCGCGATAGTAATTCTGAATGACAACAGCTGCTTTATACATTTCCAGGTAGTGCTGCCGCATCTTTCTCATTCTGAAATAAGATTGTAGTGAAACAGCAGCTTTTCTCTGTGACCTCATCTGCTTTCGAACGAGGTGACCTCTAACAAAAGCTTGCAGTTTGACACAAGATTCCCGCATCTGGACATATTCTTCTCTCTTTAGTGCAGCCACTTTTATGGACCGGTACCATTGCTGGATAAATAGTGTGGCTGCTCTCAGATGTAAATACTGTTTACGAGTCTGTTTCATCTTGACAATTGACTGTAACTTTACTGTAGCATGTTTCAGTCTCAGAAATTTTTTTCTGGAAATATAAGCTCTATAATATGATTGAATTTTTATAACGGACGTGAGGATGTGAATAAACTTTCTCCTGGCTTGCATCCCTCTATATGCAGACTGTAGAACAATGACAGCAGAACGGGTTTTCTGGTAAGATGCTAGAGCTCTCTTGGCTAAAATAGAAGCTCGAAGATGAATCTGAATTATAAGGGCAGCTTTCTTTATCTTCTTATATTTCTGTAATTGCTGATGCATTCTTACTTGTGCCTGCAATTTGACAGTAATTTTCTTAAGGTTTAGAAATCGAAATCTGTCTCGTCTCATTCTCCAGTATGACTGAAAAACACAAGCAGCCCTAATTTGTCTGCATAAATTACGAGCTTTCATCCCTCTGAAAGCAGCCTGTAGTTGAATGGCTGCAGCCCGTTTCTGCAAATAGTTGGCGCGCTCAGTCTCTCCTTTCAGATGTGCTCTGTAGAACTTTTGGATAGTCAGTATAGCCTCTTTTCTTCTTTTGTATGACTTTTGGGCTTGAAGGCACCGAAACCTTGTCTGAATGATAACAACACAAGATCTAAGGTGAATATATTTCCGTAGTTCTTTGTGCATTCTATACCATGACTGTATGACAACAGCAGATTTTTCTTCTTTAGCTCGTTTCCTGACATGCCATTCTCTAAAAGCTCTTTGCAATATTATTGTAGCTTTTATTTGTAATTGCATTTTATGTTGCTTCCATCTTCTGAACACAGACTGGATTATAAGAGATGATGATTTTAGCATCTCATATCTCTGTTGATCATGTTTCCTTCTTAAATAAGCAAGCCAATGTCTCTGAATTGTAACTGTAGCCCAAAGATATCGTTTGTAAGAAGTAACTGCTATTATCATTCTTATCCTAGATTGCAGGATGACTGAATAATACTTCAATTTCAGAAACTGTTTTCTAGTGGAATATCTTCTCCAATACCTCTGAAATGTAAGAAAGGACACAAAGTAAAACAGACATAACTTTCTATACTTAACACCTCTGCAAGTATTTTTCCTAATATTTTGCTTAAAAATAAACAAGTTAAATTAAAAAAACAATATATTTTTGGAAATTACTTGTCTCTTTTGTTTTTGTTTATGTTTGTAGTTATGTAGTTTCTATATTGACATAGCTGTAGCCAATTCAGAAATCATGATCTCAATCTTAATGGTATTTATATTGCATCTGTGTTTCAGAAACATAAGAAATATAAGCAAGTTTATGTTCTATTAGAATAACATATAAGAAACAGTCAAAATAAAATTATAGTGACATTCTGCTATCTATTGATTCTAAGTAATTTCCTATAAATATACCTTTAGATTTTGTATTTTCTCCTTAATATCAAGACTGCTAAGCTATCTGGTAATGATTGGAAACTGTTTACGTGATGGACCCTGTTCAGGTCTAATAGTTTAAACACAGGAATTTGAGAAACAAGTGAGCCAGGTCACTCTCATTTTTCTCATTAAAAATAAAATTACTTCTTCCCAAATTTTGGAATTATAGACTCATGGTCAAAAAGTAGTATTCAGAAAAGATCTGAGAAATGACAAACTGTTTATCTCTTGAATAGCCAAGGTTGCTTCCTTCTCATACTACCCACAGTCCCTAATTCCTTCGTCAGGGTGAGGATTGGGGAAGAATTCCCTACTGCAGATGAATTTTCCTTACACATAAGGAAAACATTTTAGGGGTGAGGTACCTCTGTCTCCATTAGCACTGCCCATTGTTATGCACCTGTGCTTGGCCCAAGCACACCCACCCATGGGTGAGGAGAGTTAGGGACCCTCTAAGATTTTTCAACAGGTATTGCCTTATTCCTTTACTATGTGTCAATTGTGGTTCTGTTTCTACTCTTCAGTCTGATGAGAAATAATGTGTACAGCACATTATTATTATTATAATGTGCCGTACACATTATTTCTCTTACTATAAAGAGATGCATAAATAATTAAAATATTATAAGTAAATTACAGAATATTAGAGACTGAAAGTTAAACCACAGTTAAACTCAACACTAATGAATATCACAAATTTAATAATGTAGAATAAAAGAATTTACATTGTTTGGACCCATCTAGATAAAATTAAAAAAAAAAAAAAACAGGCAAGACAAAATGATAGTGTTTAAAGAAGATGTGTAGAAAAAAGGCATGATTAGCATATATTAGAATAATGGTTACTTTGGGCTGGGGTGAGGAAGCTAATGGACTGAGAAATGGCTTCTGAGAAGCTGACAATATTCTATTTCTTGACCTAGGTGGTGGTTACATGGGTATTCACTTTGTGAAAAACTCTCAGGCTCTACATTTGTGTTTTGTGCAATTTTCTATGGGTAATATTTCACATTTAAAAATGGTTCAAAAAAGATAATTTGTTAAATCAGAATCCTTCACTTATCAACAGTAGTAGCCAGACACAAAAATTTCCGAATTTATAAAATATAGAATTATGGGGTGAAGCTTCAATGACATTTACATAGGGCAAATTTAAATAGTACACCTCTCCAATGTTATCAAAATAGAATCTAATATCAAAACCTCACACGAAGATATGGGGAATGGAATATGTCTATTATGCAAAGTAGATATGTTAAAAATTTTTTCTGAGCAGGAAACTAACATAGGCATTCTATATATAGATTATAAGTAATATTTCATTATATACCAACTAAGTGGGCTACAGAGGAAAACGCACACGTTTATCCCAAAAGAGGTTTCCAGGACTCATAGTAAGATTAAAAAAAGAGCATGGTAGAGTTTGTGGACATACAAAGTAAAATGGTGCAGTGGGTCAGCATGTCCCATGGAGAAGACTGCAAACCTCTAATATAAAACAAAGAAGGGGTAAAGAATTAAGACTATTCGCTCCTTCAAAGCAAAGGAAGCATTTTGATTTGTTTGAGCCTTATGCTGATCATAGTAGTAGGTAGTAGGAAAGTATTAAATATTTGTTAAAGTACGAGAAAAACACGAAAGCCTAAGAGATACTTTAAAACTTTATATTTTACTTTCTTTCTTAAAAATGTCATTAAAACTTTTTAAATTCAAAATACCAGGATGCTATACCTGAATAACTGATGCTGATTTATTTTGAACTTTTTCTAGTTTTTCCTTTTTTAACATTAATAACTTTCTTTGTGCTAAGAGTCTTCGCCAATGTTTCTGAATGGCCAATGCTGCATTAATCTCCTTTTTCAATCGTTGTTTAGATAGAAAACTGATTACAGCTGATTGAATGATTCTTGCAGCTTTGTCTCTCTCCTAAAAAAAAAAACAAAAAAAACCAGAAGACAAAAAACAAAAACAAGCAAATATGAATCAAAAACTTAATTACTTAAGACCTTAAACCATTATTTGTAAGAAAATAATTTGTTAAATATTAATCAAATTGATCCTGAAAATAAAACATTCCTCAGACTTAAGATAGGCTCATCTTTGGAGTAAAGATAATTCTGGGAATGATGAATGGTCCGATAGGTGGATTTGCATATATATTTATAGGATGAAACAAAAATTCCTAGTAAATGTAAGTCTAAAATAAAGATCATGCACATGTTTGATATACCACAAATTGTCAATAATAAATGTAAAGGCAATTTAAATATGGTATGTTTATCAGATTATGGCCCAGATTCATGTTTGATTTTTTAAAAAGAGGTGGACTATGGGGGGGGGGGGGTGTTGGGGAAGAGACCCTAAAATAAACAAAATGCCTTACAATAGAATATAGTATTGTTTTGTTACAACTTGAACAAAAGAATTAACAAAAAGAGAGAAGCAGCAAAATACCACTTTTAGCACAGGCTACAACAGTTTTACAGCATAGACACTCAAAAGATAAGAATATTGGATTATGAGAAGTGGTATCAGGACCTATGCCCGACAGCATAGGTGCTCAAAGAGGAGCCACCTACCCTGGGAGCACTATAGGCTGGTACCCTACATGTCTCTAGATCCGTGACTCCTAATAATGCATTACTAAGAAAAACAACATAGGTTAAATACTTACTAGGCACTAGGCACCATTCTAAACACTTCATGAATGGTTCATCTAAATCTCACACAACTATAAGAGCAGATGAACAGGTACTAATTTTATGACTATGAGGAAACTGAGACAGAGCAGTCAAGTAGATTGTCAGTCCACTGGTAAGATAACCAGGATTTGAACTAGGCAATCACTTTGCCAAACTCTTCAAGGCTAGATTTATCATTTCAGTTACCTGAACTGGAAACTAGAATAGAAGTCATTCCCTCTTATGGCAAGAACAATTTATAGCATGTGTGACAACCTCTTTGTAGCTAAATGGGACAGCTCACCATCCAAGGGTGGGCTCTACACAGATATTAGCTATAGGTTCTAGTTATTAATTAATCCTAATCAGTTGTTGAGTGGAAACCGCACAGTATGGGAACACATTCACTTACGGAAGGGATCAAACTGCCACTCTAAGAAAGGAAAAATGTAGTTAATGGATTGAAACAAATACTAACAAATGGTGAGAGTCATATATTAGATCACTTCTGAGTGAGAAAAGACTAGACAATTCTAAAACTGGGCTGCGGAATTATGTCCAACAAACTGAGTAAGCCATCTAATATCACTGTCAGTAAGTCCCATGTGAAGCATATGGACTTTAAGGCTACAGATAGCCAAATTAAAAGCACCCCCCCGCCACAATTTCAAAACATATTTCAGAGCTACGATAATCAAACAGTGTGGTCCTAGCAGAAAGACAGGCATATAGACCAATGGCACAGAATAGAGAGCCCACAAATACACCCTCATATATGTGGATAAATGATTCTTGACAAGGGTACCAAGAATGATCTATGGGAAAAGAACAGTCTCTTTAGTAAACGATGCTGGAAAAACTAGATATCCATATACAAAAGAAAGAAGTTAGACCCTTTTCTTATGCCATATAAATTAACTCCCAATGGACTAAAGTCCTAAATGCAGGACCTAAAACTATAAAACTACTTATAGAAAACATAGAGAAAAATTTGATTAACATTGGATTTAGCAATGATTTATAGGATGACACCAAAAGCACAAGCAACAAAAACAAAGAGTAGACAAATGGGGTTACATCAAACAAAAAAATTATTTTCTGCGAAGGACACAATCAACAGAGAGAAAAACCATCTACAGAATGAGAAAAAAAAATATTTGCAAATCATATATGTAATAAGGTACTTGTACCTAGAATATATAAAGAATTCCTATAACTCAACAACAGAAATATCCGATAGCCTGACATACAAATGGCTAACACACAAATGAAAAGATGCTCAACAACACCAATTATCAGAGAAACGCAAATCAAAACCACAATGAGATATCTCTGTACTATTAACGAGTATTGGCAGGGATGTGGAGAAGTTGGAATCCTCATGCACTATTGGTGGGATTGTAAAATGCAATGAAATAGTATGGCAGTTCTTCAAAAAAAATTTAAAACTGAAACTACCATATGAGCCAGCAATCCCACTTCCGGATACATATTCCAAAAAACTTAAAGTACAGTCTCAAAGAGACACACCCATGTTCAGAGGCATTATTCACAAGAACCCACAGGTGGGAATAACCCAAATGCCCAGTGAAAGGTGAATGTATAAACCAAATGTGGTATATACACACAACGGAATACTATGCAGCCTTTAAAATGAAGGAAATTCTTCCACAAGCTACAACATGGATGAACCTTGAGGACATACACTAGGTGAAATGATCCACTGACAAAAGGGCAAATATCGCATGACTTCACACATATGAGGCATCTAAAATAGTCACCCTTCATAAAAATAGAAAGTAGCACAATGATTTCCAGGGCTGGGGGAGAGGGAAACGGGGAGTTATTTCATGAGCACAATTTCAGTTGTGCAAGTTAAACTCTGGAACTCTGTTTCATAGCAATGTAAACATGCTTAACACTATCGAACTGTACGCTGAAAAAAGTTAAGACGGTAAGTTTTATGATATGTGTTCTTCACCACAATTTTTAAAATCTGGGTTTAAAAAGGAATTTCCTATTAGCTTAAAAATGGAGTCAAAAGTTGCATTTGAGTCAAAAGTTCTAAGAGCAAGGGGCATTCTTAGATATAGTAGGCTAAGGTAAGTTGACACTTTCCTGTTTGAAGGCGATCTCAATCTCAAGCAAAGTAAATGGAACAATTTTATGTGACATTAGGGAAGCTACAGATGGAAAGTAGAAAAATTCAAGGAGGTGAACATGTGATGAAATCAGCAACTTTGAAAACTTATACAAACTGATGGTGAAAGTTCCAATGCTGGCAGTCACTGACTGTTTTCTAAATTAGACCACGTCATCATTTTAAATCCTATGCTGTTGGACAGCCAACAGCCAACCTGTTACAGGCTTGTTTTATTTTACCTTGCATATGAGCCAAACACAGGGATTTACTTTGCTTTGCAGTTTGTGCCGACACTTTGACGGGAAGAACTAAACGGTAGAACGGGTCAGGGGACCCTTGGACAATCCTGCTTCATTCATTAGGTAATTGGGCCATTAGTCAATTTTCACTTGTCTCTGCAAGAACTTGAGCCATTCTATTCTCAATGGATAGTTTATACGAATTACAACAGTGACATGAAAGTAAATTTAACACCTGAAAAATCAGCTATCTCAAGTTGGTATTTATAGGTTTATTAACTTATAATATTTCTATGAGAATATACAGGGAACCTACTGCTTAATGTCCCAAATAGCAAATGAAAAGATATAATTGGGTGTTAGCATCATTGTATAAGAGAGGGAGCATGGTCACCTGAGAAAGGAGAAAAGCAGTGGTCTCTAAAAAATAGGGAAATTTCTACTACTGATATCAAAGAAGTAAATCAGGAAAAATGATCTCACCAGCAAAGAGCTAAGAAATCTTTGCAGTTTATAGCTTCTTAAAACAAGATCATCTCGGAAGATTTCATTTGCCACTCATCGACCCCCCACAAATTCTGATAAATATCTGTTTCTTGGGATTTTAAATATCTTATTTAATATCATATGAACAGAATTAATGAAATAATTTGAGAACTAGCCAGGAAAGGGTCTTTGCTGAAAACTCTCCTAAAGCAATTCTCCTACAAGCTTCCAAAAGTACAAAAGTTATCCTTGAAGGGATATGTGGGCAAGGAGGCAGATCCTGAGAAGATGAAGGGCAAAAGAAGGCACGAAGAAGATACGGCAGCAGAAAAGACCATTTGTGAGTATAAGCCACTGCCTAGCTCCCAAAAGTTACTACCAAGAGTTTGAGTAGGGTGAAAGCAAATTTCAATTAATGTTATTTCTGAGTGTGATAAACTATGACAAAATACATGGTATGTGTAAGAGTTGCCAAAATGTAACTGTTTTTATAGAGTTATTAAGGACTCTATCCTAAATGCACAGTAACTCAAAATTGAGGAGCAGTATCGGGTGGAATGTATTTCTGAAATACCTGATAAATGTATCAAGCACGGTTGCTCATTTTATTTTGTTTGATTTTCCAAGTAAGTGAATATGGCATTATTAGTGGAAGGAGTAGGTAGAAAAAAGGACTAAAATAGTTTGTTCAACTTGATCAACACCACTTAACAGATGGTTAAAATCACATTTTTCTCGAAACTCAAAAAATCACTTATGTTAAGACAAAGTTGTATAGTATTAGGGTCACAAAGGGAAATAATAAGTAACATTCTTATCCCTATGCCCAAGTCCTAAATATCTTGAGAAATAAAACAACAGAAACCAAAGTACCACTTTTAAACTAATAAAGAGGGGAGCCTGGGTGGCTCAGTCAGTTAAGCATCTGACTTGGACTCAGGTCATGATCTCACAGTTTCTGGGTTCAAGCCCCGCATCGGGCTCTGTGCTGACAGCTCAGAGCCGAGAGCCTGTTTCAGATTCTGTGTCTCCCTCTCTGTCTGCCCTTCCCCCACTCATGCTCCATGTCTCTCTCTCTCTCTCTCCCCCACTCTCTCTCTCAAAAATAAATAAACATTAAAAAAAAAATAAACTAATACAGAAAACACTGGAAAACAGTTTCATGACAGACAGAATGAACTGGCTAACTGAACTGCAAAACCAGACACTAGACGCCTAGACCCAAGGGGCACTCCAGCACCAAGCCTCCCCGAACACAGCATGAAAACCTCATGGAAAGCTCCTGTTCCCTGGAGATACGTTAGATTCCAAGAAGAAGCAAATGCTGAGTCAGGTCTCCTGAGTTTACTTTTACAAATTTACAAAGGAAGTAAGTTATTCTACTTCCCCCGGAGCAAACTTGGGGAAAGCGGCTGGAAGACACATCCACTGAAGCAAACATCAGGAGTTAGGGAGAAATATCCATCCCTAACTCAAAACACACACAATTACTAAAATTATGTCCATAGTTTCACACATCAATAGAACGTAAAAATCCTATCAGGAATCAACCAACTGGCATTTTGCGAAGTACAATTCACATTACAGTGTTTTCATTTTTTAGTAGTACCTGATGACGTTTTAGGTCTGTTTTTTGTTTGTATTTTCTCCAAGTTGTCTGTATAAGTCGAGCAGCTCTTGTTTCTTTACAAAGATCCAAAAGTCTTGCACAAAGAAATGACAAATAGGTAATAACCACCTAAGAGACAACAGAAGAGATGAAAGCAGATGTTTAACAGAGATTGTGCAACTTTTACTGTCACCTTCTGAGACTCTTATTCTTAGTTAGAAACTCTTCTTTTACTTACCTTTTCGTCAGGAATCGTATTGGACATATCTGAATGATGAATCATAGCAGGTATTCCACCAAGGTCTCTAACTGCAGACCTGACCAACCGAAAATTTTTCTTCTCATTTTCTAGCAGTTCTTTGTGTAGTTCTGAAGTGTTTTCTACTATGCAAATAAAAAAGAGGTTAGACAGGTCCAGTCAAAAATCTCACATGGCAAAGAAACAACTTGAAACGTTCATCAGCCAAAAGGGACTAACCATGATCAAGTGCTTTAAGAGACAAATCCAGAGAACTTCCATCAGATTCAGAGGATGAATTTAACACGACTGAACCAGTCTGGGTGCATTCCACGGTCTGAGTAGTACGCTGACATATAGCATCAAAAGGCACATAGTAAGGATGGTAGTGATGGATCAGGTAACATAACACACGCCCATCTGAGAAAGACACTGTAAAATTCTCCACCTGATGGAAATACCAGAAGCATAATCAGCTGGGATTATACAGTAACACAGGTTATTAGTGGTTTTATGGTCCGTATTTCCTTTTAATAGCTGAGAATGTCACATTAGGGGTTAACAGGACCTAGAAGAATATTATATTTATAGCCAAATTCTCAATCATAAAATTCTATTTCAAAATCAAAATCTGAGTGGCTCGGTCGGTTGAGTGTCCAACTTCGGCTCAGGTCATGATCTCCGGATTTCATGAGTTCGAGCCCTGAGTTGGGCTCTGTGCTGACAGCTTAGAGCCTGAAGCCGGCTTCGTGTCTGGGTCTCCCTCCCTCTCTCTTCCCCTCCCCTGTTCATGCTCTGTCTCTCTGTCAAAAATAAATAAACATGAAAAAAATTTTTTGATTATTGTGCTGGGAGAAATAGGATCCCTCAAAAAATTCGCGTCCTTCCTAGGACCTGAGAATGTCACATTATTCAGATATAGACTCATTGCAGATTTAATTTGTTGAGATGAGGTCATACTGCAGTAGTGTGGGTTCTCAGTATCAGTATGTCTGGTATCCTTATATGGAGAGAGACACAGAGGCAGACACAGGAAGATGCTATGTGAGAACAGAGGTGGAGATTGGAATAATGTATCTGGAAGTGAAGGAATGCCAAGGATTGCCAGCAACACCAGAAGTTAAGAGAAAGGTTTGGAACACACTCCCCACTAATCTTTAGTGGCTCTCTAATATTTAGTTAAAACGTAGAAGATGATCCATCTATCTGACTTTTTTTCTATAACCAGGGTCGTTCAAGGTATAATACTTTACTATATTTAGTTACATGTATTCTGTATCATTTTTCTGACTTCATATTCCCTACCGGATATTTTATTCATTTTTACATATTTACAATTAAAGGTATAGTTCACACAGAAATATAGTATCAGTCTAATAAAACACTCAACTTAGATTTTTTCCTCCTCCTTGTACCCAGCGGTCAGGTTCTCTATTGATCCTTCCTGCATGATGGGTTTATTTGACTTTACCTTTATAAAAAGGGTGTGATCCTTAGGTGTCCCAGTTTTATACAAGTGTCTCCTATTAAAACTCCTGACTAGAACAATTTTTCTTAGTAATCGTGCATTACACAATTGGTGACAGATTAAATACAGTAAGTGAAAATATCCTCACTCATTTGAGGACAAGTTTGCTCATATATAAACTAAATTATTTAAGAAATGCAATGAAATATTTTAGGAATTGAAGTCTGACTTTAACCAAAATGTATTTAAAGACACTGAAGTAAAACAAAACAAAACAAAACAAAGAAACTTACCTTTTTATTATAGAAAGCACAAACAGCATTTACCCAATCCATCAACAGCTTTATGCTCTCACTATATCGTTCAAAGGAACCACTATTCCTTTTGTCTTTTTCCTTATTGATAATAGCATCAGAATGGCATGACAGTGCAGACGTTGTTTTCTTCAGACTCTGTGTGTGTTTTAAAAAGTCAATTTCTTCTTTCAACTGGTCTAAATTAAGGGAAATATCCACCTGAAACACACAAAAAAAGATAAGTCTCTTTATGTTTTTCATGTGTCATTTGTAACCCACAAAAGTTAGTCTTTTTCCTTAAGGTAAACATAGTTTATGAAGCAGTGGAATGCATAGTGGTTAATGTGTGTCATGTGAATCATGCAGAAGATTTGGGACCACACGATCCTGGGTTCTAGTCTCGTCTCTGCTTCCTATCCATAAGGTAACTTTTAGCTTTAGTTTTCTTACCTATGAAGTAATGACAACACCCACCTTACACGGGTGTTGTGAAGATTAAATTGGAATATATATAAAGCAATTACCACAGTTCCTGGGACAGAATAAAGCCTAGTAATTTTGCTAGTCCTCATCTGATGCAAAATGCTTCTATAAATCAGTACTGAAAATTGACAAAAAGTGCAAAATTTACAAAATGTACAATACCTGAAAAGCAAATGCTATTTTCCAAAGTAACGCAAGAGTTTTTTCTCTGTGCCTATCCACAATATCCTTAGATAGGATTGCATTTCCTGTAAATGAAATCAGTTTGTTAGCACAATCTATGTATATATCAATTTTTGGTGAGAAGAAAAATTTTTATCTTGACTCAATTTTTACCATGTTCATCATTTAATTGAATTCCTCGTGATCTAAGAATTTGAAGAACAATGTCAACATTGTGCATCTTCTGAAGACGACTTATTGCAGGGATCCTGAGTTTCTTTGAGAGATTCCAGTCCCGTGTGAGAAGTTCCATGATTCGCCTAACAATAAAGGAATTTTCAGATGACACTGTCATATAAAAATATATAGGAAAAGCCCCCTGCATCAAAAGATGGGTCTCAAACCATATCCCAAAATGTCATAAATATCCTGTCCTTACCTTCCCCACACTGAGATGCTAAGAATCTGTCAGTGTATGATTGTCCTTATCACAGGAAAAAATAAACTTAACTTTGCTTTAAAAAACAAAAAAAACAGGGGTGCTTGGGTGGCTCAGTTGGTGAAGTTCTAGTCATATTCTCACAGTTTGTGAGATTGAGCCCCGTGTCGGGCTCCATGCTAATAGCATGGGATCTGCTTGGGATTTTCTCTCTCCCTCTTTCTCTGCCCCTCCCTGGCTTGTGCTCTCTCTCTCTCCCTCTCTCTCTCAAAATAAATACAAATAAACTTAACTCCCCCCCCCACACACATATAAAAACAAAAACAAAACAAAATAAAATATATACGGAAGATGAAATTTATTTAAATACAGTTATCACCCACATAAATTTCCAACATTTAAAGAATTTTAGGTTAGAAAGATCCCAAAAAACTATCTGAAAACTGTTGCTTCATAGTTAGCAAATAAGAGTCATTCTCATTTTAAGCCTGGGGTTTGAGGTCTATGAACAGAATGTAAAAAAAAAAAAAAAAAAAAAAGATGAGACACACATAAATGAACACATGAACAAAATAACAGAGTTCTACAGGGAAAGGAAAGGAGAAAGTGTATTTATGGAGGGGCTACTGTATTCTTCAAATCAAGGACGTGCTGTCTTTTCTTAGTCCTCACAGCAAATCCCACAATCAGGCATTATTATCCCACTTTTTTGCAGATGAAGGAACCAAAGCCCAGACAAATTAAGTAAATTGCTTGTGGTCACATAGCTAATAATGACAGAACTGAGATCAGAACTCAAACTCAGTTTTATCAAACTCCAAAGCCATCCTGTTATATACACCAGATTATTGTAAAAATATGAACACCTATCTCAAAAAGACACATATACTCCAATTTAAATTCAAACCCCTAATATCATCTAGGTCACTAGTATTTTATCTACTAGACAATAATCAGTGTTTCTATAGAAAAAGCAAGCTTCAATGGATTATTATATATAGCTAAAATTTGGCAGAATTGTTTATAGAACCATAATTTCTAAAGGTTAGAAAGCAACTTAAGATCATTCCAGGTCAACTGCCCAATCAACATATGAAGCATTTCTGCAGCAGTAGACCACCTTATCACCTATGGCATTAGTACATCAACCATTCTCAAGCATTCTCAAGTAACTTCAAAGATCTATGATCATTTTGCTGACGCTGAGGAAAGTAGAAATCTGGTATGCATGGTCAAGTCTCTTAACTAGTGAGAGGTTCTGATCAAATAAAAAGCATCAATGTTCAATACTGCTAAGTCCTCAGTAACTCTTGTAAAAACATAAAAAATGTCTTTCATTGTGGAAAATAGCACTAAACGTGAAACCAATCACTGCCCCTCCTGGAAAGTGGAAAAAGTCTAAAAAATGTGAATTCTTATTGGCCAGAAAACAGATGTGGCGGCTTGGATTTATGAAATGAACAAATTAAATACAAAAATAACATGTGAAACATTTTCAGCCAATGCGCTAGCCTCTATGGAAACTGCTCAAGTAAGAGAAAGCTACAATAAAGTTCAAAAGCTATCACCTTGCTGTGAGAACATATGATCAGAAAAGAATGTTCATGGAAATTTAATTTAGAAGGAAGCATGTGACATGTATGTTGCTTTTGAAGAAGTGGGGATTTTCCCAGAGATCCCTTCCTCACAAATGTCAAATGTAACATAAATTTGGAGAGTTTCCTAGAAATAAGACAAATGTCTCCAATGTGGACATCTTAAAGCGGTCAACTATAATACCATGCTCACGACCACTCCTTCCAAAGCAGGAACAGCACACTGAATTCACATAACAGCCAATTTCGAAGATTCTAGTTTGTTACTGACAGATGCTGTGTGCTTTGAAGCCAGACATCCTGAGTTTACATCTCAATATCATGATATAAAACTTGGGCAAGGCCTGTCACTTCATCTTACTTTTCCTCATATGTAAAACAAGGTTATTAATACTGCTAGAATTGGTCCCAAGTGATGGAGTACTCATGAAATCATTGATGATACACGTGATACTTAAATGTTTGATATTTTAATTAGTTCCATGCTTGTCCCAACTCCTATTCTGGGGCATCAATAGTTCCTACTCATAGTGACCCTAGTCACTGCCAGCATGGAAAAAAAATGTGGACAGGAGACATGGTTTAAAATTGACACATTTTACCAAAGTGTTGGAGATACTTACCCCCAGTTTTTTAATCCTGAAATTTATTGCATTATATGAAAGAGCAGGAAAGACTGTATATATACAGAAAAGTGTTTTCTAGAAAATTTTAGTCTATTCCATTAAGGAAAATAATTCTATTTCTTATACTTACACAAGACGCACTCCACATTGCAAGTCTACAGCAAGATTTGTAACAGCAAAATCAAATTCATCAAATGGTGTCTGCACATGGTTAACAGGTAATCCCAAAAAGCTAAGGTGACGGGAAAGGTCACCTTCACCACTTAGGAAGTCTCGTGAAAAAGCCAGAAGAATTTCTTTACTAGTCTACGGAAAAACAAGTTGCAGGTATTATACTCCAAAATTATAATTTTGTTTACAATAATAACAAATTCTTAAATTTCTGAGCATATAGAAATAAAGTAAAATTAATGGTAGTATAAAAAAATGTCAGGGGGTGCCTGGGTGGCTTAGTTGGTTAAGCGTCTGACTCTTGGTTTCAGTTCAGGTCATGATCTCAGAGTTCATGAGATTGAGCCCCACATCAGGCTCCGTGATGACAGTGCGGGGCCTGCTTGGGATTCTCTCTCTCTCTCTCTCTCTCTCTGCTCTTCCACTATTCCTGCATGTGTTCTCTCTCTCTCTCTCCCAAAATAAACAAATAAACATTTAAAGAAAAAAATGTCGGTTTTATATCATACAGTAATAATGAACATCTATTTCCAATTTAAGGCCTTGGAAAAAATTACTCATAATAATAGACTCCAAAAATTAGTATTAATTTTTTTTAATGTTTATTTATTTTTGAGACAGAGAGAGACAGAGCATGAACGGGGGAGGGTCAGAGAGAGAGGGAGACACAGAATCCAAAGCAGGCTCCAGGCTCGGAGCTGTCAGCACAGAGCCTGATGCGGGCCTCGAACTCACGGACTGTGAGATCATGACCTGAGCCGAAGTCAGACACTCAACTGACTGAGCCACCCAGGTGCCCCTGTATTAATTTGATAATATGCTAAATTAGGAGTGAAATCTCTCCCCAACCCGAAGTTAATTCCTCAGAAGTATAGTTTCATTGATTCTCAAATCAAAGTTAATAGGGTGTGCCGGTGAAAGGTCAACCATTAGGTTAGGTGGGGTTAGAATTACTAGTAAGACGGACTACACACTATTCCACTCCAGACTACTGTTCTTTGGGAAACTTCAAAGTTTTTAAGGAGAAAATACACAATAGAAACAAGCAAAAGTCTTAAATGTGAAATATAAAAGAAATGAAAGCTATACCTTGAATTCAGCATCTTTACAGAAGAGACAAGGATCATGATCAATAAGTCTGGAGATCTTGGCATAATCAAGGAAACAAACCAACAACAACAACTTTTTCAATGTAAACTTAGACAAAGCTTCTTCATGACCTTCAATGAAGTACAAAAAAGCACAGCAAGTTAATCTGTGAAAGACAAGTTTCACCTGAAAATACGATAACAATGTGCTAATAAAGAAAAGTAATAGTAAGCATAAATAGAACCCTATGTGCCTTTCTCAGTGTTTTATATATATGAATTCATGTACTACTCATAGTAACTCTATGTGGCAGGTATCATTTAAGATTTCCAGTTCATAGAGGAGGAAACAGAGGCATCAAGTGATTTAGTCTATCTCATGCAACAAATATTTAATGAGCACCTACTATGCAGGTAGCATCTTAGGTGCCATATGTGGTAGCAAACTAAAACTACTATGATCTCTGCAGGCCTTACTGCCTACTTCTGGGGACAGGGTGAGTAGAGACAATAAAAAGGTAAAAATAATTATAGTGATAGAGGAAATGATGGGGAATGATGAGGGTAAAGAAAGGGAGGAGAGTAGAGAGAGGGACTGACTATTCATATTGGCAGCTCTAAGAAGGTAAAATTTAAACAGAGACAGGAAGAATAAGAAGACAGCATTTATGCAGAGTGTGGAAAGGACGCGGTGGTGGCAGAACTACTTACCATCTCTATAGAGATGAGGAACACTGGGGTGTCTATACTCAGCGGCTATATCAGGATTCCAAAGTAAGCGACTCAGAATAAACACAGCCAACCCTGTGACATCACTGTTATCTTCCAAAGATATGAGTTCTCCATAAATTGTCTGAAAAGAAATTAAAAGCTGAAGTCAAGACTATGTTACCTTTAAGAAGCAAAGGGATACAAGAGGGGGAGAGCAGACTATGATCTTCTAAGGATCTTCTAATGTTCTATTTTCTAAATAGTATGTAAATAACACGGATATTTGCCAAATAACTTCTTTAAACTGTGTGTATGTTTTGTGCAGTTTTTAGTGCATATGGTGTATGATGAAAAAAGGCAAAAGCTCAAGGCTAAGATGAATTTTTAAGTATCTGACAAGTGATATTTACATTTTAATGTTTTCCTTTAAAGAACTATCAAATGTATGGGGTGCCTGGGTGGCTCAGTTGATTAAGTGACTGATTTCAGCTCAGGTCATGATCTCATAGTTTATGAGTTCAAGCCCTGCATTGGGCTCTGGGCTGACAGCTCAGACCCTGGAGCCTGCTTCGTATTGTGTCTCCCTGTCTCTCTCTGCCCCTCCCCTGTTCACGCTCTCTCTCTCAAAAAGAAACAAACATTAAAAAAAACCCCAAAAACTACCAAACGTAGGCATATTGTTCAAATTCAATTAGAATTGTTGCACTAAGTATATCATGAAGGTACAACAGAAATGAAAATATTCAAAATTTTCTAATAATCAACACGTGGAAACCCATCTGCAAATAATCTAAGATAACAATTTGGGAAGTTCAGATCCATTTATAATTAATGATTTAAATACAAAATTAGTTTAACATCAACATGCCTAATTTAATGATTTTTAAAGTGATTAGAAAAAACTAAAAACATATCAAATTATACCCTATAACCTTACGTTAACAAAATACAGAGATAAAAGCATAGGAAGTATATGCCAAAATAGAAAACCTGCATTTTTATTTACTTATGTTTTTTGCCTTTGATGTTTTCTTAAAATCCTCAAAGGTTATGCCCACTACCAGAACCTGAAGGTGTGGCGGTGAGGTAAAATATTTTGTTCACAAGGACTCATCCCTCCCTTCCCTCTAAAAGGATTGTATACATCCCCACCAACTGCCATGGACTTGCTGTCCTAGTTCATTTGTGTTTGGCCAAATAATGTGCTCTGGCCGGTGGAATATGCGCATTATATCCAAGCAGAAGTTTTAAAAGGCATTAAGTTTCCACCTAAACCTCTTGCTTTTTACCTTTGGCACAAAATGCTGTGTCCCAAATAGAGGGATTATACTCCAGTTAAGGTTCTACAATTATTTGACTTGTGAAGCAGAGCTGGTTGATACGTAATTTTCCGATTAACGAAGTATACTAAACTGAAATAAGAAATCTTAGCAATGACACTATCCAGCTGTATGACCACAGTAAGCTTATCATTTGTTCTCTTTGTGCCACAGCTTCTTGATAAATAAGAGCCAAATTATTGCTAACAATTCCTTTCAGTCCCAAAGATCATTCTATTCCAACACCTGGAATAAGCTGAAGAACAGAATATCTCACACGACAATGGCAAAAAGCCTAAAGAAAATGTAAAAGTGTACCAGTAAAAGACGAAAGAAATCTATAAACACAGAGAGGATGTTTTAAATAAAATCATAATTTTAGTTTACAACCGCTAAGGTCCTTTCCATTCAGTTTTAAAATCCTAAGTATTATTGAGCTATGCACCAAGTGAAAAACTCAAATTCAACGTTTTTATGGGAAGAGTTACATCAACATGGCTACAAGTTTGGACTCTGGCATCAGACTGGCATAGTCTCAAATCCTGACTATTAGTTGGCAGCTGGCATGTTACTTAAAATCTAAGGTTCAGTTTTGTCAGTGAAATGGAAATAATAATACACACCTCACTGGGTTTTAAAGAGGCTTCAATTATTTGAAATATATTTAAAATGGCCCAGTATGATCATTTGTAAAAGCTCAAAAAAGAGTTTACTATACCTGTTATTATATCAAGTACCAAACTATTGATATTTAAGAAAACTACCAGGAAAGTTCTTTTGTGATGACATGGCAATAATACATAATGGCATGATCTAATTACCTAATGAGTATTTATTAAAGGACCTTAAATTTTATACTCAAAGATCAATTAAACTAACCAAATGCCTTTATAAGTGAAACTATATTTTATTAAAGAATCTATTAAAAATATATAATAAAAAGTCTACTAAAGGAATATATAATAAAAAAGTATACAATGAAAGTATATAATAAAAAGTATTAAAAACAATAAAAAAACTTACAGTATACTTTTTTTAAAGTATATCATTTCAAAAACTGAAGTGTATATACTTACCTCTAGGCCGATACGTAGCCACAAAGGATTATATGATAACAGCCAATTCAGGACTTTCTGCCGTTCTCCTGAAATGCATGTGAAAAGCAAGTAAGCTCAGACCACTAATCCAATAGAGACAATAAATACAATTTTATGGAGAGAAATCAGTGGAAAAAAGAGATAATCACATACATGAAATCAATTAATTTAAATATATATCCATTCTTAAATGTATATTGATCATATTAAAGTATATAAGATGGTAGGCAGCAAAGTGAAATCATGCACAAATCTGACTCTAAAATACAAAATCTCAAGTGTTTTCAACGAACTAATCTCAAGATTTCTATATCTTCTTACCCACATCTTTCCAGAGGTGTCTATCTTTTCGAACAATCAACCGCCTAGCTTCAATTTCAATTTCAAGCTTCTTAATAGCTTTGACCATGTTTTCAGAAGTAAATAAACGACATGCTGCCCGACGTAATCGATTCAGCCGGCACCGAGCAGTGTAAGCTCTGAGAGACATTTCATCTTTTGTAGGAGCTCTAGCAACACTGATTTTATGTTGACTCTCCACTCCCAAGAGAAGCGTAGCAGCATTTACTGGGTAAAAACAAAAGGAAGAATGTTTCCGGTGAAACTATAGATCCATATCCTTAAATCCAGCAATACATGCAATTTAAGATGGCCAAAATAGGATTTCTTCTCTGCTCCTTACAAGCTTGCTCTTCTCTTTCCTGTCTCAAAACATGAGTGTCACTCTTCACTCAATACCGTGGGCCATTCTATCATTGCAACCTGGAGCTCTACCTGCAAAATGGATCCCAAGTCTAACGTGAGAGTTACTTCTAGTGCTACCCACCACTATTATCCAAGTTCAAACACTATCAGTCAACTCTAACCTAGACTAAAATAGTCTCCTAACTGGTTTCTCTGTTTCCATCCTCTGCATAAATTAAAAGCAAAATAAAGTCTCTTAAAGAATGTGACTTTAAAAAATTCAATTAAATTTTGAAATGCAATTTGAAATTTTATAAAACACATTTTCTCCCAAGAGAACTAAGTATCAGGCTGTGTTTACTTCTGGAGAAAAAGAAAAGCAGCCTTAGAGATCATCTAGTCAAAGGGCTTTTAATGTGAAAATCCTATATATTGTCCTTTAACAAATATAGACTGGCCTCTCCCTGAACACTGTAACAGTGGAGAAACCATCATCTTAAAGACAGCCTATGCGACGGCTTGGCAATTTAAATGTTTACAAAGATTCTTCCTTATCTTGAGTTGAACTGATCCCTATCATTTCTATGCAGGAGTAGCACAAGTTAAGTTTCCCTTCCTCTCAGGAAAAAAGCCTTCAAATGTTTGAAGGACAGCATGTTTCCATCTTGCTCTACATCTGAGTTTTCCCCTTTCCAGAACAAACACTGAGATGTTTCTCCATATCAACTGGTTTTAAGATTCCTCAAAATTCTGTAGTCTTCCTCCTACACACATCTCAAACTAAGGTATGTGAAAGTGGAGACAAAAAAAGAAAAAAAAAAGGGAAGACAATATGCCTGAAAGGATCAGGTCATGTAAGGCTATTAGACTTATTCACCAGGACATTACACTTTATTAATGTGGTTAAGATTGAACTGGATTTCTTAGTAGTCATGTTTCACTGTTAATTCAGACTGAACTTGCATTAAAATAAAACTCATTCCCCTGAAAGGCTGGAATTGAATTGGCTGATGAACAAGAATGGTAAGCAAAAAGAAAAAAAAAAGTTTAGTACTTTCAGTACAGAATTCCCTAAAAATTCTCACTTATATGAATCTTTAGCATTCATGTCAATGAATTAGTGAGCTATGCCATTAACTATAATATATATGTATAATTTAAAAAATGAAAATTCATGTTAAAAACTATCTGTTAAAACAGTATTATTTAACTTAAACATTAATTTAATGTTTACCTTCAGAAATATTTGTTTTTACAGTGAAGTCATCAGGAGTTAATATAAAATTTAGCCACCAAGTGAAGCCCTGCTCCTGCTTTTCCTTCCAGCGTTCATCATAAAACATGTTCTTTGCAGCAAACGGCATTGGGTGTCTAGGAATATCTACGAATACAATTGGTTTATTGCATGAGAAGTTCTCTTTTACATTATTATGCAATATATAGCAAAAGACCATTTTTCCTAGCAAAACCACCTTTAAAACACTGAACAATATTCACTTTTCCACTATTTAGTGCAAACAGTTGAAAGCGTTTTAGGTACAAAATATAATCAAAGTTTAAAGGGAAAAAGTAGAGCTGTACCTCCTGGTTATTTAAAAATCCTGTTACCTGAGTCAATTTCACCGAAGTCTGAGAAAACATCCTAATTTTTATCTGAATACACATTTTAAAATGCCTCAAGGCTTTAATGCAACAAAAAAGTATCAATTCATTTCCATTTCAAATGCCATTCATGCTTCATTCCATGGCAGTTTTTCAGTGACTTTAAAGATAGTAAACACTTACCTGTTTTTAATGGTTTTATGAAAGTCAGAGTAGACTGTGCCACAGCAACAACGGGTTTTGTCCTTTTGCTTGTTTTAGAATGAGGAGTTCTATATACTAATGAATCTAAAATAAGTTAGAAAGTAGAATAATAGCATTAAAAATGAAATAAGTTCCATGAATGAACTGTCTTAAAGTTAAATTTGGTTCTTCAGTATCACATCCATTTAGCAAATACTGAATAACTACTATGTACCCTGTACTACGCTATGAACTTGGTGGTCAATAAAACCTACATCTGGAAGTTCTACACCAGAAGTTACACTTTATCTTGTGTGCCTATAGAAGCTAGGAGTCACATTCAATCACAATTTATTTTATGTATGTATTGCAGATTCTATGCTAGGTACTGAGAATGCAGAATTGAGATACGGCCCCACCCCTTAGGAAGTTCTCAGTGTAGTACAGAAGTTTAAAAGGAATTACAATACAATACATAGAGGAAAAATACAACATTTAAGCAGCAATGAGAACAAGGAGAAGGGACAGCTAACTTCACTTAAAAGGGCAGGACAAGGGGCGCCTTGGTGGCGCAGTCGGTTAAGCGTCCGACTTCAGCCAGGTCACGATCTCGCGGTCCGTGAGTTCGAGCCCCGCGTCAGGCTCTGGGCTGATGGCTGGGAGCCTGGAGCCTGTTTCCGATTCTGTGTCTCCCTCTCTCTCTGCCCCTCCCCCATTCATGCTCTGTCTCTCTCTGTCCCAAAAATAAATACAAAAACGTTGAAAAAAAAAAAAATTAAAAAAAAAAAAAAAGGGCAGGACAGCCTTCCTAAATGGGAACACACTTGAGTGGACTCTTAAAGTGGAAGTTAGGCATGAGGCATGTGGCCTGTTGACAGAACTGCAATGTGCCTGAATAAAAAATACATATCAGAAAAACAATACAGGGGCGCCTGGGTGGCGCAGTCGGTTAAGCGTCCGACTTCAGCCAGGTCACGATCTCGCGGTCCGTGAGTTCGAGCCCCGCGTGGGGCTCTGGGCTGACGGCTCAGAGCCTGGAGCCTGTTTCCGATTCTGTGTCTCCCTCTCTCTCTGCCCCTCCCCCGTTCATGCTCTGTCTCTCTCTGTCCCAAAAATAAATAAAAAACGTTGAAAAAAAAAAAATTAAAAAAAAAAAAAAAAAAGAAAAACAATACAAGAAGAGGTTGAAAGAAGTAGAAAAGACTTCAATCATAGTAAAAATAATAGTGGCAGCTAATGTTTGAACGCTTTGCTGCAGGCACTAGCATAGTCTTTTAATATAGAATACCTCACGCAATTATCCCAGAAAACCTATAAGAAGTGTATTATTATTATTATAGGTTTTGTATAAAGATAGGTTTTCGTTTTATATAATTAGGATACTGGAGCTTAGAACAATTAAGCAAGTTGGTCAAAGTCACACAAGCTAGTAAGTGGCGGAGCTGGGCACTATAGTCCCAGAGCCTGCACTATTAGTCAGTTGGAAGTACCTGGTTTGCCAATGAAAGACTCAAATCTAGGAGGTGACGCCACCATTTACATTTTAGAAAACAGTGGCCAATGGAATAAAAGGGATCAAGACTAGAGATAGAAAGCTAAGAGGAAGCTATTTCAGTAGCGCAAGTTAGCTATTATGAGAATTTAAATTAAAACAGAAGCAGTAGAGACAAATTAGAAAGAGTTATTCTAATAGAACCTACAAGCCTTAACAACCACTGGCTAGGCAGGTGATAGAAGAATGAGAACTGCAGATGATGTCCAGGTTATCTAACCCAGGGGACTAAGGGAGACAGTAGGTGGTACCTACAAAGAAAAGTATAATAAGAGTCACAGTGACAAAGTGATATGGTTTCTAGGTTGATATAGGTTATATCAGGATAGCAGTTCACTTCCTCAAAAGCAAGTTTCACCAGATTATACACCTGCTAAATATGAAGAGCTAATAAAAGACAGCAGAGGGCAAACTATGCCCCACAAGCAAAATCCAGCCACCTTTGTACAGTCGACAATCCAAGAATAGTTTTTACATTTGTAAAAAGTTGAGAAAAAAATCAAAATGACTGTATTTCACAACACTTGAAAATTACATGAAATGCAAATTTCAGTGTACATAAATAAAATTTTATTGGATCACAGCTGCACTTATTCACTTACACATTGTCTATGACTCTTTCTCCTTCTACAATAGTGGAGGTCTGGTAGTTGCAATAGAGATCATTTGGCCTGCAAAACCTAAATTTTTATTATCTGGATCTTTAGAGGAAAAGTTTGCTTAGTTTTGATTTAGAAGGATTGCAAATCTTCGCCAATTGTGAAAATAAGGAACACAGTCAATTGTGACATGATAGTTATTAGGTTCTGAGTTTCTTTGTGTTTGAACCTTTTAAACATTAAGAGGAAAAAATCCTCATTCTGAAACATTGCAGAAGCTAGTCCCTCTGCCTGGAGTCATTTTATCCTGTGAGAAGCCTTTCCTGGAACCATCTCACAGCTCCTCGCCATTCACAAAAGCCAAGTAAAGTGCCTCCATTTCTGTGCTTTCGTGATTCCCTGTGCATAGCTCAGTCAGAGGACTGAGACAACTTGAACACAGAAATTCTACCTTTTCTCCCTCATATCCATAAAGCCTAGAACAATGCATAGCACACAGCAGGCACCTTATAAACACTGAATAAATGCATCTAGGAAAACTGTCTTCTTTCTCTGCTCTCCTAGGTTCATCAGAATAGAAAGAAGAGTCAGTCATTCTTAGTGACTTACCATGCTCTCATATAGGCTCATAAATCAGATACTCAGCGTGTCTAATTCTTTCTAAACCCTGCAAAGAGGCTCAACTAGGTGGCCACCTTAAAGAAACTACAGGTTCAAATGTCAACACTTCAGTGGCTTATTTAGTAAGTCATTCATTCATCACTTATCGTACACCTTGTAGAAAATAAAAAAGGTATATATGTACGTTCCTTATTCTCAAGGAATTTGTTACCTGGTCAGATAATATCTATAGGAAACAAGAAAACAATACAGGCAAAGAAACAGAGTTTACAGGTACATACAAGATGTCATATACGCTGAATTCAAATTTGCTTAGGGAAGGTACCTAGCAGCAAATTCATCAGGGAGTAGAGTTAATAAAAGTTAATAAATGAAAGATTTGAATTACTGAGGAAAAAACCAGGTAAGAATGGAAGAAGACATGTGGTCAGAAACAAGACAAGGATGCCCACTCTTGCCACTTTTATTCAACATAGTATAATTGGGCAAGAAAAAGAAATAACAGTTATTCAATTTAGAAAGAGAGAGGTAAAACTGTCACTATTTACAGATGAAATATTAAATACAGAAAACCCTAAAGACTCCAACATAAAACTGTTGGAATAAACGAACGCAGGAAAGATGCAGGATACAAAATCGATATATGAAAATCTGTTGCATTTCTATACACTAACAACCAGAAAGAGAAGTTAAGAAACAATTCCATTTACTATTGCATCAAAAGAATAAAATGTCTAAGAATAAATTTAACCAAGGAGGTGAAATCCTGTACACTGAAAACTGTAAGACACTGATGAAAGAAACTGAAGACAAAACTAAACAGAAAGACATTCCAGGCTCATGGATTTAAAGAATCAACATTGTTAGAATGTTCATATTATCAAAAGTGATCTACAGACTCAGTGAGATTCCTATCAAAATTCCAAAGGCATTTTTCACTGGAATAGAACAATCTTAAAATTTCCATGGAACCACAAAAGCCCCGAAATAGCTAAAGCAAGCTTGAGAAAGAAGAACAAAGCTGAAGGCACAACACTCCAAGATTTCAAAGTACTGCCCTGGTTGCTACTGGAAAATAGACTATAGAGAAGCCAAAGGTGAAAACAACGTCTGTTAGTAGGCTCTGCAATGACACAGACTAAATCAGGTGCCACTGGAAATGGTGAGAAGTGATCAGATTCCGTATTTGGAAGAAAGAGAAGATACAATTTGTTGTTCGGAGTACCTGGGTGGCTCAGTTGGTTAAGCATCCGCCTCTTGGTTTCGGCTCAGGTCATGATCTCACGGTTCCGGAGTTCTAGCTCCACATCGGGCTCTGCGCTACCTGGGATTCTCTCTCTCTCTCTACCCTGGCTGTCTCTCTCTCAAAATAAATAAACTTAAATTTTTTTTTTTTAACATTTATTCATATTTTTGAGAGATAGAGAGAGCGAGTGAGCAGGGGAGGGGCAGAGAGAGAGACACACAGAATCTGAAGCAGCTCCAGGCTCTGAGCTGTCAGCACAGGACCCGATGACAGGCTCGAACTCATGAACCATGAGATCATGACTTGAACCAAAGTAGGCTGCTTAACCGAATGAGCCATGCAGGAGCCCGGATAAATAAACTTAAAAGAAAGAAAAGAATTTGTTGATGGACTGAATTTGGAATCAGACAGACTGTCTGAATTTATAAAGAAAAGTTTGGAGAGAAAGACACTTAAGGACATTTACAAGGCTTGGGCCTGAGATGAGAGGTCACAGTAGCAAGTGTTGTGATGGAAGCAACATGCCAGGTATGTGTATCATGGAAGAGGGGACAGTAAAGGTTTGGCTTTGGACAAATTAAAGATGCTCACTAGACAGTGAAGCAAAAACATTACATGTTGGATAAATGAGTCTACAGATTAGAAGTCCATCCTAAAGATACAAAATTGGGAGGCTGCCATGTATGGACAGCACTGAAAGCTAGGAGATGGAAGGAGATCATTAACAGAATGAGTAAAAGTATGAAAAAGGTTCAATGACTAAGCCTTCACTTACTCCAGGATTTAGAAGCTGGGATGATAAAGAGCACCGAACAAGGAAAACCAAGAAGCAGCCAGCGAAATAGGAAGAGAACCAGGAGAGAGAGGGGATGGCAGAATAAAGCGTTCCAAGAAGGCAGAGGCTCAAAGCAGCCAAGAGTTCGCTAAGAGTTCAAGATGAAGATTGAGAAATATCTACTGGATTTAACAGTAGGGAGGTATCGAGGACCTTGATAAGAAAGGTTTCAGTGAAGTCGTCAAAAGCCCATTGAAGTGGGTTCAAAAAATAGGAGAGGAATTGGAAACAGCTAATACAAGCAACTTTCTAAGTGACTTTTTTGCATTAAAAAGCACCTTTTAATTCATGTTTACACAAAAAAGTGCCCATATCTCAGCAAACTATCACAAAGTGAATACTTAGGTACTTGCAAGGAGTTTTGCTCAAAGGAAAGCAGAAGAATGGAGCAGGGGCTGCAGGAGGGATAAGTGGTATCAATAAGAGGTGTTTTTGTTTTTGTTTTAAGAGATGGAAGTAATAACAGCATATTTGTATCAGAAATGACCCATTAGAGAGTAAAAAAATGAAGATATGAGACAGAGAAGACAATTGCTAAAGCAACGTCCTTGGGTAGAAGGGCACAGAATCTGCTGTGTGCACAGATCTGTGTCAGCACAGGGCCTGCTTGGGATTCTGTCCCTCTCTTTCTCTGTCCCTTTCCTCCACTCTCTCAAAAATAAACATTAAAAAATACTGTATTGATTATAAATATTTTGTGTAATTGTTGAGTATTAAATGAGGTAATAGTACAGCACTTACAACTGGGTCTGACAGAACACATGCTCAGTAAATATTACCTCCTATTATCAACGATGAGAGAGGAGGAATGAGAGGTGTTAGAAGTTTCGGGTGAAAAGAACGGAGGGATAAGATAGTCTACAGTAAATCGATAAAAGCCAATAAATCCAAAAAGATGTAGCCAAAAAGTTAAGGGCTTGCTTGAAATTAGTGGTCATTAAAGACCAACCAGCAAGGTTCAAGCACAGAGCAGAGAGGGTTGGATTGGGATGGAATTTCCTAGGCAAATACAACGAGGGAGAAGAGAGATGAATTAAATGATGATGACGCGTTATGGAATCCAAGCTGTCTGTATAAGTAGGAAAGTAAGGACACGTCAGAGTGAGGACTGTGGAAACCATGATAGATTAAAGGATTGTGTGTGTATGAAGAGGAGAAAAAATGTTGGAGCTGGGTTTCAAGAGAAAATGCTAAAATCACAGAGATGGTGATTGGAGATTGGAGTTTGGAGACTTTTAGGAGAGTGTGGCCTAGGTACGTTGGAATCAAAAGGCCAGAATATTGAAAGGATACACTACAAAGATTTTGAAATCATCAAGGATAATGACGGTAGTTGTGGAGAAGCCAAATGTAAAAATCTTGGGAGTAATCTTTTACTGTAACAAGGAAGAACATGGGTGGAAGAGAATGAAAAATGAGCTTCAAGCTGTTTTGTTGCTGTTTGTTTTTTGTTTGTTTTTCAAGGAAGAAAGGAGAAACAACAGTAGATGTGAGAAGGAAGGTGGTCCACTATTCCATTAAGAGGCCCAAGGTCAGAGGAATACGAAAGAAAACAGACATAACTTGAGAAGGTGGCAATGAAAACAGCAAGGTAAGAAACTGAGGGAATGTTTAGAAAAGATAATGCTAATGAAAGACAGTAAGTCCAGAGGGCACAGACACTTGAAAGAGCTGGAGAGATATAGAAAATGGTTCAAATTAAGGAAGGGACGTTCAAAGAGAAATGAGATAATACAGATGTGTGATACTTCCTAGGAGCTCTAGGATTCTTTTAAATTATCTGTTAAATAAGTAGAGTGGTTTGTTTCCCTTCCTGGACCTTAACTACCATGAGGTAATTTGGGTTAAAAGGGCATGATGGAATTAGTCCTGTTTTTGAGGTAGTCTTGGTGGTCCAGTTGTACTGGGGAAGGAGCAGTGACATTTTTCCCAAAGGAATATAGAGCTCTGGGGCTCTATCTAGGTTGCTGATTAATGGCTAAGTAAAGGCTGAGGGAGAATAATGTCATGAGGTACACAGAGTATGTAAAGACAACTTCTGCATTTTGTCAGATGGTAATATGGGATCCAGGGACACCACTAGCTCTTCCAGTCAGGGCCTGGACTAAGTAAGGTGAGGCAAGTGAAGTACTTTCCCCTGGGTGTAAAACTTGAGGTGGGTACCAAGTAACTGGGGTAATCAAGGTAAATATTTTAATGCAGTATTTTTTTTTTACATTAAAATTAAGGCCAAAACATCATAATGAACAAAATATCAAAGTTTAAGTAAGAGCAAAATCAAAAGGATTTTAGAATTCAGCCCCACCCTTTTCCATCTTGTACGAAGCAAACTGGTAAATGAAAAGTACAACTTAATGCAAGCTTATCAACAGGACATTTACTAAACCAAAAGAAACAGAAAATATGCTCCTTATACGTATACTTTCATTAAAGATTTTACAAACAAGACTCACCTGTTTTCTTCCTCAGGTTTGATTTCTCTCTGTAGCTAATATGTTTTGAGATGGGTGTTATCATCTTTTTTGTTTTTTTAACAGTTGCCATTTTAGATTCCACAGGAGAAAAATGGATTCTTTTGATTTCTCGTACTTCTGTATGCTCGGGAACTGTAACTCTCACATTTGCATCTTCCTTGTTTCCCTCACTCTTTCTTTTGCGAGCAACTAAAGCAGTCTTTGAGGAAGGAATTACTGCATTTTTATAACTCTTAGAATTACTGAACACTGGATCTATCACTGGAAGACAAGACTGAAAACCACTTTTCTCTTTTTGAGTATCTGTTGGTTTTTCAAATTCACCTGCAACACTGTTGAGGCATCTTTTTGCCTTTGGTTTATTAGCCTCAGTTTGGTTTTCTCTGCTACAAGTGGATTTGCTTTTAGTAACAGTGGCAGAAAGTATTGGGCGTCTTGTACGTTTATCATGGCTGTAACTAGAAATATTCTGAATTACAGAAAATTTAGGCTGATTTTTTGTAAAACTGTAGCAATCTGACTTCATTTCTAAAGTTTTGGATTCTTCAAAAATAGCTTCAGGAGATTGTGAACCCTGACATTCACGAATACAAGGTAAAACTCCATTTGTTCTCTGATCTTGAGGAGACTGTGAGACCTGAGAATTTTTATTTGATAATGATGATAATTTACATGTTTGCTGAGATATACATATATATGCCATATTATCTTTGACAAATTGATTTGGGGATAGAATTGGGTTAATTGACTCTGGTTCTAGATCCTGGTTTAGTCCATAATTGTCATTTATGAAAGAATCTGGACTTAAAATTGTCCGGTAAGTTTTATGTACAGTTTTTGATTCCAAATGCACAGGACTTGAATTATCTTTCCTAAATGTATCTGATGAAAGACATGTAGCTACCTCTGGTTCATTATTAGCTGCATGGCTGTTATTTACAAAGGAATCTGGACTTAGAAAATTTCCTTGGCTTTGTGTAATGTTCAAAGTTGAACAACAGGTCGGGGTAAGAATAAGCTTACTATTCTCTTCAATTTGGCCACTCATATTATGTATGGAGCTAAAGGAAGTTTCACTTGTCACTTTCTCATTAAAATTAAAATCTTCCGAACCATCGGCACCTTCTACTTTCAACAATTCCCCGTTTTCACATGCGTGAAGAGATGTGTATGTAGTAGATCGACGTACAGAAAGAGGCAAGGACGTCTCACCATGGCATTCTTTGAAAATGGGACTAATAGGTGATATTGGTATTTTATTTTCTTCAAGGCTTAAAGAATTGTTTTCTGTTAGGAAACAGCCTTCTTTCATAGCCAAATTTTCACAGGCTTGTAGTGGGCTCCGAACTCTGTCAGCTTTTTGGGAAACACAAAATGTTGTATTAACATTTTGAATATAGGAATTCCTCTTATCACTTGAAGAAGTTGACATTTTCTTCTTATTAATTGTATCCCAAAGACTCCTCTGCAAAAATAAGCAAAACATACAGATTAGGTTGACAGCTACTGAAAATTACCTTTAAATTAGCAATATCAGACATGTTACTTTTAGACTTATCAAAATATAAATATAAAATGATTCTTATATGTTATTATTTTCTTAGAGTAAATCACAGAATGATTAAAACTTATTACCTTTTTCTTTTTCTTTTCTTCTGCATTTCCTAGTAATATAGCTTGGTGTTTCAGAACATCATTTACAAGAAATGTCACAATCTCTCTTACTCGGCCTTCTTTTAATGGTGTCCAGTTAACAGAAATAATAATTTTTTCTTTAGGCTGTAATCAAAGAACACATTTTGAATGACTATAGAAGTAGTGATGTATAATAACCAAAACATATTATGTACAATTTAGACACAGTAGAGGATTAATAATTATTGGTCGCCAATACTCTACACCATAATAACATCTAACAGGTCAAATATATCTTCCTACCCTATCTCACTTCATGATAAGGAAAAAAGCCACTAATAATAACAAGATTCAACAAGAAAATAAAATTATAAGAAAATCTTAATTGCATCTATAGCCCATAGCCTGGCAGGAATTTGTCGAATGCAAAACCCCAACAAAACAAATTGTGTCCGTTGTTTTTCAGAGGAGAAAAGACAAGTTTTGTTTCAGGGTAGAAATCATAAAATATCATAAACAGCTAGTTTTAAATTATAACACTTTAAAAAAGTGAGGGGCGCCTGGGTACTTCAGTCAGTTAAGCAGCGGACTCTTCATTTGGGCTCAGGTAATGATCTCATGGGTTCTGAATTCAAGCCCTGCAACAGGCTCTGAGCTGACAGTGTGGAGCCTGCTTGGGATTCTCTCTCTCTGCCCCTCCTCTGCTCTCTTCCTCTCCTCTCTCAAAAATAAATCAATAAACATTAAGAAAATGAAATAAAAATGTAACTTAAAAAAAGTGAACTTTTACTCTGTAAGATGGCATATTCTAACAATACAAAATTAAAAACCATAAAACAACTTTAGTCCACATAACAAAAAGAAATAAAAAAGTATTACATAGACGGGAAAAAAAAATCTATCTGTCCACAGAAAAGAGGGGAGACAAAGGTTCTTAAGCGTAAATGAACCACTGCTTACACACACGTCTATGGACCTCAGATGAGAACCTCTTCCCACTACCTTATGAAGCAGTTGCTTAGACAACTGGTCAGACTCCGCATCAGCCACTCCGCATTGAAAGTGTGGCTTATTTTCACACTTTCAGAGGTTCTACTCAATGCAAAGGCCACAGCAATCAAAATAAGAACATAAATTTTCTAGTTGGTAAGAGGGATGGGAACATTATCACGGTCAACGCAATGTATTAAAGGTACCCAGGTTGTTCTTGAAACAAGTCATAAAATTAAATTGGATTCCCCATTAAAAGTTCACTACAGAAAAGGGGAAAAAGGATTAAAATATTAAAGCGTGCATACAAAAAAAAAAAAAAAAAAAAAAAAGCACAAACAAACCCTGAACAGGTGTTTTCATTTTTTTGCTGTAGACACCTTCAACCAAAACAAAGCCCACTATTGCACCTGCATAGTTACCCTGACTCTATTTGGAGTCAGTTTCCCTGATACATATGGACACTAAAATGCATGCGAAGATGACTGATAGGAAGCAAAACATTTTTTAAAAGCTGCTCTTTCTGGCAATCTTAAAAACAGATGGATAGATAAGAGTATTAACTCTAGAACTTCAAGTCTTTGGCAACGCCTTAGGTCTACTAAAAAGCTATTTAATAGAGGTCTATTAGAACGCTTCTAATGATGCTCCGTGCACGCGCGGTGGTATGCGGTCACCGCCCACCCAAGACTTCCAGAGAGCCGGTGGGACAAGGACCAGCCCAGAGTCGGCGAAAAGGATCTACGGGTCTTTCATTTGTGGGTTTCTTTTCCAAGCCGCGCGCCCCTCCTAGAGAGGGTGCGCGAGAGCCCGCCGAGGGAGCGCTGGCCGGGGCACGCCCAGCCCACCACCTACCTGTAGCTCAAACGATCGCGGCGAGATGCTGAAGCCCTGCTCCGCGGCTGGGAAGTGGGCGATCTTCACTTCAGCCACCTCCTCGTTAGGGTTGTCCAGGGCCAGGGGCAGCGTCCGCGAGGCTCCCAGCCGCACATCTCCGAAGCAGAGGAAAGGCGACCTGCAGAAGTGGCTGAGAGACAGGACCGGCGGGGAAGCTGCCGCCTCCTCCGCCGCGGAGTTCCGCGGCCTGGCCGACGGCCTCCGTTCCGTGGGGCTCACCTCCCAGCTTCGCCCCGCACGCCGGGTCGCCATGGCAGCTTCGAGACGCCGCCCGGAAATTCTGGCGCCTCGTCCACAGGGCTGCTCCGGAGCGGGGACCCCGACCGCGTCCCCTCGGAGGCGGCTGTGGAGGTCGTGAGAGCGAATCCGCCCCCCCACCCCGCTTTCGTTTCCAGGAGCCGACACGCCAGAAAAAATAAGAAACAAACGCCACAAATTCGCAAACTCCAAAGAGGAGCAAAACAACTGTGGCCCTAGCCTCGGTTTAAACTTCTCGCCTCCACCAATGGGCGCGCCCGGACACCGCCCACCTCCTCACAAGGCCAATCAATGAGCAGCAGCCCCTAGCCAATGAGACGGCAGCGCCTTATTTAAATAATCGTCTCGGCCGCAACGTGTCTCCTAGGAGGGGGCGAAAACCGTGGCAGAGTCTTGGGCACACCCTGAAACTACGGGTTAGAATTGAAATTCGCCTTTTTATTTGAAAACGGGTTGGGTTAAAGGGAAGAGAGTAACAGGACTTCCACATTAAAGGTAGCAATCATTGCGGGTGCCCAGAGGTCCACCTTTGTAAAACCGTTAGGTAGGCAAAAAATTAGTTTAAATCATTCATCTAATATGCCCCTCCCAGCACTATATTCATTAGCTCTTCTTTTGCGGTTTCCTGGGGACGAAAGGGAGAAAAATGAAGAAAATTAAATTTATAATTGTATCAACGTGCTCATTTCAGTCACTGACCATAACAGGTGCTCAGTAATTCTGTTACGTGCTGGTTCTTACCCCGGGATACTGGTAGCAAAACTAGATAAACAAAAGAGAACCGAGGTTCCCAATAATTTATAAGTAATGGTTTTGACAGGCAGTGCCCTTGACAAATAACTTCTTGGTTTTTATTTTAATTGTAGGTATCTCATAATAATGATTATGGCCTGCATATTACTGTTACTATATGCCAGGGATTGTTTAAAGTCCTTTACACGTTTATCTCAACTTTTACTTCAACCCTGTGAGATAGCTACTATTTGTATTTTACAGATGAGCAATAGACTATACAAGACAGCAAGCTTGCAAAGCTAGGATATGTACACAGGCAGTTGGTCCATATTCTTGCTCTTACCCACTATACCATACTGCCTCTAAAGATAGTAAGAAATTAAAAAATAATATATGGATGTGTGTATGGGGATGTGTGTATGGGGATGTGTGTATGGGGACACAAAGCAAAGTCTCTGAGTAGAAAACAAAAGGAAAAAGGTGAGGTTTATACTAAATTATATTCACTGACACTCAACAGGACCTAAAGTTGAATCCTGTTAACAATTTTTAAAGAATATTGTTTGTTTGTGGAATCCTTTAGGACTGATGCACAATGAGAACACTACTAGTTTTTTTAAGCAAAAAAATGTTAATTTGAATTGCAATTATTTTCAATTGCACTTATTTCATATTGTGAATGTTATTCATCAAATTAACATTGAACATACAAGCCCTCTAAAGCTTAGGTCACTGAAAGGTTTGATTCACCTTTTTTTAACATGTTGATAGCACATTTTG
Organism: Neofelis nebulosa; assembly: GCF_028018385.1. Lineage (NCBI taxonomy): Eukaryota > Metazoa > Chordata > Mammalia > Carnivora > Felidae > Neofelis > Neofelis nebulosa. The sequence continues at coordinate 42,688,243 of NC_080796.1, forward strand.
TTTATATGTGTTCTTCCTTCACGGTTTTTCATACATGCTGTTAACTCACAATTTTTTTAAAAAAGCAGAATGAACTGTACTGGATATTTTTTATTTGCCTCTCCTTTCCACTCTCCACTATTTTCCAGGCTGCTCTTTGCTGTGGGATTCTGATCTGCATTCTATGTATGCTACATTAATAGTTTTTCTTACTCCATGGCTTCTGTTTTGCTTCAAAGAGGGAGGTCACTAAAGGTACTTACTTCCTCCACTCCTCTCCTGCCTTGGACTCACTACATCTCAACATTAAAAGCAACTCATAGTTGAAAAGGTGGCCTCTCAACATGGGTGTTCTCCCCTCATCCCTTTAGATCTGGGGGTGGGAGTATCACAGTTGTTAATAGTTCCAGAGTATTGCATTATTGCTTGTTACCCTACATTCATTTTTGCAAATACAGCTGAGCCTAGAACAACATAGGTTTGAACTGCACTGGTTCACTTACAGGACTTGTTACAGTACTGTAAGTGTATTTTCCTCTTATGATTTTCTTTGTAACACTTTCTCTAGCTTACTATATTGTTAGGAATACAGCATATAATACATATAACATGCAAATGAAACATGAGACAGCTAAAACGTGTTCCTGAGGTTTTCACAATTTAAAATGTCTTATATTCTAATTTTGGAAATTAGAGGCAGCAGATTTGTTTGTCCACCCACTGAGATAATTTCTTCACAAGAATTATACTATCTACTTCTCAGACTGTTTAAAATTACATGAGAAAATGTTAATGTTTATGTTACTGGTAAGACTTCCAGTCAATAGGCTATTAGCAGTAAGCCTTTGGGGAGTCAAAAAGTTATACAGACTTTCAACTGTGCCAGGGGTCAGTTCCCCCAACACCCACATTGTTCAAGGGTCAACTGTCTTTTGCAGCCTCTGTCTCAATCTACAACTTGGGAAAATTGCAAATTTCCTTGTGACCATTTCATATAGGAAGAAAAAGCCTGGTTATGGTTGGAACTGTATGGTAAGCCAGATGTTCTATTTGTTCTATTTGTCTATGGTCTTTACATTCAATTTTTTAAGGAGACATGCAGAATATGTTCTGCATTCCCATGCTGTTAAAATATGTTCAATAAAACCTAGATATGCTGTATTAGGTAGGACCAAAGAACTTTATATTTATTTTAAATATCAAAATAACACAACAAACTAGTTCAATATACAATACACTTCCTAGTCTTCACAGAGAACTGAATTTTTCTATAAAGACATTTGTATTTATGAAACATGAGACAGCTAAAATATGTAACTCACAAGATACTTCACACACAGTTGACAAAATAATGAATTTTGATATTTTAGATTTTTCTTTGTAATTGCTTTTAAGTGTCCTTTAATGATTAAAAACAAAACTTATGATTTGAGACTGAAGACTAAGTTCAAAAGCATTTCCACTTTAATGTACATCATAAATCCCCTTAATCAGAATATTTACTACACAACATGGAGCAGCTAAATGCCCACCTCTGTACTCATTATTATTTTTTTTGGCAGCCACACTCATCAATTGTAATACAGTTGTGTCTATAGGGATAAGAAAAGTCCAATTGTTGGAAGAAACAAAAAATTCTGTATTACACCACAGTACACTGTCCAACTTTAACGCAAGCAGGAATACCAAGCAAAGAGGCGAAATAACAATGAAAAGTGTACATGCTCTTCATTCAAGAAATGTTTTAGAATCTCCAACAATGCAAGCACTAAATTACTTTTATACTTAAGAATTAAAAAAAGATATGTCCGTCTTTGTAGAACCTCTATTCTGATATAATTCTTAATTTCTTTTTATATAAATGGCTGCAGAGACTAAATTTAAACTCTCTTGGGATTTTTTAATAGTCATAGATTTAAGATCAATACATAGCAAGTTGAATGAAACATGAAGAGGAAACAAAACATAGTCACTCTCTCTACCAAGACCTTCTTTCTCTCATCTTCCACACAACCTAATCCTATTTCTTCTATCTTATTAATGTTACTTCCAAAGAGAAGAGCAGACAGCATGCTAATATTCTAGATAAAAGTATCTTTAAGTTGAAATAACATTAGAGGAAACAAAGGGGTGATCCCCCCAAAAGAACACTACAGACTTTACGAAGAGAGGAATGTGAGAAAGAAAGGGAGGGTGAAAATCTAAGGAAGAAGTGCCTATAGTTCCTAGAAATTATTTAGAAAATTGTTCTCACATTATCCATTATTCACCCTAATCGCAAGTAACATTTACCATAATACTATTTAAAGTTTTAGAAATGTTACCTGTTCCTTATTAAAGAATGTATTTTTAGTCATTTTAAATTTGACACTGAATCTTAGAATTATACAAGTATGACTTTAAAAGTCCTAAGTTTTCCTGAGTTCATCAACTCAAATTATATGTTGGTTGGGATGTTGCTGCTCCTAATGAGAAACTCATCTCGAACCATCACCTCTAGTTCAGTTTTAGGCAAACTGAAATGAGAAGCCATTCAATGTAGAGCTGTGTGGATATGGGGAACTGATTATTTTTAAAAAGGAAGGTGGGGGTGGGGGGAGGAGAAGACAGAGAGGCAGACACACTAATCACTTTATTTTATTTGTCAGATTCCTCTAATAAGCATCTAGAGACAGGCCCTGGAGTGGCTTCACAGTAACTATAAAGGCCACAAAAGAGTTAAAAAAAACAAAAACAAAAACAAAAATAAATGTTCACACTATTACTTAGTGCCATTTTCCTAATCATAAAGTAATCTAAAAAAAGTATTGCCTGACCAGCAGGCAGCACAAACATAAAACCCATAACAACAACAACAACAACAACAACAACAACAACAACAAAATCAAAATCATTTATTAACCAGTACAATCTAGCCAGCAGAATCAATTTTAAGCAACTACAACACATTGAAAAGGCACAAAGTATTCAATTCAGAAAAGACTGGGTATAAAAAGGACACTGTCGAAGAGCTAAGCTTTAAATCTGACTTTTCATCAGCGATATGTTAGAATGATCTGGTAGGAAGAGAACTCAAACTTATAAACATACCAGTTTAACTGTGTTTTTGTTTGCGATTAAAGACTGAAAAGCAATGAATGATATTTAATTACTTATTAGCCCTTAACAGTTACAGTCACTCTGCAAAGATGTTTGACACTTTTAAAGTTGACAGAAATTAGTGTACCTATATCATGACCTACAATCACTTAAAAGGAAGTCACTTAATAAAGCACCAGTTTAAAACCCTATTTTTGCTACTCTTTTTCTCCCAGCAAAAACAACTAAATTACTTAAAAGTATGCAAAGATCATTACCTTTACAGTTTGTTGGTTAAATCTTGCTGGCATGAAGAACAAACCGTAACCTTAAATGGTATTTTAGGCTGCAAAATATAGGTGGGGTTTCTTATAAAAATAACTTCAACTTGTCTTAAAAAAAAATTCTAAGGCAAAATTATTTTAATAGTGTAGTGTAAAAAATAAGCTTATTATTTAGCATTTAATAGTGTCCACTTAAAACATAACATTCAATTAACTGAACTGAGGAAAACTGAGTATTCTTACTTGTAATTGGTTTGTCAGTATGACTATTCCCAGAGTATTTTCTTCTGTTTTTATTTTTATACATATAAACACAAACACTTAATCTTAGTATTCAAACTAATGATTTTTCTTTTTAAATCCATAATCCTAGGACTTCAACTGTGCTTCTTTGGACAAATATTTATTCGAACAACAAAGAATTTTAATTCTTTTAAACTATTTTAATACCTACTAAAAATCTTTGGTGCATTTAAGGAAAAACTGATTAGGTTAAAACATTTCTACACTTGATAAATTATTCAATTTACATATTAAGTGCTAACTGCTATCAGCTAAAAAATTAATTTAAAACAATAAATTATGCTCATAAAATAAAAAAGTCTGAATGAGGCTAAACTTAGTTGCAAGATTCAAAAATTTAAGTACAGTTACAAAATTAATGGATTTTAGAGTTAATGGAACACTTGTCCAAATACTCCAAATTAAATATTACAAAAGTTTAACTGAAAAGAGTAGGCCTCATTTCATATTTTTTGTGCCAACTTCAACAACTTATATACATTCAGTTTGCCCAAATCCATGAGGTTTTCACAATTTAAAATGTTCTATATTCTAATTTTGGAAATTAGAGGCAGCAGATTTGTTTGTCCACCCACTGAGATAATTTCTTCACAAGAATTATACTATCTACTTCTCAGACTGTTTAAAATTACATGAGAAAATGTAGTGCCTGGCACACAGTAAGCATTTATTAATGCTAGCTTTCTTTCCCTATTAGTAGCTCTGCCATTTTTAATGCTGAGAGCTTAAGTGAGTCCTTTATCTTAACCTCGGATTCTTTATCTCTAAAATGGGAACACAGCATGTCTTTTCTCTTTCAGATTTGGTTATGAGGTTAAACGAGAGAACTGTGAAAGCATTTTATAAAAGAGTAAACCAGTATTCAAGTTTATCTACAATAATAACTAAATATAGTTCTATTTCATTTTATGTAAGAGATGTATTCCAGAAAAGTTTCGTTCTGTAAACCAACTCCTATGATCAAATTATGTATTTATAGAATTAGGAAATTATTATTAAAAGAATCCTAAATACCTTCAAAAAAGCAAAGTATTCTTTTCAATGTGAAAATGCAACACCCTATTTCTTTCTTGCTACCAAGCATATAATATACCATACACAGACACATATATACCATTGCCTTTTTAGAAGTCCAAACTTTTCTACAACGGTTTATATGTAAGGCAGGGTATACTTTTAGGTATTACTTCATTTCATTATAGTAAGTTTTTGAGTTGAAGGTCTTGTTTTCATGAGAGGAATCAAAAAACATAAAGACATTTTTAAAAGTCAATTTGAAAGACTAACAGACTAATAGTACCTCATACAGTCAAGTTTTATCACATAAGTACCCCAGATATAACATTTTCACACAAAAGTAAAAGTGTTTTGAAAAGAATACATTAATTATATCTACTGGTCCTAGACTAATTACAACCAAACCTTGATAACTGAGGCAAAACTCGGGTTGGTTTTGTTACTTATATGAGCTACTTTGGTTAACTGCCTCAATCTCAACATTTTTTTCTTTTATTTCCACTAATATGATGTGAATGTTCCTGTAAAGTACCTTCATTTCTTAAGTGCTTCAGCAAACAAGTTTCCCCATTAGTAAGTGGTTAAATTTTATTCATTAAAACTTCATTATTTTATTTGTGATTTTTTTCACAAGGGCTGGGCCAGACTTTACAGTTTACACAAAAAAAGTGCTTAAAGCAATTAGGAGTGTAAACAAAACTGAAATAGAAAAATCTTAAAATTGCTATTTTCCAGTAGTTTACATACAAATGACATGCTAATAATAAATCAACCCTGCCTATTCTAATCATTCAAGCAGCTCCTAGGAAATATCATCCTAGTTTAAGTTTAAATGGACTTGAAAATATGGAAAGTGCACATCTTGAAAGGTATTTTGTAATTTTGACTGACTTTTTCCTCAATTTTTATCAGTGAGGTTTTTGCTCTAATTGCTATTTCCTCTCACCAAGTCCTCAACTTTTGTCTCCTACAAAAATAAAAATCAAGGATAATTACAGGCCTTAGGCTTATTGAAAAGCAAAATAAAGATCTAGATTACATGTAAATCTGTATACAAGTAGTGGTTCCCTTTAATTAAAGTAAACATGGAGTTTAGTTGGGACATAAATTTTATAATTTGGCACCTTTCCTAACAGTTACATACGTAACACGTAGGTTCTGTTTCCCAGAATTTCACTTAGCCAAAGTAAATGAGACCAAAAGTAGCTTATAAATTAAATTTCACTGATTAGTTATAATTGCCCCTCCTTTAGTGAAATGAAGATATATGTTATTATGTGCTGTTATTGTTTCTAAATAAATGACAAAATATAAAAGGTGAACTTACCTTGAAAGTTATCTAGTTAAAACGGTCATAATTTGCTTTCAATACCTTTTCAACTTTGTATAATTTAACACCTGCACATATGTTTGCATTTTGTATTCATGGTAACTGAAGCACTGGCAAAAACCAATCCTTTGAATAATTATTTCAATTCTGCGTTTCATTTAACAAGCTAATCTTACATTAAGTTAGCTTTCTGGCTTTGAGTTTATCAAAAGACCAAAGGATTAATAATAACCTGAAATTACGGCCAGATAAAAAAACAACACAAAAATATCCAAGATTTCCCTACAAATTTAGATCTAACTTCAAATTTTAAAAATGCAGAAGAAATGATAATGAATCTTAAGTTAGGATAAGAAGAGTTGCAATTATCAGTGTACTCTTATAGTCTTTCTGAAAGGCTACATGGTCCTTAAGCTTCTCTGGAAGATGTGGAAGGGAGAAAAGAGGATTGAAACTAAAGAAGAATAAAAACGTCCACTGATGATTAAAAACAAAAACAAAAACAAAACCATAAAGTCAACAGCTAGTAATATTGAAAAGTTTGAGGAACCATTAAAAATTAAGCACTAAGTTATCTTTAAAAATCACAAAAATGTTCATTTCAAATATTATACTTCAAAATGTGTCCAAATATTCGTATGTTCAGTAAACAGAAATACATATTTTTCTTGATTTGAAATGGTTCTGAGGACTTGAGAAACTAGAGAAAATGAAAAAATAGCAGCCTTACTAATTTAAAAGCCATCAGTCTAGGCTACCATTAGCACATAACAATCAAGAAAGTCTGTGGAATGTTTAGATTTACTCATGAATGATGCTCATTATTAGAAATACTTTGTACAGCAGTAGCATTATCAAGGCCTAGTAGTGTTCCAAGATAAGACTGTTCTCTAGGGTCTAGCATTTGTTCAGGTCGTACTGGATGAACGATATTTGCAGGTTGAGGAGTAAGAGTATATTTTTCCAGAAAAGCTAAATCAGCTGCTCGGGGATAATCAGTTGATTGTGGCTGTGGTGACAAGATCTCATGAGAAGATGGTGGGAGCGTGGTTGTATGACGCACCAGATCACTCTGAGTGTCAGGCATCTGAACTGGAACCAATGTTACTGGAACACACACTTCAGCAGACACATTCTGTAACATAGTCTTGGCTTCTGACTGATAAACTTTGGGCTGGTCCATATATTGTTTTGTTTCTGTTTGAAAGATTTTATCATCAGATGAGTACTCTACTGGCAAGGATACAAGTTTTTCCTCAGAAGTACTTAGAGGATCGTCTGGAGATTTTATGCCATGAACATGGTCAATGTGGTATTTCAGCTTGTCTTTCCGCTTAAATGTTGCATTACAGTGCTGACAGTTGAAAGGTCGGGCATCAGAATGGATAACCAGGTGTTTTGTTAAAGTTTTCTTAATTCTAAAAGATTGATTGCAAATTTGACACTTGTATGGTTTTTCACCTGTATGAACAAAAATGAAATTAAGGTAAAATGCATTCAGTTGGGAAGACAATGATTTAAAGTAGCAAATTTTCCACACGAATACTTACAAGAACTTAACAAAAGCAGTGATATTATATGCTATCACAAAATGGAGACAGTACAGTAAGCCAGTAAAGACAATGGGCTCAAACATTAAAAAGATCCAGGTTTGAATTCTAGCTGTACCACTTACCAGCCAAACCTTGAGCAAGACACCCAACTTCTAAGCATAGTTTCTTCACCAGTAATATGCAACAATAGTGCCTACCTCAGAGATGGTGAATGGATTGAACAAGAAAACAAATCGTGCTGAGAACTGTAGCTGGCATAAGATAAGTACATGATGGACTCACAGACTATTATTATTGCTTGTTTTTATTCCCACTATAGCCCCTAAAAAAGGTAGAAAACAGAAACATCCGATTTCCTCCCACCCAAGAAGGATTAAAATTAAAACAGCAACTCTGATTAACTGAGTTCTTAGAATCAAACTAAGAAGTAGTGATACTTAATGTCTGGCCTGAGGTCAACGTAAGGAGAGTTGATCAGGATAAAGAACAAGGAAACCGAACTAGTTTTCAGTCCCTCCTGAGTCAGGTTTCTACGCTGTAGTTTTGTTGTTTTCCTTTTTGTTTTTAATATGAAACATCATAAATTCCTAGGTTAGCCAGTGTGGTAGGCAGAATAATGACCTCCCAAAGAGGAAGTCTAGGAAGCTGTAAATATGTTACTTTCCATAGCAACAGGGACTTTGCAGATTAAAGATCTAGAAATGGGGAGATTAGCTGGATTATCCAGCATGGCCCAATTTAAACACAGGAGTCTTCAAAAGCAGAAGATAACGGAAGAAGAATGCATCAGAGAGATGCAACAAGAGGAGAACTCAACCCCTTCACTGTTGGCTTTGAAAATGGGAAAAGGCGCCAGGACCCAAGAAATGTGGTGGCCTCTAGAAGCTGGGAAAGGCTCTCAGCTTACCACAAGTAATAAAACTAGAACCTGGGTCCTGGTCCTACAGCTCAAAGACGGTTTTATCATAACGCACCTGAGCAGGAAAGAGATTCTTCTATAGAACCTCCAGAAAGAAACGCAGCCCTACCAACATCTAGATTTTAGCCCATGTCAGATTTCTCACGAACAGAGATCTAAGATCATACACAATTGTATTACTTAAGCCACTAAGGTTATGGTAATTTACTACAGCAGCAAGAGAAAACAAACCCAGACATACAATTGCACAACAAACACAAGGCATATATTTTAAAACTAAATGGAAAGATTTTATATTAATTGTTACATGGGTTTGTTGATATCACTGTTTTATCTTTCCATTTAAAAGAAAGCCAGTTCTCCTAGAAAATTAAGAGAATTGCACCTTCAAGTTGAGCCACTAATACCAAACAATTAACTATTCATTAAATATTATTAATTGTTATTTTGTGGCCCACAGGAACTTTCAAATCCCAGTACAGAAAATGTATACAGGCTGGGATGCTGGTTCCTGGACTATTACATTTCTACTTGTTTTTGAACTAGTATCATGACTGATGTCACTAAAGAGGAAGTAAAACATGAAGTAAAACATTTATAAAGGGTTAAAATTCTTGAAAAGATAGTATTTGCAACAGTGTGTAGAACACACTGTATCCAACATTTGATTTCACCTGAAATGCCTACAATGACGGACAATATGAAAAAGGTTATAAAAGAATGTTCTGAAAAAAAATTACACTTCTAAAATGCAAGAACTTTCTATAATTCCTGGCATTAAAACCAGTCATGCCAGGAGTGTTCTATAATTAAAAAAAAAAAAAAAAAAAAAAAAAAAAAGAAACTCTAGCATAGCATTACGAACACCACCAACAAGCACAGAATTTAGTTTTAAAGATAAAAGTATTGGTTTTAAGTATTCTCCTTTGGCACAGTATTAGCCATGATAGTTTCTTAAGCACATTCATTAAAAGCTTTTATAGATGATGTAAAATCATAGTCAATCAGTTCCAGTGTCCCACAAATACTGTTAGGAAGCTGGGACTCAGGCATATTTCTTTGAGAAGTTTCTGTGATCATTTTAAACAAATTTCATTTTTCCACAGAAAAAATCAATTTATGTTTATAAGACAAAGATCCACAAAGGAAATGTTGATATTATTATATTTAAAAAGTAAATATGGAGTGCTTATAGATACACAGTGAGAAGGGTCAATACTGTGGACTTAATGAAAAGAGGAATACTTATTGAAAAAACATTCTACAGCAAGGCAAGGCTTTCTGTAGCAAAATTATCTATTTGATAACAATGAACTCAAGTTGGGTGAATCTCAGGATCACAAATCAGAGACCTAAGGAAACAAAGGAAAGGTCTCCTGCAAGATGCACAGAAAGGAGTCTATTTTTTAAGAGTGGAAATAGATAAAACAATGCTCAAAGAAATGTAATCTCTTTCTCAGCTAAAATCATAGTAACCTATGAGTCTTTAGAATTAAAAAATGTCTTCCAATAGATGAGTTATGTTTAGATATTAAAAATTAGTATATGAAAATATAACGAGAACTTGCATTCAAATTTGATGGAGTAGTTTATATCATAACTATGTCTCTTGCTAGTGAAGAGGAAAAGATAAAAGATTTTTTAAAATTCAAAGAATCTACTCTTTGGAGGCACTGAAGCACAAACAAGGCAGCCAGGACATAAGGGGCCAAGATTCTGGAGGCACAGGAAGGTATGGACATGTGCTCTTTCCTCAGTGTACTTTCAGATTTAGTGACAATTAATAAATAAATAAATTCCCTGGGTATGGGGAAAAATAAATAAAATAAGTTCCCTGGGTAGGGGAAATAAGAGGTCAAGTGGCAGCCGAGGGCCTGATGGCATTCCACTGGAATGGGAAGATAAAAGCTAGAGTTTGGGACTACCCAGGATTTAAGGGGTCAAGAGCCTGGAAAGGAAAGAACAACAGAGAAATGAACAAAAATACTGACATTTGCCAGCTCTCAAGATGAACATCTGCTGGATAAGACAGCTAGAAACCAGAGGCTGGATACTGAAGGGATGAAAAGATATTTTAGCAAACCCAAGGATACTGGGGAGATGAAGATTAGAGTTTAAGTCTCACCACAATAATGATGAACTAGGAGAAAGGTAGATCAGAAATAGATAAGAAGTGACCCATGCCATCTCATTCTATCTGCTTGTGAGAAGAAAATTAAATACATCTGAGAAAGAATACAACTTCAAGAACCTCTACAATTTTTCATTCACAAAATCGAAGGTTCATTTCAAAACGATCAGGCATGTCAAGAAACAGAACCAAATGACCAAATGTTGAGAGATGGGGGGAGAAAAGATAATAGATAGCCCTAAAGGTGAAGAGAAATTACATAAGACTGAAATATTAAGATGAATATGATTAATATATTCAAGAAAACACAGGAAAAGAGAATTTCACCACGGAATTGGAACTATGGGAAAAAGAAAATTCTGGAACAGATAACTGAATAATTCAGTAGATTGATTTAATAGCATATTAGACACCACAGAAGAAATAATTAGTACAATGGAAAATAGATTAATAGGAATTATCTATGTGGAAGCACAAAGAGAAATAGATTGAAAATATACAAAAGCATGATATTCATATGTATATATATATATGTGTCTGTGTGTGTGTGTATATATACATATATATACACACACACACAGACACATATATATATGACAAAGTAACATATCTAACATAAATAAACTGGAATCCTAGAAAGAGGAGAGTTTTAAGATTTACCCTATACGAAAGAAAAGACATCTCAAGTCACAGACCCAGTAAGTTCTACAAACCTCACAAAATACAAAAAAAACAAAGCAAAAAACCACACATCTATGCACACTATAATAAAACTACTAAAAATTAAAGAGAAAAAAGCAGCCAATTAAAAAGAGACATTTCATTTAAATGAGCAACAATAAGACTAACAGTATACTTTTCAACAACAAAAGAGGTTCAAGGAGGAAAAAAATCACATATTTACAATGTTGAAAGAAAATTAGCTGCTAATATAAATTACATAGTCAGGAAAAATATTCTCCATAAAGTAAAATAAAAACATTTTCAGACAGTCAAAACCTAAGAGAACCTGGTGCCTGCAGATACGCTCGAAAGGAGTCCGCAAGTGGAAGGAAAATGATTCCAGGAGGAACAATGTGAATGCAGGAAGCAGTAAACAGTAAAGGGCACATATATGGTTAAAAATAAATAATATGGGTTATTTTTTTTTAATTTTTTTTTTTAACGTTTATTTATTTTTGAGACAGAGGGAGACAGAGCATGAATGGGGGAGGGTCAGAGAGAGGGAGACACAGAATCCGAAACAGGCTCCAGGCTCTGAGCTGTCAGCACAGAGCCCGACGCAGGGCTCGAACTCACGAACTGTGAGATCATGACCTGAGCCGAAGTCGGCCGCTTAACCGACTGAGCCACCCAGGTGCCCTAATAATATGGGTTATTTAAAACAAACCAAAAAATAATGTCTTATGTGGTTTAAAGTATATGTAAAATTAAAATACATACAATGCATAAAAGGTGAGAGGTAAGGGTGTTGTAAGGTTTTTTTGCGTTGTCTAGAAATTGATAAAGAATTAACTTAAGGTAGACTAATAATTTATGGATACACATAGCAATCTTTAGGGTGATTACTAACGAACAATGAAAGAACATACAACCGACAAGCACCGAGGTGAAAATGTGTAATAAAAATCCTTTGTGATTTCAAGGAATTGAAGACAAGAGAAAGAAAGCATCAAGGAAGAGATGGGATGAATAGCATGATGATAGATTTAAATCCAAATAAATGAGATATCATGTAAAATTTAAATGACTAAGTATCTCAGTTAAAAGCAATTATCATAATAGATGATAAAATGATGCTCCAAAGACATACATCTTAAATACAAGTCCACGGAAGGACTGAAAGTAAAAAGATAGAAAAAACATATATAAACATTATCCAAAAGAGACCTGGTAAATCTTTATCCCAACATAAAGAGGAATATTTTGACCACGGGACAGAAAGATACGACAATCCGTACATATCTAATAACACAGCCTCAAAATATATACAGCAAAAAATTAAAGAACTCAAGATGAAAAAGCATAATTTTCAATCAATAGGTTAATAGATTTTAACATAGATCTCTCAGTAACTTATAGAATAAGCACACACAAAAAAATCAGTAAGAATGTAGAATATTCGAATAATAAAACATGTTCTCTGGCAAAAGTAGAATTAAGCTAGACATGAGTAACATACAAATAGTTAGAAAACCCTCGAATATTTAGGAATTCAGCAATACAATTCGAAATAAGCCATAAATGAGAGAATTAATCTGAACAGACATTAGGAAATATTTTTAGCTTATTTATAATGGAAACATGAAACATAAAGTGTGGGACTGAAAGCAATGTTTGGAAGGCAACTTAGGACATTAAAATACATAAATAAAAAAAAGAAATGCTACAATTTAATAAGTTAGGCATTGGTATAAAAAAGCTAGGGAAAGAGCAATTTAACCCAAATAAAATAGAAATACAAAAAAAGCAGAAATGAAATAAAAAACATGTCTAAACAAAGGAAATATCAAAAAATCCTATAGTCATTGAAAAGATACATAATATGATACCTTGAATTCTGTGGATAGATTTCATATTTTAGATTAAATAGAGTTCTTTAAAAATAAAAAAAAATGACAGCTCTGTATTAAAGAATCTTTTTTTTTTTTTTTTTAGTTTTATTTATTTTAAGAGACAGAGTGAGAGCAGGGGAGGGGCAGAAAAAGAGGGAGAGAGAAAATCCCAAGCAGGCTTCATACCATCAGTGTGGAGCCCAATGCGGACTTGACCTCACGAATCATGAGATCATGATCTGAGCTGAAATCAAGAGTTGAACGCTTAACCAACTGAGCCACCCAGGCACCCCAAGAATCTCTGACTTAAATCTCTTCATAGAAAATAAGTTCAGAGGGATTTATCAGTGAATTCCTCCAAATACTAATGAGGAAATAATGCCAACTTTACATAAACTCATCCACTTCATTTAAAAAGATGTATTATTTCTCAAATTATTTTTTTAATGCCAGCAGAGTCATAATAACGAAACCTGTCAGCAATATTATGAGGGGAAAAAAAGGAGTATGTCTAAACAACACAGCCAAAAAGAAAAAAAGAAACAAAATATAAGCAAATTAAATTCAACTATATAGTAACAGGATAATACACAACCAATCTGTGTTTATTTCAGGAATGTAAGATTTAATATTAAAAAAATCAATCAGTGTAATTTGTCACATTAACAAAGGAAAAAGATCTGATCACCTCAATAAATATAGGAAAAAATCTAACACCTATCCATGACACTGTAAATAAATCAGGAATAGATGGTAATTTCTTTTTTTAACATTTATCTATTTGGGGGAAAGCCTACACAGGGGAGAGGCACAGAGAAGGGGACAGTGGATCCAAAGTGGGCTCTGCACTGACAGCCTGACAGCAGTGAGCCCGATGTGGGGCTCACACTCATGAACGCCAAGATCATGACCTGAGCCAGTCGGACCCTCAACCGACTGAGCCACCCTGGTGCCCGTGGATAGATGGTAATTTGTTTACCTGTTAAACAGTATCTACAAAATACACAGAAAACATCGTATTTAATTATGAAATACTGAAAGCTTTTCCCTGGAGATTGAGAATAAGACAAGGACGTCCACTATCAGTATTTCTATTCATACACCACTGATGATGTCAACCAAAGCAATAAGGCAGAGAGGGAGAGAAAAGGATTCAGAAAGGGAGAAATTAAATTGTCACTATTCACAGATGGCCAGCTTGTATCCTTGGAAAATCCAAAGAACTTAAACTATAGCAAAGTCATTGCATAAAAAGTCAATATACCAACTCAACTGCATTTCTATACATCAAAAACAAATACAAATAAATACAATTTATAATTTTGTACAAAAACATCAAACATCTATATATAAATCTCATGAAGATGTTTAAGATATCTGCACTAAAAACTGTAACATCTTTTTTTTTTTTTTTTTTTTTTTTTTAAGTAGGCTCCACGCTCAATGTGGGGCTTGAAGTCATGACCCCGAGATCAAGAGTTGATGCTCCACCGGCTGAGCCAGCCAGGTACCCCCAAAACTACAATATCAAGAAAAGTAAAAGGACTTAAGTTAGGGTAGGGATTGTTCATGGATTGATGATTCAATATAATAGAGATAATCAATTAGGAAAAAACTGACTATGTATTCACTGACATTCCAATAAAATTCCCAGCAGATTTTTATGTTTAGAAATTAATGAAGTTGTTTCAAAATCTATCTAAAAACATAAAGGAACAAGAATAACAAAGACACCAAAACAGAACAAAGTTGGGTAAGTTACATCACCAGATATCAAAAGCCATAACAATTTAAGTGGTACAGCAACAATGGAGCAAGGATATACAGACAGTGCAGTATAAAGAACAGAGCCCAGAGACAAACCACACACACAGCATCATTTAATTTAAAACAAATATGCCAATGAAATGCTATAAAGAATGGATAATCTTTCCAATAAATTGTTCTTGGTTATAGAAAGCCACATGTAAAAAGAAAAAAATAAATAAAAGGAAAACAAGTGAAAAAAGAACTTTGATCTTTACCTAACAACCTAAGAAGAAACAAGTAAATTAGAGAAGGTTCATAATCTAAATATGTAAGTTAAAATAGAAGGCAACAGAAATATTAACGACCTTGGAATAGGCAAAAGTTTCTTAAAAAGGATATAGCAAGAACCTAACCAGAAGGAAAAAAAAAACCAAAAACCAAAAAACAAAAACAACCTGATATGTGACTTACATAAAACTCAGAAACTTCAGTCACTGAAAGACACCATTACTAGAGCTCAGAGGCAAGTCACAGAGCGTAATATATCTGAAATTTAGATATCCAACAATGGACTCATCTCCAGAATATAGCTAGAACTCTTATAATAAATCAATTAGAAAAAGACAGGAGCGCCTGGATGGCTCAGTCAGTTAAATGTCCGACTTTGTCTCAGGTCATGATCTCACAGTTTGTGAGTTCAAGCCCTGTGTCGGGCTCTGTGCTGACAGCTCAGAGACTGGAGCCTGCTTCAGATTCTGTAACTCCCTCTCTCTCTGCTCCTTCCCTGCTCACGCTCTGTGTCTCTCTCTCAAAAATAAACAAACATTAAAAAAAAAAGACAGACAATCCAGTTTAAGAAAATCAGCAAAATAATTAATCAGGTGCTCCATGAAAGAGGATATTCAAATGACCAATAAGTATATGGGAAGGTGCTTAATATCATTACTTACCACAAAGATGCAAATTAAATTAAAGCCACATTGAGATAGTGCTACATATCCATCAGAATAACTTTTAAAAAAAGGCAGTATCAAGTGTTGGTGAAAACCTGGAGCAACTGGAATTCTCATAAGCCATATACTTACTGGTAGGACTGCAAATTGGCACAATTACCTTGGAAAACTGTTCGGTAGTGTCTACTAAGTAGAACATACGCATCCTATCGGCTAACAATCCCATGGCCGGGCATATACACAAGAGAAATAAATGCATTTGTGTATGAAAAATCATGAACAGGAATTTCCAAAGCAGCTTTATTCATAATAGATCCAAGTAAATACAAACCAAATGTCCATTAAAGTTCAAGGGATAAATAAATTGTGTGGTATATTCATATGAAAATGAAAAGAAACAAACCACTTCCATGGATGAATCTCATGGACATCATACTGAGTGAAATAAACCAGACAAAAAAGAGTACATACTATATGATTCCATTCATATGAAGTTCAAACAGGCAAAACTAATTAGTGGTGATATAAGTCACAATAATGATTATTTTGCAAGGAGGTTACTCCTTGCAGCCAGAGAGGATACTTCTGCAATTCTGGTACTGTCCTATATACCAATCTGAGTGGTGGTTACGTGGATGTATTCATTTACAAAAATTCATTGAGCAGTTCATTAAATTTTGGATACTTTACATACAGCGTAAACAATTCTGCCAAGTCTAGGGGCACCTGGGTGGCTCAGTCGGTTAAGCGTCCAACTTTGGCTCAGGTCCTGATCTCACGGTTCATGGGCTCAAGCCCCGCGCTGGGCTTTGTGCTGACAGCTGGAGTCTGGAGCCTGCTTCAGATTCTGTATCCACCCCCACCTCTGTCCCTCCCATGCTCACACTCTCTCTCTCAAAAATGAACATTAAAAAAAAAAAATTCTGCCAACTCTAAAGTCAAGTCCTAAATTTATCAGCCTTAATGCCTGTTTAAAATAAATGCACTGGGGCGCCTGGGTGGCGCAGTCGGTTAAGCGTCCGACTTCAGCCAGGTCACGATCTCGCGGTCCGTGAGTTCGAGCCCCGCGTCGGGCTCTGGGCTGATGGCTCGGAGCCTGGAGCCTGTTTCCGATTCTGTGTCTCCGTCTCTCTCTCTGCCCCTCCCCCATTCATGCTCTGTCTCTCTCTGTCCCAAAAATAAATAAAAATAAAAAATAAAAAAAAATAAATGCACTACATTTCAACAAGACTACTGCTGAAGAACAGATGTTATCACTACTCTGAGAATTACAACAAACAAAACACATAATGGATGAGAATAAGCCCTTTACAGAAGAAAATCTTACATCTGTATTCCAACCAATTTCTCTAATTCATTCAACAAATATTTATAAAGCATCTACTATTTGCAAGTTTGGGAATAGGCACTAATCATATCTACTCATTTGAACCAATTAAGTGTACTGACCTGTCGAAAACTGGAACCAATCCATTAGTTACACCTTGTCTAGAGAAAGAATATACTAATACAAAAATGTCTACATGGAGTCTAGTTAAGGGGATTCGAAAAATAAGAATTTAGCAATTTAGATAATGTACTAAAGGCATCCCAGCTAGGGAAAAATAATCTGGGGAGCAAAATTATTCTGGTCCCAAAAGAGATACCCATCTTTACAGGTAAAGATGACTCAGTATCCCTCACCATTTCCTTGAGAAACTATTCCATAAAGTTACTACCTTAGTCTAGAACTACATTTAGTAGTTTTTCTAATCAACAAATTTAGCAACTCTACTTCCTTGATTAGAGAAAAAGGATACCTTGGCCAGTACACTCTTCATTTTCTACAGGGTGAATAATAAGCTGACATTCTGGTGAATCTATTTCCAATGGTAATTATGAAGAACTCCTAAGAATACTTATAATCTTTGTGTACAGATGTAAAAATGATTTTCTGGACCTATAAATCTCAGGAATGGACTTGGGAACATGGCAACCAGTTCATGGAACAGCCACACTGTGAAGTCCTGTCTGGGTAGCCTTCTGATCACTTTAGATTAAGAGCTGGCAAACTACAGCCCAAAAGCCAAACATAGCCTCTTGCCTGTTTCTGCAAATAAAATTTTATTGGAATGCGGTCATGTTAATTTGAACCTACATGGCTATAGTTGCTTCCATGCAACAAAAGCACAGTTGAGTGGTTATGAGAGAGACTGTCTGGCCCACAAAGCCTTAAATATTTATTATCTAGTCCTCTACCAAAAAAGTTTGCTGACCTATGCTTTAGGTGATTTCTCATTCTCATTTCATAACTGCCATAATCTTCGTCTTATTCTATAATAGAGCTCATACTCTATTTAAAAAGTGAAAATCCCAAGCAGTCTTCATACTATTTTTGAAAGAGAGACAGTGCGAGCAGAGTAGGAGCAGAGAGACAGAGGCAGACACAGACTCTGAAACAGGCTCCAGGCTCTGAGCTGTCAGCATAGAGCCCGACGCGGGGCTCAAACTCACAAAACTGTGAGATCATGACCTGAGGCGAAGTTGACGCTCAACCGACTGAACCACCCAGGCACCCCTCACATCCTCAGTTTTCAACGTGAGAACGACTTGTCCCAAATTCCAACCAAGATATTCAGAAATGGAAATTCTACATTATCATTGGTCATCGACAAATTACTATAAGTGAATGTTTTTAAAAAACTTCATGCAATTATAAAGCCAGTCCTTATTATATAAGTTTCTCCTCTAAAATAATTCCTGCAGTTTTATAATTCTTAAATCATCAATGGTTGAATTAACTTTCTGTAAGTTCATCAATTCTTTTAAATCATGAGTTTATTAAGTTTGTTATTTATAACTAATATGGAAGGTATCATTAGTATAGTTTCCTCATTTTGTCCTACTTATGTATCCCCAAATTGTGACTTTTTCTTTTGTAGGGAGCCGTAAATTTTTTTAACAGCAGCACTTTATAAGTAATAAATTCTTTACTGCAATTCTTTGCTATTGAAATTGCCCAAATTGTTATTTCTCATTCTGATATTTATGAAATCAGTTATTTTTCTCTTCTACAACAGTAGCTTGTCAAAATCCAAATAAATATAAAACAAAGCAGCCATAAATGCATAAGTAAGTTCCTTTTTTAAAAAGGAAAGCTTTAAAAATTGTCAATTTATGTGGGAAGTCAAACAAGGAGTAAGACAACGTATAAGAAAGAATCCAACATAGTCTGTATTTCAAAATATGGTAGCATTACCAAGGGGGAAAAAAGATTTAGGAAATGATATCTTCTGGGAAGCAGCTGAAGCAAATCATTCTACTATAACTACCTATAAATCACAACTCACTAAGTGAAAAGGAAAGTATACAACAGTAACTTGGTAAGCAAGACAATCAAATCATACCGATTTTTTGTTTTAAAAAACAAAAAAAAAGAAATGTCTTCTGAGAGTTACACA
This sequence comes from Neofelis nebulosa, assembly GCF_028018385.1. Classification (NCBI taxonomy): domain Eukaryota; kingdom Metazoa; phylum Chordata; class Mammalia; order Carnivora; family Felidae; genus Neofelis; species Neofelis nebulosa. The sequence continues at coordinate 42,707,534 of NC_080796.1, forward strand.
GATATAGAAGAACCAAAAACCTCCAGAAAAGGGGAAAATTAGAGCTAGAAGTTGAGTAAATTCCCTATGGGAAAAAATTTTCCCAAATTCTACAAAATAATATTCAAAAGTACTGAAGCTTACAGAGAATCAAAGTGCAGAATATTGTTCATTCATGACATCACCTTTAACATAATAAATAAAAATCGTACGGGGAAAAGGCAAAAAATTTAACCAAGAACAACAAAATTTAAATGTCCATATTTTATCCTGAATAATTACACAAAGATATATGTAAAGTACCTATTAACTTTTACCTGAATGCGTCCGAAAATGCATTTCCAGACTTGATTTGCCTTTAAAAATTTTCTTACAAACATCACATTGATGAAACGTTGCTTTGTATCTAAGAAAAATAAAAAGGGTTGAGTTTTCAATATAACTTTAATAACACAATAAAAATATGTTACATCATGTACAAAAATTATACATAGAATTCTCACATTAATAAAGCATAGAACTCCAAAGGAATGTGGAATTACTTTTTTTTTTTTTTTAATTTTTTTTTCAACGTTTTTTATTTATTTTTGGGACAGAGAGAGACAGAGCATGAACGGGGGAGGGGCAGAGAGAGAGGGAGACACACAGTCGGAAACAGGCTCCAGGCTCCGAGCCATCGGCCCAGAGCCTGACGCGGGGCTCAAACTCACGGACCGCGAGATCGTGACCTGGCTGAAGTCGGACGCTTAACCGACTGCGCCACCCAGGCGCCCCAAAGAATGTGGAATTACTTTTAAAGTACCAAACTGGTGGCTCAGTTGGTTAAGCGTCTGACTTCGGCTCAGGTCATGATCTCAGGGTCTGTGAGTTTGAGCCCCACATTGGGCTCCGTGCGGTCAGTGCAGAGCCTGCTCAGATCCTGTCTCCCTCTTTCTCTGCCCCTCCCCACTCGTTCATTTTCTCTTTCTCAAAAATAAGTAAACATTAAAATTAAATTAAAAAAAAAAAAGTACCAACCTTACCTCTGGTTCTTCCTCCTCCAGTTATATTCAGTGAACGAATCTATACAAAGAGGTCCTTCGACTTTTAACTTTAAACCCCTTTCTTTTAAGATTTAAATCACTGAACTTCTGTATTATTATTATTTGCTATTAAAAATATCAAAGGAAAAATTACTAGGACAGAAACAGATCAATGATGAGCTAAAGGAAGAAAAAAGGAGTTGAACAAAGCGGTGTAGTGGTAATTTAGGGGTGATAGAACTATTCCATATCTTGACTGTGGTAATGATTACATGACTGCATGCATTTATCAAAATGTGCAAAACTACAGACTAAAAAAAATTTTTTTGTCTGTAAAGCATACCTTAATTTAAAAAATAGACTTTAAGTCTGACTGAAAAAAAACTGCAGTACTCTCAAAAATGTTCATTTATCAAAAAGGTGACACTGCTCTAAACTGGTTCACTTTATAACAAATATAATAAGTATCATAAACTTGAACTTAAAAATAAATTTTAAACCTAAATCAAAAAAGAATGAGATACCAGTACTTTTATTTTTATTACGAATTAATAGACAAAAAGCTGCAAATTACTCAAAACCTAACTTATAAGGCAGTAAAGTGTAGTGCCTAAGAATACGCTTTGTGAGTTAAACAATCCTAGACTCCAATTTAATTGTGAGGATTAAGATATGTATAAAATGATTAGCATTTAAGTTATAGTTATTAAAAGTCTATCATCTCACCCTGGAAGTAATTTATATCTAATTGAACACACGGCAAAATAATTAACTCAAACAAAGGCTACTATAATGTTCTGTAAGACAGTTTGCTCTTAACATCTGGGTTTTACTGGAATATTTAGCATATTGTTACAATATTCAATAGCAATAGTATGCCTAACATTTCAAATGCTATTCACACTTTTCAATTCATTCAACTCAACATTTAAAGAGTGGCTACAAAAACTCTATGCAAGGTCCTGTCTTCTAGAAACTTACTTCTACCTGATGAAACAAACATTTAGAAAGATAATGGGAGGGGTGCCTGGGTGGCTCAGTCAGTTGAACATCCAACTTTGGCTCAGGTCACGATCTCGCGTTCATGGGTTCGAGCCCTGCACTGGGCTCTGTGCTGACAGCTCAGAGCCTGGAGCCTGCTTTGGATTCTGTGTCTCCCTCTCTCTCTGCCCCCACCCCTGCTCGCACTTTGTCTCTCTGTGTGTCCCAAAAAACAAAAGCAAAACAACACAAAAAGTTTAAAAAAAATTTTTTTTTTTTAAAGATAACAGAGTGTCACTGATAAACTTAGCAAAAGACCTGTAACCAACATACTTGGTTTGTCCTATTCCATTCATATCCCTGGTAAATACAAATAGAGATATAAACAGGATCACCATAGGCACATACAGAAAGAAGCAGTGGTACCCAACCTGGGGCAATTTTGTCCCCGTGGGGCATTTAGTAATGTCTGAAGACATTTTCGTTTTTTCACAACTGGAGGTAAGTCGGTGCTACTGCCATCTAGTGGATGGATAGAAGCCAGGAATACTGATGAATAAACCTACACTGCACAGGGCAGCTCCCCAACAAAGGTAATTATCTGGCCCCAAATGCCTATAGTGTTGTGGCTAAGAAATTTAGATCTATAAAAGGGAAGAAGAAACATTATAAAATAATGGGTGGGAGGAGGGGTGCTAACCTTCATCACTCCCCACATTCTTTCCTTGGATAATCTGCTTTTACATATTCACATATAAATCTTGATAAACGCTCAGACTTCACTTCTGAGATTTAGACTTCTATTTACCTGTCACATTTTATGTTTGAGTTTCTATTAGGCATCTCAAACTCAATACACACCAAACAATTCATTGTCTCCTTCTGTAAATTTAGTCCAACTTCTGTATTCTCTATCTCAATGGCTGGTTTATCAACCACCCACTTGAAAACAGGAATTCCTTGAAAACAGGAATTATCCATTACTGCTACTATTCTTTCAATTAAAAAAACTAAGTATTTTTCAAATAAGTATCTGCTACTGTTTATTACTAATTCTATTCCCTAGTTTAGGCCCTCACCATCTTTTTCCTAAATTCTAACAGCCTTCTAACTGGCTGATTTACTTGTCTTAATTTATCCACCACAAATCCAGCCTCCACCCATCAATAAGAGTAATCTACCCCAAAAGAAATCCAACTGTGTCACCTTCTTGTTTAAAATTTTCCTTTATTTAAAAAAGTTTTTTTTTTTTTTAAATTTTTTTTTCAACGTTTTTTATTTATTTTTGGGACAGAGAGAGACAGAGCATGAATGGGGGAGGGGCAGAGAGAGAGGGAGACACAGAATCGGAAACAGGCTCCAGGCTCCAAGCCATCAGCCCAGAGCCTGACGCGGGGCTCGAACTCACGGACCGCGAGATCGTGACCTGGCTGAAGTTGGACGCTTAACCGACTGCGCCACCCAGGCGCCCCTAAAAAAGTTTTTTTTTTAATGTGTATTTATTTTTGAGAGAGACATGGAAAAACAGAGCACGAGCAGTGGAGGGTCAGAGAGAGGGAGACACAGACTCCAAAGCAGGCTCCAGGCTCTGAGCTGTCAGCACAGAGCCCGAGGTAGGGCTCGAACCCATGAACCAATGAGATCATGACCTGAGTTGAAGTCGAACACTCAATCGACTGAGCCACCCAGGTGCCCCTCATTTAAAATTTTCAATGGCTTTTTATCACATAGGAATAAGTATTGGTTCCATAAAATGATATGTAAGGCTCCGTATTCTAGATCCACCATTAGCCAGCCCTCGTAGAAAGTGGAGCCTACAGGTTCTGGTTCCATAATTATCTAGGCCAGCAGACAGGTCCGCAGGCTCTTGTGGCAGGGAGGGAATCCCAAAACTCTTTCATAGGGTTTATAAGATCAAAGTTATTTTCAAAATAATACCTTAACATTTATGTTCCTTTCTCATTATGTAGACATTTACACTAATGACACATACAAAAGAAATGGTGGATAAAAGTGCTGGTACCTCAGTTCCAAACAAGGGAGTGGTACCAAAATGTACTAACAGTCATTGTGCTCTTTACCACCATGCGATCACAGGGGAAAAAAAAAAAAAAAAAAAAAAAGTGGGAAAGGGGCTAAATTATAATTTTACTAACTTTCAACCTTTCTGAGTGTGGCCTTTTTAATGTTTTTTGTGATGAAATGGGAAGGACACAAGAAGCACTTCTACGGCATACCAAAGCATAATGGTTGTCTCAAAGCAAAGCACTTGTGAATCTGAGTTGTGAGCTGAAGTAGCCACTTTCTTCATGAAATACCATTTTACTTGAAAGAATGAAAGACAAACCACAGTTACAGACTTGAGTTTTTGCCAGATATTTTCATGAAAATTAAAGGAAGGAAACCTGTCACATCAAGGGAAAAAATGACAATATTTGTCAGCAATGATAAAGCCTGAGCTTTCAAGCTAGTATAAAAATTTTGGAAAACTTGCACCTGCCCTTGTGATCTTGACAGCTTCCCAATACTCCTTTCTGAGAGATTGGAGGCAATATTAACACATGTGATTTGTTGATCCTGTACTGTGAAATGTGCTTACATTTAGAAAATTGCCATAATTTAGTGAACCCATGTTTTCCAAAGGACAAATGTATTACAATTTGTGCGTAGGTACAAAAAAATCATTCAAGTACAAGACCAATAGGCTGAGTGTAACAGAGTACAAAAACTTCATTAATTTTGTTTCAGATTTCACCTTGCAACTACCTTTAAGAAACTACCACTTGCTTAGTTTGGGTATAGTAGCAAAGACTAATATCCACAATTATCTAAGATTACTGCTATCACAGTACTCCTCCTTTTACCAACGATGTATAGAGTGAGGCTAGATTTTCTTCATTTACTTCAAACAAAATAACACATGGCAGCAGATACAATACTCCAGCTATCTTCTATTAAAGCATTAGAGAGATACGCAAAAATGCCAAACATGCCCCTCCTTTAATATTTTTAATTTGTTTTGTAAAGTTGCTATTTTTCACAAAATTGCTTTTTATGTGAGCATGTGATGGGTATATTACGATTTTCAAGTGAATTAATGAACAAGGTCTTCATTTTTATCAACTGAATTTCTAATATGATTTGTAGAGTTTACTTAAACAATAATAATTTTTTATATTATTATTTCTATAACAAGAGCTCCTGAGATACTGAATAATTTTTAAGGGTATAAAGGGGTTGAGAAAAAGTTAACAGAATTTCTGGAGCAAGTGAGTATGCAGTTCAGTCTTATTTTCTACCTATTCAAACAATATGTTGAAATTCTTATTTTCTTTTCTATACAGAATCATGTATATCTTTCTATCCCAGCCCTTGGCAGCATTCCTATTATCTAATGAATACAAGAATTCAATGACTACCATGAATACATTGATTCAGTGAGTGAATCACTGAACAAAATCAGTGAAAGAAACAATAAACCAGTATATGAAAATGTAAGAAAATGGACAGAAATCAACACTTCCTACTTTTCTTCAAAGTGTTCTGTCACTTACTACATTTAAAGGTACTATATATATTTCGTTGATCACGATCAGTACTATTAAACTACAACTACAGTTTCTTGGCACCTTAGACCATGTGCATTATTTAGCATTTGTGTCAAACACCTAGTCCAAGAACATGGATTCTCTGAACACAACACACTCAACAACTAATCTCAGTTAACCCTGAATATCTAAATTGCTTAAAAAGCTGGTGTTCTAGGGGCGCCTGGGTGGCGCAGTCGGTTAAGCGTCCGACTTCAGCCAGGTCACGATCTCGCGGTCCGTGAGTTCGAGCCCCGCGTCAGGCTCTGGGCTGATGGCTCGGAGCCTGGAGCCTGTTTCCGATTCTGTGTCTCCCTCTCTCTCTGCCCCTCCCCCGTTCATGCTCTGTCTCTCTCTGTCCCAAAAATAAATAAAAAACGTTGAAAAAAAATTAAAAAAAAAAAAAAAAAAAAAAGCTGGTGTTCTCAAGAAAAAAGGAGACAAGCGAAAAAAGACTTTTAGGAAATAAACTAAGTTACCTGAGAGAAGTGGGCAGGGGGTAGGTAAAATAGATGAAGGGATTTAAGAGTACAGTTATCGTGATGAGCATTGAGTAATGTACAGAATTGTTGAATACATCTGAAACTACTATAATACTGTATGTTAAGTATATTGAAATTTTTTTTAAAAGTTGGTGTTCAGGACAGCACATGCCTCCTTCAAATAAAATACCATTTAATTTAATTTATTTATCTTTAAAATTTCTTTATTTTGAGAGGAGGGGGACAGGTAGAGAGAGAAGGAGAGGAAGAATCCCAAGCAGACTTCACACAGCCAGCACAGAGTCCAACACGGGGGCTCAATCCCACGAACCGTGAAATCATGACCTGAGCCAAAACCTAGAGTCGGAAGTTCAACTGACTGAGCCACCCAGGCACCCCCCCAAAGAAAATACCATCTTAACTGCTTAGTGTGATTAGAAATCTAAATTCTGACTAGAAACATTTCCAGCAGTAACTCTTTTTAAGTATAGTATATAGGCAGCACATTTCTATTTTTTGCTAAGAGCCACAGCAACCAAAGATAAATGAAATGCCCAAAGAATGCCAAGACTGTACTAGTTATTAACTTCAATATCTACTACCTCCTAGCCTTGAGTCAACTGAAAACAAGTAAACAACAATATTTCCTTCAATTTCTTTGGGTCAACAGAGAAGCTACAGAAGCTAGAAAAAAAGAGCTAGTTAACCTATCCTCAATTAAACAAAATAAACTATGAGACCAGTTATAACTCTCACCCAAACTACACTTATCCAATGCAGTAATTATGAGAAATTGCTTTTTCACTTACTTTTGCCACACTTTCTCTCCCAGGTGTACACTTTTGTAATGAACAGTGAGATGATCCCTACGACCAAAACATTTTCCACATTCTTCACACTGATGAGCCTTCTCACCTTAAAGACCCAAATAGTTTGATTATAATATGCACTTCAGTGTTCCCCCCAGAAATAGATGATCAAACAACAGGATAATATGATAGGAAATCAACCAGAAAAGTAAAGCCACCCTTTATTCTGGGCTATCTGCTTTATATTCCTTACTAAAGTACCTTTCTTCAATGAATCTATGCTTTTTTTCACAGATGTGAACCCTTTTCCCGACCTGGAGAAGGAATGAACAGGCTTTTTGCTGAAGACTTCAAATCTTACCTCTCAATGTAACGGAGCAAGATAAATGAAATGACTTCAAAACTCAGGAATTTTTTAGGAATATATAAGTCTAGATGTCAAACACTTCAAATGAAAACACACTGAATCAAGATAAGGCTGTTTTACTGTTTATAAAAAGGACCTGAACATTTTCAGATTTTTGTACTTTTTTAAAAAAATATTTTTCATCTGTGGGGATTTCACACATTTGCAATGAGCTAAAATGCAAATATGAAGGAAAATTCTAGATGAGTCCCATTTCTCATCTCTAATATTCAGTTATAAAGGCTTGCACTTTAAAAATCACTCTTAACTTAATCCAGTATGCAATTAAGGCATGTGATCTCTAGAATTAGGAGTTAGAATCTTCCTCCTAAAAATGAAAATGCATAATTCCAGTGAAAAAGTCATCAGACTGTTAGCATCTCTTAAAAGTTGATAACAGTTGATAACAACTGCAACTTGTAACCTCATTGGGATTTTTTTTTAATTTTTTTTTTTTAACGTTTATTTTGGAGACAGAGAGACAGAACATGAACGGGGGAGGATCAGAGACAGAGGGAGACACAGAATCTGAAACAGGCTCCAGGCTCTGAGCTGTCAGCACAGAGCCCGACGCGGGGCTCGAACTCACAGACTGAGAGATCATGACCTGAGCCAAAGTCAGACGTTTAACAGACCGAGCCACCCAGGCGCCCCTGATTGGGATCATTTAAGAAAGTAATTACATGTGTTGCATACTTCATATTTAGATTGTTTAAAATAATAATAAGCACCTGTTCTACTGTGCTTATAGAGATGGCTCTTTCCAATTATTGTACTCACAGAGTTGGCTCTCTTAGCTCTTTCTGAACATCAATCAGAGAAGAAAATATGAAAGAAAGCCCCAGAATATAAAAATTATAAATACAGTATAAAGATCTGAAATTGATCAGGACTATTAAGGTACTCTTTTCCAAAGACAGGGTTTCAAAAATTCACTATTACATTAATGTTAACACCCAATTATAATCATTTCTCTTCAACCATCTGTTTTGCTAACTTCTTTCAAATCCAATAAAAATGAAAAATGTTATCTTGGCATCTCTCTTTATAGAAATGCCAATACCAATTATTGCACATATCCACATAATATGCATTGATTAAAACAAACTTCAAAATATAGTCTGTAGGCATAAAAGGCAACCGGATTATTAAAATTGCAGTGAACAAAAACATGTCATAAAATTATGTCCCTTTCAGATGTTTTAAAAGAAAGTTTTCAGAACCAGCATTATTGATGGGGTGACCAGCATATATATTACTAAAACTATTAAAATTATAGCCAACATAAACGTGATGTAGTATGTCCTATTCAGGTGCTTTTTTAAAGGATTTTGTAACCATCATTACAAAATACACCTTACCCGAATGTATTTTTTTGTGCTTTGTAAGGTGGTCATGACGAATAAATGTTTTCCCACATTCGTCACACTCATATCGTTTATCATCATGATGTACTCGTAAATGAAGTCTATAAAGAAAAAAATTGAAGAGCATAAAAGCTGGTGCCACCAAAGGGAAAATCTTGATTAAGTAAGGGAAATTGGGCTGTTTACTCAGCCACCCTCATACAGTGTGTGCTCTACATCTATGACGTTCCGTCTTTCCCACTCTTTTCACTACCTTACTCCAGGGTTGCTACTCACCTCTTTCACAAAAGCACTTCAACGTGTGCATATACACTATGTCTGGATGGCATTCCTTCCTGACTTTTTAGAATGTACTAAATGTCTAGGGTTGTTATCTGTCTGCTGGTGGAGTTTCAGAGATAGCAAAAGTAGGAATGAGTCGGAAGGAATTAGACAAATAAGGTAAGTGACTTAAACATATGATACATGTATGGAAACCAATTTGACAATAAATTTCATGAAAAAAAAAAAGAAAAAAACATGATACAGCAAATAATTAAGAATCCTGTCCTGGATGATGGATACCACTTCTAAATTGATGTATGAGAATTAAGTAAATTTTATAAGTAATCAACTTGCTGACAGTTACATTTGCTACTTTTCTTCACACTAACCAAAGTCCGGTTCGTTTTATAGTCACCCAAAGACAGATTATAAAGGTTTAAACTATTCAAATTCATTTAATTTGAATTATTCGTATCCCCATAATCCTCCATCTATATATACCCTAGTGAAATGAATAGCTTTCCCATTCAAGTTGCCGAAACACGATGTGAGGGCGATCTGGCTGCGACATCGGTCACCCCATTGATCGCCAGGGTTGATTTGGCTGATCTGCCTGGCTAGGCGGGTGTCCCCTTCCTCCCTCACCGCTCCATGTGCGTCCCTCCCGAAGCTGCGCGATCAGTTGAAGAGGACGACCTTCCCCGATAGAGGAGGACCGTTCTTCGGTCAAGGGTATACAAGTAGCTGCGCTCCCCTGCTAGAACCTCCAAACAAGCTCTCAAGTTGCCAAAACAGGTGTTGATTCCATAACTATAACCAGCAAAATTGACTGAACTACATCTAAAGGGGGCACATTCTGTTTAAAATGAAAAAGAGGTAAATAATAAATGGAAGTATAAAAATTAAAGCCTTATGATTAAAAATCTTAGGAGCATTCATAAAAATTTAAAATGTACATATATCTCACAGTAGGTAGTCACCTATTATTTATTCAGGAAAAAGCCAACTTTTCACAAACTGCAAATGTGGTCAGGAATTCAGCTATAAAAACAATTATACAGGTTACAAATAATACACAAAAGACTTTCCAAAACTGATAATCCTACAGTTTTCAATTTTGCCATATTTCACACCATTTCTTTGATAGCCAAGAGTGACAAAATGCATTGAGATTAGAACATCAGAGCTTTAATGACTTTAATTCAAAGATTAAGTAATGAAATAAACATTTAAATGACAGCGACTCAGACAGTAAAGCATCTAGCAAACTTGGTGATGAAGAAATTATTTAATATTTTGTACTACAGAATGAAAACAATATTAAAAGCTGTAATGTAGAGGGAAAAGTTTGTAAGTAGAGTTTTTTGCATAATTTTGTTTACCACGAGTACTAGAAAATGTTTTAATTCACCAATGAACTAATGCAGTGATAAGAAAATAGAGAATTAAAAGAGACATAATTTATCTGGCTTGACTTACCTGTATGAACTTCCATGACGAAAACTTTGTCCACAAATACTACAAAGATGAGGTTTTTCTCCACTATGGATTCTCAAATGTTCTTTCAAAGTAGTCCTGTATTTTAAAAATACACATTTATCTTAAGTTTTTTTTAATACCAATATTTATATTAAACACAGATTTCTAGAAAGCTTACTAGAAAGGTGTTCAAGCTAAAGATATATGGCAATTCTCCCTTTCTCCAACAGTATTTTTGCTTTTTATTGAATTAGTCTCACGAACACATAATCATGCTTGTTTTGTCTCTCTTCTTTAAAAAAAAAAAAAATTAACTTTGCCTTCCTTTGCCATTGGTTTGCTCAAAGATTTAACTATATAGCTTAAGCAACTTTCAAGAAGTAGAATGGAAAATGCTCAACTGTCACTACTAAATTAAGTAAAACTGATGTGAATTTTAGTGGAGAGAATTTAATAATATAGAAGGAATCCAGTTTATCAGTACTATTCCTTTCAAATTGTGCTCAGTATCTATTAAAAGAATGTTTTAAGCCAAGGAAATCTTCACAGGTGTTTGTGACTTCCAGATGCCAATGTGAAGAAGGGAAATAATATAAAGAAGACAATTATTGCCATTTCTAAAGCCTCCAGCCCTACTGACACGATATGGGTTTGTTAAAATAAAAAACAGAGACCAGGCTTGAAAATTCCCTGAGCAGACAAAACTAGTTTAGTCATAAAAACAAAGCCTAATGTAGCTTATTTTGCAAGGATAACTTGACCTGGCTCATTTGTTAATGCCTCATCTATGCCAGTAGATGGTGCTCTTCTACAAGGCCCAGCAACACTTGACCCCGGGGCTTGGAGGTGTACCCAGCTTTGGGGAAAACATTCCTAAAACTATCCTCGCACCCCTATGTATTAAGTAATTAAAAGTAAAAAGATGGAAGGTTGTTTTAGTTTTTGGTTTGTCTGCTTTTTGTTTTTATAGAAAGACCTTTAAGATAAAAATAATTTATAAGGCATAAAATAAAGTATAATTTACCAGTCTATAAATATAAGTTTTCATATAAATATAGCATACTGATTTTCCTATTTTACCATGATATCAGTTTGTTATTTTAAGAAAGTGGCATTTCTAATGTTTTTAAATTATGGAAATTTTATATGCTGAAGGATATAAAATATGAATAGTGTTTAAAGAACAGTATTATTACACTTACATGCAGAGTAAGACATAGAATATTGCTATACCTTAGAATGCCTCCACGTTACTCTGTTCTCTCAGGGATAACCACGTATGTCAACCATTCCCCCTCTTCTTTGTTTTACTACCTAGTAGTATATATCACTAAACAATATACTGTATATTTTTGAAAAACTGAGTAGCAAGTACAAATCTAGTAATATTGCCACTATTAGTTAAAGGGCCCATGAGATAAAATGAATAGGGTCTCTGTATCAAAGTCTGGCTGTAGCTTGCTTGAGCACTAGCAAAAGCCCTTTCCAGCATGTCAGTGGGTAAAGTCATGAATAAATACCGGAAAACGTAAGGTTCACCACAATCAGGGCATCTGACAATCTAGAGTGGATCAAGCACGAGAAGTCTGACAGAAATACATACAGTCAAAGTAAATAGGCTACTGTATACACTTTGCTTCCAAATTTACTATGAACTATCTCTAATTCCCATGGACAGGTCAAAAAACATTTCTGTGAAATCAAACAAATATCCTCAGTCAAATCAAGCAGCAAGGTGTAAATATAATCATAGGAACTTCACTGGCATACACGTGCCATACAGTGGCAGAGTATAGATAAGAATTTGAATCAGAATCAGGGAGAAGGAGATGGGGAGTTGCTACTCAATAGGTATGAAGTTTCAGTTATGCAAGATGAGTAAATTCTAGAGGTCTGCCGCACAACATCGTGCCTACAGTTAGCAATACTGTATCATGCACTTAAACACTTATTAAGAGGGTAGATCTCATGTTAAAAGTTCTTACCACATTAAATTAAAAGAAAAATATTTTGGGTCGGACCTGCTCTAGCATTCTGACTCCCAGTTCTTTTTTTTTTTTTTAAATTTTTTTTTTTCAACGTTTTTTATTTATTTTTGGGACAGAGAGAGACAGAGCATGAACGGGGGAGGGGCAGAGAGAGAGGGAGACACAGAATTGGAAACAGGCTCCAGGCTCCGAGCCATCAGCCCAGAGCCTGACGCGGGGCTCGAACTCACGGACCGCGAGATCGTGACCTGGCTGAAGTCGGACGCTTAACCGACTGCGCCACCCAGGCGCCCCATCTGACTCCCAGTTCTTAAAAGAGGAAACATGCTAGCAGGGATCTCAGCAATGACCAGCCCCAACGTGTCATGGGTCACTACTACCACTAGTGTGGGCTAACTACCCATTGCACACACATGTTGCACAACTGACAACTTGGAAACCTCATTCACCATCCTCCTATGAATTCCTGTTGCCTCCCCCCAGTATTAGAATTCCTATTTCCCGTAGCCCTCATCTTCCTCTTCATCAGTTTACCTTCTCATTCTGGTGAAGCATACCTTTTAGTTGCTTCATGAGAAAGAGTACATCAAACACTACCTTTTTGGTATCGTGAAAAATGTCTTTATGATCCTTAGGTCTGATTGTTAGTTTAACTAAGAACTGAATTCTAAGCTGGAAATACTTTTCTTTCAGAATTTTGAAAGTACAACTGCATCATCTTATTTCTAGTGTTGCCATTCAGAGAGAGGTCCAAGTACTTCTAATTCATAATTCAGCATATGTAACTTTTTTTCCCTGAAAATTAGAAGCATATAGAAGCTTCTCTTTGTCCCCAGTGTTCTGAAATATCACAGCAATATATCTTGGAGTAGGTTTATTTTCATCTAATGTCCTAAGCATTTGATGAGTAATTTCAGTCTGGCAACTCATGTGCTTCAGTTCTGGGAAATTATTTTGAATTATTCAGTGATGATTTTTTTTTCCCTTGCTATTTTCGCTGTTCGTTCTTTCTTTCTAGACCTCTTGACTGGTTCCCTAATGCTCTAATCCTTATTTTACATTTCTGTATCTTTTTGCTCTACCTTTTGGGAGATTCCCTCAACTTCATTCTTCAATCCTTCCATTAGGCTGTTTACTTTGTCTATCATAATTTGAGTGTGATTTGTTATGTGACTCTTTTATATAGCATCCTGTTCTTGTGTAATGGATTCTTTATCTTCAACTTTATCTTCAATGGAATATCCATAACAGTTGTTTATCTTCTTTTTTTTGGAAGTTTTCATCTTTCTGGATAATCTGTTTCCTTCAAGTTTTTTTTCCCCTTCCTGATTGTGTTGGAATCTAGCTTTCACATTAAAGGTTTTCTTTCTCTGTTTTTAATTCTTCTATCTGTCCATGATTAAGTGTGATAGACTAAAAAGTGGATGGGATGGTCAAAGAGCATGAGGGGGCCCTGATGACTTCACAGCAGGTGATCTAGGTGTACTATTTGTTAGGGAATATATTTGCACTTTGGTTGTTCAGATTTTCAGAGAATTGTTTTCTAACTACTGCTGGGGGAATAAAATCTAAAACCCAAGAGGTCAGAAGGGATAAGGCCTGGGGCTCACTGCTTCCAGAATTCAGAAAGCATTCATCATAGGACAACATGGTATAGTCCAGTCCAGATATCTGCTGAATTGGGAGAGGGGTCAGTGCCCACCAGCAATGACCTGTGTGGGTGTCAGAAGAAAATCCAAAGAACAGAACTTCTAAAGAAGTTTTTACTCCAGTGCTCCTTGTTCTGCCTCCCCTTCACTCTAGTTCCAGAGGCATCTGATACTGCCTACTCCTATTCCTTCTGTGGATTCTCTGATGTAAACTATGTTCTCAATTTCTCCATCACCACCTTGGGATTTGTGTTTCTTAGACCTGCTAAGTCAGTTACCACTGATTCATCTGCTTTCCAGTTTCCAAATCTGTGTTGTTCTTGTCATCTTTCTGTTCTCCCTGTCTCTGTAGCTTACTATCTTTTAAATCAGTCAATAACTTTTAATGTAGTTTTATTAGAGTTCCAGAAAGAAATAAAATGTTACCTGTGTTAAATTCACTATCTAAACCTGAAAATCCTGATTTCATATCTTCTATAACATTTTATACAATTTCTTCGCATATCCTTAAATTTCAAATTAAAGCATAAATTCAAATATCTCACATCTGGCATTACCCTAATCCTTCTAAACTATACTTGTTAATTATTTGTATATAACAGTACCAGGGTTTTTCTGGGTGTGTAGATAATTCCTCACCTTTCTCGTACTGATTTTCCACAGATAAAGCAAGTCCATTTTCTCTTTCCACCATGGGTACATTCTATATGGCGTTTCAAATTTCCAGTGTCATTAAACTGGCGACCGCATATATCACATGGAAAAGGACCTACAAAGGAAAGAAAGTGTACATTTAAAGTTTAAAGAATCGATACTAAGTTAAATTTAATGGGCATGTTGTCAATGTATACCTACCACTGTAAGTACATATATTATAACACAATAAAGTTATTTATTTATAGTTTTTCTCTTCTCTTCTGGACTGTTCATTCCTAGAAGGCAAGTTACAATCACCTCTATATGGTTAGAGCTGAGTTTAGGGTGTGGCATCTAACATAATAAATGTTGAATAGTGTAATGGGTTAATAAATTGAAATGGCCAATTCCTAGTTTGAAATCAGACTAGAATAAAGTAAAAAATGTTATATACCAGATTTCTGGAGAGAAGAGGTACTGAGAAACTCTGGTCGAATAAACAAAGGACTTCAAAGAGTTCATAATCTGGAAATATATTGTCGTTCCTCAAAACCACACATTTTTTTTTTTTTTTCAACGTTTTTTATTTTTTATTTTTGGGACAGAGAGAGACAGAGCATGAACGGGGGGAGGGGCAGAGAGAGAGGGAGACACAGAATCGGAAACAGGCTCCAGGCTCCGAGCCATCGGCCCAGAGCCTGATGCGGGGCTCGAACTCACGGACCGCGAGATCGTGACCTGGCTGAAGTCGGACGCTTAACCGACTGCGCCACCCAGGCGCCCCAAAACCACACATTTTTAACGACGTTGCCTAGACTGAAAATACTGTGGACTCTACTGTGAACTCTAATGAGAAATTAATCATGGCAGAACAATGGAAAGAAAATTCCAACTCTTTGGACACTGGAATTCAGAAACATCTATAAGCAAAACAGTTCAGTAGCCACAGTAGTTTTGGGGGGAATTTCAACACGTTTTTGAGAGACGACCTCAAAATGTATTAAGTATCTTCAACATATTTTTGTTTCATCTTCCATGAGATCTGAGTCTTTTATTCATTTATTAACTCATTCAACAAGTATTTATTGATTCTTAATTCATATTTAGCACTGGGTTAAGCAAAGCAGTGCTATGGAAAATCTCTGCCTCCTCTTACATCCCTCTTCACCAAAAAAGGCTCCAAGAAGGTGGGAAAAAAAGATTCAGCATAAACACAAAGATAAAGAAATGAAGTAAGTAAAGTGCTAAGATGAGCAGATTACAGCAAGAGTAAGTTAGGCAGAGAGTGAAATAACTTTATGTGCTACTGAAGGCTCCAGTTGGGGGAAGAAAGAAAGCAGCTTTCTCTTTCATGCTCAGTTACTTATCAGAGTTTTTCAAATGAAATACCTACATTCTTTCCCCTCTATTAGATATCCAGTTTTGCATACAGTTAAACTTACTTGAACTTCTATTTATGAAGCTACGCTGGGAAGTTATAAAGCAGATTTTCATTCCAACTCTCTACATAGGATAAAATTAGAAGATTTGACTTTAAAGCCTACTATAACTTTTACACTTATACATGGAGATACATTAAAAATTCTTCTACCCTGGGGCGCCTGGGTGGCTCACTCGGTTAAGCTTCCGACTCTTTATTTCGGCTCAGGTCATGATCTGGCAGTTCGCGAGACTGAGCTCCATGTCGTGCTCTGTGCTGGCAGGGCAGAGCCTGCTTGGGATTCTCTACCTCCCTGTCTCTCTGTCCCTCTCTTGCTTGCATCTTCTCTCGAAAATAAATAAATAAACATTAAAAAAATTCTTCTGCCCTAACTCTTCAGATTGTATTCCTTAGATATCACTCCCTCTGATTTACAGAATATATAATCCTAATGTAGGCGGTGTGAATATGACCCAGAATAGCCTAAAGCAGTAATACTCATGTGTGTGGTATCTGGACCATCAGCATCAGCATCACCTAGGAACTTGTTAGAAATACAAATTCTTGGGCCACACCTCAGACCTGAACCACTAACCTAACATACAGTGATTCAAGTAAACAGAAACAGAGATGGGATGCAAAAGAATATGTGTGTGTGTGTATACAAAACATACATATGTCATATATATTTACATATGCAATATATACATGTACATATATAAAACATATGCACACATGGTTCCAATTCAACCATCTTTTCAAGAATGCTTTCTTTAACAACTCTGTTGTCAGTTCAAGAATCTGCTTGTACACTTTTACTGATAGAAAAATAACTATTGTGCAAGACAACTTACTTCAATGTATAAGTTCCAATACTTTAAAAGATTTCTAAATTGAAACTAAATCTATACCTTAGGATTTCCACTCAATGTTCTTAGAATGCCTATTTATTTACTAAATGATATACTTAACAAAAGCTGAAATAGAAAATCAGGAACAGAAAAAGGAAGTGGAAACAAATATGTTCACTATAAAAATTATTATATTTTGCTATGATGTTTCTATAACATGGGACAAAAAGGGATTACCTATGATTTTCACCTCAAAAAGGAAGAAGCCCACCAATTCCCCAAGAGAAACTCTTTTTCCTGCAACTAATGTATAAAGAAACTTCTCACATGCAACATGCAATCATGAACGTGTCTCCAACTATATTTCTGATAATTATAAAACTTGCTTCATATGATAGTATCTTAGAAATGCCAAGATGAAATCCTATGATAGATCAACTTACTAAGGACAATTCAAAAAAGGACTAAGCTAAAAATAATCTTCCAGCATACACTAGTCTTACATACAATTATAAAGATTTAAGTGTTCCTTATTGAACAATAAAGTCTCAAAAGTTTTTGAAAATAGGTGCTCTACCTTTCCCAAACAAAATTTCAAAGTCCTTCAAAAGTGTTTCACATGACATAATTTTAAGACCTTATGTCACCATAATTACCCACCTCTTGAGAATGTACTTGTCAATATCTATCTTGAATGCAGTATCCAGAAATGAATTCAGTATTCCAGATGAATTTAAAATCAGTGAGATAATTACCTCCCTGATTCTGAACAATACATTTTTATTAATACAGTTTAAAACTACAGTTTTTGTCAGTCATATGACATTACTGGTTCAGATTGTGCCTAAAAAGCTTCTGCTTTTAAGCCCATCTATAAATAAAGGAGTTTGGATTCTATACCATTTTATAGTTCTGTAATCCCCAATGACCAAAGGTCAGATAATTCCCATGTTTATGACTTTGTATTTACTCTCAATTACTTTTAACTTCATTTATTTTAACCTTTTGTATAGCACAAAGTTGTTTTTTTTTTTTAATCTTTATTTTCTGGTGTATTAGCTACACACGCCTATAATTTGGAAGGCAGCCATACTCACCACTACACCACCAATGCTGCACAGCAAACGGCCTCTACTATGGATGACGACAATTCCCTAGCAGTATTGACTGTCATAAATGTACCTAACTGTACTACCATCTGGCACACAGGTTTCCACCTTGGCCGTAAGCATTAAACAGAGGATTCGTCAAATACAATGCTAAATTCCATATACACTAAGTTAATTTTATTCCCTTAAAAAAAGAGTTTTTTTCCAACAAAAATGCCTTATTCAAGCACTCAGAGATCTATCCACCAATTAACTATGAATAAATGCTGTTTATGACTACAGACACATCTGCCACCAAAACAAAACATCAACATATATACTCATCTCTAGGAACAGCAGCAAATCCAGTATTCCTCCCATTTTATCTGACTTCCTTCCCCTAAGTGGTTCAACAGCAGCAGGCTCCTCTAGCATGATGTGATAATCAATAATTACTATGACTGCTTTTAGAAAAAGTAATTTGCTTACCCAGATGGAACTTTTCTTGATGCTTTAACCGTGCAAATCGTGATTTGAAATGTTCTTCGCAATAGGTACACTTAAAAGGTTTATCTTGAGAATGCAGAATCATATGTTCCTCCAAGTGTGGTCTTCGAGTAAAAGATTTCTTACAAATCTAAGAGAAATGTATGCAAAACATAAGGAAACCTGAATTAAAAATAAAATGCAAAGCTCATGATGAGAAATAAACTCATGAATTCAAGCAGTTAAAGGAAAATTTCTCCCAACAGAAAAGTTACCCAAAATAGAATCAAATTTTAATTATGCAGAAAAAAGCCTTGGAGGAATTCTTTTAAATTCATACTAAAGGTTGCTGAATTTCCACTCCTTACATTTCTAATAGGCTAATTTCTAGGATTACACAGTAACCTTAATACCTTAATTCTAGCCAAGATTTCTAAAATCCATTAAATTTATATTTTTAAATCACTTATATATCATAAATAGGTTTTATTATTGTTGCCATATACGTAATTAGGAATAGGAGCAAGAAACTGCAGAAAAATAATTTTAGAATTTATCTCTTAAAGTAGTCAAAAGGAAGAGATACAGCTTTTTAGAGAAATCTGGCAGACACAAGATTTAAAAAGGGGGAGGTCAATGAAGGTTCATCACTGTAACAGATATACCACTTCAGGGGGATGCTGTTAATGGGGGAGAACAGGCATTTGTGGGGGCAGTGGGGTATGGGAAATCAATATACTTTCCTCTCAATTATATTGTAAAACTTAAACTGCTCTGAAAAATAAAGTCTCAATTTTCTTTTATTAAAAAAAGGCGGGGGCTGTTAACAATGACAACAGTAACAACAACAATAATAATATAGCATGTACTATATACCAGGCACATGCTAAATAATTCATGGTTTATTTTACTTAATTCTCACAATAATCCTACGAGGTAGATATAATTATTATCACCATTTTACAGCTGAGTATAATTAAGCTTATTAAGGAGAAGAAACCAACTTATGTAGACCCAAATAATTAATAACTAACTTCAATTCCTGCAAGCTGAAATCAGAGAGACAGTGAAAATTTTGCTGTATAAATACACTGAAGCCTGAAAATAAGGAAGACAAATGACAGCTTGTGACTCCTTTAAACAATATTTACCTAAATAATGAAAAAGATGTTAGTGAATGTGGTACAACAGGTATCTAAAAATTCTTTGCTACTACTGGAAAAACAGAAACAAATTCCCTTCCCCTTAAATCTGACCTGACTGTAGGGACTTGTTTGACCAACAGAATGTGTTAAAAGTGATGCTCAGTGACTTTTGAGGCCTAGGCCTTAAAAACTCCTATCATTTTTACCTAGGCTTCTTAGAGTTTAGCTGCCATGCTAGAAAAAAGATCAAGTAGCCTCATGAAAAGACCAAAGGGGAAAAGAACCAAGGTCCCCAGCCAACTGTCCTTGCTAAGCTCCTCGCTGTCAGCCAACATCAAGTTCCAGCCATGAGTGGCCCCAAAACACACCAGACCATCTGTGTCAGCTGAAAACAACTGAGTGACTTCAGATGACAACATGTGGAACCGAATTACCTAGCAAAGCTGTCCTCCAAATTTAGATGACTGACCCACAAAATGGTGGAATATAATAAGACAGTTGTTAAAGGTCCCTGAGTTTTGAGACAGATAACTAGAAATGGAGGGAAAATTCTAAACACTTTACACTCCTGTTAGTATAATAATGTCAGTGTATATACACAACATAAGTACACGGTATGGTAGTTTCACTAAAAAACTGGGGCCGCTGGGTGGCTCAGTCGGTTGAGCCGTTTGACTCTTGGTTTTGGCTCAGGTCATGATCTCACAGTTCATGAGTTGGAGCCCTGCACAGGGCTCCGGCTCCATACTGACAGTGCAGAGCCTGCTTGGGATTCTCTCTCCCCTGCTCTCTCTGCCCCTCCCCTGCTCTCTCTCCCTCTGTCTCTCTCTCAAAATAAATAAGAAAAAAAAAATTTTTTTTAAATAAGAAATAAAAACTAAGATTTCCATCAGGTCTACCATCTAAACACTAACCCTTATGGGGTTTAATTTATAAATATTAAGATAACTTTGTGTAAGATTCTAAAAGTGAGATAAGCTAAGTTTATATTTTTTTAACATCTAATTACTTTCCCCAAAGGTAACATTATATTTATTTTGGTTTTTTACTACAAATTAAAAGGTCTTACATCACATTTCCAACTTTCACTCTTAGTCTTCTTAATGGAGATAAATTCTTGTGCATTTTCAGGATGAAATCTATAAGGAAAAAAAAAAGACTGTTAGGAAAAGATTACATTAGTTAAGTCAGTATTCCATATGATCTGTCAACAGTGACTGTAAGAATCAGGCACTGATTTCTTTCATTAAGAGACAGACACATGTAAATACCTTAAGAATATAGGTATCATTAACATTTAATAAATGAATGTATATGCCTAAATTTCTGCAGAAATAGTCAAAGACAATGTAATCATATTTTAAATACATTCAGAAACCTAGCTATTCACAGATAATCTTCAAGGTAATTCACTTGATTTTTTTTTTAGTCCAAATTTCAGTAAATTTCCTTTCTTAAAGTTAAATATGGAACACTGACTAAACATGCTTTCTCTCACAAATTTTTATACACTAAAGACAAAGTTGAGCATGAGGAATAAGTTTCCTAGGTCTAAAAACATAGATTTTGAAAATATACTTGCCAAAACCCAAAATAAAAACCAGGATGACCAAAATGCTATCTTAAACTTCTATAGTTCTTGTTTCAACATTAAAAAACTTCATCTCAGGGGCGCCTGGGTGGCGCAGTCGGTTGAGCGTCCGACTTCAGCCAGGTCACGATCTCGCGGTCGGTGAGTTCGAGCCCCGCGTCAGGCTCTGGGCTGATGGCTCGGAGCCTGGAGCCTGTTTCCGATTCTGTGTCTCCCTCTCTCTCTGCCCCTCCCCCGTTCATGCTCTGTCTCTCTCTGTCCCAAAAAAAATAAATAAAAAACGTTGAAAAAAAAAAAAAATTAAAAAAAAAAATAAAAAATAAAAAAAATAAAAAAAAAAAAACTTCATCTCAATAGCATCAATAAAAAATATAAACTAACATTTGCTGCTCTTAATATATCTGTAATCAAATATATTTGCAATCAAAAATGTTTGCAAAATACTAAGCAACGAAAGAATTGGAGACAAGCACTCCATAAATGTTTTTAGCTTACTCCATATTTAAATTAGAAGGCACAATAAAGTATATTATGGAAGCAAGATAATACTTGCCTCTTAACATGCTTGGCTAAAGTCTTCTTGCTTGCATGAAGTTTATTACAATAAGGGCACTTGTGCTCCTTCTTATGAAATTCTGTTTCATTACTGTGCTTCTTTCTGTGAACAGTTAGATTAGACTTTGTCGAATAGCGCTGGTGACAAATATCACACTCAAAGGGCTTCTCACCTGTGTGAACACGTGTGTGGCTCTCATATTTCCCTATAAGAAGAGAGAAACTAAAATTAAATTCATTGTATTTGGTACAAAGTGACTGAAATTTGACAGCGCAATAAAATCTCATGACTAGTAACATTTAATACACACACACCTACATACAAGTTTATACCTAAAATACGGTATATATCTCTGATAAACCTCAACACTTATTACTTTGACCTCACTGCCTTCCTTGAAAACTTGGGTCATTAGAAAAAATTATTCATGTTTACAATTTTTTTAATGCTTATTTATTTTTGAGAGAGAGACACACACACAGCGTGAGCAGGGGAGGCGCAGAGAGAGGGAGACAGAATCCAAAGCAGGCTCCAGGCTCTGAGTTGTCAACACAGAGCCCGATGCTGGGCTGGAACCTGAGATCATAACCTGAGCCAAAGTCGGATGCTCAACCGACTGAGCTACTCAGGCGCCCCTCGTGTTTACACATTTTAAAAAACAAGACTTTGGGTAAATTTGCTTAACATTCTGTTGGCAAATTGTCGGAACTTAAAACTTTAAAATATATAGACATATTTTAAATGTTATTTATTTTGAAAGAGAGGGAGAGTGAGCATGAGCAGGGGAGGGGCAGAGAGAGGGAGAGAGAGAATCCCAAGCAGACTCCACACTGCCAGCGCAGAGCCCAGTGCAGGTCTTGATCTCGTGAACTGTGAGATCATGAACTGAGTCAAAACCAAGAGTCGGACGGACCCTTAACCAACCGAGCCACCCAGGCGCCCCATAAAATATACATATTTTTTTCATTTAAAATTGACCTTCAGCAAAGATCTATTCTTCATTTAACACTTAGTGTTTTTATATTTTACTTTTACTATGTATATCCATGAACTGAAATTTTCAGATTTGATAGTCCTTTTAAAAACATCTTAAAAAGGAAAAATAATATGCTTATGTATCTTATAATATATGATAGTTTTATATTCTCTTCCCACAGAAGGTAATCTGGAAAGGGTATGACAAATCTAGAATTCTCAACAAAACCTATACTTCACTACAACATATTCATATAATATCTCTCCAACTCCTAAGATATTAGAAAACAAGTAAATCACCTGTACTTTGATGCATGTGTAACGCTAAAGTGCTGAAGCCAACATATATGGGCAGTATCAGGGAAAGCAGGAAAAGGAAAAAATAAACTGGTATCAATGCACAGATACCAGGAATCATACTAATGTGAGATTTGTATTATCTGGATACACACCTAAATTCTGTACAATGTTATAGGTTTCTCCAACAGGGGAAAAAAAAAAAAAATCAAGAAATTTTAACATAGACTTTCCAGGAGAAAAAGTTACAATAAAAAATGAAATACAAAGATATTTTTTGGCTTAATGTTTATTTATATTCCTACTTAGACTAAAATTTTTTCACATCGTTATTAAGAACAGAAATTTCTAAAGTCCAGAGACGGAACAGCATCACAGGTAAGGGCACAGATCCTGGATACATGTACCTAGATATGAATGCTGGCTCTTTAAATAGCAGACTATGTGACCTTGAACAAATAACGTCTCTATGCCTCAAATCTTGCTCGGCTGAAAAAAATGGAATGAAAGTATTTACCTCAAACGACTGTCACAGGCATAAATGAATACACATTAAAGCACTTCTAACGGTGTCTAAGTTATCAATTAACGTTGGCTATTATTATTCTGTAATAGAAGTTGTGAATGTGCACATCTAGTAGCTTAAAATAGAAATTTCAAGGATTCTTTTGAGCAAAAAGCAATAAAAATAAGAAAAAATACTATTGGTAAGAGAAGCACTTTTCAATTAAAAGCTAGCTTTGCTTTGTCCTGCAAAATAAATGTGTAAATTTTTCTTCAGGCCAAAGCTAATGTAAAAGTATGGTATTTCAGTCATATACTTAAAAAATATTCTATGTAGATCACAGAAATTAGAAAAAACCCAAAATATTCTATGACACTGAGGAAAAAAGATAATCATAATTATTATTTTTTTAAGTTTATTTTTGAGAGAGAGAGCAGAGGAGGGGCAGAGAGAGAGGTGGACAGAGGAGCTGAAGTGGGCTCTGTGCTGACAGCAGAGAGCCGGATGCAGGGCTCAAACTCATGAACTGCAAGATCATGACCTGAGCCGAAGGCGGACTTAACAGATTGAGCCACCCAGGCACCCCAATCATAATTATTTTTCTACTTAATAAAATAAATGAGTTCACCAATCTATTATATATATTTATGTATGATTAAGTTTAATAAACACATAGTATATTACCTAAAAATTAATTACATTGCACTTACATAAAAATACCCAGGGAAGGGAACCAAAGTATTTTCCTCGAGGTTGAGAGGGAAGGCTGACAATTATGGGCCAAGAAAAACAAAAGTATGATGAAAAATCCATTAGGTATTTATATATAGACCATATAGATAATGGTTGATGCATTTTTTACATATACGTAGTTAGAAAATTTAGTGTTTGGTCATCTGCTAAATTAGCTGTGTGATCTACTACTAATCTACTACTAATTGGGGGAAATGTTCTTGTGTGCCACAAGGTGAAATCTGAAATGACTTTTGATAAATGTTACAGATAAGTAGGTTTTATAGAACAAGAGTTGAACTATGTTATGGTTTAAGTCAGTGTTTTACAAACTAAAGTTCATTAGTGTTCATGAAATAAATTACTTGAGTTGTGACTAGCAGTGGGGAGAAAAAGGAATAGAGTAGAAAATATCAGAGTGTACTAACACTAGTTTTGTGCATTTTTTTTGCTTCAATTTATGTATAAGCACATGTGTAAATATGCATATTGTATAATAATATACGTATCTCTGACCTTGAACTATCCCAAACACAGATTTATATTGTTTTTTTCAGGGTATAATCAGACCATTACTGCTATAATATCTTTGGGAAAATGTCTTCTGAGTTGATCTTATTCTTTTTCTATCATAATATGGCATGCATGATTAGATCCTTAACCTTTATTACACATCAATTAGATAAAAAGTACAGAATCCAAACATTATCAATATGTACTAAAATCCCACAATTTTAATTTTGAAAAGATTGAGGTCATTGCATGGAATTAAAAAGTTTTCCTTGACTATGAAAGTTTTCACATTTCATTTTTATTAAACTTGCTTTTTAAAATTATATAAATGACACATACTTATGGAAAAAATGTAAACAAATCAAGAGTATACTGTGTAATTTTTAAACGATTAATTTAATGATTAAGTTACATGTAGTTGAATATTAAAACCATCAAAATGACAGTTAACTTAAAAATCAAAAGCACCTTTAACTATTAAACTTCCATTTTTCTACAGACCAGAATTAAGATTTAACCAAGAAAAAAAAAATTTAAACCAAAAGAGCCAAAATTTTAAAAAATTCATTTAAATAAATTCATGAGTCCAAGGAGACCAATGAAAATATATAAACTTGAATGATTCATTATGACATTAAGAATATCTAAAGTGAAAAAACTTTTTTGTTAAGTTATTAATTCAATTTTATGCATATTGGCATTGCAAGGCCAGTTATCTCTATGGATTTGCATTTCTGAACAATAGAAAGACATAACTTCTGAGGAAACACTGACCCCATGAGAGTCAGGTAGATCTCCAGGGGCCAGTGGGGAAAAATTTTAATTAGATATTAAATTGCATATTTAAGAAAATTGGTAGCAGTGTGGGAGGCACTCAGCATAAATATAGTCATCTATATCCACTTCTTCTTTTTTTATGGGGTGGGGAAAATTCAACAATAAATCAAAGTGTGCATTTCAAATAAATTTTCAATAAAACATTGTATTCCTTCAGAGAATAATCTACTACGTCGACCATTCTTGATTACCAAAACACATAACATTAACAAATTTCATCCACAGAATTTTTTCTGAAAGAAAAGACACTTCTAAAGAAATTTTCACATGAAAAACTTGACCTTGTGCTTAAGAATTTATTATTCCCCCATATAGGTCATGCAAAATTACCTTTGTCAGGTTTTGTGAGCAGTTTTTACAAAGAGAAACATCGCCAAATTAGCTCATTATATATCTGATATTGCTAAATCTTCTATTATTCTTTGAATTTATTCATATGGCATACTCTAAAGAATACATAACTAAGATATTTAACCTTAAAGTATTGTGTCACTGTTATAACTCTTCTCTATTAAGAACAAATTGGAATCTCTGTCAGGATGGTCTAGAGAGTCACATTTTTTAAAAAGCTATAAAACATTTTCTACCTCTAGAAGAGATTGTAAATTTAATCCAAGGAAAGATTTTAGTTCCCACTAGGAACAATAAAAAAGATAAATTATCCAAATTTTCTCTCTCATCCCATCTGTCATCTTTTCCCTATTTTTGCCTTTTCACCCACTAGGTTTTTTCACCCACTTTAACCTTAAGGGGGAAAGGTCAAAGGACTCTTATTTGCATGAGAATAGACTGAGGAAGACAGCTGGTAGCCTAAGGAAAAATATAACTGGATCAGAAGTCCCACTCCAAGCAACTATTAAATGCATCAGAAAGGATAAAAGATCCAAAGTAATGGAATCAAATTAGTGGACTACATATTGTGGAGCTAATGGTTCCAGCAGGTCCCACAGCTTATTCATTAATTATCATAACCCACTCCAAGACAGCAAAGTCAGAACCTGATAAAGAAGCCCAACTGGCTTCTTCCAAGTCCAAAGTTAAGTCAGACACTCACCTTTCAATTCAGTTGAGCTAAATAGGAGCTTACTGAAAACTTGTTATTTGAAACGACCCTGGGTATCAAGAAAGGGCAATAACCAAAAGATACAAAAATTTCAGGCTTAAAATCTCATGAGAAATAAATAACAACCAAAAATCGAGGTAGACATCTTTAAATCATATGACAGGAATGTGGATGACACCAGGCTTCAACAGTCCTTGAACCGTTTTTTTCTTTTTGTTTTTGTTTTTAAGAATAAACAGGATTTCTGGTGGACATGAGAATGGAGGGAGGACATTTAAGAAACACAAGTCTTCTCCTAAATCACAATTAAATTCTATCCATCACCCAGTCCACTTAATCTATTTTCAGTGCAACTCTCTGATCTACCCTCATCCAACAGCCCATTCTCAACACTACTCATCTTCCTAGTCCAAGCCCACAATATACTTCTGGTCCTTTCAAATTTCATTCCCTGTACTGAAGCCAGCAAGACCTTCCTAAAACTTCAACAGGCTCTCATTTCCTTTGTCAAAGTTTTTTCAAGTTTCGGTCACTCACTGGATAAAATCTTAACTCTTCTGTTACAGCATAAAAACCATGCAAAATTTAACCTCTGCTTATGTGCCAATCTTCATCTCTTGTCATTTACAATATGCCTCCTCACCCACCGTGAGATCACCCACCCTTCAGCAATTTCCAGAACACAATATACCTCAACGTATTCACATATGTTGGTCCTTCTGCCCTATAAATCCTTCCCTATTCTCTAGTTCTCAGCTCAAATGCCACCTGCTCTATGAAATCTTCCCTGTTTCCTTTAGTCTTCTGAATTTTTCCTGATGAGATTATCTTCACTACAGTATGACTGTGTTTTTGCATGTATTCATTACTTTAACCTTCTTGAGAACACAGAGTACATCATTTCATAGCTGTTTAGCAGTAGTAGGCACATTAGAGATACTCGATAACTATATTAAACTAATGAACAATAAGAGTAGCTAGTATTCCTTGAACACCTAAATTTCACACAGTATTCTGAATGATTCAAGACTATCTCATTTAATCCTCATAATAATCTCCACGAGAAGGTACTATTTGCATTATATTAGCACCATCCCACTCCACTATGAGGAAACAAGAATGCAGACAGGTTAAGTAACTTGCCCAAGACCTGGACTCAAAAGTGCAGACAGTTTGACATCCATATAACTCCTGCTTTTTTAACTAGTATAACAGAATTTCAATCCCAATCTTTCTCTCTCTCTTAATCTTGGGGAAAGGCAAGCAGCCCCAAGGAGGCTTAAGCAAAAGAGAAGCGTGGGTAAAAGAGGAGTATAATGTCCAATACGTTCAGAAAAGGAGGCTACAAGTAAGTCTACAATGTGACCTATTGATTCTCACAGTTATCTAGGCTGCCCTTGGTAAAAAAAGCTGCAAAACATCCTCCTCTTAGTACATCAGCAACTTAATCCTGAGCAGTGTTTTCCCAAACCGTGTGCAAAGAACTGTAGGGGTTTTTTTTGTTTGTTTGTTTGTTTTTTGGAAATTACAAGAAGTACCACAAAAGTGTCTTACAGCAAAATTTGAGGAAATGCCAGGCTAAATAAAATTACCAGGTTTCTTTACCAGAGAATTTGACGGAGTTAATACTGACCATGAATTATACAATATAGTTTTTTTCAATCTTACTTGAACATAGAACTCCTCTCTCTCAAAGAATCTCACAGTGCTGTGTTTGAGATGTAAGTATTGGGCCTACAATGCCATTTGGGAACTGACCCCTGCTTACTCATCTCAAGTCAAATCAGGTCAAATTAAGGCAGAACAGAGGGAGGCATGCACTAAGAATACAAAGTCCAAGAAGTAGAATCCATTGAAAAGATAACATGTTCTTAGTGTCCCAATCAAAAATTATTCTCTTCTCTATACTCCCCATAGCACTTGTTTATAACCCTAAGAGAACATTTATCCAGGCTGAGTTTAGCAAGTTCCTTATATTCCTATGCTCTTCCAATAGAGTTACCCAAGAAAAGTTATTTTATCCACCTTTATACAGAGCCTCAAACACAGTAAAAACAGTAATAACTAATTATTAAACTGAATTGTCAAAAATATTCTGATTTGGAGATTCAAAGGCATAATAAAAAGCCAAAAAAGGTTACCACTTATGCCACAGCGTGTACTGTCCCATATTTCGAGAGCAAATGATTACTAATACCTTATAAAATCAATTTCCACCTAACCCAATAACATAAGTACTCAAAACTGCAAGATACATGGGGATATACTAAACCGTAGAAGTAATTTTACAAGGTCAAACTGAACTTAAATGTTCCTTTTATCATTGTATGTGGTGGAATATATTTCACAATTTCATAACTATGATTTATATAGAAATAATTGTTGCACTTTAAAAGTTCACATTTGAACAGTTCCTGTACGATATCTCCAAATATTAGACCTCTTGAAATTAAATGTTCACGGACATATTTTTAACTTAAGGTTAGAGATCACATTTCCTGCATATACTTTTCTAATAAAGAAAAAGTTGATTTGTTATTGTAATAACCAAAGACTACTACTAATCAAGACATTTCCAAAAGTCTCTACCAACAGAATTAAATTATATCCAGTTCAGTTTTATTCTTAACTATAAGCCTACACTGAGAAGGGACTACATTTCTAATTCAGATATTGCCATGTTCAAGGGGAAATAGTAGACAAACTACTAAATTTAATCTAATATAATCTAATTCAATTTTCTATGACTTGAAAACAGCACTTAGCTATGAAATTAACATATAAATCAAAGCACCACATTCATAATTATTAATACTCTGTGGAGTTTTTCCATACCAAATACTTGAACTAATGATCTGTCACCTTTTAGTGGGGCATGAGGAAGAGAAAATAAAGGCTAGAAAGACTTAAATTCCTTCAAAAAAAACCCCACAAAACCCCCCAAAACCTTAAATTCCTGAATCGAAAGAAATTTAAAACAGGATAAAATATGTAATGCCTATCAAATACCCATCTTCATTAAAT
This sequence comes from Neofelis nebulosa, assembly GCF_028018385.1. Taxonomy (NCBI): domain Eukaryota; kingdom Metazoa; phylum Chordata; class Mammalia; order Carnivora; family Felidae; genus Neofelis; species Neofelis nebulosa. Next base: position 42,737,266 of record NC_080796.1, read on the forward strand.
ATTCCTTTTAAAAGTTACCTTCAAAGTTTATTTTTAACTATCACCTTTAAAATATCCAGAAAAGTAAGTTATTAGAGACAGAAAAAAGTTTCCTTACCTATGCGGTCAAATGTCTTATCACATTTAGGACACTGCAGTATTTTTTTGTTACTGTTCTGAATGACTACAGGAGTTAACCCCTCATGAATATTCCCTACAGAATCACCAGCCTCAGGTTCCTCTTCTGCATCATTCTGATCTTTTTCACTGTGTTCTTCAATGTCAGAGTATTCATCTGACATTTCCTCCTCTAGCTCATCTTCTTCAGCATTATATTCACTTCCAGGGTCCTCAGAATCATTTCTATCGGACTTTTCCTTATCAAAATGTTCTGGATTCAAATTGTCTGACCCATCGCCACTTTCTTGTTCATCATCACTGGTGTCGTCAAACTTAACAGGACACTTCCGATTCCTTTTTGATCTTCTCGTGGAAAAACTTCTCTCCAGCATTTTTAACCCATGTTTTTTCCCTAATAAAAGGGACCTATGGGTTTTAGCCAAATGATTCTCTAAAGACTTTTTGTAACAAAAATGTCTACTACAGAATTTACACTGATGATTATTTGATAGTCTTCCAGTTAATTCATTTAGTGTTTCTTCTGGTGATGACTTTTCAGACAGCTCAGACTGAAAAGTGGCAACATTTTCATTATTTAGCAATTTAACTGCATCTATAATGTCCAGAAATTTTGCTGCCTCTAAAACAAGAGGTATTTCGTATTTGTACACAAAAAATTCTGATGTGTAAAGAAATTCAAGCAAATGCTGAAAAACTGAGTGTGTTACGTGATCCAGGGTGACAACATCAGTGCTTGGATTTTTGCTCAAACACGCATGAAAGTAACTACTGCCAACAGCAACAACAACTTTATGTGCACTAAATTCTTTTCCTTCTACTATGATAAGTAAGTCACAGAAAGATGGTTGCTTCTGCCTGTCATCATTTAAATACTTCAGCAAATTCTTGTTATACTGCAAAGAACTCAGAAGTTTTCTCTGATCTGGCGAGGGGGGAAGTTCCTGGTAACAGTGAAGAGCTTCAGGAGTCGGTCTTTCTGTGGAATGAGTGTAGGTTACTTCGTCACACTCCACTGCAACATCTCCTTCTGAAGAATCTTTATGGTAGCCTAGGTGGATCTTCTCGTCAAGATTTGAAGTAACCTTTCTCCTTTTCTTCATTGCAGTACAACAATTTCAGAACAAGAAACTTCATAAGTGTCTTAAGGGATTTATTTAAAAAAAACAAACAAACAAACAAAACAACTAGATTGTCTTGGTTAATAGCTTCTGGAGGGGCGTGCCCGAGGGTTTCATGGTCTGCAAAAGAGTAAGAACCACGTAAAATAACTCTATGGCAAAGCAATCCTAAATCGTTCAAGGCATTCGTCTACTAATCGTTTCCAAATCAGAACTAAATTATGATAAAGTCACAGCTTCCACTCATTCGAGGCTAAGGTTTTAGGGTGGAGAACAAGGAGGGCCGGGTTATAAAAGACAGCCAACAAAAGAATAATTTTAAAGGAAGCCAGAGCACACCTTTCGTGCCTAAATTCACGAACAGGGTGGAGACAAGGAGGGCGAAAAGGGAACGATCCTTCCAAGAACACTGAGGGTGCAGGTTGAGGCGCGCTACATTCATGGTTTTAGGGACGCTGGGTGGGTGACAATAAGGCCGTCGCGGCCGCGAAATCCAGGTCTCTCCATTAACATGCCTTTTCCCAGGGCGGGCAAGGCACACCTCCTCGGGGACAGAGCGTCCCGCGGCCAAAATCACCCGGCAGGAGACGGCCCCAGGAGGGGCGCAGAGCAGGAGGAGTAGGGTCAACCAGAGGGACGACTAAAGGAAACAGAAGAGCCTTCCCAGGCCCTGCCCAGGAGGGGACTGCGCTCGCCGACGGCGAACCCGCTACCCTTCCCACCCCAGTTTCCCTGGGCAAAATCCCCACAGATCCATTACCGGGAACCCAGGGCTCCCCCGCTGGCTCCCAGCCGCTGAGCTCCACTCTCGGCGCGCTCGCTCCAGCGCCTACCCACTTCCGGGTTCAGCCCCCACCTCACCCTCCCTCCCTCCGCTCCTTCCCCTCCCAGAGCCTCGCCGCCTCCGCAGCCACGGAACACGTCAACCGCGCGCGCAGCCTCCAAGCCTCCCGGAGCGACCGGCGCGCGGCCCAGCACCGACCACTGCGCATGTGCGCGCTCCCGTCTTTGCGCAGGCTCCGTAAATTCTCCTTGCTCCCCGGAGGACCCTAGCTACGCCCCAAATCCGTTACTCCGGGTTTTCGCGGTGGTTTGGTGGCCTACTGTGATTGAACCAGTCGAAGCTTTGCGGGAAGCCTCGCTGGGGAGTAGGGGTGTGGGGGGACACTGATGAGTTTAGTAGAAATTGGCAGAGGCACCATAGCACAAATCTTCGCTAATAGCTTTAATAGTGTGCGATCGCTCACGCAGCAACGGACAGAAGCTAGTCTTAGCAAACACACTAAAGAACAGACGTTGCGATTTCGTGGGGTTTTTTTTTTCTGCTTTAAACAGCTAACGCTGTTGATCCTAAAATTATTATGCAACTTCTTAATGAACACAGAAAGCACTGAAAAATGTACATATAAGTGTACGGCTATTAGGGCAGGCAACGAAGCCAAAATAGAAAAATACTTAACAACTTTTTGAAACCAGTACCTAAGATTTTGCATTTCTAACAGAGTGATGCTGATATTTGTGGTCGGAGGGCCACATTTTTAGTAGCAAAGTCCTAGATCATGTGATTTTACAGATGCAAGGAAAATAAGGCAGAGGCTGAGGCTAAGTGGGATAACCAGATTGGTGACCCCACTCTACCTATCACCCCACCACAAAGCCTAGCTGGAACCTAGAAGGGCCACCGCTGTCAGTGGAAGAACTGAGGGAAGTGGAGGGGAGTTTCACCTACGAAAAGACAGAAACTGTGAGGAAACCGACCGACTCAAATTGTCTTGTGATTTGAAAATAGTTAAAACTTTTAATGAAAATTCCTAGCAAAAACACACATGAATTATGGATAAGGATTCCTATCACCTGGGTGACTCATCCCACAAAAACCAGTCATCTAAAATGAGTAAAAGAACTATAAAGAGTAAACTATAAAAGAGTAAAAGAACTATAAAAACAGTATCTGTAGGCTTTGGATGCACGAAGCCTGAAGATACGGGATTCCTCAAAAACAGAAAATAAAATAAATATATTAAAAATACTTTTTAAATGAAAGAATTGAAAGGAAAATGAAAAAACAAGAAATTATTAAAAATACCCAAGCAGATTAGTAATTTAGAGATGAAAGTTATCATTATATTAGTACTTAGTACCCTGAATATAGATTGAAATGTATAGATATGAATTCTTTTATTAAAACAGAAGAAAGGTTAAAACAAGAGAGAAAATGAATATATCCAAAGAAATGGAAAAAGAAAAGTGAAATGTAAGAGAAACAATAGAGCAAAAATCTGTATATTAGAATACTTAAAAAGTTGAGAAATTTCTGGCAAGAAAAAGAGAAAATGCAAATATAAACCCAAGAGTTTATTTTCTTAACAGTTTTCTAAATCCTGTTGAATGCATATGCTGTTACTGTTAACAGAGTGACATTCAGATGAGTTCTTTAGAATTTACCTTAAAAATTTCCAAAAACGTTCCACCATTAATAATGTCTGTATACACAAAACAGTTTAGTTGTTCTAATGGAATTTGCTAGTCTTCCCTGCATGCTTAATTGAATGAGCGGTAAGTAAATCTGTCTGATGGACTGTCAAATCTTAGAAATGTAGAGAATAGGGGCGCCTGGGTGGCGCAGTCGGTTAAGCGTCCGACTTCAGCCAGGTCACGATCTCGCGGTCCGTGAGTTTGAGCCCCGCGTCGGGCTCTGGGCTGATGGCTCGGAGCCTGGAGCCTGTTTCCGATTCTGTGTCTCCCTCTCTCTCTCTGCCCCTCCCCCGTTCATGCCCTGTCTCTCTCTGTCCCAAAAATAAATAAAAAACGTTGAAAAAAAAATTAAAAAAAAAAAGAAATGTAGAGAATATAACTGAATGCTATAGTGATTAAAAGGATGGATATAATCTTCTAACAAAATAATACAAACCTTCACTTTAAAAATTGACAAAACTGAAATGAGAAAGAAATCTAGATTCACATAGTAACTTATGGTAGCTGATTAGATCAGAAGATAGTTACTCAGAAGTATACCATTTCTTTAAAAATTGACATAAATGACCCACATGAAATAGTGCATCTAACAGCTACAGTATACATATGGAGCACTTATAAAAATTGATCAGGTTAAAAAAAATTGATCAGGTTAAAAAAGTTGATCAGATATTACACCATAAAGCAATATCAACTTATTTCAAAGAAATGTAACAAGACTATCAGTGAATAGCAACAATAATAATAATTTAAAATTTTCCATATGGTGGAAACTAATATAAATTCCAAGTAACCTATGGTTCAAAGAAGGAATCACAATGGAAATTACCACATAATTTGAACTGAATGATATTAAAAATGCAGCATAGCAAAATTGTGAGATATATATATCTAAAGACATGTATTAAGGGTAGTTTATATCTTTAAGTTCACATGATACCAAAAAAAAAAAAAAAGCTAAAAATGAATGAGCATCTAAGTTCTCAAGAAGTTAGAAGAGTAAATTGAAAATAAAGAAAAGCAAGAAAAAGGGTACGATAGGAATTAATGAAATAGAAAAGAAGCATATTTACAGATCAGCAAAACCAAACGTTGGCTCTTTCAGGGAAAAAACAACATTGATAAGCCTGTAGCAAAAATGACTAAGAAAAAATATAGACCTATATCAAAAAGAAGGAAGACATTACACATTCTACAATTATTAAAAGTTGATAGGACAATCTTATTCCAATAAATCCAATAATATAAAATGGACAACCTATTCAAAAACCAAAACTTAATTCTTTTAACAGAAATGAAATTGATATGTCACCAGCAAGAATATAAACAACAAAGGAAGGAACAAATAACATGAGGTATAAAGAAAGGTATTATTACAGATTCTTCTAGTCACACTAAAAAGATAAGAAGAAGGTACTATAAGCAATTATAACAATAAATTTCAAAATTGACACAAAATAGACAAATTCCTAGGAAATCATAAATTATCACAATTGAATAAAAGGTTTAACAGTCTTATTCTTAGTAAATTCATTTAAAAAGTCTTCCTACAGATAAGAACCTAGATAGTGAATTCCATCATTTAAGGAAGAAAAATTACCAATTTTATACAATTCTTCCAAAAAATGTATTTAAAAAGAGGAAGGGAATAATTTCTACCTTGTATTATGAGGCCAGCATGATCATAATATCAAAACCTGAGAATGACATTGCAGGAAATGATAATTACAGGTCAAATTCACTCAAAAACTTAGGTGCAAATATCTTAAAACCAAATCCAAGTGTTGTGTATGTGTGTTGTGTGTATATGTGTGTGTATATGTGTGTTGTATGTATGTGTGTTGTGAGAGTGAGGGAGGGAGAAAGGGTTATAATGCAACCAAATTGGATTTAATACAGGAATGCAAGAATCGTTTAACTTTGGAAATGAGCTAATGTAATTCTTATTAATAATAAAAGATAAAAACTATTGGCCATCTCAATAGCTGCAGAAGTATATTTGATAAATTTAACACATAGTCATGACCTAAAAAAAATCTTGGGGTGCCTGGGTGGCTTAGTCAGTTAAGCATCTAACTCTTAATTTCAGCTAAGTCATGATCTCATGGTCCTGGGATTGAGCCCTGGGTTGTGGGCACAGAGCCTGCTTGGGATTCTCTCTTTCCCTCTCTCTCTGCCCCATTCCCCTAAAAAAATATGTGTGATACTAATACTAATACTAATACTAATACTAACAAAAAAATAAAAACTCTTAACCTGAAAATGAAAATATCTTCTTAGTAAGATAAAGGGAATCTACAAAAAAAACCAAAACACAAAAAACAAACATAAAAACCCCAAACAAACAGCAAATACCGTACTTGACCAAAAACTGCTGAAGATTTCCACGGAGATTGAGAATGCATGAAGAACGCCATTTGTCATTACTTTAACTTGCTATGTTAACAGAGACCATTATCATGGATAAAAAATAAAAGGTATAAGGCTTGGAATGGAAGAATAAAATTGTTTGCTGAAGACATGATTAGACATTTACGGGAAAAAACTAAGGATACACTGTTAGTTCATACGATAAGACTGTAGAACACAAAGTTAACATGCAAAATAAAATACTACACCATTGTGATGGATGATTGTATCTGTCAACATGGTCAAATGTTGATCAACCCTCTAGATGTTGCTGTGCGGGTATTTTTTAGATGTGATTAACATTCCTATCTGTACTCTTTAAGTAAAGTAAATATCCTCCATAATATGGATGAAACTGCCAAAGAAAAATTATTCCTCACATTTGTTAAAGAATGGTAAGGCTGACTGTATTCAGGGCGTCTACCACAAAGAGGTTTTGTGGTAGGGAGAGAGATTGTCCTCAATTCCAAATACAAGGAAAAGTGGGAATTTATAGCCCAGGAGCAGACTAGGGGAGGAGGCGTGTCAGTAGATGGGAAATTATTAAAAGGAAACATCAGGGTTAAGTGGGGGATTCTGGCTAACCTGACCTAATAGGAATCTTGCTAAAGGCAAGCCATCATGTTTAGTCATTGTCTAGGGTTTGATGAAGGATGTGGAACAAGATATTAGATAGTAAGGTTGGGAGATTCTGGCTAAACTGAGTTTGTGGGTTCTTGTTAAAATTGAACAAAGAGAAGACAGACACAGAAGCTCAAAAGTCAGGACCTAGTTGAGAAAGAGCTTAGAGGAGTCCGATTAAAGTTTGGTCAAAAAGGGAATCTTTGTTAGACCTCATGTAATCAGTTGAAGGCCTTAGGCACAGACTGGGCTTTCCTAAAGAAGCAATTCTCCCTAAGACTTCAACATAGAAATTCTGCCTGATTTTCCAGCCTACTGCCCTGAGGTATTTGGACTCAAGACTGGAACATCAACTATTACCTGACTTTCTAGTCTACAGGCCTGCCCTATGGATTTCAGACTTACCAGCCCCCGCAATCAAACATGTAAACCAATTTCTTAAAACATCTATATTTCTATCTATCCACCTTATTGGTTCTGTTTCTCTGGAGGACTCTGACTAATATACCAGCAATGAACAATAAGGGATTAAAAAATTAAAAATAATGCCTTTTAAATTTCCTCACTTATATAGCATCAACTGCCATCTCTCCAAGATGTCAGAAGTTTTTGCCAGAGGAAGTATCTGGTGGGGCAAGGGCCCATGAGGAAAGAGCAGAGACAGAAAGCCACAGAAGAAATGAAACCTACCCTCTCCAGAATCTCTTTCCGGTGTTTTCCTTTTGCTGATCTGTCATGGTCTTAAATCAACATCCTTTAGCAGACCGTTTCACAAATTTTTTGAGAAAGTGAACGTGTTGTTCTTCATTTATTCATTGAATATCCATTGAACAACAAATATGTACCAAGAATGTAACATTTTAAATAAACTTAATCATAAAAAGATTTTTTCAACAGCATTAAAAATGTAAAATATCAGGGCACCTGGGTGGTTCAGTCAGTTAAGTGTATGACTCTTGATATCAGCTCAGGCCATGCTCTCCTGGTTCATAAGAGTGAGCCCCATGTCAGGCTCTGCACTGACAGTGTGCAGTCTGCTTGGGATTCTCTGTCTCTCCCCCTCTCTCTCTGTCCTTCCCCTGCTTGCTCTCTCTCTTTTTCTCTCAAAATAAATAAATTAATTTAAAAAATATAAAATACCTGTGAACTAATCTAATGAGATGTTCAAGACGTTTATACACAATTCTCTACAACAGGGCTGACACACTTTCTTCTGTATAGGCCACATATTAAATATTTTAGGCTTCTGAGCTACAGATAGTCTCTATCCCAATTTATTCTCCATTTTCTTGACAACCCTTTAAAATGTAAAATTTAGGGGTGCCTAGGTGGCTCAGTTGGTTAAGCGTCCAATTTTTTATTTCAGCTCAGGTCATGATCTCACAGTTCATGGGATCGAGCCCTGCATCAGGCTCTGCGCTGGTAGCATGAAGCCTCGTTGTGATTCTCTCTCTTTCTCTCTCTGCCCCTCCCCTGCTTGCTCATGCTTTTTCTCTCTCAAAATAAATAAATAAACTTAATAAAATAAAATAAAATAAAATGTAAAATTTAATCTTATCCCCTGGATGTACAAAAACAAGCCATGGGCTGGTTTTAACCTATTGGCCATTGTTTTCTGATCCCTTCTCCTAAAACACACCTCAGAGAAGTTAAAGACCTAATAATTGAAGAAAGATGTCTTATCCATAGATTGGAAGAATCAATATTGTAAAGATATCAATTTTCCAAAAATTGATCTATAGATTTAAAGACATCATTAAACTGGTTTCCATTAATATTAAATGCTTTTTTTTCAAAAGATAAGAAAGTAAAAAGGAAATTCAAAGATTAGGGGAAGATATTTAAAAACATACACCTGGCTAAGACTTATATCCAAAATATAAAAATAACTTCTATAACCAATGAGAAGGAAAAATATACATAAAATGAGCAAGTGAGCAAAACATTTGGACACTTCATGAAAGAAAATATGCACATGAAAGATCTTTATTATCTTTATATTGCATCTCAAAAAAGATCTAATTAAAATCACAGTGAAATCCCACTATATATCCATTAGAATAACTAACCTTATAAAGACTATTGATACCAAGTGTTGGTTATGATATGGATCAATCAGAAATATCCTACACTTCTGGAAAACTGTTGAGCAATTTCAAAAAATGTTAAACTTACACACACCATACAAGCTGACCATTCCATCTTTATCCAAGGGAAACAAAGCGTTATATCCACAAAGTCTAATATACAAAATTTCATGGCAACTTTATAATAGTAAAAATGGGACTCATCCAACAATACATTTAAAAAAATCCTTTACCACTATCAAGTGGGATTTATTTGTGAGAAGCAAGGGTGGTTCAATATTCACAAATCAATCAATGTGATAGATTATATCAATGAGAAAAAGGATAAAACCCACATGATCATTTCAATAGATGCATAAAAAGCAATGGACATAGTATAACATCCATTCAAGATAAAACCCTAAACAAAGTAGGTTTCGAGGGAACATACCTCCACATAATAAAGGTCATATGTGAGAAACCCACAGGAACATCATACTCAATGGGAAAAACTGAGAGATTTTTGCCAGAGATCAGAAACAAGACAAGGATGTCCAGTCTCACCACTTTTATTTAACATAGTACTGGAACTCGTAACCACAACAATCAGACAAGAAAAAGAAATAAAGGATCGAAATTGGTAAGGAAGAAGTAAAACTTTCACTATTTGCAGACGACATGATACTGTATATGAAAAACACTAAAGACTCCATGAAAAAACTGCTAGAATTGATAAAAGAATTTAGTAAGGTCACAGGAAACAAAATCAACATAGAGAAATCTGTTACATCTTTATACACAAAAAAATGAAGTAGAAGGAAGAGAAATTAAGTAAAGAATCTCATTTACAAATAGACCCAAAATAATGAAATATCTAGGAATAAACTTAACCAGAGAGGTGAAAGATCTGTACTCTGAAAACTATAAAACATTGGTGAAAGAAATTGAAGATGACACAAAGAAATGGAAAAACATTTCACACTCATGGATTGAAAGAACAAATATTGTTAAAATGGCCATACTACCAAAAACAATTTACATATTCAATGCAATCCCTATTAAAATACCAACAGCGCTTTTCACAAAATCAGAACAAATAATCCTAAAATTTGTATGGAACCAAAAAAGACCTTGAACAGCTAAAACAATCTTGAAAAAGAACAAAACTGGAGGATCAGGATCCCAGGTATCAAGACACAGTGCAAAGCTATAGTCATCAAAACAGTATGATACTGGCACACAAAAAAGACACCTAGATCAATAGAACAGAAGAGAGCACACAGAGATAAATCCTCACTTATATGGTCAGTAAATCTTTGACAAAGAAGGCGAGAATATGCAATGGAAAAAGTCTCTTCAACAAATGGTGCTGGAAAAATTGGACAGCTGAATGCAAAAGAATGAAACTGGACCACCTTCTTACATCATACACAAAATTAAACTCAAAATAGATTAAGGATGTAAATGTGAGACATGAAACCATAAAAATAATAGAAGAGAATATAGGCAGTCATTTCTCTGACACTGGCTGTAGCAACCTTTTTCTAGAAATGTCTCCTGAGGCAAGGGAAACAAAAGCAGAAATAAACTATTCAGACTGCATCAAAGTAAAAAGCTTCTGCACAGCAAAGGAAACAATGAACAAAAATAAAAGACAGCCTACTGAATGGGAGAAGATATTTGCAAATGACATATCCAATAAAGGATTAATACCCAAAATATAGAAAGAACGTCTACAACTCAACACCAGGAAAACCAAATAAATCCAATTTTAAAAAATGAGCAGAGCATATGTACAGACATTTCTCCAAAGAAGCATCCAGAGGGCCAACAGACACATGAAAAAAATGCTCAATATCACTCATCATCAGGGAAATACAAATCAAAGCCATAATGAGATATCACCTCACCAGTCAGAATGGCTAAAATCAAAAACACAAGAAACAGCAAGTGTTGATGAGGATGTGGAGAAAAAGGAACCCTCATATGCTGTTGGTGGGAATGTAAACTGATGCAGCCACTGTGGAAAACAGTATGAATGTTTCTCAAAAAATTAAAAACAGAACTACCATATGATCTAGTAATTCTACTACTAGGTATTTACCCCAAGAAAGTGAAAACATTAATTCCACAAGATATATGCCCTCTAAGTTTATTGCAGTATTATTTACAATTGCCAAATTATGGAAGCAGCCCAAATACCCATCAATAGATGAATGGATAAAGAAGAATGGTGTGTATATACAATGGAATATTTTTCAACCATAAAAAGAATGAGATCTTGCTATTCACAACAACATGGGTGGATCTAGAAAGTATAATGCTAAGTGAAATAAGTCAGTCAGAGAAAGACTGATTTCACTCATATGTGGAATTTAAGAAACAAATGTACAAAGAAAAAAGAGACAAACAAATAAAAGAACCATCTTAAACTGATGGTTACCAGAAGGGAGGTGGGCGGGAAGTGGGGTGAAATACATGAAGGAGATTTAGAGTATACTTATGATGGGCACGGAGTAGTACATATAATTGTTGAATTACCTAAAACTAATATAACACTATATGTTAACTATAGTGGAATTAAAAATTAAAAAAAAAACAACCTGGAATTAACCCAAAGGTCCAACAACAGGTGACTTCATAAACAAATTGTAAATCAAAATATAGAATACTATTACTTGACAATAAAAAAGAACAAACTAATGATAAAGGCAATAATATAGATGAGTCTGAAAACAATTATACTGAATAAAAGACAAAATGAGTATATTCTAACTAATTCTTTTATCAAAATCCTAGAAGATGCACATTATAAAGACAGAAAGCCAATCGGTTTGTTGCTTGGTTACAGCAGGTGGGGGTCAGTTTATGATAGATTAAAATAGGACACGAAAGAAAACTTTTGCTCATTCTTTTGATTGTAGTGATGGTTTCACTAGTGGATACATATGTTATAACTAATCAAATTATACACTTTAAATGCAAGCAGGATATTGCATGATAGTTAATCCAAAATAAAGTCATTAAAAAAAATGTCACACAGACATATGAATAGAGACATACACATAAACAACAGGAAAACAGAAAGCCCAGGGATTCAATTCACAGATGAATTTAGTACGTAGAAAAATAAAATTCAAGTCTGTGAAAAAAAATAGACTGTTAAGTAAATTAGAATAGGTAAAGAGATGAGCATCAAAACTAAAAGTACGTTGTATATAAACCTCTCAGCAGATCAAGATAAATTCCAAACAGATAAAAATTTTCAACATAAAGATTGAAACCATAAAAATACCATAACAAAACACACATAAACTTCTATTAACAGTAAAATGGGGAAGGTCACTCTAACCATGAATCAGAATTCAGAAGCAATTCAGGGATAAAACTTTTAAATAAACTATGTAAACTTTAAAAAACTTGAATGGAGTTGTTCTAGTATTAATAATGGTGTATTAGCTCAAACCAATTCTCTCACCATGAACAGCTAGGACAAAACAGTTTTAACCAAAGCTTCTGTTTTGAATGCATGGGATAACTATCAAAGTTGTGTGTGAGGAACTGTGAGGTCACGATCTGCAGAAAAAGCTCAAAGAGATGATCCTGTCGTTTGTGGGAGCTTCTCCCTCAAAGCAGTTACTGACTGAAAAGTTGATATGCTGAGCAGAACTTGACAGACTCATGAAGCAAGGGATAAAAATTGAAATTTAAGGATCACTAAAAAAGCAAGTGCCTGGGGCGCCTGGGTGGCGCAGTCGGTTAAGCGTCCGACTTCAGCCAGGTCACGATCTCGCGGTCCGTGAGTTCGAGCCCCGCGTCAGGCTCTGGGCTGATGGCTCGGCTCGGAGCCTGGAGCCTGTTTCTGATTCTGTGTCTCCCTCTCTCTCTGCCCCTCCCCCGTTCATGCTCTGTCTCTCTCTGTCCCAAAAATAAATAAAAAACATTGAAAAAAAAAAAAATTTAAACTCTCTTCTTAAAAAAAAAAAAAAATAAAAAAAAAAATAAAAAAAAAAATAAAAAAAAAAAATAAAAAAGCAAGTGCCCTAGTAAACACCCCAGGTTTTCAACTGGGCCCCTAAAAGGCCCAACCTAGGAGTAAAACTGTACCAGAGATAGACTAAATCACAGGACTAAAGACCTTAATATTTTTAAATTCCTTATTTAAGAAAGGCAATCTGGAATTTCTTCTTCTCTCAGCTTAGCTGTTGGCCAGAAGCAAAACTAAATTCTATTTCAGTTGAGATGACATCATCCAGACTCTTAATTTGTCAATTTTTAATACACAATATCCAGCATCAAATCAAACACATACACACAAAAGGATGTTTCCAAAAAAGGGAGAGACAAAACAGACAAGTAGACAAAACAGTTCCACAAGAGATCAAGAAAATGGATTTATTGGAAAGACAACAACAACAAAGAAACTATGAGTAATATGTTCAAGAAATTGGTAGAGAATGTTGAAGATTTCAACAAAGAGAAGGAAATTAACTAGAAATTCTAAAATAGGAAAATACAGGTGATGAAATTAAAAACAATGGATGGATTTAACCTGAGATAGAAAGAGCTAAAGAGAAACCACTGAACTAAAAGATAAATCAGAAGAAATCTCCAAAATAAAACACAGACACCAAGAATGAATAATACAGAAAAGAGAAAAGAACATGAAACACATGAAAAGACTAATGTAAATCTGAATAGAACTGCAGAAGGAGAGGAAAATAAGAATGAAGAAGAGGCATTAAAAGATAATGGCTGAGAATTTCCCACTGATGGAAGAGATCAAGCTAGAGATTCAATTAACACTTGGACTCATGCAGGATAAAAAAAAATCAAATTGGATGTGTCACACTAAAAATGCTGAAAATCAGAAATAAGAAAAAAAAAAACCTTGAGAGCATCCAGAACGACCACGAAAAAAGATGTTGGCATTATAGGAACAAAATTAGACCAAGAGCTGACTTCTCAATGGAAACCTTAGAATCCAAAAGACATCTTCATAATATCTTAATGATGCTAAAATGAAATAACTGTCAAGTTAGAATTAGATATCCAGTGAACAAATCCTTCGTATAAGAAGTGAACCAAAAACTGGTTAGAGTACACCAATCTTGAATTTGTTAGCTGCACACTTATAGTTACAGAAATACCAAATGGAGACTTTTAGGCAAAGAAAACAATGATAACAGAGGAGACAATGTAATGAAAGAAAGAATAAAGAACAACATGAGTAAATGTAAATTAATATTGACTCTGAAAACAATAATGACAATAATAATAATTTGGGATTAACAAAATAATAATATAAAAGGCAAGATACATTGAATGAAATTAAGAGTTTCTCAAGTTCTGAGTTGTCCAGCATATATTAAAAGTTCTAATTTATATACAACTTTAATAACTCAAGGATGTTTGTTGTAATCTCTGGGGTAACTACTAAAATCAAAATTAAAAGAATATTTGATAAACAAGCTAATAGAGGAGGGAAATTGAACACTGAAAAAAGAATCCAGAAGAAGAAAAGAAAGGAGAGAAAAAGAAACAGAGCATGTGGAAAAATAGAGAAATATAGTAAGGTGATAGATTTCAAACCAAACGTAATAATTAATTATTTAACTGTGTAATGACCAAATCATCATATTTAAAAAGACAATGATTGACAGACTGAATTTAAAAAGACCAAACCTTGCTACATGATGATTACTAGAGACAAATTTAAATATAAATTTAAAGAAAAGTTAAAAATAAATATTTGGAAAGTGAAAATTTTGTTATGTATGAAACTACTAACCAAGACAGACTAACATATTAAGTGTACATATATTAATATACTATATTAATATAAAATATCAATATCAGACAGAGTAAACTTTAACACAAGATGAGTTACTTGAGACAGGACATTTCATAATCATACAATTTGCAATCCACAGAGAAGACATAGCAATTCCAAATATGTATGCCTGTATGAAATTATCTATATATTTTATATATTCATTCATTTTTATTTCTCTATCCTCATGTGTATATATAATTACTTCATATATACTGACATAAAAAGATAAGTATACTCTTATATAATATTTTATATATTAATTATTATATATAACATTATAAATGTATTAATGGCAAAAAGGAAACTTAAAAACCCCAAATATTTGGAAATGCATTAATACATGGGTAGCCCACGGGTGAAAAGGTCATAGATAAAAGAAAATAATCAAAATGAATATTAGAGAATATTTTGAACTGAATAATAATAAAAAATACATATCAAAACAAGTGAGATACAGCTAAAATCATATTTAGAGGGCAATTTTAACTTTTTTTGTTTTGCTATTTTCATTTTAAACGCATACACTAGAAATAAAAAAATGGAAAATTCTTTTTTTTTTTTTTAATTTTTTTTTTCAACGTTTTTAAATTTATTTTGGGACAGAGAGAGACAGAGCATGAACGGGGGAGGGGCAGAGAGAGAGGGAGACACAGAATCGGAAGCAGGCTCCAGGCTCCAAGCCATCGGCCCAGAGCCTGACGCGGGGCTCGAACTCACGGACCGCGAGATCGTGACCTGGCTGAAGTCGGACGCTTAACCGACTGCGCCACCCAGGCGCCCTAAAAAATGGAAAATTCTTGACTTATGCATTTATTTCAAGAAAGTACAAAAAGAAAACCCCCCCACAAATTTCAAAGAAATTATAAGATTGGAAACACCAAAGAACAGATATCAATGAAATGGAAAACAACCATTTAATAGAAAGGCTCAACAATATTAAAAGCTTGTGGGTTTTTTTGTGAACAACAAAATATCGTACAATTGCTAACCCCACAGGAAGATTGACTTTCTTACGTGCTATTTATTAAGCTATTGTCTACTGACTTCAAGTCCACCCTTCAATACTCTGCATTGTGATGCTGGGGCTGGAACTCAGCTTTGCAGGCTGGCTCCCTTTAGTCTCTACCAATAGAAAACAATAGATGAGATTTAGAGGATATAAGAAAAGCAGAGTTGGAAAGTGACATTCAAGCCCTCCAAAGGACACTCTCAAGAAAGTAAAAAGGCCACTCCCTAGAAGAGAAGAAAATATTTTATATGATAAATTTGATAAGGATCTAGTATACAGAATGTATTTTATAAAACTTATGAATCAAAAATAAAACATAATTCAAGTTTAAAAATGAACACTGGATTTGAATAGACATTTCTATAAAGAAAATATATAAAGGCCAAGAAACATAAAAAGATGATTAACATCATAGTCTTTATGGAAATGCAAATCAAACCACAATTAGGTACCTACCACTTCACCTCCACCAGGCTGGTCTTAATTAAAAAAGACTGATAACAACAAGCATTGGCACGGATGTGGAAAAGTTCGAACACTCAAACATTGCTGGTGGAAACATAAAATGGGGCACCCACTTTGGAAAACATTCTCAAAGGTCAGTTCCTCAAAAAGTTAATCATGAAGTTACCAGGTGACTCAACAGTTCCACCCATAGGAGAACTGAAAGCTCATGTTCACATAAAAACTTGTGCATGAATATTCATAGAAGCATTATTCATAATAGTCAAAAAGTGGTAAACAGCCAATGTCCATCATCTGATGAATGGATAAACAAAATGTGGTATATTCATGCATTAAATATTCTGTTATAGAAAGGAATAACTCACACATGCTATAGCATGCCTAAACATTGAAAAATGATGCTAAGTGTAAGAAGTGAAACACAGACGACCACATATTCTATGATTCTGTTTCTATGAATTATATAGGGGAATTCACAAAGACAATGATTAGTTAGTTGTTAGGTGCTAGGGAGAGGGGCAAATGGGGAGTGACCGCTAATAGGTACAGGTTTCTTTTGGGGCTGATGAAACTCTTCTAAAACTAGATTGTAGTAATTGTTGTACAGCTGTACAAATATCCTGAGACCCATTGAACTGTATACTCTAAAAGGGTAAACTTTATGGTATATGAATTATATTTCAATAAAAATGATATACTCATGTTTGTAATTGTAATAGCGTGTAATAATTTTTATGTGTAAAAAAGAATAATTGTTATTTGTATAGTAAGGTCACGTGTGTAGAAAAAAAATTTACTGAATGAAGACTAGAAGGCCCTGCACCAAAATATTAACAGAAATTCTCTCTAGGTGGTAGGGTGATGTAAGATTTTCTTTCTTTTAATTAAAAAAATGTCAACTTTTCTATTATAAACATGGATTTTTATAACAAAAAATAAATTTAAAAAATACCATAAAGAAAAAGTGTCAGATAAGGTCATAGTACTTGCAGGCTCATATAGACTATGGACTCCAAAGTCAGAGCTTTGTCACATATGCTGGGCAAGGAATAAGAAAGGTTTGTCACCTTATTATGAAAACATCA
Source organism: Neofelis nebulosa (assembly GCF_028018385.1). Lineage (NCBI taxonomy): Eukaryota > Metazoa > Chordata > Mammalia > Carnivora > Felidae > Neofelis > Neofelis nebulosa. Next base: position 42,754,470 of record NC_080796.1, read on the forward strand.
TGACTATAAAAACTTCAAGTGGTCTTAGGGATTCCTCTGCTAACTGGAGGGAAAACATTTTCGTGTCCAACTTTATTGAGGTATAATTGACAATTAAATTGTAAGATTTAGTGTACAACATGATGATTTGATACACACATACATTGTGGAAGGATTCCAACCATTGAGTTAATAAACACATACATCACTTCATGTATGTACTTACTTTTATTTTTTTTGTAAGAATATTTAAGTTCTATCCTTTAAGGAAATGTCAGTTACATAGTACAGAGTTACCAACTATCGTCACCATGCTATATATTAGATTCTCAGACCATATTGATCTGTTAACTGAAAGTTTGTGCCTTTTACTAATCTCTCCCTATTTCCCCTGCTTCTGAGTCCCTGGCAACCACTTTACTACTCTCTGTTTCTATGACTTCAAGGGTTTTGTTTGCTTATTTGTTTGGTTTTCAGATTCCACATGTTAGTGATACCATGCAGTATTTGTCTTTTTCTGACTTACTTCATTTAGCATAATGTCCTCCATGGTTTTGCAAAGGACAGGACTTTCTTTTTTTTAGGCTGAGTAATGTTCTATTATATATATATATATATATATATATATACACACACACACACACATATATATGTATATATATCATATATACACATAATGTATATATAACATATACATTATGTATATATTTTATACATAATACATATTATTTATATATAATATGTTAATATTATATAAATGCATTATATATCATATATATCAATATATACATAACATATAAAATGTTCTTTATCCTTTCATGTGTCTACATTCATCAAGTTGTTTTCAAACATTTGCTATTGTGAATAATGCTGTAATAAACATGGGAGTGCATATATTTTTTTGAAACAATAGGTTTATTTCCTTTGGATATATTCCTAGAATTGGGATTGTTCAATCATATGATAGTTCTGTTGTGAATTTCTTGAGGAACCTCCATACTGTTTTCTATAGTAGCTATATTCATTTCCACCACCACTGCGCATATCCTCACCAGCATTTATCTCTTGTCTTTTGATAATAAACATCCTAACAAGTATGAGGTAATATCTCATAAATTTGGTATGCATTTCCCTGAGGATGAGTGATTTTGACCACCTTTTCATGTACTCATTGGCTATTTGTATGTCTTCTTTGGAAAAATGTATATTTAGATCTTTTGTCCATTTTTAAATTGGGTTATTTGGAGGGTTTGTTTGTTTGTTTGTTTTTGCTATTGAGTTGTATTTGTTTCTTGAATATTTTGGATATGAACTCCTTTTTGGATATGTGGTTTGCAAATATTTTCTCCCTTTGAAGATTGCTTTTCATTTTTGCTGAATGTTTGCTGTGTAGAAGTTTTCTAGTTTGATGTAGTCCCACTTGTTAATTTTTATTTTTGTTGTCAAATGCAAAAAAGTCATTGCCATGACCAATGTTAAAGAGCTTACTCTCTGTTTTCTTCTAGAAGTTTTATGGTTTCAGGTCTTACATTCAAATCTTTAATCCAATTTGAGTTAGTTTTTTGTGTATAGTGGAATATCAGGGTCCAGTTTCATTCTTTTGCATGTGGTTGTCCAGTTTTCCCAAAATCATTATTGAAGAGACAATTTTTTCTGCATTATATATACTTAGCTTTTTTGTAAAAAATTAACTGACCATATATGCATGGGTTTATTTCTGGGTTTTCTATTCTGTTCCATTTAGCATTGTGTCTGTTTTTATGCCAATACTATACTATTTTGATTGCTATAGTTTTGTAACATAGCTTGAAATCAGTAAGTTTGATGCTTCCAGCTTTGTTTTTTTTCTCAAGATTGCTTTGCTACTTGGGGTTCTGGTGGCTCCGTACAAATTTTAGGACTTTTAAAAAAAAATTTCTATGGAGAATGCTATTCTACTGCTGATATGATCTATCACTTTGCATAGCATGAATATTTTAACAATATTAATTTTTCCAGCCCATGAACACAGAATATATTTCCATTTATTTGTATACTCTTTAATTTCTTTCATCAAAGTCTTATAATCTTCAATGCACAGATATTTCCCCTACTTGGTTAAATTTATGTTTAAGTATTTTATTCTTTTGATGCTATTATAAATCAAATTGTTTTAATAGTTTATTTCTTTTGATAGTTTGTTGTTGGTGCATAGAAGTGCAACTGATTTTTGTATGTTGATTTTGTATCCTATAATTTACTGACTTAGTTTATTAGGTTCTAAAAGTTTTTTGGTGGAGGCTTTAAGATTTTCTGTATTTAATGACATGACATTTGCAAATAAAGACAATTTTACTTGTTTCTTTCTGATTTGGATGCCTTTCATTTCTTTTACTTGCCTAATTACTCTAAATCCTCCCGTACTGAAAGTGGTGAGAATGGAACATTCTTGTCTTGTTCCCGGTCTTAGAGGAAAAGCTTTGGCTTTTCACATTAACTATGTTAGCTGTGGGTTTGTCATGTTAGATGTGGTCTTTCCTTATTATGTTGAGGTACATTCCCTATATACCCAGTTTGTTGAGAGTTTTATTCACGAAAGGATATCAAATTTTTTCAAGTGCCTTTCTTCATTTATTGAAGTAGTCATATGATTTTTAACCTTCATTTTGTTAATGTGATATTTCACATTTACTGATTTGCAGATGTTCAACTACCCTTATATTCCTGGAATACACCCCACTGGATCGTGGTGTATGGCCCACTTAATGCACTGTTGAATTTAGTTTTCCAATATGTTGTTGAGAATTTTTGCATCTGAGTTGATTAGGGAAACATTAGACTTAAACTATATATTAAATCAGATGAGCCTAACAGATAAATACAGAACAGTCTGTCCAACAGCAGAATACACATTCTTCTCTAGTACACATGGAACATTCTCCAGGATAGATTCAACAAAACAAGTCTCAATAAATTTAAGAAGACCGAACTCATATCAAGCATCTTTTCCAATTACCACAGTATGAAACTAGAAATCAATTACAAGGAAAAAATTGAAAAAAATAAAAATAAAACGCACAAACCATGGAGGCTAAACATGTTGCTAAATGACCAGTAAGTCAACAAAGAAATTAAAGAGAAATTTTAAAAATACCCGAGACAAATGAAAATGAGAATGCAATATTCCAAAATCTATGGGATGTAGCAAAAGCAGTTGTTTGAGAAGAATTTATAGCAATGTCGGCCTACTTCATAAAACAAACAAACAAATCTCAAATAAACAATGTAACTTTACATCTAAAGGAACAAGAAAAAGAGCTACAGAGCCCAAATATAGTAGAAGGAAGGGAATATGAAACATCAGAGTGGAAATAAATGAACTGGAGCCTTAAAAAACACATACACAGGAGCACCAGGGTGGCTAAGTGGGTTGAGCGTCCGACTTTGGCTCAGGTCATGATCTTGCAGTTCGTGGGTTCAAGCCCTGCATTGGGCTCTGTGCTGACAGCTCAGAGCCTGGAGCCTGCTTCAGATTCTGTGTCTCCCTCTCTCTTTGCCCCTTCCCTGCTTGCACTGGTCTCTCAAAAATGAACATTAAAAAAATAAAAATTAAAAAAAAAAACCACACATATACAAAAAAACAAAGATCAATGGAACTTCAAAGAGCCAGTACTTTGAAAAGAGAAACAAAATTGAGAAATCTTTGGCAAGACACATCAAGTGAAAAAGGAGAGAGGGCCCAAATAAAATCAGAAATGACAAGCAATACCACAGAAATACAAAGTACCGTGAGAGGCTACTACAGATAATTATGTGTCAACAAATGGCACAATCTAGAAAAAACGGATAAATTCCTAGAAACATACACTCTTCCAAGACTGAGAAAGGAGGAAGTAGAAAATCTGAACAGTTTTGTTACTAGTAATTAAATTGATTACTAGTAATGAAATTGAATCAGCAATCAAAAAATTACCCATAAACAAAAGCCCAGGACCAAATGGCTTCACAGGTAAAATATACCAAATAGTTAAATAAGAATTAATACTTATTCTTCTCAAGCTATTCAAAAATTGAAGAGGAAGGAATATTTTCAAACTCATTTCTTTGTAGCTGGCATTACCCTGATACCAAAACCAGATAAAGACACCACAAAAAAGAAAATACAGGCCAATATCCTTGATGAATATAGATGATGCAAAAATCCTCAACAAAATATTGGCAAACCTAATTTAACAGGACATTAAAAGGATCATATATCACAATCAAGTGATATTTATTCTAGGTATGCAAGTTTGGTTCAATATCCACAAATCAATGTGATATATCACACTAGCAAAAAGGATAAAAATCAAAAGATCACCTCAGTAGATGAAGAAAAAGCACTCAATAAAATTCAACATCCATTCATGTTAAAAACTCTCAAAAAGTGGGAGTAGAGGAAAGTATGTTAACATAATAAAGGTTATATAGAACAAACCCCTAACTAATATCATACTCAACAGTAAAAAGCCTAAAGCTTTTTCTCTATGATCAGGAAAAAGACATGAATGCTCACTCTCACCACTTTTGTTCAACACAGTATTGGAAGTTCTAGCCATCGGAATAAGATCAAAATTGTACATACATACATACATTAAAGCCATCCAAATTGGAAAAAAAGAAGTAAAATTCTTCCCATTTCCAGGTGACACAATATTATACATAGAAAACCCTAATGATTCCACCAAAAAACTATTGGAACTAATAAATAAATTCAGTAAGGTTGTCAGATACAAAATTAATATACAAACATCTGTTGCATTTCTATACATTTCTATAATAAACAATCAAAAAGAGCACTGAAGGAAGCAATCCCATTTACAGTTGCATGAAAAAGAATAAAATACCTAGAAATATATTTAACCAACAAAGTGAAAGACCTAGACATTGAAAACTACAGACGTTGGTGAAAGAAATTGGTGTTGACACCAATAAATAGAAAGATATACTGTGCTCATGTACTGAAAGAATTAATATTGTTTAAAGTTGCATAATCTCCAAAAATATTTACAAATTCTATGCAATTCCTATAAAAAATACCAATGGCATTTTTTACAGAACTAGAACAAATAATCCTAACATTTGTATGGAACCACAAAGATACAGAATAGCCAAAGAAATCATGAGAAAGAAGAACATAGCTGGAGGTATCATACTCCCTGATTTCAAATTATACTACAAAGCTATAGTAATCAAAACATTATGGGTGTGGTACGAAAACAGACACAGAAAATAATAGAACAGTATAGGAAGTCCAGAAATAAACCCACATCTTTATGGCCAATCTTTGACAAAGGATACAAGAATATACAATGGGGGAAAAGACAGTCTCCCTGATAAGTGGTACTGGGAAACCTGGATATTTACATGCAAAAGAATAAAACAGGACTATTATCTTACCCCATATACAAAAATAAAGTGGAAATGGATTAAAGACTTAAATGTAAGACTGGAAAACATAAAACTCCTAGAAGAAAACATAAGCAATAAGCTCTTTGGTATCAATCATAGCAATATTTTTTTGAATCTGCTCCTCAGGCAATGACAACCAAAGCAAAAATAAATAAATGGAACTACATCATACTAAAAAGCTTTTGCACAGCAAAGGAAATCATCAATAAGACAAAAAGTCAACCTACTTAATGGAGAAGATATTTGCAAATGATATAACCAATAGGGGTTAAATATCTAAAATATGTAAAGAATTCAGACAAGTCAATATTAAAAATCCTATTAAAAAATAATCAGAGGTCTTTTTTTTTCTGTGCTTTATTCTAAACTCCAAGCTTCTGCACGTTGGTGTGACTTCCCTTCTCAGACAAACCTACACCAACCTCAGCACCGTGAGATCCCACTCCAGACAACCAGCATGGATCTGGGTCCCTAGAGTTTGGCAGCCTGTCTGGGATAGAACACAGGTGCACTATGCTTCTGTGTGGGCAGATGGCCTGGACACAGGATGAAGTCAGGGATCTGAGGGATACCTGGGACACAACAGAGGAGATTATTAGCTCTTCTGTGAGGGCTTCCCAAATAGCAGCAGGTGCAAACTCCCCTCTCTAAGGACAAGGGAGAGGGCTGGCACCAGTTTTCTCTCCCATTCATCAGCATCGACTGACTTCAGTGAGCAGCAGAGCACGAATAGCAGAGGCCTGGGCCACTGACACCAAGTCCGGCCACTTGTACTCTATGGGTGCTTCTTTATTAGGGCAAATGTACCTGAGAACCAGAGCAGCAGACCCCTCCTTCAGAAGACCAGCACAAACCCCTCACACACACCAAGTCCACTGACCATAGAATGCTGCAAAACTTCAACTCTTAGTGGAAATACCATCAGGCCTCTTTTAACAAGCAAACCAGGGCACACCTAGTTAAAATTGTCACAATCTGGATAAAGTCCAAACACTTCCCACTGCAGGAGAAACTCTGCAGAGGACTGACCTAAGGGAAAGAGCAGCCAAGACACAACATTAAAGTACATACAGCATACACCAGAAACATTTCTGGAAGCACCAGGCCCTGGACAATATATGACCTCTTCATAATAAAGCCATTACTTTCAGGAGCAGAAAATATAACAGGCTTTCCTAACACAGAGAAGACAGAGACCTAGACAAAATTCCAAGTTGGAGGAATTTATCCCAAAAAAAGAACAAGAAAAGGTCATGGCCAGGGATCTAATTGAAACAAATATAAGTACTACGCCTGATCCTGAATTTAAAACAACAATCATAAGGATACTAGCTGGGCTTGAGAAAAGCACAGAAGACATCAGGGAATCCCTTACTATAGAGATAAAAGACAAAAAAACTAGTCAGGCCAAAATAAAAAGTGCTATAACTGAGATGCAAAACCCACTGGAGGTAATGACCACAAGGATAGAAGAAACAGAGCAACAAATAAGTACTATAGAAGATAAAAGTATGGCAAATAGTGAAGCTGAATAGAAGAGGGGAAAAATGTTGAAGCATAATGTAGACTTAAGGAACTCAGTGATTCCATAAAGGCCATATATGAAAGATGCACAGTTAATATCATCTTCAATGGGGGAAAAAAAGAGATATTCCTCTATGGTCAGGAACAAGACAAGGATGTTTACTCTTACTATCATTATTTAACATAGTAGTTGAAGTCTTGCCCTCAGCAATCAGAAACAAAAAGAAATAGGCAAAGAGGAAGTCAAGCTTTTACAATTTGCAGACAACATGATACTCTATGTAGAAAACCCAAAAGACTTCACCAAAAAATTGCTAGAACTGATACACAAATTCAGTTAAGTACAAGATAAAAAATCAATGTACATAAATCTGTTGCATTTCTATACATCAGTAATGAAGAAGCAGAAAGAGAAATCAAGGAATTGATACCATTTATAAAGGCACTAAAACCCATAAGATACCTAGGAATAAACCTAACCAAAGGGTTAAAATATTTGTACTCTGACAACTATAAAATACTTATGAAAGAAATTAAAGATGACACAAAGAAATTGAAAAACATTCCATATTAATGGATTGGAAGAATATTGTTAAAATGTCTATACTACCCAAAACTATTTACACATTTAATGCAATCTTCATGAAATACCACCAGCATTTTTCACAGAGCTAGAATTAACAATCTAAAATTTGTATGGAACCACAAAAGACCCTGAATAGCCAAAGCAAACTTAGAAAAGCAAATCTGGGAGCATCACAATTCTAGACAAGCTGTATTACAAAGTTAAAGTCATCAAGACAATATGATACTGGTACAAAAACAGACACATAGATCAATGGAACAGAATAGAAAACCCAGAAATGAACCCACAACTATATGGTCAATCAATCTCTAACAAAGCACAAAAGAATATCCAGTGGAAAAAAAAAAAAAAAACAGTCTCTTCAACAAATGGTGCTGGGAAAACTGGAGAGTGACATGCAGAAGAATGAACCTGGACCAATTTCTTACATCATACACAAAAATAAATTCAAAATGGATGACAGACCTAAATGTGAGACAGGAAACCATCAAAATCCTAGAGGAGAACACAGGCAGCAACCTCTTTGATTTTGGCCAGAACAACTTCTTGACACATTGCCGAAGGCAAAGGAAACAAAAGCAAACATGAACTTTGGGACTTCATCAAGATAAAAAACTGCATGCTGAAGAAAACCATTATCAAAACTAAAAGATAGCTTATGGAATGGAGAATACATTTGCAAATGATATATCTGATAAAGGGTTAGTATCCAAAATCTATAAGGAAGTTATCCAATTTAACACCCCCAAACAAGAAACCTAGTTAAGAAATGGGCAAAAGACATGAGTAGGCATTTTCCAAAGAAGACATCCAGATGGTTAACAGACACATGGAAATTTGCTCAGTATCACTCATCATGGAAATGCAAATCAAAATTCCAATGAGATATTACCTCACACCTGTCAGAATGGCTAAAATTAATAACACAGGAAACAACAGATGTTGGGCAGCATGTAGAGAAAGAGGAACCCTCTTATACTGGTGGTGGCAATGCAAACTGGTGCAGCCACTCTGGAAAACAGTATGGAGTTTCCTCAAAAAGTTACAAATACAACTACCATACATCCCAGCAATTGCACTACTAGGTATTTGCCCAAAGGATACAAAAATACTGATTTGAAGGGGCACATGCACCCCAATGTTTACAGCAGCACTAGCCAAATTATATAAAGAGCCGAAATTCCCATTGACTGATAAATGTAAAAAGAAGTGGTATACACACACACACACACACACACACACACAATGGAATATTACTCAGCCATCAAAAAGAATGAAATCTTGCCATTTGCAATGACATGGATGGAGCTAAAATATATTATGCTAAGTGATGTGAGTCAGTCAGAGGAAGACAAATGCCATAGGATTCTGTTTATATGTGGAATTTAAGAAACAAAACAGATTAACGTAGAGGGAAAAGAAGAGAGAGGAGGCAAACCATAAAACAGACTCAACTACAGAGAACAAATGGAAGATTTGGAAGGGAAGTGGGTGGGGGTGGGCTAAGTGGATGATGGGTATTAAAGAGAGAAAATTTACAAAACAATAATAATCAGAGGACATGAATAGACATTTCTCCAACGAAGACATGCAGATGAACAACAGACACACAAAGAGATGCTCAACATCTGTAATCATCAGAGAAATGCAAAGCCAAACTACAATGAGATACACCTCACACTTGTCAGAATGGCTATTACCAAAAAGGAAAAAAATAACAAGTATTGATGAAGACGTGTAAAAAAGGGCATCCTTGTGCACTGTTCGTGGGAACGTAAATTGGTGGAGCCATATGTAAAACACTATCGGGTTTCTTTGAAAAATTGAAAATAGAAATAGCCTACAATCTAGCAATTCCGCTTTTGAATAGGAGTAAATGAAAACACTAATTTGAAAAGATATGTGTACTCCTATTGTTCATTGTAACCTTATTTATAGTAGCCAACATATAGAAGTAACTTAAGTGCCCATCAAAAGATGAATGAATAAAGAAGATGTGGGATATATATAATGGAATATTACTCAGCTATAAAAAGGATGATGTCCTCTCTTGGAACAACAGGAATATACCTAAAGGGTATTATGCTAAGTAAAATAAGTCAGACAGAGAAAGACAAATACCACGTGATTTCACTGATATGTGGAATCTTAAAAAACAAAACAAGTGAACAAAACAGAAACAGATGCATAGATACAGAGAAGCCAGAGGGGAGAATAACAGGGAAAGAGGTGAAACCCAAGAAGGGGTTAAAGTACAAACTTCTAGTTGTGAAATAAATAAGTCACAGGGATATAATGTACAGCGTTTGAAATATAGTTAATAATATTGTAACAATTTTGTGTGGTGAGAGAGGATAGCCAGATTTATCATGGTGATCAATAGATAATGTTTATAAATGTTGGCTCACTATGTTGTAAACCTGAGACTAATAATGTTGTTCACCAAATACACTTCAACAATAACAACAAAAGAAGTTGGAGGGAGTATTCAGTGAAGAAGTTAGAGAAGCGTATTTACGTAGGGGAAAGCCCAGTGGAAAGTTTTGATATGCAGAGTAGTACAGTATAGTTGACATAGACAATAAGAAGATTAAAATCCATGTAGCTAATGACACTATAGAGGTCCAAGCGAGCTGAAAGTCCTAGTGGAGAAAAGGAAAAAATAAAGGTTTTGAAAAGTATTGGGGCACCTTAGTGGCTCAGTCGGTTAAGCATCCAGCTTCGGCTCAGGTCATGATCTCATGGTTCGTGAGTTCGAGCCCTGCGTCAGGCTCTGTGCTGACATCTCAGAGCCTGGAGCCTGCTTCCTATTCTGTCTCTCTCTCTTTCTCTGACCCTCCTCTGCTCGCACTTTGTGTGTCTCTCTCTCTCAAAAATAAATAAACGTTAAAAAATTTAAAAAAAGAGAAAAGTATTAAAAGTAAGTATGCCAAAAGCAGCCAAAAAAAGAGAGAGACTGTCATTGACTAGACTTCAACCTAGCGTTTTAAAAATCTTGTTCATTTTAATTTGAAACTGGATCTCCAATACAAGATTAAATAGTTGCCAAATGCTTACCATGTACTGGATCCTGTGGCCACAGCTTGAAATATACCAGTTCTTTCAATCTTCGCAAAATCCTGTGATGTAGGTAATCCACCATTTACTAGCTGTTTTGTTCCACTTCATTTCTGTTCCTCCCTTTCCTCATTTGAAAAACAGGGATGGTAGTAATAGGACCTAAAGGATCAATGCCTGCGACACTGAGAATGGCGTCTAGTGCAAGGTGGATGCTCCATAAAGCTGAACCATCATTACCATTACTGCTGTTTATGCTACTGCTACTGTAAGGCCCATTTTATTGCCATTTCAAAGATGGGGCTAGAAGAAGTTGAGAAACTTGCCCCAAATCATGTCGCGTGGCAAATACGTAAGACATAAGATTTCACGTGGAATCTCTTCACACCACTCCTCTGATCTCTGCTAAAATATTTGAATGCCATCCCTTTGGTTTTAAGATACACACCAAAATTCTGAACAACACCTGCAATAATTCAAACCCACTTGTGTTTAAATCTCATACCATGTTTCACTCTGTCTGTGCTCCAGTCAACACAGCCTTGTTTTACTTCTTGCAAATCAACTTGCATGTTCTCTCCCCTTGCTGGGTTTTTGTCCTGCCGCCTGTCTGTGGCACTCACTGTCTTACACATATTCATCTTTTCATGAGACTTTACTTCATCTCTTCTCTACAGAAGCTTCTGTTAATTTCTCTGACTAGGCTAATAACCTAGTCACATACTCTCATAAAACCACATACCTCTCCTGTGCAGCATTTAACACAGCTGTAATTTTAAGTTTATTTGTGTGTTTTTTGATCAATAGGTTCCTCCTCTAGACATAAGAGACTGTCTTCTTTCTTTGGTCTCCACTGTGGTCCTACCCTGCTATCTAACATGGAGGGGTTGATAGGAAAAAAAGAAAAGGAAAGAAAAGAAAAGGGGAAAAAAAAACCTGAATTGGAATGGGTAAAGAATAGAAAAGAGAAAAAGGGAGATAGTAATAGGTTAAAGAATAAAATCAGTAAGACAAAAGTTTAGGAAGTAGGGGGTACCTTTTTAAAATAGATGAACAAAAAGTGAGATCTAAGTATAATAAAGTGGATACATTTATAAATAGGTAGAACAGTGAAGTAAATAAAGGACTTAGAAAAAGTGGAAATAAGACCTGGAGCAAGTAACATCAAAACATTGAATTAGGATAAGGAAGGTGTTCAGGAGGAGTGAGAAGGAACCTTCTCTGACAGGTAATGCCGAGGTTGGTTCCAAACAGGGACTTCGGAGGTGAGACGAGATCAAAGGAGAAGAAAGAAGAAGGGGAGGGGTCAGAATTAGTCCAGAGGCTAAAAGAGTGTTGGGTAACAGAGATAAATATTGTGTTTGCTTTCTTTTCAGAGAAAGATTTAAGTTGATTTGTGAAGGACACCAAATGTTGGGCAAAGTGGTAACACCGAAGGAAAATGTTATTTCTTAGCATACTTCTCTCCAAGAAAGAGATCTGTAAATCCTCTAAAGAGGTTAGAGTGGGAGAGAGCCAAAGCATAAGAGACTGTTAAAAACTGAGAACAAACTGAGGGTTGATGGGGGGTGGGAGGGAGGGCAGGGTGGGTGATGGGTATTGAGGAGGGCACCTTTTGGGATGAGCACTGGGTGTTGTATGGAAACCAATTTGACAGTAAATTTCATATATTAAAAAATAAAAAATAAAAAAAAAATAAAAAAAAAAAAATAAAGAAACATTTTTAAAAATTTAAAAAAAAAAAATAAATAAAGAGCATGTTGAGGTTAAAAGTAGCCACACCTGGATTATCAGGCTTTTGTTTTGCTTGGAGTGTGTAAGATGAAAGCTAAAGAAGAATTATGGAAATAGAAGAGATTTTCAGAGGCCATGTCGCAGTACAGAGGAAAGCCAACGAGGGAGGAATTGTTTTTTAATTGAAGTACAGTTGACACACAATGTTACATTAGTTTCAGGTATACAATATGGGGATTGGATAAGTTTATAAGTTATGCTATGCTCACAAGTGTAGCTACCATCTGTCACACTACCCTATTAAAATACCATTGACTATATTCCCTATGCTATGCCTTTTGTCCCTATGACTTATTCATTCCAATAACTGGAAGCCTGTATCTCCCACTCCCCTTCTCCCATTTTGCCCATCCCCCACCCACTCACCCCGAAGAGGGAAGGGATTTCAAGGAGAGATGACAGTTAAGAAAAGAACCTCAGTTTTAGGCGATACCTATGGCTGATTTTGATCATATGCCACCAATTCATAAGCAACAGAAGGTAACACAAGAGGACAATAACCACAGAATCGGCATAGAATATAGTGGAATGAGTTTAGTCTTGGAGTCAAACTGATCTGTGTTCAAAACATGCTTCTTGTCACATCCTGTTAGTGTCAGCTTTTATGCTTCCTAGGCTAGAGTGAAAAACATACAGATATGATCAGTCTTTTAGTTTTTTCCAAATACTAATAATTTTACTAACAGTATTTTACATTTTCTACATTGACAAAATAATATACATTTTGACATAGAAAGAAAGATTTACCTGATGATAAGGTGTATCTAAAGTAGTACTGTTTTAAATAAACAGTCAAAACTATTCTTCTAGAAGATATTTAATATATGGCCCAATTTTATCTTTTACTTTTCTTTTAAAATTTGTCTTTCAAAACTTTTTTGCTTTCCCAACATTTAATGTACTATTTACATAACAGACTCTGAAACTCAGAGCAACTTCCTGGGGATGCAGAGAAAATGAATAGTGGTTGATATACATTATTGCAGATCATAAAACATAATTGCATGAAAAATTTTTAGGCACAAACATATTTGAATATACAAACCCGCAATGCAGAGACACACTAAATTTTAATGGATAAAACAGATTTTTTTTTCCACTGGAGGGTGCAATTTGTCAGTGTATCAAGATTTCTGCAGTTTCTTAAATGAGTGTACTTTACAAATAATATGGGAGAGCTGATTATTTCCAAGAACTAATGTAGAATGCTGAGTAGATTTCATAAAACTTTAAATAAAATGAAATGCCACTAACACGAATCTGGACTCCTCTACAATATACTTATGATTTAACTAGAATCAAATGGTTTATAAGCTGAGTGTATTTTATTCTTTTATTCTCTTTTCTGGATACTATATGTGACTTTCTTATTATTAATATTGGAAAAATGTATGTTAATAATTCATAGTGAATAAAAATATAATCCTACCAATATTATTGCAAAGTTCTGCAGTTGTTGTCCCCAGAAGTCTATGTATCCATCAAAATTCTCTATAAAATATAAATCACTTTCCCATTTTTAGATTTTACACACAGTAATAACGTGTGGTCTAAAATTAGATGTAAATTTAATAAGCACGATACTAACATATACATTTAATTGAAAATGTTTTTGTTTTTATTGTATATCTCACATAGTATGAAGGTTACTAGATAATGTATGCCTTAGATATGATGTTAATAAAGTATGAAAATAATAATAGCCAATATTTATTGAATACCAGCTAGGTGTCAGATAGAGCTCTCTATTAAGTTTCAGTTTTTATTATTTTTTGTAATGTTTATTTATTTGTTTGAGAGAGAGAGGGGGGGGGAGGGGAAGAGAGAGAAAGAGAGAGAGAATCCCAAGCAGGCTCCACCCTGCCAGCCCAGAGCCCAACACGGGGCTCAACCTCACAAACCGTGAGATCATGACCTGAGCCAAAATCAAGGGTGTACACCTAACTGACAAAACCACCCAGGCACCCCTAAGTTTCCATTTTTAATTCACTTAATTCTTATAAGAAATAGGTACCATTTTCCCCATTTCATAGATGAGGAACCTAAGGTATCAAGCAACTTGCCCAAGCTGATACAATTAATACCAGGACTAAACATAGGTGACTTGGAGCAGTGGCTCAGACTTAATCACTGTTTAATAACTATGTTAAACCTGTTGATGTCAACCACTGCTACTCAGTAATGTTTTTATTTTATTTTAGACACTCACAGATAGGCACTTCCCATTGTGGGGTTAATGTCTCAAAAATATCCACCAAATATTGTATTTTTTGCTTGGCCGCAACTGTTAGAACTCCAGTTCTAATTCTGATTTAGATAATTGATCTTGTGGTACAGACTCTTAACTGCCTACCTCAGCAGCCCATCTCTCCTGTCAGTTAACAGAAGAGCAATATTTTGTTGGTGCATGTCACTTAGAGTCAAAGACTGCATTGTCCAATCTCATGCAGTCTTAGAGATGCATGGCTGCATAACTAAGTGTGCAATGACATGTTGTATAAGTGTTGTGTAGGATTTCCAGGCAGTCGCCTTGAAAAATGAGGTCTGAGTCCTACAATACTCCTCCTTACTCTTTCCCAGTGTCTGCAGCACCAGCATGAAGAGCAGCTAGAGCTTAAGCAGCCATTTTGGACATTGAGGCAAAATGAACAACAGGATGACAGAAGAGGGAAGGAATTCTTTGAGCCTCTATTTTGAATTTTTCTGTTATATGCAGGTGTATTTAATTGTATTAACAGTTACAGATTTTGATATGATTTAAGAGCCCATTTTATGTATCTTTTCATCTTGTCAACATCAGACCCCTGACCCACTCATTAGAGGAGACTCTACCATGAAGTGATCAACTATCTCTTCAGGCTACATCAATTTTTCATATGTTATTAAACTAGTATTATAGGTTTACTTATTTTATTTTTATACCATTATTTCCTTAAAGATCATTTCTACCTGTAGTTAAAAATTAATTATAAAAATTGTTCTACTCAGGTTAATAGTTTGTGACTTGCTTTTAAGTTGTTGCTCACTTTGAATATTTTAATGTATATTATAATTATAATATATTTTCCTTTCTGTAACCAGGAAGAATACTATGGTGTACTTTTCTTGAGGTCAAATAATAAATATTCTTTGAGATCAGTAACCTGGTTTGGCAATAAAGAATAAGCATGACATAGTCATTTTCTATAATGGAGCTCATAAACTTCATCTTGGCATTTCCTCTTTGCTTAGACACAAGCCTAGATTCTGCTATCCTCCCTTTGTTTATTATTGTTATTATTATTTTAATGTTTATTTATTTTTGAGAGAGAGAAAGACAGACAGAGTGCAAGTAGAGGACGGGGGTTGGGGGGTGGGTGGAGAGAGAGAGAGAGACACAGAATCTGAAGCAGGCTCCAAGCTCTGAGCTGTCAGCACAGAGCACAATGCCAGCTCGAACTCACAAACTCTGAGGTCATGACCTGAGCCAAAGTCAGACTGAGCCACCCAGGAGCCCCTGCTGTCCTCTCCTTAAACTTGTTGCCTGTCTCTTATCTTATGGGAAAAGAATAATGAGGTTTGTCTTAAGACCCTTTCCTTGTGGTTTAATCAAATCTGGGGGGGGGGGGAACCCATAACTTCACTCTAGAATAGATGACCAAAGGTCTATGGGAGTTAAGAAGATCATACGGTTGTAAGATTTTGCCACATGCAACAATAACAGTGGCAGTATAGTGTGCTTGTTAATAATACCATCATATACTTATGTATCACTTATGTATTTGGCACAGTACTAAGTGATTTGTATGGAATGCCAATTAATCTTCACAATATCTAATAGAGGTACTAATATTTTATAGCTGAGGGAACTGAATCAAAATGATTTTAAGTAATATGCTCAAAGTCACTCAGCTAAGATGAAAATATCGAGACTTGAACCCGTGCTTTTTGACCTTCCAATATTATTATAAAGTATTAATACATTCAGAGAATCGTTATAATTATTGCATTAAATTAGCTAAATCAAAAATACAATTAGAGAAATATAAAAAACAATATTAAATATAGTTTCATGATCTAGGCTTTTCAGATCCTCTTTCTTGGTACTGAAATGTAAATTTACATACATCACCTTTTGAATATTTATTACATTAATAGTTTAAGATTGTTAATTTATTTTTTTACTAAATTAAATAATTTCCAAAGGGAACAGTTATAGCATTCATTTAAATTCTTCATATTTTTTCTATTTTTTATGACCTCACCATATATAGGTATTAGGATAAATGTTATAACTCAGGTTTACATTCAGTCTTGGGAAAGAATCATCAGGTGGCAGATTACTCAGTTTTATAAGGTGTTGATTATGTCTGGTTCTCTTTCCTTATAGTTGGCTCAGTAGGTAAATAAAATTATCTTTCACGTCTACTAAGAATATACAAAAGGAAATGATATGTAGAGCTGGAAAAATCCTTTAAAATAAATAAAATAGTTCCTGTATTTTGTAGAGGGAAATAAGATCCAGACTCATCAAAAAACTTGATCAAGATAATTTACTCAAGCAAAAGGTAGCAAATGTAAATAGCATATAAAGAGCACACACTCTAGTTTCAGGAGATATAGGTCAAATCTTGGTTCTGCAATTCATTAATCAAGAAAACTTGGACATGTTGCTGAACTTCTGGGAGGGATCAAGTTTTTAACTAGTGGAATTAGCTAATGATAATATCATCTATAAAACTGTCATGAGGGTCAAATGATAAGATATAAATGACAGTGTTTTGCAAACTACTAACTGTTATAAACACTTTGTAAAAGTTTTAGACATTAGATTTTTGGGGAAGGTGGCAGAGTAGAAATATCCTAAGCTCACCTTGTCTCACGGGTACGACTAGATAACACCCACATTAGTGTAAATAACCCCGGAAGTGACCAGAAGACTAGCAGAACAGACTCTTCACAGCTAAATGTAGACAGGAGGCTACATTGAAGAGGACAGGAAGGATGGAGACACAATCTGGAGCTAAATGGACTTACAGGACTGTCTGAGGGAGGGACACTTCAGACATTCAGAGGGGAAAGGACCAGACCCTGCAACAGGCACCCCAGACACAGGGGACCCACACAGGAAGACAAATCCTCAGAACATTTGACTTTGAAAACCAAAGAAGTATAATTTCACAAATTCTTACAATTGGTGGGTTTTAACATCTGGAAATTTAAAAATCAGCAGGCTCAACTCTGGGACAGCTAGAAGGAAAAGAGGAAACTGAGTCCATGCCCTTGAAGACACAGCACAACAAACAGCCCTGTGGGGATACAGCATAGAAGCAGTAATTTTAAAACATCCGGGGAGATACAGAGGGTGATTTGTTTACTAATCCCAGAGTACGTGCAGCAGGGGCAGTTATTATTGGGAGACTTCTCCAGGAACAAAGGAGTTGGTGGGTACCATTTTCCCCCTTCACCCCCCAGCCTAGACACACAGATACCTGCAGAAATGAGCATGATGGCAACATTCTTTACCTAGATTGCTAACAGTGTACCCTGCCCCCACCCCTGTGTTCCCTATGGACATGTACCTCCAGCCAGGCCTCACATCTAGTTATTCTCCAACAGCATACTCACACAAACCTTGCTAACACCTCACCCCCAGCACTATTCTGGGTTTGCACCTCCTCCAACCTGGCTAGCCTTGGCAGGAGTTTGGGCAGCAGCATGTCCCTTCCCACAGCAGATCTACACTAAACTTGTTGGTACTGCCTGCCCACCATGCTTTTCTGTAGACTTTCCCCCTCCAGCCTTGATAAAGGAGTTTCTAAAGCAACTCCAGAACCCATCCCACAGAGAGAGACCTGCTCAAACTTAGCTAATATCACATCCCTTGACCCTGTGTTCTCCTGTGGGTTTACCCTCTCCAATACACCTTTGGACAGAGCCCATCCAAAGAGCTACCAGAAGCCTGGCAGTGTGCAAGCAACCCATACAAGGGCCAGCACTACTCCAAAATGACTCCTGCCTTGGGGAGAGGGGAAGATAACCACATATACACTAGTTCCACTGCTTCCCCAGCAGTGAGCTAGAGGCAGATATCTGGTATGACTTCAGGTCCTGCCCACCAACAAAAGCTTCTCAGGGGACAATATAGGGAAAGTACATGGCACTTCAGTGCTACTGAATACCTGGAAAATGCCTGGTTTGACTCAACTCAAGCCCAAGGTAGTTACAGACTAGCCCACTAACAACACAGGGACCAAACTCTGTCCACAACGGGCAAAGAGAGCCATTGCAAATGACTAGGCTGAAAGCAGAAGTGGCTTAGCCACAACAGTAGAATGCACACAACACACATAGGAGACACTCCTGAAGTGCCAGGTTCTGGTGAGCAGGGGACATTGCACTATAGCGCACCATAGGACCTCTTCTTCATAAGGCCACTACTTTCAAGAGCAGGAGACATACTGACTTTCCTAACACATAGAAACAGACCCAGAGAGTTAAATAAAATGAGGAGACAGAGGAATATGTCCCAAATAAAAGCACAGGACAGAATCACAGCAAGAGAGTAAATAAAACTAAAATAAGTAATATGCCTCATAGAGAACTTAGATTAATCGTCATAAACTTACTCAATGGACTTGAGAAAAGAGTGGAAGACTTCAATGAGACCCTTAATAAAGAGAGAGTAAACATAAAAAAGAACCGGAGATGAAGGACTCAAAACAAATGCACTTGATGGAATAGATAGTAGACTAGAGGAAGCAGAAGAAAGTTCAGAGACCTGGAGGACAGAGTATTGGAAAGCAATCAAGCTGAACATGAGAGAGAAAAAAAATAAAAAATGAAAATACACTTGGGGAATTTAGTGACACCCTCAAGCATGATAGCATTTACATTATAGGGATCCCAGAAGAAGACAGAAAAGGAGGAAGAAAATTTATTTGAATAAATAATAGCTGAACACTTCCAAAATCTTAAGAAGGAAACAGAAATCTAGATCCAAGAGGCAGAGAGACTGCCAAACAAAACGAACCCAAGGAGGTCAAGACACATAATAATTGAAAAGGCAAAAGTCGTGATAAAGAGAGAATTTTAAAAACACAAGGGAAAAGAAAACAAGGCTATCAGCTGATTTTTTTCAGCAAAAACTTGTAGGCCAGAGGGAGTGGCAGAATATATTCAAAGTGCTGAGAGAAAAAAAAATCTGCAGCCTAGAATATTCTATCCAGCAAGGCTATCATTCAGAATGGAATGGGAGATAAAGAGTCTCCCAGACAAACAGAAGTGAAAGGAATTCATGACCACTAAATAAGCCCTACAAGAAATGTTAAAGGGGGCTTTTTGAGTGGAAAAAAAAGAATATGTGTAGGAATACGAAAAGAAGGAAGAACAAAAGTTGTGAAAAATAAGGACATCTCTCAAAATCAGTCAAGGAATTCACACAATAAAAGGTCGTAAAATATGACACCATGTAAAGTATGATACGTAAAGTGTTGTGGAAGGGTGAGGAGTAAATAAAGGGTTCAAATTTAAACAATCATCAACTTAATATAGACTGTCATATACATAGGATGTTATATACAAACCTAATGGCAACACAAATCAAAGACCAGTAACAAATATGCAAAAAATAAACAGCAAGAAATCTAAGTATGTCACTAAAGCCAGAAAACTATGAGACTAGAGAGCAAGAGAAGAAAGGAACAGAAAAAAACTACAAAAACACCACAAAACAAATAACAAAATGGGAATAAGTACATACCTATCCATAAATGAATGTAAATGTACTAAATGCTCCAACCAAAAGACTTAGGGTGATGGAATGGATAAAAAAGCAAGACCAATTGACATACTGCCTACAAGAGACTCATTTCCCTAAAGACAAATGTAGATTAAAAGTGAAAGTGAAAAAAAGTGAAAGAATGGAAAAGTATTTATCATGCAAATGGAAGTGAAAAAAAAAGGCCGGGTAGCAATACTTATACTGAACAAAATAGACTTTAAAACAAAGACTGTAACCAGACACAAAAGGACATTATAAAGGGAACAATCTAACAAGAAGATATAACAAGCGAAAATATTTATGCACCCAACATGGAGCACTGATATATATATATATATATATATATATATATATATATATATATATAGTAGCTAATGCAAACATAAAGGAAGTAATAGATATTAATAAAATAACAGTCGCGCACTTTAACACCCTATTAATGGAAATATCATTCAAATAGAAAACCAATAAGGAAACAGTGGTTTTGAATGAAACATTGGACCAGATGAATCTAACAGATACATTCAGAACATTCCATCCCAAAAGAGTAGAATATACCTTTTTTTAAAAGTGCACATAGAGGGGCGCCTGGGTGGCGCAGTCGGTTAAGCGTCCGACTTCAGCCAGGTCACGATCTCGCAGTCCGTGAGTTCGAGCCCCGCGTCAGGCTCTGGGCCGATGGCTCGGAGCCTGGAGCCTGTTTCCGATTCTGTGTCTCCCTCTCTCTCTGCCCCTCCCCCGTTCATGCTCTGTCTCTCTCTGTCCCAAAAATAAAAAAAAATTTAAAAAAATAAATGTTGAAAAAAAAAGTGCACATAGAATATTCTCCAGCATAGGTCACTTATTAGGCCATAAAACAAATCTCTACAAATTCCAAATGATTGAAGTCATAACTTGTTTCCTTTCTGACCACAATGGTATGAAAATAGTAATCAACCACAGGAAAAATCTGGAAAGAACACAAATACATGTAGGTTAAATGAAATGCTACTAAATGTTAATGAAACTAGAACTCAACCAAGAAGTCAAAGAAGAAATTAAGAAAAATATATGGAGATGAATGAAATGAACACACAATGGTCCAAAATCTTTGAGATGCGGCAAAAGCTATTCTAAGAGGGAAGTTTATAGCAATACAAGCATACATCACAAAACAAGAAAAATATCAAATAAGCAAACTAATCTTATAGCTAAAGGAACTAGAAAAAGAAGAACAAACTCCAAACCAACAGAAGGCAGGAAATAATAAAGATTAGAGCAGAAGTAAGTGAAACAGAAAGAAAAAAAACAAACCAAAAAATAGGGGTGCCTGGGTGGCTCAGTCGGTTGAGCGTCCAACTTCGGCTCAGGTCATGATCTCACAGTTCGTGGGTTCGACCTGTGAGTTGGGCTCTGTGCTGACAGCTCAGAGCCTGGAGCCTGCTTCGGATTCTGTGTTTCCTTCTCTCTCTCTGCCCCTAACCCACTCACATTCTGTCTCTGTCTCTCTCAGAAATAAATAAACATTAAAAAAAGTTAAAAAAAAACAAAAAAAACAAAAAAACAATAGAACAGGTCAGTGAAACCAGGAGACTGATTTTTTTGAAAATATCACCCAAATTTACAAACCTTTAGTCAGACTCATTAAAAAAGAGAGAGAGAAGACTCAAATAAATAAAATGAGAAATGGAAGAAGAGAAATAAAAACCAACTCCACAGAAATATAAAGGATTATAAGAGAATATTATGAAAAATTATAAGTTAACAAAATGGACAACATCGGAGAAATAGATAAATTCTTAGAAACAAATAACCTTCCAAAACTGAATAAAAAAAATAGAAAACTTGAACAGACTGATTATTAGCTTTGAAATTGAACTGCTAATCAAAAAATTCTCAAACAACAAGTCCAGGACCAGATGGCTTCATGGGTAAATTCTACCAAACATTTAAAGAAGACTTAAAACTTATTTTTCTTAAACTATTCAAAAAAATAGAAGAGGAAAGTCAGCTTCCAAATTCATTCTACGAAGCCAACATTACCCTGATAACAAAAGCAGATAAAGACACTACAAAAAAAGAAAACTGCAGATCAGTATCTCTGATGAAGACAGATGCAAAGATCTTCAACAAATATTAGCAAACCACATACCACAATACTAAAAAATCGATCACCTTAATCAAGTGGGATTTATTCCTGGGATGCAAGGGTTGTTCAATTTTCACAAATCAATCAGAGTGCTTCATCACATCAAAAAGAGAAAGGATGAAAACTATATGATGATTTGAATAGATGCAGAAAAATCATATGACAAAGTCAAACATCCATTCATGATAAAAACCTACAACAAAGTATGTTTAGAGGGGAGCATATCTCAACATAATAGAGGCCATAGATGAAAAACTCACAGCTAATGTTATCCTCAATGGTGAAAAACAGCTTTCCCACTAAGATCAGGAACAAGGCAAAGATATCCCCCCTCACCGCTTTTATTCAACATAGTACTGGAAGTCTGAGGCACAGCAATTAGATAAGAGAAAGAAATAAAAGGCATCTAAAGTGGTAAGGAAGAAGTGAAACTTTCACTGTTTGCAGATGATGTAACACTATGGGTAGAAAACCTTAAAGACTCCAGCAAAACACTACCAGAATTGGTAAATGAATTCAATAAAGTTGCAGGATACAAAATTAATATGCAGAAATCAGTTGTATTTCTATACACTAATAATGAAGTCACAGTGTTGCAGACTTTGAGTCCGGAGTTCTCTTTTGTCCAGCAGGAGAGCGGACACAGAATTGAATACAAGAGAGGTTAGTCCGGGAGGAGACAAGAACCCTGAACAGGGGTTTTGTCTCTGTATTTCTTGAGCTCTCAAAATTTTACGTATGTGCTGAATGTGCAGAAGAAAACAATAAGATAGTTACCATTAGCGTGTGTGTGTAAGAAGTAAAGGGTTTGGAGGGGCGAGTGGCATTAGAAGTTGGGAATTAAAGCACAATGATATATTGGTGCCAGACACCAGATGGACAGTATTTTTTTTGTGGGCAATACAGTTAAAAATCTGTTATCACCAAAATTTAAGATTGCCAGAGCATGCTGCCTCAAGGCTAACAAGGCACCCTTTTCACTAGCTAACCTTGGACGCTTTTGCCCCATAGCAGCTTTCCGCCTCTAACTGTTCTCAGATGCTTTCGTCCTGTGGAGGCAGCTTTCCACCTCAAGCCTTGTTTTACTTATAATCTAACCTTGGGTGCTTTCGCCAGGTAGCAGTTTTCCGCCCTAAGCCTTGTTAACCCTTGATGCAAGTATACAGAATTCTTAAATTTATTTCCCACATAGCAGAGAGAGAAATGAAGAAAATAATCCCATTTGCAATTGCATCAAAAAGAATAAAATACCTAGGCATAAACTTAGCAAAGGAAGTGAATGACCTGTGCTCTAAAAACTATAAAATATTGATGGAAGAAATTGATGAAGTCATAAAGAAATGGAAAGGTATTCCATACTTATTGACTGGGAGAACAAATATTGTTAAAATGCCCATACTATCCAAAGCAATCTACAGATTTAATGCAATCCCTATCAAAATACAATATTTTTCACAGAACTAGAACAAATAATCCTAAAATTTGTATGGAATCACTACAACCTTGAATAGCCACAGCAGTCTTGAAAAAGAAGAACAAAACTGGAGGTATTGCAATTCCAGATTTTAAGAGATACTACAAAACTGCAGTAATCAAAACAGTATAATATTGGCACACACACACACACACACACACACACACACACGACACATAGATCAACAGAACAGAATGGAGAGCCTAGAAATAAACCCATAAAATATAATCAATTACTCTTCAACAAAGCAGGAAAGAATACTCAATGGCAAAAAAATAAATAAATAAATGCTGCTGGAAAAATTGGAGCACTACATGTAAAAAAACTGAAATTAGACTACCTTCTTACACCATACACAAATTAAACTCAAAATGGAGTAAGGACCTAAATGTAAGACATGAAACCATGAAAATCATAGAAGAGTACATAGGCAGTAATTTCTCTGACATTGGCTATAGCAACATTTTTCTAGATATGTCTTCTGAGGCAAGGGAAACAAAAGCAAAAATATTCAGACTGCATCAAAATAAAAAGCTTCTGCACAGCAAAGGAAACAATGAACAAAACTAAAAGACAACCTACAAATGGAAGAAGCTATTTGCAAGTGACAATTCCAAGAAAGGGTTAATACCCAAAATTTATAAAGAACTTACACAACTCAACACCAAAAACCCAAATAATCTAATTTAAAAAATGGGAAGAACATAAGTACAGACATTTCTCCAAAGAAGATATCCAGATGGCCAACAGACACATGAAAAAATGTTCAACATCACTCATCATCAGGGAAACGCAAATCAAAAGTACAATGAGATATCACTTCACACTCATCAGAATGACTAACGTCAAAACACAAGAAACAAGTGTTGGCAAGGATGAGGAGACAAAGGAAGCCTTGTATATTTTTGGTAGGAGTTCAAGCTGGTGCAGCCACCATGGAAAACAGCATAAAGGTTCCTCAAAAATAAAAAAAAAAATGGAAATATCTTATGATCCAATAATTCCATTACTGGGTATTTACGCCCAAGAAAATGAAAACATCAATTCCAAAACACACACCGCTATGTTTATTGAAGCATTATTTGCAGCTCCCAAATTTTGGAAGCAGCTTGTGTCCATCTATAGATGAATGGGTAAAGAAGAATGGTATGTATATACAATGGGATACTACTCAGCCATAAAAAATCATGAAATCTTGCCATTTGCAACAATATGGATGAATCTAGAGGGTATAATGCTAAGTGACATAAGTCAGAGAAAGACAAATACCATATGATTTCACTCATATGTGGAATTTAAGAAACTAAACAAATGAACAAAGAAAGAAAGAGACAAGACCAAAAAACAAACTCTTAACTATAGAGAAAAAAGTGATAGTTACCAGAGGGGAGGAGTGTGGTGGGGGGAATGGGTGAAACAGGTCAAGGGGATTAGGAGCACATTTATTTGGATGAAGACTAAGTAATGTAGAGAACTGCTGAATCACTATATTCTACACCTAAAACGAATGTATGTTAATTATACTGCAATTAAAATTAAAAAAAAGACTTACAACTGGAATAAAACACAAAAATTCAAGAACAAAGATTTAGACATTACCTCAAATAATAATTAGATTAAATTCCTGGTTTATCATTTTTATATAATCTCATAAAAACATTTTTATGGTTATCTTGTTTTAGTCTTCTAAAAAAATGACAAAAGGATTTTTCACAGAAAGTCTTTCCAAATATTTTTAGTGAAATTATGATTTCTAATTAAAAAATTTTAATCTATAAATCCAATCTCAGTTTTTAAATTCTTTAATAGCTTTCGGGAAATGAAAAGAGACAGAACCACTTCCATACTAGCAGACGAGAGACTACGATGTAAATTCATTGGCAGAAAAATCTTCGACCTTCTTTCAGATATTTATCTCTGAAATAGATTTCTTAGGTATAAAACAATACAAATATTACATTTAACACTCCTGTGAGCTAACTACAAAATAAATATGAGATCTAGTCTTTCTAGGCAGTGCTGTGACCACAGTGTTCAAGTATTACTCAGATCTAAAGCAAAGTCACTAAGTTATATATAATACCTATAAATATATATTCATGTGCCACGGTAGACCCTGCTTTTATTCTGTGAGAAGGGGAAATCCTTCACCACAAAGCTTAAGAGCTCTGAATATTTTATCAGTCAAATTCTCCAGGGCCCACAGCAGCCAGCCTCACATCAAAGGGAAGATGAGTTCAGGGTCTCTGTTTTCGTTTCTGACATCCTCCCTCACTTCATCTCTTACCACAAGAGTTCAGCCTATTTGCAGTGTTGTCCCCAAGAGAGAAATAAAAAAAAAAGAGCCTCCAGTCTGCTCTTCTGCCCTTCTCTCCCATCTTCTCAGATCAACTCCTTTCAAAATGGGCTAACTGCAAGGAGAATCGATAGATCCAGAAAAGGTGAGAGGCCTAACAAGTATTGAAGATGCTTAGGTAAAAACATACTGGGAATGAATATTAAAAATTTATGTGTGAAATAAAGGTAGGGAAGATGAATTTTCTCCTCCCTGGCTTTTGTCCTCATTTCTCAGCAACCTGACTCTGATGATAAGTGAGTCTGCGTCACCTACAATACAGGACTTAAATAAATTAGAATGGGCAATAAGAAACTAGTTCTAGTGTAGCCACATTTAAAATGAAATTGTTTTATAGTCAAGATTTAAAAATAAGAACGAAGAAGGGAATGGATGGGACATTTTGTATGGAAAGTAGAAAAACATGCACTTAATAAGAAGGGGTGTTAAAGATACTTACAAGTACTCAAGAAAGTTCAGGGGAACTTTCTTATATACTTGTTAAGAAGATTTAACAGAGTTTACACATATAAACATAAACATAAATACAACCATAAAATAAATGAAGCACTAGATATGCTTTATGTATTCAGTTGGAGGTCATACCTGAATAACAGCACTTTGGGATAGGCTTTAACAGAAATCAGAGCCTTAAAAAAAATTAAAATAAAAAATGAATGTCTTTTAGAGCTTTGTGTCAAGGAAGACATTGCTCTTGCCCAACGCCCCATCTCATTTTCAATGTTTTTCACAATCTGTGTTTCAAATTTAAAAGAAGTCTGCCAGACTTCTCTTATGCAGCATTCCACTTGCCTGTTGCCAGGAAAGAAGGCATGGGACTGAATTCCAAGGGTGCTGGAATCAAGGGATGTACCATAACATCGGACAAACTTCAGTATGGGAGCACTCTCTGAGGATATAGAATTTAATACCCTGGAAAGAACCCCGGAAAACAACGCAAACACGTTTAAAAAATGGCATTAGTAACATAGAGAAAGTAAGCCATCATAAACAAGGTAGAAACGTCAGAATTGACATCTCAGATGGTGAAAGAAGGGACTAAAAGACTAGGCAAAGTGAGCCTGCTAGGGTGGGTATACCATGTAAGACTGAAAAGTTAACCTAATACTTAAGTTCCATGGAAGGCCTAGATGATTTATGGTACAGTGAGGAGTGAGTTGGTAAGAGAGGCACCAGCATCAGAAAGAATCACAGTAGTAGCTCTTCTGTATAGGCCAGATAGTTAGGGTTATTATTTGTGGTAGGCAGAATAATGACCTCTCCAAAATGTCCATGTATTAGTTCCCAGAACCTGAGAATATGTAACCTTCATGTCAAAAATTATTTTACTGGTTTGATTAAGTTAAGGATTTTGATATGAGCAGATTATCCTATATTATGCAAATAAGTCTACTGTAATTACTGAGGTCCTTAAAGGAGAAAAGCAGGAGGGTCAGAGACAGAAAGGAAGGTGACTTTGGAAGCAGCCTTGAAATGATGTGGCCATGAGCCACATCCTTGGAATGTAGGCAGTCTATAGAAGCTGGAACAAGCAAGCAAATGGATTATACCCTCGAGTCTCCAGAAGGAATACAGCTGAGCCAACCCTTTGATTTTAGCCTAGTGAGACATATTTTGGACTTTGACTTCCAGATCTGCAAGAAAATAAATGTGCATAATGTTAAGCCATCATTTTTGGTAATTTGTTACAACAGCAGTAGGAAACTACCACACTTCTAAAGAACTGGGGCAATTGACCCTAATACTGTGGAGGCTAATGGCCATGCTTAACAGTAAAGGGTCAGGTGGGTGAAGTTATGCTAAATAAGAACAAGGTTTGGGTGGCAGTCAAGATACCTGACTCATAGAGAGTCTGTGGCTCCTAGAACATGGTCTTTTTTAGTGGCAAGATAGATGGGTAACCCACTGGGATACTATTCAGTTTATACAATGAAAATAAATCAAGGATGGATGACCAGAAGGTTGAAGCTGGATGCTTCAATAATCATTCATAATTCTGTGTGCAATTTTTGGATTTAAATTACTTTTTAAACCTATTGCCTAAAGGAGAGGTCAGATCACCAATAGGAAAAACTCTTAAAAAGTGTATATGGGAATAATTTCTTTGTTACTACCATAATAGGACCTATGGCCAACTATTTGTGTGACCATACTCTAGGCAAAGGTGAATAACCAAACATTTTAAGTATTGCTTAAACTCAGAATATGAATTGACATTGTTACTCAGAAGCCCCAAATCTTGCCACAGCACCCGTACTATATTGAGGACATATGAAGACCAAGCAATAAAGAATCCTGGCTCAGATCCAGTTCATAGGGGGTCCACTAGTTCCATAGATATACCTACTGTTTATTACCTTAGTCCTTAAAAGTATAATTGAAATGAACATACTTGATAGCTACCACAACCCTCAGTTTGATTCTTTGGCCTGGGGTGGGCAGGTGAGGAAATAATCATAATGAGGAAAGCTAAGTGGAAGATTTTGAAACTGCTTCCCCCATAACCAAGATAGTAAATAAAAAAACAAAGTTCCATGTCAGGAGGAATGGCAGAAATTAGTACCTTCCTTAAGGGATACAGAGATGGTGTTTCCCCCTGTTTTCATTTAATCTACCAGTTTGATTTCTATAAAGGAGAGATGGTACCTGAAGAATTTCAGGAGATACTACAAATTCTGTGAAGTAGTTGCCCCAATTGTAGTTTCCATGTGATATAACATGCCTTTTCTTGAGCCAATTAAAAAAAAAACTTGGGTGGAGGAACCTGGGAAAATGGTGGAGTAGGAGGATCTTAAGCTTACCTCCTCCATGGATACACCTAGATACCAGTCACATCAGTGCACCTAACCCAGAAAATGACCCAAAGACTAGTGGAAAAGACTTTACACAGTTAATTGTAGAGAGGAGGCCCCATCAAAAAGAGTAGGAGGGTAGGAGGGGAAGAGACCCTCTGGTAACCAAACTCCTGGGGAGACTAACCAAAAGTGGGATGGACACATAAACACAGAAAAGGGGGAGGAACAGACCTCACACTAGACACTTCAGTCATGGGAGACCTACACTGGGAAGATGAGTCCCCATAACATTTGGTTTTGAAAACCAGGAGTTAACTTCTTGAGTTTTTATAATCAGTGGGGCTTAACTCCAGGTACTTTATAAATCAGCAAGCAGTCTCAGCTCTGGGACAGCTGGAGGGTGAGAGAAACTAGTACCTGCATTTAAAGGGACAGCATAACAAACAACCCTACCAAGACACAGCATAGAGGCAGCCACTTGAGAAGTGCCTGGGGTACACATTAAGGTGTATTTACTAATCTTAAAATATGTGCTGGGGGTCAGGGATCTTTATGTGACATCTCCAAGAACAAAAGGGCTGGTAGGCACTATTTCCCTACACCTTCTCCAAACCTAGATAACTAGATATCTGTGGGAACCACCACGAACACTTTCCACATAGCTTGCTAACACCTTGCACTCTGCCCTGCATTTTCCTGCAGATTTGCCCCATCCAACCCACCCACTCAGCAAGAGTCTCTCCAAAGCAGTGCCTGATGAATCTCGTTCCTCAAGTAGCTCCAACAGTGGCCAGCACCACCCCAAGTGACTCCTGCCATCGAAAGAGAGGGAGGTAAATACACCCCAGTTTGACAGCAGCCTTAGCAGCAGGCTGGGGGCAGACATATGAACTGATGCTGGCCTGACCTACCAATAAAAACTTCACAGATGGCAGCTCAAAGAGACATCCCAGTAGGTCAGTGTCACTGCAACCCAAGCAAATGGAATGGAGGCAGACATCTGATCTGATCCAGGCAACATCCCAAAGCTTCTCAGGGAGAGTGCCATGCAGTTGACAGCAGCCCCAGCAAATGGCCTTAGTGCAAGAATCAGGTCTGACCTAACTACAAGCCCAAGGCAGCCCAGACAGGCTCCTTAAAAGGACCAAACCCTTTGGTCCTTAAAAGGACCAAACCCACAACAGGAAAATAGGGGCCATTGCAGGCTACTAGACTGGAATGGAGGTAAATTCAGCTCAAACACAACAGTAGGGTGCACACAACACACATAGGGCATACCCCTGAAGTACCAGATTCTGGTTAACAGGGGACATTGCATTACAGAACACTATAGAACCTCCTCCTCATAAGGCTACTACTTTCCAGATCAGGAGACATAGTTCACTTTCCTAATATAGAGAAACAAACACGAAGAGTTAGACAAAATGAGCAGACAGGGGAATATGTCCAAATGAGGTAACAAGACAAATCACAGCAAAAGAGTAAAAGAGCTAAATGAAACAGAGGTAAGAAATATGCTTGATAGAGAATTTAAAATACTGGTTATAAATGTACTTATTGGACTTGATAAGAGTGGAAGATCTTGGTGAGAGCTTCAACAAAGAGATGGAATATGTAAAAAAAGAATAAATCAGAGATGAAGAACTCAATAACTGAAATTAAAAATGTACTAGAGAGAATGAATAGTAGACTGAAGGAAGCAGAAGAATGGATCAGTGAGCTGGAAGAAAGTAATAGAAATCACTCAAGCTGAACAGCAAAAAGAAAAAAAGGATAATAAAAAGTGAGAATAGGTTAAGGAAACTCTGTGATATCATCAAATATAATAACATTCATGTTATAGGAATTCCAGAAGAAGAGAGAAAGAGGAGCATAAAATTTATTGGAGCGAATAATAGCTGACAACTTCTAAAATCTGGGGAAGGAAACAGAAATCCAGTTCTAAGAGGCACGGAGAGCCCCTAACAAAATCAGCCCAAGGAAGTTGATGTCAAGATACCTAATAATTAAAATGGCGAAAAATGGTGATTAAGAGAGAATTTTAAAAGAAGCAAGAGAAAAAGATATAGTTACATACAAAGGAAACAATGTAAGGCTATCAGCTGGTTTTTCAGCAGAAGCTTTGTAAACCAGAAGAGAGTGGCATGATATACTAAAAGTACTGAGAGAAAACAACCTGCAAAGAAAAATACTCTATCCAGCAAGACTGTCATTCAGAATAGGAGAGAGAAAGAACTTCCCAGACAAATAAAAGTTGAAGAAGCTTATCACCACTAAGTCAGCCTTACAAGAATTGTTAACAGGAATTCTTTGAATGGAAGGAAAAGGTCATAACGAAGAGTAAGAAAATTAGGAAAGGAAAAAAAAACACAAGTAAATACAAACATAATAAAAGCAGACTAATCAGTTACAAAACCAATAAAGAGATTAAAGCACAAATGCAGTAAAATCCACTGATCTTCAAAGATCAGTTGAGGGATTGACAAAATTAAAGAATGGAAAGTATGGCATTATATATACAAAATGTGTGTGGTGGGGGGAGTTAAAATTTAATGCTTTTAGAATGCATTCAAACTTAAGCCACAATCATCTTAATATGGACTACTATATGCATAGAATGTTATATATAAACTATATGGAACCCACAAGTCAAAAACCTGTAATAAATATGCAGAAATAAAGAGAAAGGAATCCAAGCATATCACTAAGGGAAGAGAGCAGGAGAAAAAAGGAACATAGAATTACAAAAACAACAATAAAACAAGCAACAATATGGCAATAAATACATACCCATAAATAATTAATTGAGTACAAATGAACTAAATGCTCCAATAAGAAGACATAGGGTGACTGAATGGATAGAAAAGCAAGATACATCTATAGGCTACCTACAAGAGACACACTTCAGACCTAAAGACACATGGAGATTGAAAATGAGCAGATGGAAAAACATGTATCATGCAAATGGAAATGAAAAGAACATTGGGGTAGTAATACCTATATTGAACAAATTAGACTTTAAAACAAAGACTGCAAAAAAATTAAAGACTGTAATAAGAGACTAAGAAGAAGGTACATAATGATAAAGGGAATATTCCAACAAGAAGATATAACAGTTGTAAATATTTATGCACCCAACATGGGAGGACCCAAACATAAAGCAACTATTAACAGACATAGAGGAATAAATTGACAGTAATACAATATTAGTAAGGCACTTTAACACCCCACTTACATCAATGGATAGATCATCCAAACAGAAAATCAGCAAGGAAACAGTAGCTTGAATGACACATTGGACCAGATGGATCTAACAGATATATTCAGAACATTCTATCCAAAAACACCAGAACACATGGTGCACATGGAACATTCTCCAGCATAGATCACATATTAGACCACAAAACAAATCTCAACAAACTGAGACAGATTGAAATCATCTTATGCATCTTTTCTTACTACAATGATATGAAACTAGAAATGAACCTCAGGAAAAAAATCTGGAAAGAACACAGATACATTCAGGTTAAATAACATGCTACTAAACAATGAATGGGTCGACCAAGAAATCAAAGAGAAAATTGAAAAATATACCAGGAGAAAAATGAAAATGAAAACACAATGAACCAAAATCTTTGGGATGCATCAAAAGCTGTTCTAAGAAGGAAGATCATATCAATATAGGCCTACCTTAGAAGTAAAATAAAGCAAAACAAAAAACAAATTCAAATAAACAACATAACATTATGCCTAAAGGAGCTAGAAAAAGAAGAACAAATAAAGCACAAAGCCAGTAGGTAAAAGGAAATAATAAAAATTGGTGAGGAAATAATGAAATAGACATTTAAAAAATAGGACAAATCAATGAAACCACCAGCTGGTTCTTTGAAAAGATGAACAAGATTAATAAACTTTTAGCTAGACTCACACACATACACACAAAGGTAGGTAGATAGATTAGATAGATAGATAGATAGAACTCAAATAAATAAAATCAGAAATAGGAGAAATAACAATTAACACCATATAAATACAAAGGATTATAAGAGAATATTATGAAAAATTTTAAGCCAACGAATTGAACAATCTAGAAGAAATGTATAAATTTCTAGAGACAAGTAATCCTCCAAAACTGAATCAGGAAGAATAAAGAATTTGAGCAGATGTACTACTAGCTTTCAAATTGAATCAGTAATCCCAAAACTGTTGTTTGGGAAAACAACAAAAAGTCCAGGGCAAGATGACTTCACAGGTAAATTCTACCAAACAATTTAAGAAGGGTTAATATCTATTCTTCTCAAAATATTCAAATAAAATAGAAGAGGAAAGTAAGCTTCCAAATTCATTCTATGAGGACAGAATTACTCTAACACCAAAAGCAAAGAAAGATACCACACACACACACACACACACACACACACTACAGATCAGTGTCTCTCATGAACACAGATGCAAAGATCCTCAACAAAATATTAGCAAACCACATACCACAATACATTAAAAAATCATTCACCTTGATCAAGTAGGGTTTAGTCCTGGGATGCAGGGTGGTTCAATATTCACAAATCAAATAACATGCCACATCACATCAAGAGAAAGGGTAAAAACCATGATGATTTGAATAGATGCTGAAAAAGCATATGACAAAGTATAACATCCATTTATGATAAAAACCCTCAACAAAGTAGGTTTAGAGGGAGAATATCTTAACATAAGGATATAACATAACATATAACATATGAAAAACCCACAGCTAATGTTATCTCCTTAGGTGAAAACCTAAGAGCTTTCCCCCTAATATCAGGAACGAGACAAGGATATCCACTCTCGTCACTTTTATTCACTATAGTACTGGAAGTCTGAGGCACAGCAATTAGATAAGAAAAAGAAACAAAAGGCGCCTATATTGGTAAAGAAGAAGTAAAACTTTCACTGTTTGCAGATGACATGATACTATGTCTCCACCTAAAGACTCCACCACAAAACTACTAGAACTGACAAATTAGTTCAATAATGTTGTAGGATACAAAATCAATATACAGAAATCTGTTACTTTTCTATTCACTAACAATAAAGTAGCAGAAAGAGAAATGAAGAAAACAATGTCATTTACAATTGCACCAAAAATAACAAGATACCTAGGAATAAACCTAACCAAAGAGGTGAAAGATCTGTACTCTGAAAACTAGAAAATAATGATGGAATAAATTGAAGATGACACATACAAATGGAAGGACATTCCATGCTCATTGACTGGGAGAACAAATATTGCTAAAATGGCCACACTAACCAAAGCAATTTACAGATTTAATACCAAGAGCATTTTTCATGGAATTAGAACAAATAATCCTAAAGTTTGTATGGAACCAAAAAAGACCTTGAATAGCCAAAGCAATCTTGAAAAAGAACCAAACTGGAGGATCACAATCCCATATTTTAGGATATATTACAAAACCATAGTAATCAAGAGTATGATCAATTACTCTATGACAAAGAAGGCAAGAATATACAATGGGTAACAGGAAATGGTGCTTGCAAAACTGGGTATGTACATGAAAAAGAATGAAACTCAACCACTTTCTTACATCATACACAAAAATAAAGTCAAAATGGATTAGAGACCTAAATGTAGGACCTGAAACCACAAAATTCCAAGAAGAGAGCACAGACCATAGTATCTCTGACATTAGCCATAACAATATTTTTCAAGATATGTCTCTCTTGGCAAAGGAAATAAAAGTTAAACTAGAGGTAGTACACCAAAATAAAAAGCTTTTGTGCATGAAAGAAACCATTAACAAAACAAAAAGACAACTATGCAGTGGAAGAAGATATTTGCCAATGACATATGTGATAAGGGGCTAGTATCCAAAATATATAAAGAACTTTTATAACTCAACACCAGAAAACCAAATGGTCCAATTTGAAAAATGGGCAGGACACATGACTAGACATTGTTTCAAAGAAGAAATCCAGATGGACAATTGACACATAAAAAGATGCCCAACATCACTCATTACCAGGAAAATGCAAATCAAAACCACAGTGAGATATCACTTCACACCTGTCAGAATGGCTATATTCAAAAACACAAGAAATAATAAGTGCTGGTTAGGATGTAGACAAAAAGGAACTCTCACGCACTGTTGGTAGGAGTTCAAGTTGGTGTAGCCTCTGCGGAAGACAGTATGGAGTATTGTCCTCAAAAATTTAAAAATAGAAATACCATATGAAGCGGTAATTCCACTTCTGGGTTTTTATCACAAGAAAGAAAAACACTAATTCAATAAGATATATGCACTCCATGTTTATTTCAACCACGATATGAAATGTCCATTGAGTGAGAGATGAATGGATAAAGAAGAAGATAAAGAAGAGTAGTTAGCCATAAAAAGGAATGAAATCTTGTCATTTGCAACAACATGGATGGATCTAGAGGTTATAATGCTAAGTGAAATAAGTCAACCAGAGAAAGGCAAATACCATATGATTTCATGCATATGTGCACTTTAAGAAACAAGACAAATGAACAAAGAAAAAAAAAGAGACAAAAATTCTGAAACTTAAATACAGAGAACAAACTAGTGAGGTGAGATTGGGGGGTGGGGGTGGGGATGAGTAAAATAGATAAAGGGGATTAAAAGTACACTTGTGATGAGTACTAAGGACTGTTACAAGTGTTGAATCATTATATTGTACACCTGAAACTAATATAACACTGTATGTATGTTAACTGTACACTATACATGAAATAAAACATGATAATAGAAAAGAAATTAAAAAAAAATGTTTGACAGGGGAAAAAAAGAACTTAGGTAGATTTATTAGACAAACAAATTTTTTGCATCCTTAGTAGAAAAGTGGATCAGGGGCGCCTGGGTGGCTCAGTCAGTTAAGCGTCCGACATCAGCTCAGGTCATGATCTTGCGGTTCGTGAGTTCCAGCCCCGCGTCGGGCTCTGGGCTGACAGCTCAGAGCCTGGAGCCTGCTTAGGATTCTGTGTCTCCCTCTCTCTCTGCTCCTCCCCCACTCACACTCTGTCTCTCTCTCAAAAATAAACAAACATTAAAAAATTAAAAAAAAAAGAAAAGTGGATTAGATATTCACTTGGAATGGACAAAAGTATGCATTAACAATTTTGACTGAGGACTAGATTAAGTCTCTTATCATCTATCATAATTTAAATCCCAAAAGATCTGAACTGTGTCAACACTGTTGACTGGTACACTAAATAGAGGACACCAGTCTAATCATATTGGATGAGCAAGAAATGGCCAGTACTTTGGATGCGTTGATAAGATACATTTGCTTAAGAGGTAGACAAATGCTACGAGATTTAAGGGATCTGCTACATAAGTAATATTTTTAGAGTTCCAGTCATCTGAGGCATGTCAATATATCCTCTCCATGGTAAAGAACAAATTCCTGCATCTTGTATCTTCCATTATGAAGAATAAAGTACAATGCATGGGAGACCTCCCCGGCTTCTGAGGACAGACTATTTGACAAATGGCAGTATGGCTCCAGCCTCTATATTAAGTGACGTAAAAGACTGACACTTCTGAGTGGGGCCCAGAGCAGAAAAGTGTTCTGAAGCAAGCCGAGGAAATGATGCAACTAACTCTGCAGCTTGGGCCAAACAATCCAGCAAAGCATGTTATTTTGGATGTATCTGTGGGATACACAATGGGGAAAAGACTCTCTGGCCAAATTCCGGTTTAAGCATCACAGGGGCGTTCGGGCCACTCTGTTGGTTAAGCGTCTGACTTCAGCTCAGGTCATGATCTCACTGTTTGTGAGTTTGAGCCCCACGTGGGGATCTCTGCTATCAGCACAGGGCCTGCTTTGGATCCTCTGTCTCCCTCTCTCTCTCTGTCCCTGCCCTGCTCTCTTTCTCTCTCTCTCTCAAAAATAAACATTAAAAAATAAAGAAAGAGAGAGAGGGAGGGAGGGAGGAAGGAAGGAAAGAAAGTGAAAGAAAGAAGAAAAAAGGAAAGGAAAGGAAAAGGAAGGGAGGAAGAAAAGGAAGAAAAAGAATCACAATGCAAGCCTTTGGAGTTCTGGAGCAAGGTCAGGCCATCTGCAGTGGAGAATTACACAACTCCTGGAAAATAAATCCTGATGGGCTACTGGGCCTGATAGAGAGGTTGTATGTGGCTGTGAATCATTAAATGATCATGCTGCCAGGGCTGCTCATCATGAACAAGATTCCATCAGAAACACCAACTTACAAGGTCTGGGGGGGCAGCAGTACTTTTGAAACGGAAATGTTACCTTGTGGATTAGATACAAGCAGGGCCAGAGGGCACAGATACCCCATGTCATTTATAATTCATCTTTCATAGCATTGGGGATGGTATGATCCACATCTTTATATAAGTTCCAGGAACAGCTTCTCCAGGTTCCTAGGGGGCCTCTTCTGGAGGAATCTTTAAGGAGAAAAGAGTGGCACTAACCAGAGCACTTTCCACTACAGCTAATCACAGGGATAGAGCCGATCTTCATAATTTCTCTCCTCTACTATGAATTTTTGATGACCCTCACCCTCAGATCTTCTAGATGGATTAATGCTGGTAAGACCCAGATCCTCATCTATAAAGGCTCTGAGCCCTTGGCTCACCATGCCCTTCTTAGGGCATAGCTGTTACACTTGCCCATTAACCATCAAGATAGGTCAAGGTATTATCAAGAGCCACCCAGGTGGGAGTAAAACATGTTCCTCCTGATGCTACTAGGATATGGTTAGCTGACAATCTATAGCTGCTTACTTATTCAATCTCTGCCTCAACTGATATATATATATCATATATATATATATGAGAGAGGGGGACAGAAGGGGAGAGAGAGAGAGAGAGAGAGAGAATCTCCACACTAAGCATGGAACCTGACACGGGGCCCAATCCCATAACCCTAGGATCATGACCTGACAAAATCAAGAGTCAGACGCCTAACTGACCGAGCTACCCAGATGCCCCTCTGCCTCAACTTTTGAGCCAAAGTTACACTCTTCTCAGGGAAGCTAATGACTGAGTAAAATAGATCTGGCCATTTCTGCCCAAGTAAGATCACTCTTATGGGTTCTTTTAATGAGTTTTTTGTTCCAGAACTCCTCATTGAGTTGGCAGACAATTTGTCAGTCCTGCATCATGATTTTTGTCTCTGCCAAATTTTGTCTTTCCCTTTTGTTTTTCACAGATGTTATCTCTCCTCCCTCAACATTTTTTTCCCCTCCTAACTCCAGCTTTGCGTCTGCTTCCCAGAGAACCTGACAGACTTGAACAAAGAGGTAGGGTAAGTTAGAGAATGAGCGCCTGTGAAAGTGGGCTCATGATAAAAAGATCTTTGTACCACTTGTGAGAGTGGTTTCAAGTATCCAAAAATTCTTTGATTCTTCTCTTTCAAGAAGTAGAACCTTGTTCCCCTGTCCTTGAGTTTGGGCTGGATTCACTTCAAATGAATAGAAGAAATGAATAGAAAAAAGGAAAAGTCATGATGTAAAACTTTGGAGACTAGTTTATAAAAGGCACTATAGATTT
This sequence comes from Neofelis nebulosa, assembly GCF_028018385.1. Classification (NCBI taxonomy): domain Eukaryota; kingdom Metazoa; phylum Chordata; class Mammalia; order Carnivora; family Felidae; genus Neofelis; species Neofelis nebulosa. The sequence goes on from NC_080796.1 coordinate 42,792,891, forward strand.
CTGCTTCTTCTGTCTTGTACCACTCTCTCTGGAGGAAGCCAGATGCCTTATCATGAAGAAACAGGAAACAGTGGAAAGTCCATGTGGTGAGGAAAAAAGGCTTTCTGCCAACAGCCATGTGAATGTAGTACCCAGATTGCAACCCTAGGCAACAAATTTCCTGCAATCTCTTGAGGGACACTTAACCAGAAGCAGTTGCTTTTGGATTTCCAAACATAAGATGAGGCAAGACAATTAATGTGTGTTGTGTCAAGCTGCTAAGTATTAAAGGACTTTGTGACATAGCAATAGGTTATCAATATATTTGTAAATCACGATCTAAAAGGATCCACTATTGAAGAAACACTGAATAGATAAAATGACAACCCACTTGTCATCAATCAGCCTCTGTCATCAGCCTCGCCAGCGCTAGTAAAATGGTTGCAGGAATAGGGAAGTCTTGGGTACAGGGATGAAAGCAATTCACCGTCCCAGCAACATGAGCTCCCATTCACCAAAGTTTATCTCTCCAGTTACTGCCACTCCTGCAAGTCCCAACTGACAGCAATGGAGAACGACACTGAAACATGCTATGAGGAAACCAACCAGTTGGCAAGATGGCAACATTAGATGTTTTACGGTGTCCAAGTATAGAGACTTTACTGTTACTTTCTGTTACTGATTTTTTTTTTCAGTTTGATTTTTTTTTTTTTTGGTTTATGGTTAGAGAATAAGGTATATGATATTAATTATTTTCAATTTATTGAGGTTGTTGATGGCCTACATTATGGTCTATCTTGATATGTATTCCATGTGAGCTTGAGAAGAAAGTGTGTTCTGCTGTTCAGTGAATTGTTCTGTAAATCTGTAACTTAGATCACGCTGGTTTATGATGTTGTTGAGTTTTTCTGTATCTTTGTTGATTTTCTGTGTATATTTTTGTAACAATTTTTAATAAAGGGGTGTTGAAGTCCCCAACTATAATTATACGCTTGTTTATTTGTCTTTTCAGCTTTATCAGTTTTTGCTTTACATATTTTGCAACTCTGATTTTTGGTATATATACATTTAGGCTTGCCTGTATTTTTATTTTTGGTATATATAATGTTCCTCTTTCAGGTAATTTGCTTTGAAGTCAATCTTACTTTTATTTTAATATTTATTTATTTGAGAGAGAGAGAGAGAGAGAGAGAGAACAAGTGGGGGGAAGGGCAGAGAGAGAAGGAGATATAGAATCTGAAGCAGGCTCCAGGTTCTGACCTCTCAGCATAGAGCCCGACGCAAAGCTCGAACTCACAAACTATGAGATCATAACCTGAGCTGAAGTCGGATGCTTGACCAACAGAGCTACCCAAGTGTCCCAGTGAAGTCAATTTTAAATAAAATTAATATAGCATTTCTGCTTTCCTTTAAGTAATGTTTGCATTATATATCATTTTATATCTTTTGCTTTCAATCTGCCTATATTATTATAGAGAGAGAGCATATAATTAAGTCATGATTTTAGATTCATTTTGTGAATTTCTGTCTTTTAATTGGTGTATTTTGTCTCTTTATATTTAATATAATCATTGATACATTAGGATTTGCCATTATACTTTTTGTTTTCTGTTTGTTATTTCTCTTTTTCCTTTTTTTTCTGTCTTGGTGTAGGTCACTTTTTGTAATTCCATTTTGATTTATCTATGGTGTTTTTGTTCGGTTATGGTATATTTAGTTCTAAAATTTCTATTCAGTTCTTCTTTATATTTTCTATTTCTTTACTAAGACTTTTTATTTCTTTCCTGAGGACTCTTATTCTTTTATTTGCTTCAAGGATATTTGTAATTACTCAATGAAGCATTGCTATGATGACTACTTTAACATATTTGTCAGGTAATTCTAACATTTCTTTCATCTTGGTGTTGGCATTCACAGATTATTATTATTATTTCATTCAGTTTGAGATCTTTCTGGTTCCCACTATAGTAAGTAATTTTTTTTTATTGAAACCCCAAAATTTGCACATTATGTTAAGAGATTCTGGGTCTTATTCATTTATTTTTAAATTTTTTTTAAAAAAAATAAAAGATTCTGGGTCTTACTTAAAACTTCTGTGTGAGTGGGACGCCTGGGTGGCTCAGTCAGTTAAGCATTGACTCTTGATTTAGGCTCAGGTCATGATTACACAGTTTGTGAGATGGAACCCCATGTCAGGCCCTGCATAAACAGCACTGAGCCTGTTTGGGATTCTCTCTCTCCCTCTCTCTCTCTCTCTCTGCCCCTCCCCAGCTCACACTCTCTTTCTCAAAATAAACAAATAAACTTAAAAAAAACAAACAAACCTGTGCTAGCTGACTTCCTCTAACACTACTGCATGGGAAAGGGTTGGGTATACTGTAATTAATGTCAGGTGGGTAGAAGTCTAGGTTACTCATTCAGTCTCCGTTGACATCCAAGAGTATTGTACCTTTTTGGCTGAGAGAGGAAGAAATGTCTTATTGCTCTCATGTGGCCTCCACTAACACTAGAGCAGTGGGAGTGGTCTCATTACTTCCGGGCAGTGGCAAGTGTTCTAACTTTTCTGTAAGGTTCCTATGATACCACCCCAGAGGGGAGGGATGCTTCATAACTGCTGAATGTGGTTGGAAATCCAGTCTCCCCACATAGTCTCCATTGGCAATATGGGGAAGGGTCTGTTACCACGCAGTGGGTATACACCCTCTTTCCCTGTTTAGCCTTCTCTGACAACTGCAGCAGAAGAGTTGGGGTGACTTGTTACAGCCTGATGGAATGGAAGGCCAGGCTCCCATTTGCCCTTTGCTGGAACAGATAGAAGTGGGACCACAGGGTTTTTGCATCCATTGGCATTTCTGAGTTGCTGGCTTTTTCAGTTCCAAGTCTGGGATATATTATGCCAAACAAAACAGAACAAAAGTACCCAAGAAACTTAATCATTGTGTCATTTCTTAAGGCTTGAGTAAGCTTGTCAGTCTGCTTTCTTCCCTCTATCTTTCAGAGTCACTTTATGTTTGCTTTACATACAGTGCCCAAGGTTTTAAGTTGTAATTAGCAGCAGAAGGAATAGGGGAAAGTACATCTCCATTTTCCCAGAAGAGGTCCCAGGAATATATTTATATTTTTAAGAGATTTTTAAAAAATAATAGAAGAATAAATTTTTTTGATACAAGACTTATATGAAATTGGAATTTTAATGTCTGTAAATAAAGTTTTTTTTAATTTTTTTTTACATTTATTTATTTTTGAGAAACAGAGTGAGACAATGCGTGAGCAGGGGAGGGGCAGAGAGAGAAGGAGGCTCCAGGCTCTGAGCAAGCAGTCAGCACAGAGCCTGATGCAGAGCTCGAACCCATGAACTGTGAAATCATGACCTGAGCTGAGGTCAGACGCTCAACTGACTGAGCCACCCAGGCACCCCTGTAAATAATGGTCTATGGCTGCTCTTGTGCCACACTGGCTAAATACGGGTAGTTGCATCAGAGACTGTGTGGTTCACAAACCATAAAATATTTACCATCTGATTTTTTTTATAGAAATTTACAGACCCTTGAATCACCTAATGGAATGAATTACTAGCATTTTATTAACAGAACTGAGTAGAGTAACTCCTCAAACAAAACTAATAGAAAGAAGGATGTGGAAATTCAGATAGACTCTACTCAGTTTTATGCCTTGGATGTACAAGTTTTGGTTGAAATGTTGGTCAGGAAAGATGATGCTACCATAGAAGGTTTTCTGCACCATCTAGTATCCATGTTTTTTTTTTTTTCCAGTTATTCTCATTTCATCAATTCTAAGAAGTATTTTTTTTTTTACATTTGAACATCTCTGATGTGACTTACAATCAGTATCTTGTCATATTTTAACTGGCACTCTTTTTTCTTTCTGAGTCATGTATAAAATAATGATATACCTTACAATTGATGATGTCTTAGATTTACTGAAATATGCAAATGATCTCCAGCAGTTACAAATAAATCCTTGTGCAGTTAAGAATACATAACTTTTTGAGTTTAAGGCAAAAGCTACTCAGGTTATATTGAATGATTTTTCCTTAAACGTTGACCTCAAAGTCACTTTTTAAATTCTTGTCGGTGCAAAACATTTTGCACCTATATATTTTTCCAATTAAATGCTTTTCTAGCAAAGTCTGGCACAAATATTCTTCTATATTTTTTCTCCTGTCAAAATGTTCTCCAAGAAGCGTGGATGTTTCCAAAAACATTTTTTTTAATTATGATTGCACATGTTTTTGTGTATTTGTAACTTCTGTTTTCATGCTGTAATTATATAACCACTGTCATAGTGATGACCAGTTCTTACCCTACGAGTCATAAACAGTAAGTCCGAAACTAATTTGGAAGTAAAGAAAAACAATGGTACTATTTCCCACTTATTTAACCTTTCAAGGGCACTTAGCAGTTAGGAGAACATTATAAGTACAGACAGATTTCATGATTAGAAGGTTCATTAGTAAGAAGGTACAGAATACTAATCACAAGACTTTCATCTGCACTGACAAGGTCTGACCTAGCTAGCATTCATCAGTGACAGTGGAATTGCTCCCTGGTGGTATCAGCCACAGGCAAGGCGGAGAAAACATGTTCTTCGTGGAGGAATTCATCAAAAGTAAGCAGAGCTGTATCACACACCATTGCTTTCAGGAACTCCCTAGAGAGCAGCCAACATCTTATCTGAGTCGGTTTGTTTGGTCTGTAAAATGCAAAGTGCTCAGGGGAAGTTTGCATCTTAAAGAAAAACAGTTTGAACTTTGGAACTCTGGACAAACAACCATCCCATGAATCTGTACCTTAGATAATCTAATTGACCACGAGTAGGTACTTCAGTCAATATTAAATCTATAAGCACAGGAGTATACTCTGCATTTAACTCGGTAGTAATGATACATGTTATAAACTCTGGTAAATATTTCCCCTTTAAAGTATTGTGACACCAGAAAGATTACTACACTAATATCAATCAAAATTGCATAGTTTAAGCCTGAAAGTATATTTTCATATTTTAATTATAAATGTATATTTAGTGGCTCCTTTCCCAAATGTCAAACTTTCAACAAAATATGTCCTTACCATGTAAGAGCATTTTATGAATAATGATTAAGTTCTCACAGCTGTGCTTGGTGCTATGAAGGACAAAACTGAGCACTGCTAAGATTTCCATCCACAAAGGGCTCACTCCTAATTTGTCATAAAATCAGCAGATGAACTAACTAGAAATTATACAAAACAAAATATAAATGAGTGGGAAGTACCCAAGCTCTGGTGCTTTTGAACCTTTTATAATTACCTGACTCCTCTGGGCCTCAGTTTCCTTATCTGTAAAATGAGACATTATTACCTAACATACAGGGTTGGAACATATGTTAGGTAAATGGTAATTACTGTAATGAACTCCAAATAATGTGGTAAATATTTCAAACATAGACATGCCTCATTTTATTTCACTTTAGTTTATTGTGCTTTATTACATTTTTTTTTTTAATTGAAGGTTTGTGGCAGCCCTGCTTTGGTCTGGAATTAGGGATTTTTTTTTTAATATATGTATTTTTAATATATATATTTTTAATATATTTTAATAGAGCGCGAGCATGAGCTGGAGAGGGGCAGAGAGAGAGGGAGACACAGAATCCGAAGCCGGCTCCAAGCTGTCAGCACAGATCCTGACACGGGGCTCAAACGCACTAACTGTGAGATCATGATCTGGGCCGAAGTTGGATGCTCAACCAAATGAGCCACCCAGGCGCCCCTGGGATTAGTGATCTTTAATGTTACTATTAGAATTATTTTAGGGTGTCACAAATCACACCCATATAAGATGGTGAACTTAACAAATGTGTGTGTTCTGACTTCTCCACTGGTATTTCTCCATTTCTTCCCTTCTCCTCAGGCATCCCTATTCCCCTGAGACATAACAAAATTGAATTAGGTCAACTAATAATCCTACAAAGGTCTCTAAGTGTTCAAGTGAAAAGGAGAGTCACACACCTTTCACTTTAAATCACAAGCTCGGTATAATTAAGCTTAGTGAGGAAGCCATGTCAAAAGCAGAGATAGGCTGAAAGCTAGGTCTCTTGCAGAAAACAGATTCAGTTGTAAGTGAAAAAGGAAAAGTTCTTGAAGGAAATTAAAAGTGCTGCTTCAGCAAACACATGAATGGCAAGAAAGGGAAACAGTCTTACCGCTGATATGGACAAAGTTTTAGTGGTCCGGGTAGAGGATCCAACCAGTTACGCATTGTCTTCAGCCAGAGCCCGGTACCGAGCAAGCTCCTTTCTTCAAATCTGTGATGGCTGAAAGAGTTGAAGAAGCTTCAGAAGAAAAGTTTGAAGCTAACAGAGGTAGGGTCATGAGGTTTAAGGAAAGAAGCCATCTCCATAACATAAAGGTGCAAGGTGAAGCAGCCAGTGCTAAGGTAGAAGCTGCAGGAGGTGATACAGAAGTTCTAGATAAGAAAGTCAATGAGAGTCACTACCCTAAGCAACAGATTTCCAATGCAGAACAAACAGTCTTATTTTGGAAGAAGACACCGTCTAGAACTTTCACGGTTAGAGAAATGCCTGGCTTTAAACCTTCAAACGATAGGCTGACTCTCTTGTTAGGGATAATGCAGCTGGTAACTTTAAGTTGAAGCCAATGCTCATTTACCATTCTGAAAATCCTGGGACCCTTAAGAATTATGCCTAATCTACGCTAATGAATTGCTGAATATGTTAGGCCCACCATTGAGACCGGCTGCTCAGAAAAAAATTTCTTTTAAAAGATCGCTGCTCATTGACAATGAGTGCATCTGGTCACCCAAAAGCGGTGCTGGAGATGTACAATGAAATTAACGCTGTTTTCATGCCTGCTGGCACAACATCCACGGATCAAGGAGTAAAATGTTGACTTTTAGGTCCTACTATTTAAGAAATACGTTTCACAAGGCTATAGCTGTTATAGATAGTGATTCTTCTAGTGGATCTGGGCAGAGTAGTAAAGTGAAAAATTTCTGGAAAGAATTCACCATTCTAGATGCTGTTAAGAAAGAACATCTGTGATTCATGAGAAGGGGTCCAAGTGTCAACATGAGCAGGCGTTTTGGAAACATTGAATCCTGACCCTCATGGATGACTTTGAGGCGTTCAAGGCTGCAGTGGAGGAAGTCACTGCAGATGTAGAAATAGCAAGAGAACTGAAAGTAGAGCCCAAAGGTGTGACTGAATTGGTGCATTCTCATGGTAACAATTTCACAGGCGAGGAGTTGCTTGCCATGGATGAGTGAAGAAAGCGGTTTCTTGAGATAGAAACTCCTCCTGGTGAAGACGCTATGAAGATTGTTGAAATGACAAGAACGATTTTAAATATCACACAAACTTCGTTGATAAAGCAGCAGCAGGGTTTGGGTAGGTTGACTCCAATTTGAAAGAAGTTCTTCCGTGGGTAAAATGCCATCCGACGTTGCATGCTACAGAGAAATCATTCATGAGAGGAGTCAATTGATGTGGCAAACTTCACTGTCGTCTAATTTTAAGAAATTGGCAGAGCCACTCCAGCCTTCAGCAACCACCACCCTGATCAGTCAGCAGCCATCAGCATTGAGTCAAGATCTCTACCAGCAAAAAGGCTATGACTTGCTGAAGGCTCAGATGATGATTAGCATTTTTTAGCAATAAAGCATTTTAAAAATGAAGGTATATGCATTGTTTTTTAAAGACATGTTCCTACTGTGCACTTGATAGGCTACAGTACTGTGTATACATAACTTTTATGTACACTGAGATACCGAAAAATTATTGTGACTCACTTTATTGTGATATTCGCTTTACTGCAGTGGTCTGAAATTAAACGTGCACTATCTCCAAGGTGTGTCTGTACAGAAAAACACCAAAAGAGAAAAAAAGAGATCAATGAGATGAGAAATATGGGCCTACTGGAGTCAAGACTGGGGCTGGGCCTTTAAAAGCCTCTATTTCATATACTAATAAAATTATTATTATCTTACATTGGAAGTTTTCTGAAATTGATGTTAAAATAAATGGTGGAAAATTCAGCTAAGGATTAAAGGATGATATAAAGAAGCAGTAACAAGCAGAGAGAACAGCATATGCAAAGGCCCTGTGGTAGAAAGCAGCCTATGTGACTTATCTTTTTCCATATAGATTACCATTATTTTTCTCAGGTTTTCATTTGTTTTTCAATCGGTTCAAATATAAAATGTTTCTTTATAGTGTTTGTTTTGGTATTAGTTACAGAAAGTTTTCCCCATTCCAAAATGATGTTGTTGCATGTATATTCTATTATGCATTATTTATTGTTTTACCTTTTTCACTTAAATCACTCTTCCATTAGAAATTTATCTTGATGCATAATGTTAAAGAGGGAAAAATCTTTTGAAAAGTATTTTCAATTCTCCTGTGGCATTTCCTTATGCTGTCCCCTTTATTCAGTCAATTCCTCTAATCTGTTAGCTCTTATTCAATAAAGTAAATGTTTTCTTTAATTTCAAAGATGATACAAGGCTCTTTTCTCCTCTTTATTCATTTTTGAATATGCAGACCAGGATTCTCCAAAAGGCTCCATGGTTACGTTCTGTTCAGATTCCCTTACTGTCCACCTACATTGTGTTAATTACCCCTTTCAGATTTTACTTTGGAACGTTGTTTGAGGTAAATTATATCAATTCAGCAATGTAATAGTTATTATATATTATAATATATATTATATATGTTATATATAACTTCTATATTGAGATGATTTCCAGAGACTATAGTTATAGCCACCATTTATTGAACAGACAAAACATAGACATCATGCTGCTTTACATATTTTATTTTATTTGGAGAAATAGTACAGTGAAGTAGTTAAGAGCAGGACTGTATACAGACTGATTTCTGGCCACAGCTCTGCAGTCACAAGCTGTGGACAGTTGTGCAATTTGTTTAACCTCTCTGTTCTTTGATCTTCTCATCCATAAAATGATGTCATGAAGACTGAAACGAATCCGTACAGCAGTCCTCCCTTATCCATGGTTTCTCTTTCCCTGGGGTCAACCACAGTCTGGAAGCAGAGGATCCTCTTTCTAGTGAATCATCAGAAGGTCAGCAGTAGCCTAACATTGCATCACAGTGCCTACATCATTCACCTCATTTCATCTCAGGGTGAAGGCATTTTGTCATCTTGCATCATCATAAGAACAGTGAGTATAATACAGAAAGATATTTTAAGATAGAGAGAGACCACATATGCATAACTTTGATTACAGCGTAGTGTTATAATTGTTCTACTTATTATTGTGGTTGTTAATCTCTTCCTGTGCCTAATTTATAAGTTAAACTTTAGCATGGGTATGTATGTATACGAAAGAACATAGGATATATAGGGTTAGGTACTCTCTGTGGTTTCAGGCATCCACTAGAACGTATCTCCCGCAGATAAGAGGAGACAACTTTATACAAGGTGCTTAGAAAGATGTTAAGCACAAAGCAAGCACTGTGTGGCAGCGAAGCATCTATTTTTCTGTTTGCAGAGTGGTGGTGGTAGTTATTTGATTTTTATAGTATAGGGTACTGGTTTAAACAGGCTCAGGGATGTTAAGCTTGTAAAATATGTAATAGCCTGGTATACAGTTGGTGTGTGTATATATATATATATATATATATATATATATACACACACACATATATATACACACACATACACACACACACATACATATATAAATACATACATCTATATTTAATGAGTGAAGTTACAGAGATAGAGGTATATTGTGAAGATGCAGCTGACATCAAAGCTTGTGACTTTAATCGTTATTCCCCTAAAGGTCTCTCCTACTTACTTCCTGCCAGTGAATATTACTTTCTCCCAAAGCTGTTGCACGATGACTCTCTCTGGCTTCCTTTAGTCTTGTTCGCAAAACATTCTGTCAGAAATTCCTCAAAACGTGTCCCATAGAGCTAGCTTCCTCCTCAAGTTTTCAGTGCAATGTGAGATTTTCCAATATTTTAATGTTCTTTTCTAAAAAATCATTTCAGTTGGTATTGCGGTATTAAAAAGAAAAAGGAGAGTGAGGTTATCTGCTTGTTACCAGTTTCTCAATATTCTACTGTAGTAATATTTTTCTCTATTCAAGATTTTTATCAGCTACCATAACTTGAGCTACGTTAATATTTAGAGCAATTAATATTTTTAGGTGATGCTGCTATTTCACCAATTGTGGTAGAATCTCTCTGAATGTAACTCATATTGGACTTAGCCATCCAGTTTGTTTATATCCTAGATCAAGGGTCAGCAAACTTTTCTGGTAAATGGCTAGGTAAGAAATATTTTAGGCTTTGTGGATCATATGATCTCAGTCCCAAAATACTCAACTCTGTCATTGTAATGTGAACATAGCTGTAGACTATACGGAATGTAAATGAACACGGCTGAGCTCTAATAAAACTTTATTTACGGACACAGAAATTCGAATTTCACATCACTTCTGCATTTTACACATCATGAAACATTATTCTACTCAAAAAATTTTTAACTCTTTAAAAATATAAAAACCCATTCTTAGCTTGCAGGTTACATAAAAACAGGCGGCGCTTTAGAGTTGGTCTACAGACCATGGTTTGTACTCGTCCTCCTGCCCTGGATGACTACAACTCCTATCATCTGGATGAGCTCACTTTATCCATCATACCAGTTTAAAATACTAGTCGTTTCCTTCTTCATGGTGCTTCAAAGTATCATAAGGAATTGACTCTGCAGAGTCCTTGGCACCGCACTCCAGGTCACAAAATCTGCTGTTAGTCTACTTCTTTTAGACATATCTTAATATTTTCCTCTTAGCATTGCTTGGATGAGCCAATCCCAGTTATTTGCCAATTCCACAAACACGTGATGACATTCTACTCTCTCCTGAGCTTTGAATACCTTTATCACACTTTGCTACTTGGCATATTTTTACTTATTCTTTAAAAGACTATTTAAAATGGCATCTCAAAAATTAAATAAATAAATAAAGAAAGAAAGAAATAAAGAAATAAATAAAATGGCATCTCTTTCATGAAGTTGTTTCTAAATATTTAGGCATGGGGTGCCAGCATGGCTCAGTCAGTTAAGCATCTGACTCGGCTCAGGTTATGATCTGGCAATTCACAAGTTTGAGCCCTGCGTCGGGTTCTGTGCTGATAGCTCAGAGCCTGGAGCCTGCTTTGGATTCTGTGTCTCCCTCTCTCTCTGCCCCTCCCCTGCTTATCTTTTGTCTCTCTTTCTCTCTCTCTTAAAAATAAACATTTAAAAAGACAAAAAAAAATAAATATTCAGGCAGAATTAATCACTTTTGCATTCATGCTTTCATAGCACTTTGAACATGTTTTAAAACATTTATCTCATTCGGTTATAATGCATTGCAGTCATGATTACCTACAACAATTTTAGTACGGGCTCTTAATGTAAGAGATTAATTAATTTTTATTTTCTCTAAACCTGGTATATATTTGGCACTTGATGAATGACTTTGAATGCTACCACAAAAGAATTAGATGTGAATGTCCACATCTATCATACTTCACACAAAATTCATTTTATAGTGAAGAAACATAAAGATACACAGAACATTTTGGAAGGAAAGTACCATATGGGTTTGTCATTTTGCAAAGCAAAGAATCACATGGTAAATTAAATTCACTCTAAAATTTGGGGGTTTTTTTTGAATTTTTTCTTAGTGGGTTTGAATCTTTAAGGCTCTACTTTCATTTGCTAAAATAATCAAGGTTTTAAAGAAATAACAGCTGTTTGTGCTGATGGCTTCTCCTACCACTTTTAGGGAAACCTGGTGAGATCAAACTTCGAAATCTGAAATTTGGGGAGTTTTTTTAGTAATAAGTTCTTGGGCCCAGAAAAATCTCAGAGCTCATCCCAAATGTCCTAGGGCTACTAATGATGAAAAAGCTTCAGGTGGCTATTGATCCAAATTCTGAGCTTCCTTTCTACTCTCTTCAGCTTTCAATTCATACATCCCCTCTTCTCCTCCGCAAAGAGGCTAGATAAGTTTATTTATAGATATAAGCATCATTCAAGGGAAGAAAGCCACAACACACACGTTTGGTAAAAAGCTTCCTGGAGATTCTGCAGGCTCAAACACCTTGTGATTATTCACCCAGGATGGCAACCCAGGGTCCTCAGAGACCAGGATCAGCACATGAATCCCTCTGTATCCCTTTGCCTCCCTTTGTCCTGAGCAATGCACACAAAACTCTATGCAATCATTATTCATATCAAGATAGATGAAAAAAATTACTATAGGGTGCTCAAGTTTTCAGCCCATAAGGATTTTAGAAATTAATATTTAATCATTAAGGACAGCTACTCAGAGCTGCTCATATTCTTAATAATGTCATGATGATTTATGATGCGAACAGAATTTTTTTTTTCTGTTTTATCTCTCCTACCTGAGTCCCAGGCTCTGTTGCTATTTCTGCTCCTCTGTAGTGGTGATAATTGAATGAAGAGAGAGAACAAAAAGGCCTCATCTGTTTTAATTTCTGAGTAGGGACACAGATTAACTAGAACCAGGAACGCCACCTGAACTCAGTAAATCAGTTTTTAAAAATGTGTCTTCACATATCTTTAAATGAAATATAATAATTTCCAAAGACAATGATAAGAGTTTTTCAAAGGTAAGTTCATATAGCCGATAAATTAATCAAATAATTGCTTTTTCTTATTATGTGACTTTTCAAATTTATAATATTTGTGCTCTCCCTACAATTCTAAAAAATATCTCTCAATTAAACTTTTGCAGAACTCTGAGTAACACAAATAAGTACATTTTAAAAATCCCCAATACATTTGCAGTGAGAATTTTCTTCAATGTGGATGGATTTTTTTACATGTCATAACGTACAATGATTTGTTCATTGGGATTTCGTTGTTCAAATTTAAAAGCCTCTTAAGGATACTCAAGCTTGTCATGGATTCTTAATTAATTTTTCTCTTTAGGCTCATAATGGGCATTTGCTCCTCTTGGCTGCCTGAATCCAGTTCCTTTTTTTTTTTTTTTAATGTTTATTTATTTTTGAGAGAGATAGAGAGAGAGCAAGCGGTGGAGGTGCAGAGAGAGAGCAGGACAGAGGATCCAAAGCCGGTTCCACACTGGCAGCAGAGGGTCAGATGCAGGGCCCGAACCTACTAACCAGGAGATCATGACCTGAGCCCAAGTCAACTGAGCCACCCAGGCACCCCTACTTCCTCTTCTTTCGATAGCAACATTCTAAATTCCTTTGGATGACTTATCCCTTCCATTTGGTGTAGTTGGTGGTACTTCACAGCAAATCAATGTGCACTGACCTACCTTAGGGATGCTACTCTGATTCTCTCTCCCTGGACTTTGACAGACTAGAAAATGAAATTCATCCATTTGAGTGACAGTACCCCGATAAAATTATGTGGTTTTTATTGTCTCGATTCTACACTACCATGGCTCTACTCTACTCAAAACTGTTCTCTTGAGTTCTTATCTTTTCTTTTTACTTTTTTAAATGTTTATTTATTTTTGAGAGAGAGAGACAGAATGTGAGTAGGGGGAGGGGCAGAGAGAGAGGGAGACAAAATCTGAAATGGGCTCCAGGCTCCAAGCTGTCAGCACAGAGCCCAATGTGGGGCTTGAACTCAAGAGCCACCCAGGCTCAGAAAATATCTTTCCTATGGGGCATTAAGTACTCTGCTAATAAATTCTTTGTTTCTTAAGGTAATCTGTTACTCATAATCTAAGAACTCTTTCTTAGATATGAATCTAGCCAAGGAAAATATTTAAGGAGTCCATACCTTTCAATGGTTCACATCCTGGTCAGAAACGAGCATTAGTAACTGTAAGAAAAAGCCCATAAATTGAATGTATTTCAGTTACTGTCACATATGCCTGTTTTGGAGAAACAAAGACTCTCGTACCTGTCCATTAATTGCTTTATTCCAGTTTGCTCAGCTATAGTCACAGGGGCACTTCAGACTGTAGACCGAGCCTTATAGAGCTGCTGACATTTTTGTCAAAGCATTAGACGCTGGAATTAGCATTAGAACTGGAATTAGTCTGGTTTGTCCTTGGAACATTCTCTCACATGATTACGAAACTGTTCTTGCACTTTAATTCACATCATACTTTTTTCAGCACATTTGAATTTCTGCCTGAGCTTGCTGATCTGTTTATCTTTCTCCCTCCGGGCCTGAGTCTCTGTTATGAATACAGCCCATGGGCCTGGAGTCCTGAATACCCTAAGTACATCATGTCTATATTCTCTCCACCATTATCTAGACCAGTGCCTTAGAGCTTGACCGCTGGCTGTACTTCTGTTCTAAATGGACCAACTTGAAACCGCCTGACTCTGGGCATGATTTTTTTATTTAGCACTGCGGTTGCACCATGCAATCCACCACATAAGTCTGTGGGAACATATGCTCTGCTTTGTATTTTATTTGTATCCAATCCATTCCCTCCCTATAGATGTGCATGTGCCTATGCTTTCTGTAGCAAAATATTTTTACGTATATGACAATCAATTTGTATTTTTAGATTATTTCACATTTCCACATTGCCTAGCATTGAGACTCAAAATAATTCCATATTTCTTTGGCTTTACTGTCTTCATTAAATACCCCAGTTTGCAAGGCCGGAAGCCTGGGCATCATCCTTGGTGCCTCCTTCTCCCATACTCTTCACTCTCCATCAATAACTAAGTCCTGCCAGTATTTCTTGAATTGACTTTTCCTCTTTGAGAGTGCCTAGTACCCCAGTTCAGACCCTGGTATCTCAGACAGAAAAAAATGTGCTGGCCTCGTACCTTGGCTTTCTGCCTTCAGTTGTCCCCTTGCAAAGCTATCCTCCTCCTAAGCAGTGACCAATTTATATACAATATTTGGCTCCCTGCTTGAAAAATTCTTAGACCTTGAGACTCCCTGAAGTAAATGGGTTGCATCAGAATCTATTAGGAAGCATTGAAAATGCAGATTCCTGGCCCTACCCCAGAAAACCTAATACAGAACAGCCAGTTGGAGACAGCTGCTCCATGTCGTGGTGTCCAACCTGATTAACTTAGCTTTTTGAGACTTGACTACTATATTCCAGCTCAGCTTTGTTCCCTCTCATCCTCCCACTTTCATTCTACGATAAGGTTAACTGTAGATCGCTACACTCATTAGAACACTACATCTCGCGTTATGATATTTTCTTGATCTAGGACATCCCCACCTCTCTCCCACTTCCTTATTCAGATCAGTAATTGTGGTTCATACTTTAAGATTTATCTTAGGGGCCCTTTCCCAAGCGAGGTTAGGGGCATTTTCTCTATACCTACTGTGTTCTTCTGTACCTCTTTTATTTGATATGTAACACATTATACTGGAGGCAGCATGGGCCACAAGGCTATACCTGCCTCTTTAATGGGAGTAAGAGCTCCACCCCTTGTGAGTTGTGTGGACTTGTGCAAGTTATTTAAACTATGTTTTATTTTATTTTTTTGAGAGAGTGCATGCGCGCACACGGACACACACACACACACACACACACACACACACACGAGTGGGGGAGGGGCAGAGGAAGAGGGAGAGAGAGAACCTTAAGCAGGCTCCACACCCAGTGTGAAGCTGACTAGGCGCTCAATCTCTCAACAGTGAGATCTCTCAAAGGTGAGATGGTGACATGAGCCAAAATCAAAAGTTGGTGGCTCAACTGACTGGGCCACCCAGGTGTCCCTAAACTCTCAGTGTTTCATTTTTATCCTTGATTAAATAAAAGTACCAGTTGCACCTGTACTTTAAGGTTATTGTAAAGATTAAATAAATTCTTGAACACATTTACAATAGTCACTGGAACTTATGAAGTAACCAATAAATTAAAGTTATTGTATTAAATGCTTTTGTTTACTCATCTTTCTCACTAAACAAAGGCAGAGGCTATTTTTAAAATTAATCTTTGAATCTTTCAGGTAGCACAAAATCTGCCATATAGTAAGCACGAACTTAATAAGTATTTGATAAATTGTCATCATTAACTGCCTAAAATCAACATTCCTTTAATTCAGTTACTGTCAATGTATAAAGACAATCTCATTTTCATTTCTATTTTGTTTAGTATTATATGTTATTGTTTGAAATACTGAATATTAAAATAACAATTTTATAGAAAAGCCAAAATATGGCAAACATCAAAAGCGCTATGAGCATGTGGCAAAGAGCTTAATGCTGTCCCTGTAATGGTATTTGGTTTCAATAAACCTTTCTGTCCAGAGACCTCCAAGCATATTAGCGTAGAATATTAACTATTAAACCATTTGTGCTTAAAAGAATTAAAAAGCCAGGAAGGATTCTATACACAGGGCAGAACCTCCCAAGTGTACAAAGAAAATGGAGAGGCCTGTACTTAATGCATACTTTCCCTTTCAAAACAAAGCCACACCCACATCTGAAAGATTGGAATGGAGTTGATAAAGCAGGTTTACTGGGTGATTCAGTCTAATACTGCATGAGTATCTAGCACAGGTTTGGACTAAGCCCTAAAAATACAGATCATGAAAAATCTCCTTTTCTTCAGTTGTTCTGGGTAGTAGAAGGAGAGTGGGAAGATGTCAGCAATTTCACAGTCTGCGGGATCATTCCCTTAGTGTTCATATATACTCAGTAATATGTGTGTATTGTATGAGTGTATATGGATGCATCTATCTCTTACACCACAGCTATACATCAATTTTTTGTTCTCCTCCCAACAAAACTATTTGCATTTTCTCTCCTTGCATTTTCTCTTGAATGCACTGCAATTTCTCATGTTAAAGTTGTCGATGACTTGCATGTCACTAAACTAACAGCTTTCAGTTGTCCTTTTATTTCACTTATCAGTAGTAGATTACCCAATTAATCACTCTGTTTTTGGCAAAATAGTTTATTGGCCTTCTTAGAAACCATCTTCTCTGGATTCTTCTTCTACCCACTGGCTGGTTCTTTTTGATCTTCTTCTTCCAGATCCACCAATATAGGTGAACCTGATGGGTTAGTCCTAGTCACTTTTCTTGTAGTTTACTCTTTACTCCCTAAGTGTCATCATCTCTCCAACTAGCGTCAGAGCCATCATTATGCAGATTTCTCTCATGGGCTCCAGACTTACCTATGTAAGCATACATTTGACATACCTATTTGTATGTCTAACAGACTTCTCAAAAATTAACATGCCTAAGTCTGTATCCTTGCTTCTTCCACCTCATCAAATTCTCATTTTTTATATCCTCCTCCACCTCAAAAAAAAAAAAGAAGATAACTTTATCTTTAAGTTACACAAGCCAAACATCTTTGAGTTATGTTTATTCATTCTTTCTTTTACACCACATTCTATTCATCAAAAAAATCATATTGGCATTGCCTTCAAAGTATATTCAGAATCTGACCAGTTTTCGCCACCACCTTTATCACCTTGGTCACCACCTTGGTCACCACCACCAGTTCTTGCCTGGGTTATTCAATAACTCACTAACTGGTCTCCCAGCGTCCATCCTGCCCTATCGCCTGTTACCCACATGGCTGCCAGAGTAATCTTTTAAATTAAATGTCTGATCCTGTTACTACTGTTTTGTTCAAAACCCTGAAACAACTCGACATTTCACTCAGAGTCAAAGCCAAACATTTACCATGGCTTAAACGTCTTCCAGGAACCAGTTTCTTCTTCCCTTTCCGACATCTTCAACCATTCTCCTTGCTCATTCAGGAACCAAGTGACCTCCTTGCTGTTCCTCAAACCCATCAAACATGCTCTCAACTCAGATGCCCTTGTTGATATCCCTACCTGGAATTTTCCTCCTAAAGCATTAGGGTTAGGGATAGGATTACTTCCCAAAGCAAGCCACATGGCTTATTCCTCTATTTCCTCAGGTTTCTGCTCATCCCACCTACCAGCAGGTTTTCTTTGACCACTTTCCACAAAATAGTAATCCTTTACCTCCCTAGCACATGCTGTTCCTCATATCCCAGTTAATTTTTTTCTAGTAGGGCTTACCACCTGAAATATATTTATCATGTATTTATTTATTTTTATTATTTTTTCCTACTTCTATGAGAGCAGTAATTTTGAGCCAGGTAGTCAATGTTCAATTTTTTTTAAAGCAAATCTGTTGGATTAGTGAAAAGGATCAGGTTAGTAATAAGGAGACTGTTTTGTATAAATCAAGTCCAGATTAATGTCAGTGCAAACAAGGACTTCATCATGAACTAAAAACGAGATTGTAACTAGGATGAACTAAAGGCATTTACTCTTCCCAAACTATTGCATGAACCATTTGTCTTCCATATTTAACGTGTGATTGTGATAACTAGTGTATTGATGCAGTGCATTCTTGAAGTTCATAAAAGTTCATAATGGTCTTTTTAAAGCATAGAAGCTGAATTGCTATCTTCTATCTATCTATCTATCTATCTATCACCTATCAACTATAACTATTATTTAAATTATGGTTATATATTCTACAGGAAATATATTCTTTATAAACATTCTACATGACATTTTGAAATTTCAACTTTGTCCAGTATTTTGGATGTTACTGAGTGCCTCAATTAATCACACCTTTTTATTTTCTGTATATCCAATGCTTTGACGTCTGGGACCTTTTTCTGACCTTGGAGAGACTGAGAGACTATCCTTCCCAGGACTATCCAATTCCTAGAGACATGAGACTCCCCTGCAAGCGTGCCTCTCCCATGTGAACTAATTAATTCAGAGCACACACCCCCACCACTTCCTTTATCAGACTCATACTCCAGACCACTATTCTTTTGCCCAAATCAGGTATCAGGTATCAGACAACCTGGGCTAGGTATCAGACTAGAGACAGCCTCTAAAGCCTAGAGCCTGCAAAAATTATTCACATTAACACTCTTCTCACCTATTCCTTCCTGCAGAAATCACAATAAAGGCTTTTGCCCACATTTTCCTCCCTCTCCTTCTGCCTCTTGACTGACCATGGTGTTTCCCCATGTGTCTCTGCATAGCCTGGTATTCCCTTCCTCTTGGGCACTGTGAATAACAAACTATCTTTTCAGGGGCAATTATCTACTAATCTTTTGGCCTCGTCATACCTGAATAATAATAAAACTTACATTTTAAAACAGTGTCTTTTGAACATGTTATGTGTTTGTGTGTCTTTGCTTGGATTTCCTACAATGACGCAAGGCTTAAGTGCCAATGTTTTATTGCAGGTTTAATCCCAGAGCAGAAGTGAGGAAAGGGGTACATGAGAGACAGAAAAGGATGGGACAATATATAAAGTGGTATTTTCCTTAATTGTCCCTTGCTTCCTAAGTCACACACTAAAAGCATTGTTTTGTTGTGTTCAGTATTTTGTTCAGTTATTTTGTTGTGTTTGTTGTGTTGGGTTCAGACTTGGTAATATGTATCTTTCTACAAAATTATGCACTGAATCTAGATTTCCATATTTATTGACATAGAATTATAAAAAAGCAATCTCTTACAATTTAACACCTTTCCTCTCTTTTAATCATTAAATCTCTCTTTTCATTTATAATTTTGTTCTTTGTGCTTTTTGTTCCTTTCCTTGATCAATATATATATTTTTGTATTTGTAGTATGTTTGGCTTTGTAAAATATGGGACTCAGCATCCACCTTAGGGGATTATTAGATGAGGGTCAACTGATCTGGAGTAATAGAGAGAGGGTAATAGAGCTTGACTCTGGAGAAGTCAGTGACAGGAGACAAAAGAGTAAGTTGACCAGTTGGACCTGGTTGAGGGTGGGAGAGGTGGGGGTAGATTAGAAATAGATGAGTTGGCTTGGGAAGACTATGGCTAAGCACCAGAGAGATCTGGGATGTTGAACCAATGCCTGAAACCATCCTTCTCCATTTTTCTGAACATATATCATCATTTGTGTGAAAGAAGTGGCCAGCTGTTTTTCCTGGTTATTATAGAAGACCTTTCTCTTACAATTGCTTAGGGACTGTGGATCACAGGCCCTGATGCAGGCCTTGTCTACACTTGTCCTAATTGCCCCAGGTATCCTCAAATCCTTGGTGTTAAAAGACCAGGTTGCTTGGAAGGTTTCCCCAAACAGAGGGTGGGGCCCTTGACTCCCTGTGGGGTTATGATGGTGTAAGAGAGAAAGCCCTAGCATTTGTACTAGGTACTCCTGGTTCAGTATTTATAATAGAGTGTCTCGTTTCCCTTTATATTATTTCTCTTATACTTGTAAGGAAACAGATATCTACTTATATGGACTATAGATAATGCCTATATTAAATTAATGCTTATTTTATTTAGTTGAAGAAGAAAATGAACCGGCAACTAAAATCTGTTCATGAAATCTAGCTTTCTTTTTTGTTTTTATAGTCTACAACTTTTCCAAATCTGAAACAAAGTTTAAAAACAAATGGAACAGTCTTTAACTAAGTCAACACTATTGGAAAATGACATTATAAACATTGGTAGTATGTAATCAGAAAATAAAATGAATGGAAGAGTCAAGGTTAAAAGATTTCTCTGGATTAAAACGTAGCTCCAGCTCTTTGAATAAACAGATTTTAAACTCTTGATTGAAATTTATTTTTGGATGATGTTTACCAATAACCTTCACTTACGAAAATAATTGATTTTTTGGGAAGAATATTACTGAAATCTTCATCAACCCAAATATAACAGATCATTTGCACAAACAAAAAGAATGCAAAATGAAAATATTAGATCGTAGGAATCCAAAATAGAATAATAACAATAGGGTTAAAATGAAGTGAGTACAAAAATCTCCTGTCGGTATTTTATCAAAACCCAGTGTTAAGATAATCATCAAACTCTATTTATCTTTTTACAATTTATGACATTAAAATTATTTATAGAATTAGATATTACATCTAAAATTGTCCTAGGCCATTTGGCATATTTATCAACCATCTGGAAGAAATATTGGCCATTTAAAAATATTTATGTTAGTTGAGACCTATATTCAACGTTATTTTCAAATGACAAGATCTTATCAGATCCAGGAAAAGGGAATTCATACATAGCAGAAATATATGTACCAGGAAATGTCCATTGATTCCAAAATTTAAGAATTGTTGTATTTTGTTAAGGATATACAAATGAAATCTAGAAACAAAAGTGCTCCGGTAGTGTAAAGCTAACTAGAAAGAGATTGTAATGCTTTTGAGGAATTTTTTTTTAATGTTTATTTATTTTAAGTGGGGGAGGAGCAGAGGGAGAGGAGGAGAGAGAATCCTAAGCAGGCTCTGCACTGTCAGCACAGAGCCTGATGCAGGGCTGGAACTCATGAACCATGAGATCATAACTTGAGCCAAAATTAAGAGTCAGACGTGTAACCGACTGAGCAACCCAGGCGCCCTGAGGAAATTTTTAATATATAATTTTTTATTTTCTGTAAGCAAGAGAAAACTACTTTTCTCACTCTCTCTATTCTACTTCCTCACAGGTCACAGAAATAGAATTAAAAAGATTTGGGAGGCATGTCGGAAGTCTTTGTGGAGAAAGCTGTACTTGGTTCCCCTCCCAGTTGGTCATAAGCTGCTTGAATACCTGCATGTCAAGGTGAACTTTACTAAACAGCTGATTGTTTTACAGTTTTCTTAGGCTAACCCCAAATCTATTTTCTTATAATTTCTACCAATTGTTTCCAATATAACCTAGATCAAGTCTGATCAGCATTCTGTTTTATAGTTACAGACATCAATGTCCCGTTGCCTAAATTCAACCTCAAGTTCCGTATCATCTGTTCCTCTATCATATCAACACCACCAGTCCAAGGGGACCTTATTTCCTTCCTGTCTGTTAATCACTTTCCTCATTACACAGTTCGGTACCCATTGTCTCTCACAACCACTTGTGAGTCCCTCCCTCACTTACCCTTCCACTCTGAAAACTCCTATCCCTAGGGTAATCCCATGGTTGGCCAGCGATGCTTCTCCACTGGCACTCCTTTTTCTGCTGGGAAGATCATGCCCGTGCATTTATTAGCAGCATTACCAATGAATGAGACTGCAATTCAGTGACACCCTTCCCTTGCTTCCCTGTTATTATACCTGGTAGATGACTTACTGCCTTTCTATTTTCAGGGAGTCTTCAATTCTTTCTCCTTAAGTACTTAATGTCATATTTTCTTCTGTTTGAGGCTTGCTACTCTCATTTGAAATCTCTTTTCCCCACCTCCTCAGGAAGCTTGCTCCATTAAGTATCCCTCATCTTTTCCATATCTTTAACTTCACTGCTTCTTCCCATATTTCTCATGCATTTCAGTATTAAAAAGAAAAAAACTTTTGCCATACGTGCATCTGTTTTTAACTTTGCCTCTCCCACCCTATGTTTTCCTCACAACTAAGTTTTTTGGAAAGTGTAGTTTGCATTCACTGTGTCTATTTTCTAACCTTCAAAGCATTCATAAAAATAACTGAAATTTGAATCCATTTTTTAAGCTTTTTATTTTTTATCTCTTTATTTTGAGAGAGAGAGAGAGAGAGCATGCGCAAATGGGGGAGGGGCAGAGAGAAAGGGAGACAGAGAATCCCAAGCAGGTTCCATGCTGTCAGCACAGAGCCCAATGTGGGGCCCGAACTCACAAACCATGAGATCATGACTGGAGCTGAGTCAAGTGTCACATGCTTAATTGACTGAGCCACCCAGGTGCCCCTGAAATTTGAATTCTGTTCCAATGCTTCATTGACAGTCTTCTCACAAATCTTACTGCCAAATCCAACTGACAATTTTTGACACTTATCAAACAACTTTCCAGCAGCATTTTCATTGTCTATGACTCTCCTTCCTGATCCTCTGTCCTCTCTTTTTTAAAAAAAAATTTTTTTTTTTTAGTTTACTTATTTTTGAGAGATAGAGAGTGTGAGCGGGGTGCAGGGGGCAGAGAGAGAGAGAGAGAGAGAGAGAGAGAGAGAGAGAGAGACAGAATCCAAAGAAGGCTCCAGGCTCTGAGCTGTCAGCACAGAGCCTGATGAGGGGCTCAAACTCACTAACTGTGAGATCAAGACCCAAGCCAAAGAGTTGGTTGGACACTTAACTGAACCACCAAGGCGCCCCCCCCGCCCCCCCCCCCCGCCACTGTCCTCTCTTTGTTGCCCTTATAACACATTCTTCTCATTCTTCCTCTTCAACCTCTGACTTATTATCCTCTTATCATTAAGTACTGGAGTATTGGTGTCCTCTAGAGTGTGGCTGTTGGTTTCCTCCCTTTCTTATTTTATTCTCTTCCCTTGCAAATGGACACCCTTCATCAGGCTCTGACATCTGAGACAAATTACTGAGTGTTTGTGTTTTTATCATCTGCATACTAGAAAAAATCAGAACCTACCTCATAGTGTTATGGTGGAGATTAAATGAGAGAGTGCATACAAAGGCCTTAGAAAGGGTCTGACCTAGAATAGTGACTCAATATGTATTACATATTGTGTGATTATTCAGGTATGGGAAGATTCAACATTGTAAATACGTTATCCCCAAATTAAGTTATATAATGAATGCAATCCTCATTAAAATCCAAATAGGAGTTATTCAGTGGAGATTGACAAATTGTTTATAAAGTTAATCTGGAAGAGAAACTGTGTAACAGAAGGCAAAAGTTGAAAAGGGAAGATTCAATTAGGCTTACCATACCAGATACCCAACTTAAACTTCAACTACATTCACTTGCAAAGAAATATACAAAAAAAATTACTGAACCAAAATAGATTCATATATAGCTGGGAATTTTATACAGGATTTCAGATTTGAAATCCGCAGGGAATTGTTTTTGACCACTGGCTATCCATTTGGAAATAAATTTAGACCCACAAGTTACACAATTCATAAAAATATGCCCCATATGGATTAAAGTTACAAAGCTTAAAATTTTTTTTAATAAACTTACTTTAAATATTGAGATAACTTGGAATAAAACACCAGATCCTATGTTAGTAAGTCTTCAGCAGAAAAGCTTTCTTCAATAAGATAAAAAGCACAGTCATAAAATAAGTAAATGTGTATAAGACACTACATTTTTAAATAAAAAGTTAAAACTTTATGAAGAAAACCTATAAAAAATTTAAAAGACAATGAACCTATTGGGAGCAAGTATTTTCCATCCTTACTGCTGACTAAGAATCAAGATCCAACATTTATAAAGAAATGCTACAACTCTATCAATAAAATGAAAAACAAAACTAATAGGAAAGTGAACAACATGAGTTGCAAGTCACTGAAAATACAAATGTCAAAAAGATGCTCAATCTTTCTAATATGAAAAATATGCAAATTAAAAATGCCAATTTTTACTATTAATTCTAAAAATCTGTACAAAACAGAATAAATAGTGTGATGAACCTCTACGTACCCAATAGCCAGCTTCAAAAATGATTAACAAATGGCCGATCTTGTCTATGTATGTGCTCCCCTTTCCATTGAAATGTAGACATATCTTTTGCCCTTTGCTATTACCAAATGTTGAGGAAAGTATGGAGAAATAGCTTCCTGCACACACAGCTGAGAAGGGTTGAAATTTTGTGAAGTATCTGCTAAACTAAAAAATGAACATAATGTAAAACCACCAATTTCTACTTTTTTGGCATTTACTCTAGAGAAATTCCTTTTTTTAAACTCTTCTGCATTTGTACAAGTAAGTGTGTAAAATGATTCTTATTGAACTATTATTTGTATGAAGAAAATTGGAGACATCACTGATGCCCGTAAAAGGATAAATAAGCTGTGGTAGCATATATGTTAAGAAAAAAACAAAAACAACTATGGTTTGGTACATCCATAGTATGGAATGCCACGTGGCATTAAAAAGTGTGAACTAAATAGATTTTATAATGTGTCAAAACATCTGAGACATATTGCTGAGTGAGAAAAGCAAGCCACGTGATGATATACACAGTATGATATCATTATTTAAAAAGAAAGAAAATGAGAAGAAAAATAATTTTTACATGTGTCATCTATCATCTGAATATCTATCAAACTATACTCTAGAATGGTCTAAAGCAATCTTCCAAAACAAAAACAATGGAAGAAAACCATGAGAAAAGACGGGGTAGATGAATCCAGTCCAGCATGAAAAAACTCTGCACCAGGTTTGAAATCTCACCCCATCCTCCAGTGTAAGATGCTTAGAAGCACAACAGCTTTTTGAATTGAAGTCCCTGTGTTTCCCGGGAAGTAGCTGTAAGAGAGGCAGAGGCAGGGATGGCATCAGGAGACTCTGGGGCCCCCGCTCCTTTCTGAGTCAAACAGGGGTCACCAGCGGACTCGGACAGATCACCAGCAACACATCAGAGCATGCCCTCTGAATAAGACCATGGCACTTAAGAAAATTAACTACCTGCTCATCTTCTACCTCAGTTTCTCACTGCTCACCTACATAAAAAGTAAGACTTTTCCATTTATCAAACTTTTGGCACTTTTCCTGACTCTTAAATATCTCTAGCAAATAGTTGTTAATGTTGCATGTTCTACAGAATACAACACTTAAAAAAGAAGCACAAAGAATTTGACGTAAGCAGGTGTCCT
The DNA here is from genome assembly GCF_028018385.1 of Neofelis nebulosa. Taxonomy (NCBI): domain Eukaryota; kingdom Metazoa; phylum Chordata; class Mammalia; order Carnivora; family Felidae; genus Neofelis; species Neofelis nebulosa. Next base: position 42,818,402 of record NC_080796.1, read on the forward strand.
GTGTTAAACGAGTCATTGGCACCCATCAGTGTGAGTAATATTCCGATTCTATGATTTCTAATAACTAGATACAGAAAATGTTCTTTTTTAACCCTTTGAGTTAACCCTTTGAGTGGTGGCAAGCAGGGGGCTGAAATGGCTACACAGCAAAGAAGATATTTTGTTACGGTTAGACTTTTTACAAAATAGATTTGGCACTTTATGATTGATATACTTTAAAACGAAGTTCATCATAAGCTATATTGCAGTTCATTCCCGATACTCTGTATTTATGTTCACTTTCAAAGAACTTTGTATTGACACATTTGCTCTCCTAATCAAGGGGATCATCTCAATTTTTCCCAAAGGATAATGGTTCAAAGCATCTCTTGCCAGAGAGAAATGGGCTTCCTTTCTATTGTGTGTGCTTCTGTTCTATAAATGAAGATATTATATTCCACAGACATTCCCCCCAAAAAAACAGAAGTAATGTTTCTGGGGTAATCTTGTCAGATGTATCACAGTATGGCAAATCAAAGGAGACTGAATGGCCTCAGCTGTGTGTTTATGGAGGACAGTAGCTATTGAATACATTTCAAATGAAGACAGGCAGAGTGTGTGCTTGTCAAAAGGGCTGTGTGATTTGTGTCTGTTGAATCTGAATAGCAATAAGGCAAAGCATAGAGCAGCTGCCACTGAACAAGACGACTTGGCATTAATGCCCAGCGTTGTGTAATCTGGGTCACCTTCCGTAGCTGCGCCCGTGAGATTGTTACTTACACTGTTTCCATCTGAGCATATATGAGAGGTTGGGTGAAAGTAGGAGTAGATTCTATAGGTAGGTAGCTGAGGGTAATTACAGAAAATTCAAGTCAAACTTTAAATAAATAAACAGTAAAATTTACCTGATTGCAATACACAGCACGCACGTGCGCGCGCGCGCGCGCACACACACACACACACACACACACACACACGGGTTGTTTTTGTTTTTGTTTTTTGGCAATGTATTTGTTGAAAAGAGTTGTTATTTAAATAGTTATTCATCCTTCTTGAAACTTCAAATGGGCTCCATACAATAGGAAGTGAGGAAGAGAAATGGTGTGGTGAGATGTACAGGTGGGAGAAGAAAGGGAGCAAAAGAAATAAGACATAAAATGCAAGGTGAAGTGAGTTTACAGTACATTTTATAGCATCTCTTGATACTCTTGAAAATATTTCAGCCAAATGAACAAAACACTACCTTCTATTAGAAGTGTCTAATGTGCTGGCATTTTATATGTGCTATATTCCATTTATTTCTTACAACTATACAAATAGATACTATTATAATCATCCACATTTTATAGAATAAGAGAGCAAGCCTCAGATGGCTATATCAGTATATCTCTGCCTTTGGTGCACATCAGAGAGCTGAAATGTTTGTTGAAGATGTAGTCTCGAGAACAGCCCCAGACATTTAGTATGTCTGGGTGGATCCTAGGAGCCTGTAATTGATCAAGCTCCCTATTTAAAATCCAGGTGTTCACCAGTTCTGCACGACCCAATAAATCTTTCTTGAAAACTTTACTGAGAACATCATGATGCTAGGAATCCTTAAGATTGTAAAAATATAAACATCTCTCTCTCCTCAAAGGGTTCTATAGGAGAGAAGGTAAGCAATATAAGCCTTCCAAGAATTATTCCCATTTAATATACTTAACCTAGCTATCAAGTAGAATTTGTCATTGATTCCTTTTCATAGCTGAAGCACCTGAGGCACATTCAAGTTTATTTACTTGCCCAAGGCGAGTGCTAGTGAATGGCGAACATTGGACTAGAATCCAACGGTCTGGCTCTGCCTTCTGTGCTCTTAGCTTAAATTTAGGGATTCCCTTGAAAGGATAATGTGGAAGAGGCTTAACACCCACAACATAATAAGCACACAGAAAATCTTAGTTATTAGGTTCATATTTGTTGAATGAATCAATGATTCCTCCTTTTGAGTTTTGAAATATATTCTCTTGAGTTTGAGAGAAAAGTCACCTTCGGCTCCAAACTATATATATATGTATATGTGTATATATATATATATATATGTATATATACACATATACATATGTGTATATATATGTGTGTATGTATATACACACATATATATACACATATACATATGTGTATATATATGTGTGTATGTATATACACACATATATATACACATATATATGTTATTATATTATATTATATTATATATATTATATATTTATATATAATATAATATGTTATATTATATATGTATATTTTATAAAAGTGGTACCTTGCTTGCCTACCAGGGGCATGCCATTTATATTGTTTGTCCAGTGTCCAATGCTCTTTATCTCCTTCTGGAGGAGCAAGTGGGACATGAAGAGTATTAGTGCAGAGTTCCAGAAGTGACATTCACCTCCTCTTCCTGAGCATGTAGATATTCCCCTATACATGGAGTTGTAATGAATTTCCTATTATTCTCCCAGTTGTTTTCTTATATGTTCCACAATTTGCAAAACTGGTTCTCATGTATGGAACCAAATGAATTATAATAATTTACAAAGAGCTATTATTTTTTGCTTCTGATGTGTCAAGAGAGAATTTTATTGGAGGGAGACTTTTCTATAGTCCATTATTGGGGGTTGCTTTAAATAATGAGAGCACCTTGTAATAATTCTCTGTGCAACCTTGATATATGAATCTGTTATGAAGGGCTTTAAAGAAACTACTACAATGAAGCAACTATGAATCAGAAAAGTCATTTATAGCAGTATTTCACTAATCTTTTATATATTTTGAGGCAAATTGCATATTTCCTATGCAAATGCCACATTTAGATTAATTTAAAAGTAATTGTTTTAACCCAACTTCAAAGCGTGGTCAAGAATGTAAATAAAATGTGGTTTAACAGAACTATTATTAAAGCTATTTAAATAACTTCAATGACTTTGGGGGTGCTATCCAGTCTTCTAGAACCCCTCAGCAATTATTAAGTAACTGAATTTGAATAGAGTTATTTTAATGTTTATTTATTTTTGAAGGAGAGAAAGACAGAGCGTGAGTGGGGAGGAGCAGAGAGAGAGGGAGACAGAATCCAAAACTGAGCTGTCAGCACAGAGCCCGTCGCGGGGCTTGAACTCATGAACTGCAAGATCAGACATGAGCTGCAGCTAGACGCTTAACTGACTAAGCCACCCAGGCACCTCTGAATAGAGTTATTTTAAAGAATATTTTCCTTTCAATCTATCTCAAGTATAAAGAACAAATATAATCTATAAAGATATGGTCTGATTTATCCAATCTTAATGTCATTATCATGAAATACTTGAGGTCAGAGGTTGGTATTATTCATTAGGGAGTAATTGCCTACTCTTCTTTAAATTCTGCATGTGTAGAGACATTTAAAAGTTTGGTATTCACTGTGCTAGTTAACAGCTTTGCAACAACATGTTATAAATTGTCTACATAATTATTAGAGAAAAAGATATATCTTCTTCTTCATAAACTTATTATCTTGTCAGCTTATAATAAAATAGTCAATACTTCATGAAGATTACTCACTGTTCCCTAAATAATACAGCAGAATTAATTTTAGCTTCTAGGGGAATCATATTTTTGGGGAGAATTGCATTCTTTTTTCATTTTTGATGATTTTCAAAAATTATTAATGGTATTACAATATCATATTTTGAAATTCAAGTGGACAAGAAAAATCAGTTCTTAGTCCTCCTTTATTTTTTAAAATGTGTATTTATTTTTGAGAGAGAGAGAGACAGAGTGTGAGTGGGGGAGGTGCAGAGAGAGAGGGAGGCACAGAACTTGAAGCAGGCTCCAGGCCCTGAGCTGTCAGCACAGAGCCTGATCCGGGGCTCGAATTCATGGGCTCAGGAACCGGGAGATCATGACCTGAGCTGAAGTCGGCACCCAACCGACTGAGCCACCCGGGTGCCCCAGTTCTTAGGTCTCCTTTAAATTTCACTGCTAATTTATAGGAAATCCAAGAAGCCCAGTTTTCTCCTTTTAGAAAATGAAATTAAGAGTGTAACTCTTCCCCATTCACACCATCTTTGCTCATACTCGCTTAAGCTTTGTGATCTGTACTTACACTGAAGTTTGTATTTGTCTTGTATGGTATCAAAGTTTGGAATTATCATTTTTGTGTTGATTTATTTCTTTTTTAGTTATGAGATTATAATACTTGACTCTAGGAATCATGGGTGTTTTGCAAACTATATATCCTAAATCAGTGGGAGGCAACTGAGTTAACTCAGGGTAGTCACTCATGGAATAGTCATTAAATAAATAAGTTAATGATGGAATTTTTATAACATTTGCTATAAGAGTTGAATAGCTTCCGTTTTCTTGACACTTTTGCCTGGTTTTTAAAATTCTTACATTGTTTAACTTTTTTATAATAGACTTTATTATTTTTTTGATTCTATTATTTTAGGATAATTTTAAGTTCACAGAAATATTGAAGGGATGATACAGAGGGGTCCCCTGTATCCCACACCTAGTTTCCCAAACTCTCCTTAACTTCTTATCTCTGTATGGTTGATTTGCAGCAATTGATAAACCAGTATTCATATTATTAACTAAAGTCCATGGTTGATTCAGATTTCCTTAGATTTTATCTGATATCTTTTGTTTTTATTCTGGTATCCCATCCAAAATACTAGTTTCATTTAGTTGTCCTGTATCCTTAGGTTCCTCCAGGCAGCGGCAGTTCCTTGGGCCTTACTTATTTCTGATGACCTTGACAATTCTTAAGGCATTAGGTATTTTATAGGATCCTCCAGTATTGGCATTTACTTGATGTTTTTCTCATGGTAAGACTGGAATTATTGGTCATTGAGAGGAAGACCACAGAGTTAAAGCATCATTCTCATTACATCATATCAAGGATATGTACAATCAACATGATTTCTGACTGTCGATATTGACCTTCATCACCTGGGAGGTGGTATTTGTCCGTACTCTTAGGAAGGACATCACTATGCAGAGCCCACACCTAATGAGTGGGGAATTCTGCTCCCCATCTTGGAGGGCAGAATATCTACATAAATTATTTGGGATTCCTTTGCTTGGGAGATTTGATTCTTTTTCTCCATTTATTTATCCAAACATTTATTCAAATATTTACTTTTAAATTTATTTATTTTGAGAGAGAGAGCAGGGGATAGGCAGAGAAAGAAGGAGAGAGAGAGAATCCCAAGCAGGTTCTATACCACCACCAGTGTGAATTCCAACACGGGACTTGAACTCACAAACCGTGAGATCACGACCTGAGCTGAAACCAAAAGTCGGACACTCAACTGACTGAGCCACCCAGGTGCCCCTCAAAGATTTATTGATATCTGCATGGACCCATGCTTATTAACTACATATTCTGGGCTATAATCTGATACTACTTTGTTATTGAAATGTCCCAGCTTTGTCCACTCAGAGTTCTTTCCGTCGGTTCCTGTCCTCTTTTAACTTAACCTCTGTCGATATGCTTTTTGAAAACTACCTTACTTTTCTGGCTTTACAGGATGTTTCAGACTTATCTTATATATTTCCTGTGGCAGCCCTAGCCTAAGCCCTTATTCCAACAGGCCCTGGTTCCTTTCTACTAGAGAATGACAATACAAACCAAGACCTAAATGTAAGGTATGCTTGTTGTCACTGGGGTATCATTTGTTTAGACCACCTTAGCTGACAGAGCATAGAAGTAACTGTGTATATATTAACACATGTGTACAGATGTATACACATATATACACATTTGCGTATATATTTATATACAATTTATTTATAAATATACTTTTATGTACATTGGTACATAATAAGTTAGATATGAGTTAATACTAATGCCGCTAACTTTATTATCACATGGATTATTCTAGCTTCCTCACCTTGCTTATCTGTAAATTCCCACTCTAACAGTGAGAAATTTGGTTTCTACCATCTGCCATCCATTTACTTATTTAAATTCAGGAAATACAGTTTAAGAAGTATATAAAGTATATGGCAGCATCAGATTCTTAGCCCACAATCCTGTAGAAATAACTATCAATTTGAGCACAGTACTTATGTACATTTCCTTTTGTCTTTAATCTTAACACTCTACTTGTTTCCAATGCTACTTACGTCAGCGCCCTTTCCCTCACCTCCTTCTGTGTGATTGTTTCATACATTTGTAGTACAGCTAGATTGTTGTGTCACACTCTACATTCCTTCCTGGAATCCCCTGACCTTCCAAAGGATTTCTAAAATTTGCATGCAGTAAGGTTCTCCCATTGTGCTCTTAAGTTCTGTAGGTTTTGACAATTCATTACAGTGTTATACGAATAGTTTTACTACTCTAAAACTCCCCGTGCTTTACTTTTTTTGACCCTTCCTTCCTGCCCCAACCCCCAGGCAACTACTGATTATTTTATTGTCTGTAGTTTTGTCTTTTACAGGATGCCATATAACTGGAATCATAAAATCAGACTAGCTTCTTTCAAGTTGCAATATTCAGTTAAGGCCCTGCATGTCTTTTTGTGACTCGACTCATTTCTTTTTTTTTTTTATCATTGTATAGATGTACCAGTTTGTTTATTCAGCCACCTAGTGAAAGTTATCTTGGGTTCTTCCAGTTTTGGGCTAGGGTATTCATTTCCTTGGGCAGCTGTAGCAAAGTACCATAAACCTGGTGGCTTAACCAACAGAAATGTATTTTCTCATGGTTTTGGAGGCCAGAAGTCTGAAATCAAGGTGTCAGCAGGGCCATGCTTCCTCCCAGGCTCTTGTGTAAAATCCTTCCTTGCCTCTTCCTAGCATCTGGTGGTGGTCTTTAGTCCTTGGCATCCCTTGGTTTTACAGCTGATCACTCCAATCTCTAAGTACTTGCTGTTCTCCCTTTGTCTATATGTGTCTCTTTTATTCTTCTTATAATGGTATCAGTCATATTGGATCAGGACCCATCCTAATAATATCACCTTGATTATATCTACAAAGACCTTATTTACAAATAAAGTCACAACTACAGGTCCTAGGAGTTAGGGCTTCAACATACCTTCTCAGGAGACACAATTCATCCCATAGTATCTACTATGAGTAAAACTCTGATATATGATGAACTTGCTTGATTAATTCCACTTTTATTGGGTGAAAGTAACTTCATATATGTGAATTGAGTTATAAAAGGATTTTTAAAACATGGCAAGTGGTCAATACAGTATGGTCATATTTTGCTCTTTTTTTCATCTTTCTTGACACTATCCCCACCTTCTACATGGTCAACTTTTTGGTTTGAATTGAGTGCTCAGAAATTTTCTCCCACAGGGGGCGCCTGGGTGGCTCAGTCAGTTAAGTCTCTGACCGGCTCAGGTCATGATCTCACAGTTCGAGATTTCAATCCCCGTGTCAGGCTCTGTGCTGATGGCTCAAAGCCTGGAGCCTGCTTCAGATTCTGTGTCTCCCTGTCTCTCTCTGCCCCTCCCCTGCTTGCACTCTGTCTCTCTCTCTTGCTCGCTCTCTCTCATAAACAAACAGTTTAAAAAAGAGAAAAAAAAAGAAATTTTCTCCTACATGGATTTGCCCTATGAAATTAAGTTAGAGTCTGACTAATATAGAGAGTGGCACTAGGATTGGGCATAAATGTGTTTCCATATTTTCTTGAGACAAATAGCCTAGCTCTTTTACCTAAATAAATGTTTGTTACTTTAACCTGCTTCTCTTTCAGAAACTGTATTTGTTATTTGGGGCACCAAAATATTACCATTATTGGCTTAAAACACTAGTTATACATTACTTTACTCTGCACACATTATTTGTTGTGTTTATGAACATGCCTTTCTTTATTTTCCTCTTATGTTTTTGCATAACAGTGAAATTAGAGAAGGAAAGCAACTCAGTCATCTAGCTCTAGATCCTATTGTTTTTAAGTTTATTTATTTTGAGACACAGACAGTGCAAGTGGGGGAGGGGCAGAGAGAGAGAGGGGGAGAGAGAGAATCCCAAATAGACTTCACACTGTCAGTGCAGAGCCCGACACAAGGCTCAAGCCCACAAAACTGTGAGACCATTACCTGAGCCGAAACCAAGAGCCAGACGTTTCACCGACAGAGCCACCCAGGTGCCCCTAGATCCTATTTGTTGACAATGTTAATGCTTTTAAATCAATCTTCTAGAATTTCTTTCCCATTTTAATAAAATGAAGGCAACCTCTCCAAAGTTTTACAGCAATGTGTTAGGTAGGTTTTCATATACTCCCTAGCTTTTCCTTTGTTCTCTATTAAATGGAAAATTCAAGCCAATGATAACAATAAAAGGGGCACAGAATGAGAAAGGACACTGTGGTAGGAATGGGCATGACTAGAACTGAATGGTTTTGGCTGGGTGCAACAGCAAGTTTACTGGTTCTAGAGGGAAATCAAGGTAAGATTAGTTGTCCCTAGCCTCAAGACGGGATAATTAATAAATATTAAAAGGTTTTTTTTTTTTTTTTATCCAATGACTTCATTTATTCAACAAATATTTTTAAGTCTACATGGCTGATACTGTTTTAGGCTCTGAGGATGTCAACAAAGAGACCAAAATCCATGCTATTGTAAAGTTTATATTTTAATGGAATAAGAGAGACGAAATAAACAAGCACAATGTGTCATTGTGAGCTAGCAGTAAGTGCTTTGGAGAGCAAAGGATGAGAGACAGAGAGCAGGCAAGCCATAAGGATATGTAGGTGAATAATATTTTGGCAAAGAAACAGCCAAGTACAAAGGTCCTGAGGCAGGAATGTGCTTATATTGTCTGAGCTATTGCAAAGTGCTCAACACCGCTGGAGTGGATTAAGCAAAATAGAGCAAAGTACCAGGAGAGGCGTCAGCAGTTTATTATCTGCGTCTGTTCTTACAGTGACCCTACACAGTAAGTTATTATTAAGCCAGTTAGGACACTGAAGGCCAAGAAAGCTTATGTGAAATATTTAAAACACAGTTATGAGGTGATAAACAAAGATTTAAACTCAGGTCTTTCAGGTTCTGTTACTCACCCTAGCTCACAATAGCCACAAGGTAAACAAACGTTTAGGATTTTGCAAGTCCTCTACTAAACCACTCTAGCCGGCAATGAGTAATGGCGGAAGTAATCGCATCACAGGGATTTTGGCAAATGTTACAAGTCAGAAGCTTTTTATTTTTTTTTAAATTATTCCTAGATAACTAAGTATCCATTTCACCTTTAAAGCTTTTCCAAATTAAACATGTTTACAGTTTCAACTGCTAGCCCACTCTTGTGACTAATTTCTGCAGAGGCAGGAATCGCTCCTACGTAACCTAGGTTAATCTCACTGGAGTCTTTTTGGTACTTTACATAATTGTCCTGATAATTCCTATTGAATAATTCTTTTCTCTAAATTCAAAATTCTGTGACCCTTTAAAATAAGTCTACTTTAGGCAAATTGGTGAGAGCAGGCGGCTAATGAGGTTGCGTTTATGGTTCAGTCTCAGTACGGGTCAGTCTGCGTCACACAGAGACCAAGTCTATTCAACAAGTGATGGCCTGGTCAGCTGGCCTCAGATTTGTAGTGTTGAGCACAAGGAGAAAGAATGAAAATAGTTCTTAGCAAATCAAGTATCATTGTTGGAAACATCAACTGTGAGTTAGCGGCAATAACGTTTTCACACAGTAAACGAATCATTGTGATTTCATCTATCTCTATAATTTTAGTTATCCTTCCTCGTAAATGTAGTTGAAGGGTAATTATTTACAGTCAGCATCAATTTTTAAATAAGGAGGGTCAGAACATTCAGATTCAGGCCCTGGTCCAACAGTCAGTTGCCTGTCGATGAATGCATCATTGAGGCCGACGGGTCTCTAATTGCTCATTTGTAAAGTGAGGGGGGGCAGGTTACATAATGACCAAGTTTTCTTTGAGATCTACATTTGATGATTCCATGATTATTTTAAATGGTTGAATCTTAGAGTTTTACAAGAGTATTTTTAGTAATCTCATCCCCTATGAGCTAGCTTTCGCTAGGTTACACTACAGTAACAAACAGACCCAACATTTCTGTGGTTTACAACAAAAAAGATTTATATTTTGTTTCCACCGTACAGTTTGATTGCAACCTCATGTGTCTTTTTCATCTGGGCACACAAGTGGAAGGGGAAATTCCTTTCCAGAAAGTGGCGTTTTCAGGGCAGAGGGAAAACAGCGATGGTAGAACCATGTAAAGTCTCTCAAACCTTTAGCTTGTAGGTGGCTTACGTCACTTTGGCTCACATTTCCCTGTCCAAAGCGGGTTGTGTGGCTAAGCCTGATGTCATTGGACCAGGGATGTATTATGGCAGAAAATGTTTGAAGCAAGTAATATAGTCTACTTCATTTTTCTCTTGTTTCCAACTTCCAGGAAGATATTTCTTTTCTTTTTTTTAATACATATATTTTTAATTAATTAATTTATTTTGAGAGAAAGAGAGAGAGCATGTGCATGTGAGTAGGGGTGAGGTAGAGAAAGAGGAGAGAGAATCCTAAGCAAGCTCCACACTGTCAGTGCAGAGCCTGATGCTGGGTTCAAGCTCATGAACCATGAAATCATGAACGGAGCAGAAACTGAGTCAGGCACTCAACCAACTGAGCCACCCAGTGGCTACAGGAAGATATTTCTAAACAACTTTATTTAAATAACCATTGGGGATGGTTATTTAAAGTGAATGAATAATGAATCATACGATTTAAATGACATTGACAAACATTTCAACAAATATTTTTTTAAGCAATTAAATATGAGTTAGGTATTGACTATAGAAAAGACCTTTATTCTCCAAGAATATCCATACTACAGTGGAGTGGACAGAGGTATAAAGGTACACATTGTGGTCTAAGAGAATAATCACACTTTGAGATATTGCCAGATGTCTAAGCATTGATCTGGGCATTCTTTCCAGATGTAGAGATAGAAAATTTAGGTCAAAAGGTCAAACTAGTCTTGTGATATAAAGAAATGTTTTCTGAAAGGGAATACAATCCAGCTTGCTCTGACATAATTGGCCCTAATAAAATTATGGTTTGATGTTAATTTCAATTCAAATTTGGGGAATGGCACACCCAGTTTGTATGTTATAAATTCCTATGTGTCTTCATCTTGATTTATCACTAGAACCTTGAAAGGAAAAGCTGTTTCTCTCTGTACTCACTACTTTACTCACACCCAATACGTCAACCCTTCTGTCCACAAATTGTGTGTGTTTTCCCTCACCAAGTGATTCTCCAATTCTCTGTGGATACCAGCTGGGCATCCCATAATTCAGTTCAATTCTGATACTATGTACCTGCGATCGGTGCCAACTGCACAGGTTAAGGTCTCCGTCTCCCAAGCCCACCCACCCCCACCACCCCCACTTCACACACCAATTGCAAGTCCAGTTGTCACTTGTGCTTCTGACAGACTGGCTGTGAATCAGAAGTTCCCACGTCTACTTTCTCAGGTTTGGTAATTTGCTAGAGTGGCTTATGGAACTCAGGAAAAAAAAACCCAAAAACAAAACAGTTTACTTACCAGATTCTGATTTACTCTACAAGGATACAACTCTGGCACAGATGGAAGAGAGGCCTAGGGCAAGACATGGAAGGTGGAAAAGGATGCAGAGGTTTTGTGCCCTCTCCAGGAACCTCCACGTGTTTAGTAACCCGGAAGCTCTCCAAACTCCTCCAGTTAGGGTTTTTTATTGAGGCTTCATTGTATAGTCAGGACAATTAAATCATTGACCATTGCTGATTAAATCAACCTCCAGGTCTTTTCCCTTCCCCAGGGATCAGGTGATGGGGCTGAAAGTTCCAACCACCTAATTACACAGTTGGTTCCCCAGGCAACCAGCCCGCATCCTGTGGTTATCTAGGGGTTTTCCAAAAATCACCTACTTAACAACCACTGGTGTGTTTAGAGGGCTTACTATGATTTAACAAGCCACTCCTTTCAACTTTATTGCTTTGAAACGATTTCGGGAACCAAGGACAAAAGCCCAAATATTGTAAAAACAATGCTCCGATGCCTCTTGGGAAATTACAAGAGTTTTAGGAGCTATGTGCCGGGAACTATGGACGAAGGCATATCACAAAATCACACATCTCTACCAGAGGTTGGGTAGCAAAAGAGAAGAGAAATAAAAATGCAAGGCTTTACATTTTAGGTATCAATGCCTAAAAACTGCAACAAACACACTATTATAAGAAGTGTTGTTAAAAGAAGAACTGAGACAAATAAAAATTTTATTTTAGGAAAATCCATTTGAATCAGGCCGTGCCAAATGGGAAACAGGAGCATTTCCCTGACAAGAGCTAGGTGAAGGACTTTTATGGACAGCAGGTGGAAGCAAAGTAAGGAAATTGTTTGATTGGCTAATACTTTAAGCTGTTGCCTTTATTTGGGAAAACCCAGTTGACTGTGATTGGTGGTCCTCAGGTTTTGATTTCTCTCTCTTTTTTTTTAAGGTTTATTTATTTTTGAGAGAGAAAGAGAGAGAGAGAACATGGTGGAACAGAGAAAGAGGGAGACAGAGAATCCAAAGGAGGCTCCATGCTGACAGCAGAGAGCAGGATGTGGGGCTTGAACTCATGAACTGCGAGATCATGACCTAAACTGAAATCGGTGCTTAAGCGACTGAGCCACCCAGGTTTTGATTTCTTAACTTTGAGGCGTTACAGATGTAGGTTTTGGTTTGCTTATGGAGGCCTGCTAAGGCATTGGGCTACCTCAGCAGGGGCCTTCATGTTTAATACTTTATGGATGAAAAGCCTTAAGAGAAGCTGCTGCACACTCTCAACAATAGCCAAATTATGGAAAGAGCCTAAATGTCCATCAACTGATGAATGGATAAAGAAATTGTGGTTTATATACACAATGGAGTACTACGTGGCAATGAGAAAGAATGAAATATGGCCCTTTGTAGCAACGTGGATGGAACTGGAGAGTGTGATGCTAAGTGAAATAAGCCATACAGAGAAAGACAGATACCATATGGTTTCACTCTTATGTGGATCCTGAGAAACTTAACAGAAACCCATGGGGGAGGGGAAGGAAAAAAAAAAAAAGAGCTTAGAGTGGGAGAGAGCCAAAGCATAAGAGACTGTTAAAAACTGAGAACAAACTGAGGGTTGATGGGGGGTGGGAGGGAGGGGAGGGGAGGTGATGGGTATTGAGGAGGGCACCTTTTGGGATGAGCACTGGGTGTTGTATGGAAACCAATTTGACAATAAATTTCATATATTGGAAAATAAATAAATAAATAAATAAAGAGAAGCTGCTGCAATCTGCCTATTACATTACGGACTATATCTCTACATTTTCTCCTAAGATAATTGTAAAATAATTAAAGAATTATTTTCCCTGTTTGTTAACCTAAATAATTGTAGGAATAAGTAGAAATTTTCTTCTCCTAACTAGCCTCATTATATCTAATTTATTTTGTCTTCTGGCTCCCTTTATGCAACCCTCTATGGAGCACTGAAACCAGGGCATATATATACGCTATTTAATTTTCTGCTCAGCTGCAGGAGCCAGCTAACTAGCTGCTGGGACCACTTGAGGTGTTGAACTAAGCCCTCCAACTGAGGCAAGTTTGCATGAACTTGCTGTTTCTCTAGGCTTGGAAGAAAAAAAAAAATAAGAGATGCAAACGTGTCCGTATTGAGGGACTCAGTGTCAAAAGCAGAAGGAACCCATTAAGTCCTACCCATTTATTGTCCTATTGCTTGTGTTTGGATCGAATAAATCTCTAGAATCTTACTTATTTTTAAATCCCGGGATTCTATGAATCCTACTTTCCTTGGATGTCAGGTACAACTAAACTTAGTTACCGGTCTTTGTCAGGCCTTACACTGAGTAGTTTACACAGTTTATCTCATTTAATACTTGCAAAAAAGCTTGCAAAAAAGACAATTATTCCATTTTGCATAGAAATCTAAGGCTTAGAGAGGAAAAGTAAAGCCATTCACTGAATAGCTCACTCAAACATCTATTTTGTTTGTTTGTTTGTTTAATGTACTTTTCAATATACCACATCACACAGTCAGAATTTGGAAATACTGATTCCAGTATTCATGAGACCTTTTCAACATTGGGCAATTTAAAAATTTTGGTCCCCCCAGAATTACATAGCCTTTATATAGATACAGCATGAGAGCTCTGCATCCAGACTTTTGGCTTTGTGAAGGAAAACATTAATGCAAATATGGGTTCAAGCCCCACATCGGGCTCTGTGCTGACAGCCCAGAGCCTGGAGCTTGCTTCAGATTCTGTCTCTCTCTCTCTCTCTCTGCCCCTCCCCTGCTGACACTCTGTCTCTCTCTCTCTCTCTCAAATAAATAAACATTAAAATTTTTTTTAAAAGGTATTAAATAAAAATTATATATCATGTATCCATTGATGTAAAATGTTGGGGTCTGGGAATGAATGGTCAAGAAAGAATTCTTGAGACGTCTTTGATGCAAAAAAAGTGGTTTTATTAAAGCATGGGGACAGAACCCATGGACAGAAAGAGCTGCACTGGGTTTGTGAGGAGCGATTGATTACATACTTTCAGGTTGGGAGGGGGTTAGGGATAGTGCAAGTCTCTAAGGAATTTGGAAGCAAGGTTCCAGGACCTTGAAGGGACATTTTCTGCTGTCTCATAAAACTTTAGTCATGAGACCCTTCAGATGTGTATCAGAAGGCCATGTGTTTAGAGGATGATTGCTAACATATATCTTGGGGGATAGAGATAAAGGAAGTTTCCAAAGGGATTTTTATATGTTAAAGAAGACTCACAGGATCCTGGAGGTCAAGCTAATGTCAAGCTAAGGTTGTCTTTTGCCTTTAGCAAAATACTAACAATGAGGAAGTTGAGTTCCTGAAGGAAGGTCATCCTGCCTATCTCAAGGACTTGTCAATAGGCTGTAAGTTGTAAGGAAATTTAATGTTTTTTCTACATTTTTTTTGCCTTTGTTCTCCACATCATTCATCACCAGAGCATGTGCTACAAGTATAATTTCAAATATCAACATATTGTATATCTTCAAAGGGAATTTGTTGTGAGATGATGATAGAATTTCAAGGAACCATAAACTTGAGGAATAAACTGGCTTTACAAAATCCAAATATCATACTGACCATGTATGCTATCAGGCCCATTTCTCTAAGGCATTTTTTTAAGTATAACTTATTGTCAAATTGGCTTGCATACAACACCCATCAATGCCTTTCACCCATTTTCCTCTCTCCCCCACCCCCCCCATCCACCCTCAGTTTGTTCTCTGTATTTAAGAGTCTCTTATGGTTTGCTTCCCTCCCTCTCTGTTTGTAACTATTTTTTCCCCTTCCCTTCCCCATGGTCTGTTAAATTTCTCAAGTTCCACATGTGAGTGAAAACATATGATATCTGTCCTTCTCTGACTGACTTATTTCACTCAGTATAATACCTTCCAGTTCCATCCATGTTGCTGCAAATGGCATGATTTCCTTCTTTCTCATTGTCTCTAAGGCATTTTTATTTACTCTAATAGGTAATCTAAAATGTAATCATTTTTTACTCTAAAATTGGAATTGCTTACAGTACAGGTTATCACAAAGATACATCTCATTAATTCTTAGGGTCAATTATAATCCCTACCATCAACATAGCTGTTTATTTTTTTAAATGAAGAGTAGCATTCTTATTCTTTTTCTTGCAAATATTTTAATGAAGTTTTTATTTAACTCTATTTGATTTTGCTATTTTATGGCACATATTAGTCATGTTTTGCAAACTATATCAATCAATGAGGTTTTGTGTACGGTAATGTCTTATACAATGTGTAAAATAAACACATGGGGGTGATTTAAGTGGTGGATTTTTTATGGGTTCCAAGTCCAAATGTTATGATTCAGTTATTCCCGGGTACCCCCCAGGAATAGCTAATCCATAGTTTAACAAAACAGGAGTTGGAAGATTATTGCTTCTCAAAGTATGGCAAAGAGTGGTATGAGGGAAGAAGTGAGGAGAGTAGGGGAGTGACGGGTAAGAAAAAGCAAGAAGCCACCAAGGCACAGTGCATTTGGGACCCATTAACAGAAAAATGCACCAGTGGGGAATTGATGTGAGATGAGGGGGTATGGGTGGGGTCCATGTAAGAAAAGGCTTTAAATGTGATCATGAAAAGTCATCCTCTTGTTAGAGTTGTCCAGGTGTTTTCCCATCATGGCCCACAGAGAAAGGATAATACATGACTGCCACACTTGCTCACATTGTCAGGATGGTTGACAACCAAAGATGACCATGTGATGCCTCCTGCAGCCCTGGAAGTCCTATAACCTACTCTCTGCACACATAATGGGGAGTGCCACTGAAAATGATGGGAAGACACTGAAGGACTTTAAAAAGGAGCACTGAATGTTCAGCCTTGGCCACAACGAGGATGTACTAAGTAGGGGCAAGGCTGTAGGTAGAAAGACTTCGTATAAAGTGATGGGGACCTGAAACATTGTGGCCAGAGTAAACAGGAAGAAACAGGGGTGGACATAGAATATTTAGGGGAAAATCAGATTAGCATTTGATAAGAAATGAGTGAGAGGGAAAGGGTGTATAGTGGATGATGATTTCTAGGCTTCTAAATCTTACATGGTATGACATCATCTCAAATAGTAAATGCAGTAAAGGATGCAGGATGAATACTTAGAAATTGAAATTTTGATTTTGAAATATAAGGGGGACATTCAGGTGAAGATGTCCATGAGGCAGTTGGAGATACCCTTCCAAAGTTCAATGGAAACACCCAATTAGGAGAGGAAGAGTTGAGTTCTTACTTGCTAATAACTATCACTGAGCCCATACTATGGACTATTTACTGTGGACTACTTACTATTTACTATGATAGGAACAGGAAACAGAAAAAGTCTAGAGAGAAAGTCTATAAAAAATTTTTACCTTATAGATCAAAGCCTTAAATATGAATGTACATACCTAATGACTCAGTAACTCTACTAAGAAAATAATAACTGAAAACGAGGGCAAAGATTAACATGCCAAAGTAGCCATAAATAACATTTGTATATACTGAGAAATTAGAAATAGCCTTAACGAAATCAATAAAAAATACGGGTACATTTGTACTTCAGCATTTGTCCTAATTGTTCTAATGAAATCAATCAAACACATGGATACATTTGTACTTCAGCATTTGTACTAAGAAAATATTTGAAACATAAATTGTTTTGCTTTACGCTCCAGTATCTAGGGTCACTTTCAAAGATAGAAACACAATCCAGTAACCAAAATTAAAGCAATTTAAATATTTTGTGGTGCCTGTTAAGAAACACATAGAAATACA
Organism: Neofelis nebulosa; assembly: GCF_028018385.1. NCBI lineage: Eukaryota > Metazoa > Chordata > Mammalia > Carnivora > Felidae > Neofelis > Neofelis nebulosa. Next base: position 42,835,698 of record NC_080796.1, read on the forward strand.
GAATATAATGCATAGAAAAAACTTCAAAAAACCTCTTTCTCCATGTTTATGTTCTCACCATCTCTCCCCACTTCCCCAGGTCCAATCTCTCAGCCTTCCCAAATATCCTTCCTCCTAAAAGCCTCATAGTTTCCTCCCTTTTCTTCCTCTTTGAAAAAAATCTCAATAAAAGTCTCCTGTCTTGGATTCTCAAATCTCATTTCTCTCTTTCCCCATTATATTAATTTTGCATCAGAAAAACCCAGGAATAAAGCTGGAATGGATAAAACGAGTCACAGAGGTTGGGGGAGGAGTAGGAGAGATGAGCAAATAAAACCAAATTTACTCTAGATGGCAAGGAAAGGGGGAAAGGATGTCAACAACTTATTCAAAAGGTAACTTTTGGGGTGCCTGTGTGGCTCAGTCGGTTACGTGTCTGACTCTTGATTTTGGCTCAGGTCACAATCTTGAGGTCCTGAAGCCCTGGCAATGGGCTCACACTGGGCATAGAGTCTGCTTGGGACTCTTTGTCTCCCTTCTTCTCCACCCCTCTCTGGTTTGCACGTGCACACGCGTGCACACACACTCTCTCTCTTTCTCAAAAAAAGTTAAATTTTGTCTCCCCCAAAATATAAGTAAAAAAAAACCATACAGAATGTCAAATTGTATGTCAGGTATAACATATATGTGATGTAGGAAAAAAAGTAGGCAAAAATCTTTAATAATCATAAAATAGAATATTATTGATACTAAATTTTATTTAAAAATAATATAGGTGATTCTAACAAATTTTAAGTCACAGAGCTCCTGCTAAGAGAAGGAGCTATTTATTGACAAAAATATTAAGTAAATATTTTCTGTTTCTAAGGTGCTGAAAATATATGCTTCTTAGAGAGAAATCAGTTTTGAAAATATGTAAGAAATGAGAAATAGTTCATTTCAATTGTAAGCTATATGACCCTGACCCATTTCACTCAAACTCTGTATTTTCTCATCTGCAAAATGGAAATGGTGAATATTTCTAACTTCTTTGGAGCATTGTGAGGATTAAATAAAATAATGTATGTGTGACATCCTCTCTGCTTTACCAAAAATTGTGGTCTTAATTTCAGATTGACAGTCAAGCTCAGGATTCACAGTAGGCTTCATCAAGTGCTAAGGTTGGTTATCTTTAAGAAAGTTTACAGGTCAAGCATCATGGCACAAATAACAATAACATAGCAGTGGTCTCATGATCCCTAAGTACAGCTTTGGATGTCCCAATCATTCTGCACACTGGGTGTGTGTAGTCACGAGGAACAAAGTTGACTGGATACAAACAACTTCAGCTTAGGGAAGTTGCTGAGGTCCCTTCAGCTTTTATATCAAGCCATATGAACATAACTGTTTAGTCTAATCTCCTCAGGTCTATGTGACTAACCCCCACTTTCCAGGGCAGCTCCATTTCATTAGTTTCCAATCACTCATTAAACAAACTTGACAATGAGTTTTGTGCTTAGTCCAGTACACAGGCCTTTCATTTATCTTGTATCTGACAGGGGTAATTTATAACTATTCCTGAGTTGCTGCTGCAAGACTAAAGGTCATATCTTCAGGCATGCCTGACTCTAGAGAAAAGATGAAAGAAACAGGAGTTAACCCTTCTTTTCCAGTATGTAAAAGGCTGAGACACATAGTAAACAAATAAAAATCTTACAATCGTTGCACTTGTCTTTTAAAAGCTGAGAGATCAAGTGTTCATTATAATACTATAATTGTTTTAGAAAGAGAACAAGGGGATCTGCTGCTTGGTTGGAATCTTTTCCTCATTGACAACTTTTTGAAATGATCATTGCTAAAATCAGTGGTTCTCACTATGTCTCTGTCTCAATGCTTTCACATATAATAAAATTTAAACCTATTCTGCCCTCCAAATCATATTGTGATGCAGGTCAATGATTATCATAGGAGACTAAAAATGTCAGGGATTGAGGGATGGTGACACATTGTGGTCTTGAGAGCTGGTTATTGAAATAGGTTGGAGATGAAGGCTATTGAAGTGTGAGGTAGTCATTAAACTGTGAAGGATTGTTCCTATCCACACTGAAGTCCCCCTGGAGTAGGAAGTTACTAGATGGTAGTTGGGATAATTGTTTGGAGGGAGTGAAAAGGCAAAGCTCCTTGTCCCCCAAGGGCATGGCTTCTAAGGAGATTGTGCAAGAAAATGATAGCTAAATTACTTTTAATAATAAATAACCATGAATTTGGGGGGTCAGAGAGTAAATAGACCATGGGAAATAAGAAGGTGAGGGAAGAGATTGGTCAACTTGGCAAAAAGTTGATACCTCCAGAGAAAATCACCAGTGAAACATTCCTCACTGAGGGATGTACAAAGGACTAGACAAAAATGTCAAATTCTCAACTTTAACTCATCTGTATTACTATATTTTAAAGTCTCTCTGTTTCTCCAAAACTTCTGTGAGATTTTATTACTTTTATAGCCTTGGGGAGTGGAATGGTGAATAATGGTGAACTTGAGCTCTACGTAGATATAGTGTGACTCAAGTTTGCCTCTCTGCTGAGGCCAATGTGATGGGCACAGGAGATTTCTGAGAGATCACAGTCCAGAAGTCGAGGTGGTGACTGACTGCAAAATGAGAAGTAGCCCTTGGTGTGGTGAAACATTCTGTGCGGAGGTGGAGCACAGGTGCGTGACTCAGGAGACAAAGCTCCTCCCGTTTTCTTTCTTTCTTTTTTTTTAAGTTTACTTATTTATTTTGAGAGAGAGAGTGTGTGTGCATGCATGGGAGGGGCAGAGAGAGAGAGAGAAGAGAGAGACAGAGAGAGGATCCCAAGCAGGATCCACACAGTCAGTACAGAGCTAGATGTGGGGCTCAAACCAGGAACTGTGAGCCGAAACCAAGAATCAGATGCTTAACTGACTGAGCCACCCAGGCACCCCAAAGTTCCTCCTATGCCAGGGGAGAGACACATGCTGATTAAGTAATGAGAAGAATCATCTAGATAGAACTGAAACTTTTTCAATAAATTATCATTTTTCTTACCAATTTAGTTTTGCTTATTTTCTGAATTAGAGGAGAATATTACACACACACACACACACACACACACACACACACACACACACATGTTTTCTTGGGTCTATGTGTACTTCTTGGACTTCTTAGCCAGCACTGTAAAGTCATTGTTTGTTACAATTAATCTTCAGTGTTATCACAGGTTATTTGTGCCTGAAGACCACTGGATATCTTGGATGACCTCCTAATGCACCATCCAGCTTTAAGAAGAAATCACTTGGGGCACCTGGATGGCTCAGTAGGTTAAGCCTCTGATTTCGGCTCAGATCATGATTTCACAGTTTGTGAGTTCGAGTCTTGCTTTGGGGTCTGGTCTGACAGCTCAGACCTGGAACCTGCTTTGGATTCTGTGTCTCCCTCTCTCTCTGCCCCTCCTCTGCTTGCGTTCTGTCTCTCTCATTCTCAAAAATAAATAAAAACATTAAAAAAATTAAAAAAAGAGATTACTGACACAGTTCTCATTTTTTTGCATTGTAATTTTATAAACACATTGTTTGTATCTGTAATTTCAAGCAAAGTCATATGGTCAACAGGAATAATTAAAATTTGCTTTGGTTATTTAAACATTTGGATCATTTTGTTTCTGGTTCAAGGGTAAAGGAACACTACTTTGAATTCTATTAATTGTCTTCCTCATGGATCATTGGACATTTATGAATAAAAATTCATAAATATCAGAGAATTCTCAAAGTAAACTTAGGTTGGTAGATTAGTTTATTATGTAATATTTATGTGCTTCTGGAATTCCAAAAATTCACATTGTGTTGCATTGTATTCACACATTCATAGGTCACAGGAGGGGTAAAATGAATTTCTGGAATATAGTCCAAATAAGTAGGAGTTAATTAAGAAACATAATTAAAATATAACTAAATATAAAGTAGTTCTATTTTAGAAGCAGAAAGGCAGAACTTGATAATAAAGAGACTGAATTTGATAAACCCTAAATTGGGAGGACAACATAGGTGGTTCTAGCCCTTTGAACTACTGAATACCTTCATGCTACTGTAACTAGCCTAATAAATCCAAATAGTCTACCGCAGTACCTAAAATTTTCTCCTCAGAGTTTGTTGCTTTTGTTAGTTAAGACTGTGCAGAAGGTTCACTTATTAAAAGAAAATTCTACATTAATCCATCAACTCATCAACATAGATTTACTTTCAGTTCACTAATTCAGACACTTGAAGCAAGAAGACCTAAATAGATCAACTGTGGAAGAGTTTGGAAAACATTTTAAGCATGCAAAATTGGTTATAGTGGACCCTGTGATGGGGAGTCTCACTGACCCTAATGCAGAATGGGTACACTGACTTCTTACCGTAAGGACAGAGTATTGAAGAAAGCTGTTGGAGGTAGTAACAATGCAACATTCACTCATGCTCAGTTTACCTATGGCTTACCTGAAAAAAAAAAAAAGAAAAAGAAAGAAAAAGAAAAAGAAAGAATCATTCTTCTCAAGAAGGAATAAGGAATACAACTAACTAATCAAATTATCTACCTGGAATTGCCTTCCTTCTTAGCTATATAAATTTAGGTAAAAATGAAAAGCAATCCATTGCACTTAAAGGTCATATCTGAAGGACACTTCCACTTCTTGAGCAAATGGAATAACAAGGACTGGAATTACTCTCCAGTCTGAAGCATAAAAAAAAATTGACAAAATATATGAAATGATGGTTTTCAAGGTGTGGACTACTAGGTAATGAAGGACAGTTATCCCCAAGGACTGGGAAACAAACAAAGTGAGCCTTACAATTGTCTGAGTTTACTATGTTGAGAAAGTTTCCAGGTAACAGCATAGGAAGGATGCACCTGGGTTGAGCTCAGTAAATCACTGACTTGAAGGGGCAAAGTCGAATTTTGAGGAGATCCAAAGAATTCACAGTACAGAGTACTGGAGGAGATTTCTGCACAGAGACAGAATACCAGAGATCTGCAGAAGCTTCCTTTGAGTATTAAGCTGAGTGCTGATCAGCTCATACATGTGATGAAACTGCCCAAGGCCTGGGAAAGGATATGTCCTGAAATGATCAGAGATTGTAGTGGCCAGCACTCACAGAGGGCTGAGAGCAGTATCTATTTCCACTGGCCAGACTAGATAACCTCATGATTTACAAGATATTGGATAGAGTAAACAGAGGGTCTTGCTCAGTATTGGTGAATAACCAGTTCTAGACTCAGCCTACTCTTGTGTTACTTAACAAATCTTAAAAGCAAATATGAAAGAGATCAAATATTTCCAAATAACTTAGCTGCATCCCAGAACAAACTTTAAGAATATTTATAGGAATATAAAAATAACCAGCACCTAAGAATGTAAAATTCATAATCAAATGGAAAAGGCATGCAAAGAAATAGGAAAATAAGACCCACATGAGGATAAAAATCAGTCTGTCAAAAGTGATCACAAACTGACACAGAAATTAGAATTATCAGATAAGGACATTAAAACAATTATTATAACTGTATTACAGATGTTTTAAAAAGTTAAATAGGCACATAGTTGATATAAAACAAAAGATTCAAATCAAACTTAGATGAAAACAACAATATACTAAATGAAAAGTACATTGTATAGGATTAATGAGAAATTAGACATTGAAGGAAAGATGGGCGAAATGAACACATAGCAATAGAGACCATCCAAAACTTAAACTACACAGAGAAGTGAGGATTAAAAACAAAACAAAGTAAAACAAACAAGCAAAAAAAACACACCTGAAAACAGAGCAATAGTGAGATGTGGAACAACTTCAAGAGGTCTAGTATACATGCAATTGGAGTCCTTGAACAAGGGGATGTGGAGAAAAGATATTTGAAGGAATAACGGGCAAACTTCCCAAGGGGATAAAATCTACAAACCCACAAACTGAACAAAGGAAAACAAAACAGAGAACAACAGGAAAAAAACAACCTTCAAAGCACCCCAAGCCTTCTTCTCCTTTGCAAAAACAAAAACAAAAACAAAACAAAACACCAAAAACATATGCCAAGCATAAAGAAAACTACCCCAAAACACATCATAATCAAATTGCTCAAAATAAATGGTACAGAGACAGTCTTAAAGGCAGCCAGAGGAAAAAAAAAGACATATGACATACAGAGGAACAATGACAAGAATGAGAGCATTTCCCCTTGGGTAAATACATAACTAGCGAGGCATCTCTTGGCAGGTTGATTATATTATACCACTTTTAATATGGAGGGGATGTGATTTATTCCAACTGAATTGGACAATTGTTCTACATTTGGATTTGTTTCTCCTACCCACCATAGTTATCAAAACAACACAATCCATACACTACTAAATGCTATAATCATATCATGTTACTCCATACAAAATTGTTTCTGTTTTTTCTTATTGCTATCCAATCTTATATTGGGACTGTTACTGATGTTTAATATTATAGTTATTTCATAGGGTATAAAACGTCAGGATAAAATTTTGACTAGATGTGAAAAGAAATGCCCAGTATAGTAGGCATCCTTAAGATGGTCCACAATGATCTCCCCTACCCCACCCATGGTAGCCATGCCCTTGTGAAACCCCTTCTCTTTGACTATGGCTGAACCTAGTTCCTATTATAAATAATATAAAAGTAATGGGATGTCACTTTTGATATTAGATTATAAAAAACAGTAGCTTCCACCTGGCGTGCTTACTCTTGTTCACTTGTTTGCTTGCTCTGAGGGAAGCCAACTGTTATATTGTGATCTTCCCTATGGAGGGGTCTTATGGCAAAGAGTTGCCTAGGGCTAACAGCCAGTGCTGAACTGAGGCCCTCAATCCAAAGATGCAAGGAACTAACCTGTCCAAAACTACACCGGTGACTTTGGAAGCAGATTGTTCCCTTGTTAAGCCTCCAGATGAGACTGCAGTGCAACCCGAGCCAACAGGATGACTGTGACCACATGAAGGACCTTGAGACAGAAATTTCCAGTTAAACTGTGCCTAGATTACTGACACAGAAACTACATGTTAATAAATGTTTGTTGTTTTAAGCTACTAAGTTTGGAAGGTGATTTATTATATGACAACAGATAACTACCACATTCAGAGATCCTAGAGTTGGAGAATGATGTGTCAAAAATTCTGAAATAGAAAAATTAAAAGAGCCAAATCAATAAATAGTATTTAGTAAGAGTTTATGGTACACATAGGAAAGCTCACGGACTGGAAGCTTTTAAATTTAAATACTGATATGAATCTCAAGGCTTACAGGAAGGCTTATAAAGTGAAAATGAGCACGTTGTTTAACCTTGACAATGACTGATTATTTCAATGGGGGTTTCCAGATTGCAGGGGATTGGTTAAAAATTATTATCTTGCACGATATTTAGGAAGATGACTTAATTTTCTTGTATGATTATCAGAGACATTTACAAGAAATAACCTAAGTTTCACTTGTTTTGCAGAATGAGTTAAATTAAGTTTCACTTGTGTGGTTTTCTCAGCCAGGGAATTTCCAAGTCTGGTCTCCATTTTGTATTTAACATCTATAATAATGAGCATATGAGGAGAAAGGGTCCTGGTGTTTTCTTTTTGAAGATGAAGAGTTTTATTATATTAGGTGGGAGTCTATTGTTTTATTTTTGAAGTTTACAGATGGAACAACGGTGCCTGTTGATGACTAGTAGGCATGCACAGAAATACATGATTGTTCTACTCAACAATTTTTGAACACCGTTTTTACAGTTACACAATTTCCCATTTTGTATTATCTTCTCAAGGTGAAAGTCAGACTCCTTGGTAGCTAGAACACAGGTATGAGACCTACATTCCATCAAACAGATAGACATGCATGACACTTGGACTTTGAAGTAGGCAGATGAAGTGACAGCTCTGCCCGGTAGACCTTGGCATAACAATATTCGGCAAGCATGATGATAGAACTGTTTGTTTTCCTTCAAAGGCAAGTTGGTGGAATTCTGGCATCTGGTACTGAAAAATACTGAGGCCAAGAGGCAGTAGCAATGGAGTTTCCCTTAGAGAAATCCTTGTGGTAGGGCTGCCATTTTTCTTGGCTGCACCCTTCAGAGCCAAGATGTTTGACTTTCAAGAGAGGCTCTGGGCTATCCAAAGTTCTTTCATAAAATTCTTTTATATTTAACACAGAGAGGATTCTGTGGTTGGCAACTAAAATCATTTTTCTGAGAGATTATAACTTATTGAATGGTCCATTATTTTCCCAGTGACTTGTCGTTATACTTCTGCATATATAGGTGGTTCTAAGTTTTCTGGTTCCACTCGTCTTTTGTCTACCCCTGTACCAGTAACACATCATATTAATTATTAGAGATTTTTAAAATACCTTACCTATCAGTTTATGAGATTACTGAACTAAAAATCTTTCACACGGGTTGGCAAAGAATAAAGAAAATTATCTTTGTAATTTCATCTACTTTTGGGTTTCTAAGCTTTATTTTATGTGCATACGAGTTCGTGATTATTGTATCTGTGTGGTAAATTGTCCCACTTGAAATTATTCCTTTTTACTCCTAGTAACATTTTTTTTTCTATAAAGGATGGTTGGTATTAAGTTAGGTATATCAGTTTTATTTTGGTTTATAATTTTCCTAGAGTGATGTTTTTATTGTTTCATTTCATCCTTTCTGTATCATCATGTTTTAGGGTAATTTCTTGCACAGGAACTATAGCTAAATTTTGTTTTTATATTTCATTTGAAATATATTTATTGTGCTGTGTATTTTCCTTGTATCTCCTTGTTTTATACACATAAATTTATTTTTACCCAATTAGTGTTTATATATTAATAATTTCTTTGACTGTAAGCTTTTAACATATTATCTTTTCTATCCAATTTGTTTTTCTAATTCTTAAGTATATGTGTTAGTATTCCATAGTACTGTCAATCGGTGGGAAACGTCCTTCTGAAAAATCATTATTTTCTCCTTAACTTTTGAATGCTATCTTATCTTTGAAGGTATTATGTCTTTGTCTTCAGGTCACTATTATTTCTGTAGAGACTTGTGATCTTACCCTAATTTTGGTTCCTTTGTGGTGTCTCTATTTTCACTCTGGTTGCTTAACACATTCTCTTCATCCTCTGTAGGCTGTGATGTGCCTTGGTTGGGAATTTATTGATTTTTATTTATTTTATTTTATTTCATTTTGTTTAGCACACTCAAGACTTTTTGAGCTTTTTGAATCTGAAGCTTCACAACTCTCATGGGTTTTGAGGAATCGAGCCTTTTATCACCTGGGTACTATCTCTTTCCCATTGTTTCTATTCTGTCTGTGTAACCTTTTTAAATGATTAGGGAACTTTTTCTTCTATTCTTATCTGTTAACCTTGCTAACATATTTTCTCTTTCTCTTTTCAGCTGTGTTTAATTCATCCAGTTTTATTTATTTTTAAATTTTTTACTGTTTATTTTTGAGAGACAGAGAGAGACAGAGCATGAGTGGGGGAGGGGCAGAGAGTGAGGAAGACTCAGAATATGAAGCAAGCTCCAGTCTACGAGCTGTCAGCACAGAGCCTGATGCTGGACTCGAACTCACGAACTATGAGATCAAGACCTGAGCTGAAGCTGGATGCTTAACTGACTGAGCCACCCAGGCGTCCCTAATTCATTGAATTTTAAATGGCTATATATATAATTATTTTTATCCAGTTATATAAAAGTCATATTTGTCAGTCTATTATCTCAAGGATTGGGGTTTAGTTTCCTGTTTAATATTCAGGTTTTTAAAAAATGTTTATTTATTTTTGAGGAGGGGGGGTTGGAGGGGCAGAAAGAGACAGAGACACAAAATCTGAAACAGGCTCCAGGCTCTGAGCTGTGAGCACAGAGCTCAGTGCAGCGCCCCAACTCACAGTCTGTGAGATCATGACCTGAGCTGGAGTCAGTTGCTTAACCGACCAAGCCACCCAGGTACCCCTAGTCTCCTGTTTATTGCTTCTGTTAACTCATTGCTTTTTGTTTTCTTCCATGACTTATGATTTTTTATTGTGATATTTTCTTTGAGAGGTTACTTTAAAAATATTTTTTATTTATTCTATGAGAACATTTTGTGATCAGAATTATGGGAGCTTCCCTCTGAATACTTTTTTATTTGCTTTTTCCAAGAGGCCAAGTGTGCCATTGACTCAGGAATAGCTTCTATGTTCCCTTGCTAGTGTTTGTGTGTATGTGCATCAACCCCCTCCCTTCCCCCCCCCCCCCCCCCGCCACACACACACTTAGGAGAGGGTGATGTCAGGTCAAATGCATACTGTAAATGGAATAGACGCAAAATCTCAGAGTTTGATTCCTTGGAGATCTGATATGCAAAGGCTAGACAGCCATTATCTTCACTGTTGCCCCCTCAAACCCTCAACAGTGGGAAGATTATTTGTTAGGCCTTCTTTTCACTGAACCCTTGGTTGCAAATCCCCCAGTTGCTTTCCGTGGGCATTAAAAAACAAGCTCCTGGGGGTGCCTGGGTGGTTCGGTCGGTTAGGTGTCCAACTTTGGCTCAGGTGGTGATCTCACAGTCTGTGAGTTCAAGCCCCGCATTGAGCTCTGTGCTGACAGCTCAGAGCCTGGGGCCTGCTTCAGATTCTGTGTCTCCCTCTCTCTGACCCTCCCCCGTTTGCGCTCTGTCTTTCTCTGTCTTAAAAATAAATAAACATTAAAAAAAAACAAACAAGCTCCTGATACACAAGATCAATACTCCCCTCTTCACTTCTCCCCGCTGTTGATGAACACCCACACAAGTTGCTATACATAATTATCCTGCTGATTTTCAACTCTTTCTTTGGGTAACTCAGTGATCTCTCTTTCCTTCACCTACACATTTGTTTTATTTGATTTCGTTTTCCTGAGTATTTGTAGTGGGAGAATATTAAGTTTATATTCATTGCCATCCTGCTAAAAATAAATGCTAATTATCCATTTATTAGAGTAAAAATATCTGGGGCGCCTGGGTGGCTCAGTTGGCTAAGTGTCTGACTCTTGGTTCCAACTCAGGTCATGATCTCACGGTTTGTGAGCTTGAGCTCAGCATCAGGCTCTGTGCTGACAGTGTGGAGCCTGCTTGGGATTCTCTCTCTCCCTCTCTCTCTGCCCCTCTCTTGCTCTCTCTCTCTCTCAAAATAAATAAGTAAACTTGAAAAAAAATGTACAAGTATCTGCTGAAATGGCAGGCTGTTACAGGGAACTGTTTCTTGTGCTGGGCTCCTAGTAGTAGATGTAAATGCATTTTTTTTTTATTTTAAATGTTTATTGTATTTATTTTGAGAGAGAGAGAGAGAAAGACAGAGTGTGAGTGGGGGAGGGGGGAGAGAGATCGAGACACAGAATCTGAAGCAGACTTCAGGCTCTGAGCTGTCAGCACAGAGCCCGACACAGGGCTCGAACTCACAAACTGTGAGAACATGACCTGAGCCGAAGTTGGATGCTTAACCGACCGAGCCACCCAGGCGCCCCTGTAAACGCATTTTTAATTGTAATGGACTCTTATTAAGAAAGAAGGCTTTTGGGGGCTCCTGGGTGGCTTAGTCAGTTAAGCGTCTGACTCTTGATGTCGGCTCAGGTCATGATCTCAGTTTGTGGGTTCAAGACCCACAACCAGCTCTGCACTGACAGTGTGGAATCTGCTTGGGATTCTCTCTCTCCGTCTCTCTCTGCCCCTCCCCTGCTCACTATCCATCTCTCTCTAAATAAATAAATAAATAAATAAATAAACATTTAAACAAAAAAAGAAAGAAGGCATTTAAAAATAAATACCTTTCAAAAGAAGAGATGAAACTAAATACACCATGAACATTAACCATCTCTATTTTTTCACATGGGCTAATCTCAAAATTGGCTACTTCCGTACGTTTGCACTTAGGTTCTAAGTAAAGGTAGTCATTCAAGAACTAGAATCACTTAACATCTTAGATGTTAATCTTTAATATTTAAGTATCTGTACAAGATAATTCATTTCTTGAACAACATACTGTTTAAAACTCCATTTTAATGGGGTTATTAATTAAAAAATTAAAATATGCAAGAGAACGGACATGTATGTCTTTTTCTTCCATTCTAATGAAATGAGTTTTACTTTTCTTTCACTATGGGCTAATGATCATAAGACACTTTCCAAGTAGTTTACTGTAGCTTTTCATTATATTAGAGAATTTAATATTGTACTACTACCTTATTTTTGCAATACTTGATTTTATGTTGTTTTTTAATTAATGTTCTTGGTTATTGCAAACATCCCACACTCAAAATAACCTCAAATTATATGGTAAAATCCCATTGAATTGATTTTGTATCAGTTCAATTATTAAAAATATGCAACATTGTGGGATATTAGTTCATGCTGTTATATTTGTATAGTAAAAACTGGATTAGCCAGAGATTTTATATCCATTTCAAGAGGGCTCATTTATTGGTCTTTCCTATTCCCAGATTCTTCAGCGCTAAATTCCCAGACAGCTGGTCTTTATTCATTTAAATTTTAGATTACGTATATTACATTATATAGATATTATATTTAATTCATACAAATATAAATACATGTATGCGTATGTAATATTGCAAGTTTCGTCATGTATCACTCTTTTCTTTCTAATCTATCTTCTCCTGGGAGGTGCGTGCTAGATCAAGACCTCAGATTATTTTGAGTATTTGGGAGGGGAGTAATTTTTCGTAAATATGAGAGACATCCTCTTAATTCTTACAAAACTACAAACATCTTTCAGCCTACTAGCAGGTATAGGATCCTTGATTGTAATCTTTTTCAGTGGTCTGTAGATGCTGTTCTCTTGCCCTCTAGCTTCCAGTCGGTCCAAGGTTTGCGTGAATGTGGCACCAGACGGTGTCATCTGGGTACTGAATATCTCAGTACTATAGGACCAAAGCTGGATGTCAAAGTAATGTATTAAATCCCAAAAGGCAGGTAAGAACATGGGCCGGATGTAAAAGTAGGGACAACTGAGAGCAGCTTGGGATATCCAGGTTAGAGCAGCTAAACCTGGAGAAGTCACTTGGGGCTGGAGGGAGTGTCTTGTTATAGGACACAAATATCTAAGGATACAGATTTTTTGAGCCAAAGCCTGGCACCAGTCACTCAAGGACTTTACTATCTCATTGGCTTTGTGTCTCAGCATGTTACATTTCGTAGGTTGCATTTCAGTGATAACGGAATGGCTCAATCTCCAGCCTTCATATCTGTGGCACAGCTACATCTACTACTTGTTATGTATTTCAGTAGCTTTATTTTAGTCACCCTCCCTCTTCTACCCACATGATTAAGATTTGTTAATGGAGGTATTTGTCGGACCGTATAAGACTGTGAATTAGATTTTCTTTTAAGTGTGACACATGGCTGAGGGACTAATCTCATTTCTGTCTGAGACCTGGTGTACCTAAGATGACCCTAATAACATACTGTGTCTTCATAAAGACAAAAGCCAGGCATATCATAAAGTGTGGCATCGTGTAGCTGGAAGGGAGCTTCTTTTGTTTCTGCCTGCTGGCTCTAAGAGAGGTGGCATCTAAACCCTTTTGAGATTTTTGGTTTTCCCTTCAGACAAGACAAAATATATTCCTTCATGAATGCATTTTATGACAATTATGAACATCAGACTCGGAGATCTAAGTTCTAGAACTGTCTAAACTATAAAATACAAATTGCTTAATCTTCTGGGATTGTTTTTCCCTATGCAAAATAGAGGTGTAAGTAATGCCCATACCTGTAATAAAAAGAAATATTTTTTCATAGAAGATATGAGCAGAGTCTTTGGAGCCAGATTGCTGGGGCTGAGTCCTGGCTCCACCCCTTATCAGACGTTTGGCTTGAGAAAATTACCCTTCTAAGCCTCAGCTTCTTCATCTGTAAAATAGGAATAATAATTATACTTACACTAACCTGTTTTTATAAAGTTTAATTGACATCATTAGAGTAAGTGATTTACGACAGTGCTGAACAGTGCCTGGCACTTAGTAATCCAAATGATTTACTACTGAGACCCCATTTAGCTGACATTGGAACTCCAGGCTTTCAGGAACTGGTTTCTCCCAGTAAGCAAGACTCTCTCCATTGATTGATTTATACTCTTTGTTCTTCACTCCCGATAGATGAGTTTAATTCCATTAACTTGGTCTCCCCAGCATCAGGATTTTCTCATTTTAATATCTAGTTTCTCTGTGATTGGATCACTGAATCCTGTGGCATGATTCTCTACCATAAGCACTTGGACCATTTGAAACATCACCAGTTACAATGATCTCAACTATGTTCTTTATTTGGACCTTGCCCAACAGTCCTGCTATTCAAAGTGTCCTTTTTCTCTTTTAATTTATTTCCTTAATGTTTACCATCTGATCCTGTGTCCCTTCCTAGACTAAGAGAATACTGATTGGGGTATGAGACGTCTTTGGGAGTTAGAGTCTACAAGATTTGATGATTAATTGAATGTGTTGGTAAAAGAGAGGAGAGTCAAACATGGCACTCAGGATCTGGCTTAGTCAATTGTGCGGTCAGTGCTTCCATCAACTTGGTAACTGAGATCTTGGATTATAGCAGGAGAAGTGTTGGGTGGGAAGTGCAGGGAGAAATAATGGTGAGGGGTGTTCTCATGTTTGTAAACTGAATAGGATGTTAGATCCAAAAGCCTCAAGCTGAAGAAGGACAAGTGCCCTGGAGATTCAGATTTGGGAGACATCAAACTATACTTAACAAGTAAAGTCATGATGGTTCAGGATTGCATAGGCAGAGAGAGTGTGTGGGAGAAGAGAAGAGGACCATCGAGAAATATTCATTTTAAGTGGTAGATCGAGGGGAAAAATTTTGCAAAAGAGCCTTCAGTGTTTATAGGGGTTAAGAGAGAAGTCAGACAAGTGTGGAATTACAAAATACTCGAGGGGGAACTTTCAAGAAGGAGAGGCCAGAGAATTCAAATGCCAAGAATTCAAGTAAGAACATGACTCCAAGTGCATTACCTGTGACACTGACTTCAGTAGCTTCATGGAGTGGTGAGGACAGTAGACAGATGGCAGTTGTCTGAGTTGAGTACTGAGTACTCAGTTGACTGAGTACTGAGTAAAAGCTGAGTAAGAATTGACGGTGAGCATAGACAACTGTTTTTGAGAGGTTGAGGGACAGACATACTGTAGTAGCTACGGGGAAACGAAGGATAGATTAAGAGGGTTATATTACATATTTTACTTCTTGGTGAAGTGAAAAACTACCTTTCTGGAAAGCAGTGTGACATTAGTTTGCAAATTTGAACATAATATAATCTATGGTCTAGTAATTCCACTACTAGGAACACAGGCCAAAGGAAAAATCTTCCATGTGTATGTGTAATGGGAAATGTGTGTAAAAATGTTCATGCAGTGTTGTTCCTCATAGCAAAGATCTTGAAAAGAAAATGTGTTGACCAGAAGAGAAATAATAAACTATGATATATTTATATAACTGATTAAGTAATATTGAAAGTGAACGAACACCACAGGCAACTACCTGCATGAATTTTAAAAATCTCAAATTGGGGGCACCTGGGTGGCTCAGTCGGTTGAGCGTCCGACTTCAGCTCAGGTCACGATCTCGCGGTCCCTGAGTGCGAGCCCCGCGTCAGGCTCTGGGCAGATGGCTCAGAGCCTGGAGCCTGCTTCCGATTCTGTGTCTCCCTCTCTCTCTGCCCCTCCCCTGTTCATGCTCTGTCTCTCTCTGTCTCAAAAATGAATAAATGTTAAAAAAAATTTTTTTTAAATCTCAAATTGAATACAAAAAGCATGATGCCAATAACTATAAGATGATATAGTTACAAAGCTCAAAATTAACCAAAAAAGTAAGCAAAATAAAGGACTAAGAAGGGTCTGAAGCACACAAGTTGAGGACAGAAGTGGCCAACGTTGAGTTAAACGTCAAGAGCAAAGTCTGAGTCTGCTGGTCTGTCTCTGAATAATTGACAGAAAAATTAAAAATCCAGGAGAAGTCAGAGAAGGTTACACATGTCATAGGCCACAGCAAAAATGTCTAAGACAAGATCTCATGATAGAAAGTGAAGGATATGAACTTGGGGCATAGAAGGCTCTTTAGGTCAGCTTGAACTAAAATCTGTCGGTGTTAGAAACCACATCAAATTAAAATCAGAAGCAGCGAATGTGTTAGTGAAATTAAGTGCCCCTCTGAGCAACATGAGCAAAGTAGGAAGGTGTGTGAAGTTCTTCATGGCTAAAGATACATTCTCAAGGCATACCTAAATCATGCACATTTTCTAAATTTCTCATCTTTAATGAGGCTGCACTAAATACAAGCATTTTGTATGTTATTAACTTGGTCTCCAGCCTCCTACTTTCTCATTATCAGTTATTCGCTAAAATGAATCCCAAATCCAAATGTCTAGGTCAATTATTCCTAACGAAGAAAAAAACTTGTTCATTTTTTTCTGTTTCTTTTTACTCTGAAGTAAAAGAATTATGACTCCTCACAAATAAGAGTGCCATCTTATACTTATATATAGCTCTGGATGTGGTTTAAAAGTAGCTATTCGCTAGCTGTATTTTCTCAACCCCTCTACTAACTGGCAAATCATCTCAAGGTTGAAACTGAAGAAATTCAGACCCTGAGAAAATAAGTGACTTTTCCTGGTGAGGTTAACGGTAGCAACCAAACTAAAATTTAGACCTCTTGATTCATACCCTCCTTGGATAAAATCTAAATAAGTCACTTTAAATTTCCCCTGTCTATTTACCTTTATCTAATAGGTAAATTTATTTTTATTGTAACATTAAAAAAGGAACATCATATATTTCGGGAAAACACTGTTTAAAAATATTTAAAATTAGACGTTGTGTTTTAGAAAAAGAGAAAGGCAGTAGTCTAGAGATCTTTCAGCAAATCTTCAGCATGCCTTTAAAAACTAGATGTTATGTGTTGATATGTGTTAGTGCTATTGGTGGATTAGGAAATACTAGGAACTCCAGTTTCTGATATATAGTAGTACCAACTAAGACAATCCTGTCCTAAAATTCTCAAAGCACAGCTCTAAAAAATGGAATATAATATGATCTTTAATAATTTTATCTAGTTTTTAAAATTCAAGTTTGATTTGGCCTTTGCTTTTCTAATGGCCATATTAAAAATATTGATATTAATTTCAAATGGTATTAAATGTTTAAACATTTGGGAGAGACTGATCTGTGCGAGTGACAGTGGGGTGTAGTGAAAAAGAATATTGGGTTTAGTCAGTAAAGGCAAATTTATGTCTTGGCCGAGCCATATTCTTGCTTAACTTCTATAATTCTCATATTCACTGCTTATAAATTAGGGTAGTTCATATAGGTGACCTCTGTGGTGGATACTGTGTCTTGACCTGCTCATCCTTTATATTATCCTCCTTCTATGTGTCTTTCTGTATTGCAGAGTCTGGGAAGCTAAAAAAATCTACATTTGTTTCCATGCCGGTGGGGTTCTACAGGTGAATTAGATTCCACCAGCTAAAAGCACTTGGAAGGCAGAAGTGAAGTGAAAGCCATCTTCCCTTTTTTGGCTACGTCTACAGGCTCATGCAGCCATGAAGACATAGGGATTTTGGCAATAGCATTCCATCGTTCATGCTCCAGCTGCTTCGATGTCGAGAGACAGTTGTGGCAAAGCAGTGACAACCCTCCACATCTAGTGTTTCTCTACCTGCTTTTTGGCTGTCCGAAAACCATGACAGTGGTGACAGTGACAACCAGGCCATCCTAATCCCTAGATCATAGTCATGGCCCTGCATTTTAAACTCAACAATTCCAATTCCAGTGGCAGGCTCAACGGTAGTTCTCTAGTGTTCTGGAAGATGTTCCTGGAAGCCCAGCTGGAGCCCACTCTGGACTCCTTCCAACAATGTTTGCTTCTAATCCTCTATATTAAACCTATTTGTACTAAAGATATTCAGAGCAGATTATTGTATCTTCTACTGAACCCTGATGCAATATCTAAATTTTCTTTGTGCTCTAATGTTCTTTGAGTCTATTATCTTCACTTTCCTCATGTTTCTAACACACAGTCTCTAACATTTTTTGGTAAGTTTCTTAAATCATTTCCGTTTCTCTCTGTGTGGAGTCTACCTGTAATGTAATTGTTGGTTTTGAGTATATGGGTGTCAAATGTATAAACCTGTTTGGTAATGAATCAATAGCCTTTAAAGTAAAGAGAGTGGGTAACTATGTGGTGTAATTGAAAATAAAAAGCGTAGGTATGCATTTGAAAAAAAATTTGTGGGTTATACTACAGTCAGTTAAAATGTCTGAAGCAGATTTTAAAATATGTAAGTCAGTGTTTTTGCAAAACAAATTTGGTGGTTACAATAATGACAATATTTATATATATACATATATAAATACATATAAAATATGTATATGTCTATGTAAATAAATTATATATATGTATATATAAATACAAAATATTTATTAAAATCTGTGTGTGTGTGTGTGTGTGTGTATGTGCATGTGTGTGTATACAGAGAGAGAGAAGAGAAATAATGATTACATGAATGTCTGCTAATAATCTGCAAATTTTCACCAGGGTCCTTTTACAACTTTTTACCTTGGATTAACTATCATGGCACCTGAAGAATTATTTGCCTTTTGCAATCAGCTTCTTAATGTCTTTGATAATCAGTACCTGAACACTTTACTTTCTTCTTGAGCTTAAAAACACTCAAATACTGTCAATCTTTCTGAATATTTCCTCTAAGTTGCAAGGTTTATATTTTAAGATCTACATAATGCAGGTGATGAATCATTCATTTTAGAAACTGATCTTTGGGATCTAATCAAGTAAACAAGACAAAAACTGAGCAAGTCTTTGGCTCAATTCTGGGAATATTTTTGTTACTTAATTATGGGGAATGAAACCAAAGATGGTTAGGGGCAAAAAAAAAGAACAGTATTCAGTCTCAATATTAATAAAGAGTGTCTGAAAATGAACAGCATCTGGGAATGTAAGCAGAGGACTAGGTCAGACCCAGGAAAACAACTGGGCTGGGCATGTGCAAGAACGTGTTTCAGAGGAAGCATTTGGCCAGGATGCTCCAAAACAAGGAGGTTCAAATTGGTGTAGAGTTCAAAATGTAGGACAATACATTTAGGTCCCGGGTTGCCTGAGGGAAATTAAATGGTCAAAGAAGGGAAGTTGTGAAAAAATTCCAACCAATAATCAGGAGAAACTAGGAGACAGCAGAGAGCATACTTGAAGTGTCAGGAAAGAGAATTATGTTGACAATTAAGGTAGATTTCCTGTCTGAGATTTAGGGTTTTTCTAAAGCCTAGGGAAGAATGTATCCCATAGTGGCCAGTCCAGGCTAACCAGAAAATTGAAAGCACTCTGCTGAGAAACTGAATATATGTCTCGAGGCAAAGGGGCTGGCACATCCAGTGGGTGGCAAGTGAAAGTTTTGATGGGGTGTTATGTGGGGCATTCAGATTGCAGGAAGAGAATTCTGTGCTGAGAGCAGGGCTTGGGCACGAAGTCTCAAGGCACAGGGTCAAGGAAGAAAGAAATGGGTCCATTGCTGAAAATTCCCTGACACCAAAAGGATGTAAACACCCAAAGTCAAGCAGATAGAGATCCTGTTCTATGTTTTCTTGCCATCTGCAATCATTTTCACTGCTCACCAAAGCTCACAGATGATCATTTCTAAAGCAGGGCAAATGGAATTAACCATTACAGCTCAATAGAATGTTCTGTATTCTAGACGCATCATGTTGTCAGTTTTGCTCCCTAGCATTACACTAACAAAAGAAACTTGATTTGTGCAGCCTATTTTTTCCCTGTAACTGTGAAATGTAAAAATGAAGGACCACTTACCTTGATTTTATTTGTTTGGTTCCAATTTCTTTTGAATCCATGTGGTACCCAGAGGCCAGAAAAATAACTAATATTTATTAAGCACTTTTTATTTGCCTTGGACTTTACATATAATATTTAATGCAGAAGTCTTCATAGAACTCAGCAAGTGCTCATAGAACTGAGTAGTAGTGAGTTTTAGACTCACTGTCAGAATTGAGGTTCAAATTTCGGACCTATTTCTAAGTGGCAGAAACCTCAAGCAAATTCCTTCCCCAGTCACCGGTGTTCACAATGCTACTTGAGGATTATGAAAGCTGTTTTACAAAATTGATAGGATAAAAGGGTTTTATATGTGCAGCTCAGTTTAATGAATGTTTATTAACAAAATAAACTGTACCAAACAGCATGCAAGTCCCTGGGAGTACTAAGGAGAATAAACTGTGATTTCTTTCATTGAGATCTTGAGTCTGAAGGAGACCAATATACCTCAATAACATTAGAGAAAGCAGCAGGGATTACGAGGGCAGAGAGGAGAAGACTTGCATGAGGGTGACTAAATAATGCCCATACCTAGACCACAGTTGGTGCTCAATACATGCCGATTCTTTTTTGTTTGTAAAACTTGTTTTAAAATTTAAAAACAATAAATAGAAATATCCAAAAATGATCACTGATGATGGGTAGTTGGTTTATGCTAATAGATGATGGGTTACTCATGAATCTATTTTTTAAAAGTTAATTTATTTATTTTGAGAGAGAGAGAGAGCATGTGAGCAGGGAAGGGGCAGGGAGAGAGGGACAGAGAGAGAGAATCTCAAGCAGGCTCCGCAATGCCAGAGCAGAGTCCGATGTGGGGCTCAAACCCATGAACCGTGAGATAGTGACCTGATCCAGATGCTTAACTGACTGAGACACCCAGGTGCCCCAGGTTATTCATTAATCTAATAGTACTATAAGCTTTATGGTGCAGTAGGCAAGAGCCCCCAGCTTTATGTCAGGCCCTGGCCTATCCTCCCTTAACTACATGGCCTGGGGAATATTTCTGATCCTCTTTACCTGGCCCCTTCCATTGACCAGCTACATAATCTTGAGCAATTTACTTAAACTTTCCATTCTGTTATTTCTTATCTATAAAATGAGAATAACAACAGATTCTACATCATAAGATTATTGCTAAGTTTAAATGAGATAATCTATGTAAACTGCTTTAAAAAATATTGGCAAATAGTTTGGGCTCAATAAAAGTTATTTAGCCTTGCTAATGCTATCTTTAATGGTGATGATATCTTTGGCATATTTGTTTATAAAATAGGGAGAATGGTAAGATTTACCTCTTACTGGTGTTATAAAGATGAAACTTCAAAGTGCTCGATATGATAGGTTCTCAATAAATGTGAGCTGTTGTGATGATAGTGATTATTAAGAGAAATAATTCCCCACATCTCTTTAGCATTTCATAATACACCAAATGTTTTTATATATAATAAATCTGAAAACATGTAAATATGTATAAATAAATATGTTATATTTATGTTATAATGTACAGATGCATACTCACTGATGTTCATAATATCACAGAGATAAACAGGACAGATTATTCTGTTCCCATTGGTATTCACATTTTGTTGTTCATTCGTTAGAATAGTTTGGACTTGTATGAAGATATTTGAACGGCATAGTGGGCCTTTGTTGAAATGGACAGAACAGTGATGGTTGGCATCCTCCACATGGCAGCAAGGGGACCTACTTGTTCTTAAAGACTTGGGGTCCTTATCACTCTCAACTGCAGTAGGGGGTATTAAATATAAATTTCTTTTCAAGAGGTCTGTGATCGGTCTGCACGGGGTATGTATTCCTTTCTGCACTCTCTGGGTGCGTGGTACACTAGCTAGGCAGTAGTCATGTAATTGTCCTTTGGACCAGGACCAATACTTATTAAATAAGATTGTATGGGGGCGCCTGGGTGGCTCAGTCGGTTAAACGGCCGACTTCACCTCAGGTCATGATCTCGCGGTCCGTGAGTTCGAGCCCCGCGTCGGGCTCTGTGCTGACAGCTCAGAGCCTGGAGCCTGTTTCAGATTCTGTGTCTCCCTCTCTCTGACCCTCCCCCGTTCATGCTCTGTCTCTCCCTGTCTCAAAAATAAATAAATGTTAAAAAAAATTTTAATAAGATTATATAGAAAAAAAAGGAATGAGGCTTCCAGAGAAGTTGTGAGCAGTCAGAATAACAGCAAGTTTCGACTATGTTAGTGTAAGGACTTCTGTAGAAAAAAAGAGACATCATTCAGAAATTGAAAACCAAGCAAAAGAGGGCAGCATCTATAACAGGTAAAGAGTTCCTACAGACCAATAAGAAAGAGATAAGCATTTGGTAATTAGGGACATTCCTACGAAAAGAAACAAACGATATGTTGGCCAAATTTGGAGGATACTAGAGAATCAATTCATTTCAAAAAGGGGTGAATAAAGGAAAAAACAAAGCATGTCTTCTTTTTTATGCAAGGTGTACTTCAGGGTAGCCAATAATAGATAACGAGGGAAGTTTCTCAGTATATGTCAGTATTCCAACCAATAAATAAGAAAGAAGCGGTGGGACTGAAGTAGCAACATTATGCAACTTCTAAGGAATTAATGGCTGCTAACAACATGGCATGAAACATGAAACAACAACATGAAAAGAGCGGCCGCCAGAAATGATGTGTCTCCTATCGAAAGTATAAAATACCACTTACGAAGTGGCCTTGCCACCCCCTCAAAATCAAACCTGTATCAAATGAGTTTTCTCAGTTTGACAGAACAGTTATTTTGGTTAACTACTTAGTTAATTGTTAGCTTAACAGTAATTTCAGAATTAGAAGGAACAGAGAACATACTAAATGACACTACCTAGGGATAATCAGCAAAATCCAGACCGTAAGAAGCGCTGTGGCTTGAGGAAATAATCACATTTCTAAGTCAGGTAGCCCTTTTGAGTCCTCACTCTACCAATTTCAGCTTTCATCCAGTTTCTCCATCTGTAGAGTGAAAATTATAACTGCATTGATCTCCAGGGATTATTGGAAAGTTTGAAAGAGTGAACGTACGGGAAGTGTTTAGTCCAGTGCCTATCAAACCAGGAATATTCAATAAGTGAAAGCTATTCCTTGTTACATTTGTTGAATGAATTATCATTATTGTTGTTTAGATTCACACATACATTTTAATGTTTGACAAAATTGTTAGCTTTGTTAAAATATTTCCCTGAATCTGTGGCTTACACATTTCCTCTGGCAAGTGCTAATTCAGCAAAATTTCATAAATTCCAGAAGTTTGATTTTAAAGGCTTAGACAAAAAAAAAAAAAAAAAAAAAAAAAAAAAAAAACCCACAACAACTAAGGTTGGGAGAAATATAGCAGCATTTAGTATTTGGAGTTCATGTCATATGCAGAGCACTGTGTGGAGAGTTCCGTATGTTAGAGGGCAATACATCCCTGTTGCTGTCATGGCTAAAGTGGAGTTAGAGGCCAAGGGATCTGTTGGTTGTAGTGGTAGAACAACACGCTTGGGAGGAGGAAATTATGAAGTGGCTGCTGGCAATAAGACCTTGGGCAATCTACTTAATTAAGTAACTTAAAACTTTCAGTTTTCGCATCCACAAATGGGAAGGCTCAGGGGTCACATGTCAGGGCCATGTGCAGAGATAGGGGTTCAAATGCAGATCTCTCTTAACTCCCTAGACTATGTCTTTCCTATGCAATCTAGCATTTGATTATTGGCTGTTCAACTAAGCAAACATCTATGAAATAATTCACATGATATCCAGTGTACTGCCTTGGCTAATTTCAGATAAGGAACAAATGTGTCTTTCCTTCTTTTAAAATAGTTATGAGACAGGGGCACCAGAGTGGCTCAGTTAGTTAAGTGTCAGACTTTGGCTCAGGGCATGATTATTTTAGATGAAGTTGTTTTAATGACTGGAAGCTTTAGAGGTATTTTGTTGTTGGCGTTAATTCTGTCAGATATTGTAAGTGCTTTCCCACTGAAAGTTTTAAAAAATAAGTTTAAATTTATTTATGTAGTGATGTTCAATGCAAGTCTGAGTAAAAGCTAAGGATTTTCTCATACTGGCTGCTCTTCTTTATAGCAATTATATAATTATTGATTCTAATTAATTAATAAGAATTATCATCAATTAATTATAAGAATAATTATTAATTAATAGTTATCATCTGCAATTACAGATAATTAAAGATAGTTGAATGATCATGTCCTAGCATTCCCATAAACAATATAACTTAGGCCTGTTGCTTCAGATTTGATAAGATAAAAAAAAAATTTAACTTCCCTGAAAAAAACTACAAAATGATAAAAATAAACTTAGGATGGAAGGATAACTACATACTGTTTATTAGTTACTGTTCAAGAAAACACAAAAAAACCTCTACAGACACCAAACAAAGTATGTAGCCTTTGTCATTCATGATACACTATGCGGGTGGGAAAAACACAGTATGGCTACAAAATAGGGGTCATTATCCATTCAAATAAAAGAAAAGAAAGTGCTTTTACACTGGACTTCTTCAAAAGTTACACATAGCCACATTTAACATTCTTGTATTTTTCATTTTCTTTAATATATTAATGGAATCAAGGAATTGCCTCATGTGCACCTGTACACTTAGCGAGTCCATTGGAGGAGGGCTGTTCAGGAGCCTCTTATGTCACCATCTCGGACCAAAACTCTTATTTCTTAAAATGAGAATAGGGACACAAATGTTTTAGCATCATATTTATATATCCTATATGCATATTACTATTATTTTTTAAATTTTTTATTTAGTTTTGAGACAGAGAGAGACAGAGCACAAGGGGGGGAGGGGCAGAGAGAGAGGGAGACACAGAATCCGAAGCAGGCTCCAGGCTCTGAGCTGTCAGCACAGGGCTGGACGCGAGGCTTGCACCCACAAACTGCGAGATCCTGACCTGAGCCAAAGTCGGACCCTTACCCGACTGAACCACCCAGGCGCCCCTGTGCATATTATTATTTTTATATCAAATATTATACGAAAATAAAACCCTAAATTTTATATTTGCTTTCATCTCCAATACCATAAAAATGTTTGCATAAAAATAAAAGAATCATATTGTATGAAAAAGGTCTTGAAATAGAGATCTTACTTGACTCTAAAACACTAAACATTTTTTTAAAAATGCCCACTAACATTGAGACCATTCTTTTATAGACTCTGGAAGCTATTTGTCAACTATAGCTTAAACTGAGAACATGAAATCATTTAGAAAAGACAATGTTGTATTTTAACTTACTATTGAATGTTAAGCAGAAATACAGTAAATTAATAGCATTTAAAAAATTGCTTCTGTATTCCTTGGTCTATATTTAGATGTATTGAAATATTCATATTCTTTTAGTAAGATAATATTTACTTACAGTGAAAAACCCAAATTTTAAGTGTATAACTTGATGAATTTTTACAACTATATACCTTTAGATAAGCAACAACACAACAAAGAAAATAGATGTTTCTATCACTCCAAAAATATCCCATATACCACCTTCTAGTCAGTCCCTACACCCAAAGGTGATCATTGTTCTGATCAGTTTTGTCTGGTTGTAAACTTTCAGGACAGATAATAATGCAGGGCAAAAGGAAATTAACATGTTAATTACATTGTGAAAATAATTTTTACTTCCCAAATTCCCTAAAAAAGATTTCAAGACCTCAGAGGTCCATATACCACACTTTGAGAATTGCTGCTCTCATACTAACAGCATGTGTCCTTAACTTATCCCTCTCAACTTAAGAGTTAATATTGTTCCACTTCACATAAAATGTGATAACTTTACAACAGTAAAATTCTATTTGGCTTCTCTGTCTTTTGCACTATTTCTGACATGCATTTTACATTTATGTATGTGTCAACCCCACAACACAGTTTAATCAATTTTGTTTTAAACAGTAAATTTTGTTTCCAAAAAATCAAGAGAAAAGCATATGAAACCTTTTGCATTTACTGAAATGTATTTGAATTGCAGTCTCTTCATTCCTTCCTGTAGATGCAAGTTTTCTTCTGATGTCAGTTCCTCAGCCTGAGGAATAAGATACACTGGTGACTGATGAATTCTTTCAGCTTTTGCTTACCTGAAAGTGTTTTTACTTCATCCTCCCTTTTAAAGGATATTTTCACTAGTATAGACATCTAGCCTGACAGATCTTTTTCTTTAATGTCAAAAATTCCATTCCATCACCTGCTGACCTCCGTATGTTTCTAATGAGAAATTAGTCATCAAACCATTCATCTGCATGCAATGTAGTTCTCCTCTCCTCAATCCTTAGGCATCTTGTAAGAGTTTCACTTTATATTTTTCTAATTAGTTTTAATATAATGTGCTTAGGCATGATTTTCCTTGTATTTACTTTGATTAGGGTTTGCTAAAATTCTTGGATCTCTAAGTAGTTTTTTTTCCACCAAATATGGGGAAATTTTGCTTATTATTAATTCAGATATTTTTTCCCTATTCTTTTTCTTGTCCCTCTGGGACTCCAACCACATATATGAGAGCCTGTTGGACTTACCTCATAGTTTTCTGCAACTCTGTTCATTTTTAAAAATATTTTTTTCTATTTTCCAGATTGTATAACTTCTGTTAATTATCTTCAGATTCATGGATCCTTCCTTCTCTGGCCCAGGATGCTATTCAGACCATCAATAATATTCATCACTTCAGATAATACACTTCTCAGTTTAGAAATTCCATTTGGGGGGGCCCCTGGGTGGCTTAGTCTGTTGAGCGTCTGACTTCAGCTCAGGTCATAATCTCGCAGTTCATGGATTCAAGCCCCATGTGGGGCTCTGTGCTGACAGCTCAGAGCCTGGAGCCTGCTTCAGATTCTGTTAATTACATTATGCCCCTCCTCTCTGCTCGCCCTCTGTCTCTGTCTCTGTCTCTCTCTCTCTCTCTCAAAAATAAATAAACATTTTAAAAAAGTTTTAAAAAATAATAAAGAAGAAGTTCCATTTGGCTTTCATAGTTTTATTTCTCTGCTGATATTCTTATTTGTTTACTCACATTCACCCTTTTCTGTAAGCCCTTGAAAATATTAAGTTATTGTCTATGAATTTTCACATTTGAGTCATCTCAACATCTATTTCTAATGATTACTTTTTCATGATTATAGGTCACATTTTCCTGTTTTTCACATGTCTGCTAATTTTTTTTTACCAGATGCTGTATATTCACATAATAAAGTGTAGGGATTCCTGATTATGTGAGCTTCCTCTGAACGATTTGGAATTTTGTTCTGGCAGGCAGTTAAAAAGGGGTTTTTCTTATAAATCCTGCTTTTATTCTTTGCAGCTCTATTTTGGTTCTGAATAGCTGCCTTATCCTATAACATCTTCTTCCCTCATGGTATAGTCCTTACTCCTAAAGCAAGGGCTTTCTGGTTTTTCAATGCTTGAGATGTTCAGGGAAATATTTGTACTCTGGCTGGAATGGAACTCCAACCGCACAATTTTTGGTGTTTCAATTTATCTCAGTCTCTCAGCAGACGATTTCTGGTAAGACTCCCAAAAACCTGTGATGATTAATGAATCTTTTGGCTCATCACGAGTGTCCTTTTGTTCTCTGGTGCTCTGACCTGCAAACTCTAATTGCTTCTACAGCCCATGACTCTGATCTCATCCTCCACAGCTCAGAAACCCTGCTCCTTGTCTGATTATACTCCTGCCCCAGCATTAAAGTGATTCTAAATATAAATCCCAGGTGATCATAGGTACCTTTATTTCATTTCTAACAAAAATTATGGTTTTACACTGTGCTCAGTGCCTGAAAATAGTTAGCTCATATATTTCTCCCTTTTTTTAGTTGTTCATACCGGGAGGATAGGTCATATGCCAGCTACTCTGTGTTGGACAGAAGTGGATGTTGGTGAAAGGCAGCTATTTGTTGAAATTATTAGATATTCCATAGCAGCTTAATCAACAACAACAACAACAACAAAACCTAATTGGTTTAATGATATGTTCAGGTGTAAGAAGAATGTAATTCAAGACCAGATAAGAAAGATATATATGCACTATCTATGATCACAGTGGGTATGATTTTTTAGGTCAGTTTGAACAATCCTAGAAAAGCATTTGGTACCTAACTGACTCAATCAAAATGGTTAAAGTAGTCTTTGATCACACGCAAAGTGGTATTAAATGTTTCCTGTGTGTCTGTGTGTTACCTATTATTTGACACATATACACTGTTGATTATCATATTGTAACTACTTTGGAAAAAGCCTGGAGTTGATTTTAAGTACCATGTCAACACAACTCAGCCAGACAGGGCTTCAGAGAATTTTCTCCTTTCGTCTCCAAGGCTATGCCTGAACAAAGCTAAAATAAACAGATGTGAAACAAATACTGCTGAGGGTTACAAAAATATGCAAATGTGAAGAAAAGTATCATAAGTGACATTTATTTTTTCCATTCATATGGACTCTCTAAGAGTTCAATTATACTTCGTGAATACCCAAACAAAGACAACCAGCTGAATCAATGACACATTTGAATCAACTCTCAGTACAATGAGTTAGGTTGTTTGGTTTGTACAAAGTACCTTGCTCTTATCTGAGAGATTAATTAGATGCAGTTTTATGTGTGTTATATGTATACTCTGATAGAGTGAAGACGGCCAACACTCCTTTGAATGATTGAAATTATTCATTTCCATATAAAATGTTTAGAAAATGATAGCAATTGTTTCTTGTCCTAGACATTCTAAACGGACAATCTTAGATTATGGACTGAGGTTAAGAGCAGTACATTGATTTAATAGTATACAATGTTTATCCTGACTTCATGTACTTGAATTTGGCAACAATCATTTCCTACTGAATACATCATTGCTTCGGGTTTTGGTCTCAGAAGGAATGCTAATTTCTCTCTTTTTTAAAGTTTATTTATTTATTTTGAGAGAGAGAGACAGGGTGGGGGAGCGTGAGCAGGGGAGGGCCAAAGAGAGAAGGAGAGAGAATCCCAAGCAGGCTCCGCACTGTCAGTGTAGAGCCCGATGCAGGGCTTGAACTCACAAACTGTGAGATCGTGACCTGAGCCGAGATCAAGAGTTGGCTGCTTAACCAACTGAGCCACCCAGGTGCCCCAGGGATACTAATTTCTAAGACCTTCACTGGGGTGACAGATTTTAAACATTATCGCCATCATTGCTGTGTCACTTTCTCAACACAGGAGTTTTGTTCCAAAAAACTCTGATTTCAAACTATTTCAAAGTCAGTTTTATGTATGTGTCTGCTAGAATTTTAAAAACTATAAACCATAAAATCCAACTGAGACTTGCTACTTATTAGCAGACAAGGCAATTCAATATGGTAAGATGAAGTCTGAGGCAAGAAAGTAAAGAAATCCCTTAGTTTGGTTTTATTTATTTAGAGCAGTTTTTCATAAAACCATGCCAAAAGTTAGTATCACCTTAGAATTTTAAAATTCATTTCACGCTTGGGGAGAAAGAGATAAATTATTGTTATCAACACATGACTTTTTAAACATGATATGGCATATTAGAAACTAATAATATAAGAAACTATTACAAGAAGTTTATTTTATATATTTAATTTGATTTATATTAAGAGAGACAACACTAGGCAAAGGCATATATTCAATCGGGAAATTCTCAATGATGGCTTTAAAATATTGAGAACACCAATATTTTGCATCTAGTTTTCACTACTTTGAGTTTCAAAAGATGAAACTAGAGAGATTTGGTCACCAGCTTAAAGGTTGATTTGGTTGTCTAATTAATAATATCTTTTTTCTATAAAGTATAAATGAAATAACTTGGATCTCCTTATTGCTTGGACTGTTGCCCTCATTTCTCTCTCTCCCTCTGTCTCTGTCTCTGTTTCTCTTTTTCTTCCCCCATAAATTTATTTACTCCTTTTTTTTTTTCTGCTTTGTTTCTAGCATCATAGGAGCATCTAAAAGCAAAACTATCTTGGGGAGGGGGATGATAGCAAATGGATGAGAAACTAGCTTCTTGTCTTTGGTGGTTACTATAGCAATAATCATGATGGGAGATTTTGAGCTGCAAGTGGTTTCTATAACAACATGATAGGGTGCTTTAGAAATAGTCCCGAGGTAAATAGATTCTTTAAGGGTCTCTTAACCCCTTTTATTCCATAAGATTAGCATCCTCTTGAAGGATAAATATTAGTTGGCTTATTTGATGGAGGCTTTCAAAATACTGCTTTTATTTTGTAAAGATTAAACATTTACATTTTTTTTAAAGACCTGGCTTTAGCTGATAGGATCTTAGGCTCCTTCGTTTCAGAAAATGATTGATAGCATTCTTACTTTATTTCTACATGATGACATTGAAACAATCTTAAAGCTATTTCTTTCATTGTATTGACCTAAAATGTGAAAAGTGGTAAATATTCCTCATTATAACATGTATTAATTCTCTCACAGATTATCTGCAGGCTCTTGTTTTAGCGAAATCTTGTATACACTATTATTATACCTGGTAGGTTCCCAGATTGGTGGTGATCTTTCTGCTCTAACAAATGGAGCCCGATGACTCCTTTGTTATGCTATCCAGTGCACTTCACATTAGACATGTTTCCTCTCTAACTTATAATTCACTAAATATTATAACAGGAAGGTTATGGAATTTTTCTGAGTTTATTAACTTTTAACATAGTAAAATATAACATGGAAAAAATGAAGACCCACATTTCATACATAAATGTCATTCAGGAGCCCTTTGCTAATGAAAGATTACTGGGGATGTATGACAAACACACCATACAAAAAGGAATGGTGGAAGGCTGGATTTAACGTTTTAAGAGAAAAAATATGGAAGCTTTAAATTTAGTCACACGATCTAAGTTAAATTTAGGGATATGGGGATTAAACTTGCTTGGTTCAGTTCAGTAATGAATTATTGATGATCTACTCTAAGCTGGACACTGAAGGTATACATAATGATGAATAAATATGGTATTTTTGTTTAAAACTAAACTATCATATCAAGTAAAGACACTTTGTATTATTAAACAAGATATTGATTGACTTTTTAAATTTATTGATTTGAAATTAATGAATTATTTGCTTGGATTCATCTTTCTTCTTTCCCCACTTACCCCCAAATATTTTAAGTGCAAAGGCATATCCATGCCTTCCTGAAAGAGATGACTATTGGCATATATGAGCAAGGGTGATTTCATCTAAGGGATGATACTTGCGTGCACTTTCTACAATAGAGCCATCCTTACACTTTTATTATTTTCTATTTAGTTAGGCTACCAACTCCAAATATGACATATTCTATTTCAACTCTCAGAGAGATGTCAGCAACCATGCGTCTCCCTCTGAGTTTTCAAACAATGCTGCGGTATTCTCATTTCCCCGGTGTTCTGTGCTCAGTAATGAAGCCTCAGAATTCATTACATATGCACTTGCCATAGCCTTCTGGGGTAGAGTCTGCCAAATAGGTCCCTGGGAGATCAAGACCCATTCTCCATGCGTGTCATGGGGCTGTGCAGATGAGCTGGGGCACGTCTATATACACCAAGGCCCTGCTCAGTACAGCATGTGCCAGAACATACTGGGCAGGGAGCCATTCATAAACTCTTCGAAATCTTATCCAGACCAAAGGCACAGCGGCATTGTACTTGCCGCGCTCAGTACCACGGGGTTTTTAGCTGAATAAAAAGAAAATGAAATATATTCACAATGTCTTCCAAGTTATCCAGTAACCACAGTAACCTGGGTTTTCCCCAAATCTAGCCCACAACGTAGAGTGACCTGGCAGAAATAAATCATTCCCTCTCTGTTCAAGTGTAGTGAGCCATTAAGTGAGCAGAATAAATTTCGTTGGGGTAAAACCAATTAATCAGCAAACAATCAGCACGTATTTATTACACCACTCAGGAGCTAGTATTGAAAGTGGGATCGAGACCCAATATACAGAGCTGTATATGCAGACAAACTAAAGAAGCGTATATTACAGTTCCTGTGCTTAAAGAGTTCATTTACTAACAGAAAAATTAAGGAGGTACACAGCTAGACATAAAGTTGTATCTCAGGCCAAGAGATCCAAAGAATACAAAGTTATGGAAAAGATTCATGGAAAAAGTAGACTTCCAAGGATATCACAATTCGAATATACATCATAATTAATAAACTCTTATAAAGTACTTTGAAATGTCCTTATTTGTGGCTATTACTATAATCATGTCCTAAAAGAAGGTAATTTAAATCCTCAAGACTAATGTCTTACTCATAGTTGTAACCACACATTGTTTTTCTAGGCCTCAGTTTCCTGCACAAAAATCTGTTGAGATCTACATCGTCCGATATAGCAGCCACCATCCTGTGTGGCTTTAAGTATTTGAAATGTGAATAGTTGGAAATGAGATGTGCTACAAGGGTAAAACACACACAGGATTTCAAAGACTTAGTATGAAAAAAAAAGTAAACGTCTCATGAATTTTTAACATGAATTACATACTGAAATGATACTGTTTTAGTCATGTTTAGTTAAAACTAGATTATTCAAGTTAATTTTACCTGTTTATCTTTACTTTTTAATGTAATTTTTCATTATACTTTTTTACTAGAAGACTTAACAATATAGGTGTTAATACCTAACATTACACGCACATTACATTTCTATTAGACACAACTTGCTATTTAAAATGTAGCCTATGAACAACAGCAGCAGCCTCAACATCCCCTGGGAGCTTATTGGAAATACCTAATCTCAGGCCTCCATCCCAGACCTGCTGAATCAGAATCGGCAATTTAATGAGATCCTCAGTGGTTCTTATGAATGATAGAGTTTAGAAGTGCTGATCTAGATACTTTTAAGGTGTTTCTTTTTCTGGATTCTATTTTTTTTTTTATTTTATTTTTTCAAATAGATGTTTTGAAGTCTTTTTGGCACACTAATCTACCATATATTAACTGCATAACCTAGGGAAGTTATTTAACATTCCTGAACCTCAATTTTTATAAAATGGATGTAATACCTCCAGCCCCACAATTTTTCTATAGGGGTTAAATGAGACACCAAGGGTGATACATTTATCCCTAGGAACCAATAAATTGGAGACATTTGTATAATATCAATAATAAAATTGAAAAATTATTCAATTTTTTTCATTCTTATATTTTGGTACACTGTGCAATGGGCTAAAGATCGAAGGGCTTTTTTCATTTATTTTGCCAATTTTGTGTGTTTTTTTTTTCTTTAACCCTAACTGTGTATAATATACTTACTTAATGTTCTGGTACAAATCTAAAGGAAAATATTAGAACTTTCAGGTTGACTTTTTAGAATTAAAATGTGATATAGCTAAATTATCCTGACTGGTTTTATAATTAATGTTGAAATTATTATATTTGTTAATCATTGAGCACTGAAAAAAGTGATGGCTTTATAAAATGGGAAAAATCTTTTTATTTAGAATATTTTTAACTCTGGTGTGCCTGGATGGCTCCATCGGTTAAGCGTCCAACTTCAGCTCAGGTCATGATCTCGTGGTTCGTGAGTTCGAGCCCCGCATGGGGCTCTGGGCTGACAGCTGGGAGCCTGGAGCCTCCTTCGGATTCTGTGTCTCCCTCTTTCTCTGACCCTCCCCCGCTGTGCTCTGCTCTCTCTCTCTCTCTCTGTCAAAAATAAACATTAAAAAAATTTTTTTAAAAGAATACTTTTAACTCTACTGTGGGATTGTCAATTTGCTAGAGGCAAAGGAACTAGTAAAATTTAAGTTTATTCCATAAGTAGAAGAGGTCATTGAAAATCCAGTCATTATTAGAGTATACATGGATTATAATAAAGAGTCTAGGCCTGATTAACTTTAAATGAGTTTAAATCAAAGGAACATGATTAGATCCTCATTAACATTTTCAATGATTGACGTTCAGTAAAAATGACCTTCACGGTTTGCATTGTTTAGTTATGTTGTAAGGACGACAAAGGGCAGGGCATCTTCTCTGAGTTGTGTGTGATTGCAGTGTGCATTTGGTCCAGCACTCTAACCCTAAGGATGGAGACCAGATCCAGTCTAGACCCTGTGCTTAGGTATGTGGGCTGTGTAGATGAGGACCCAGAAGGTTTGATTCTCATGAGAAAGTGTTGAGAGTAAAAGAAATCTTTAGAGAAGCAGCCCCCTGATTTCATCAGTGATGATATTGGTGATCAGAAGTTTTATGTAAAAGCACCCAGCCGAATGTCAGTCATGTACAGTGCATTTAAAATCTCTTTGTGGAAAAGTTTCTCACTGATTCCATGGACTCTGTAGAGGAGATAATAGTGAAGGATGTTGAGATACAGGTGACACCTGTTGAGATACAGGTGACACCAATGAGATTTGGCCATAGTCTTCTCAACCGGAGCAGGGAAGGCGTGTTTCAGCCTTTGCATGTGAGTTAATTGAGGTAAATACATAGTTGGCAATATTGGGTTCCTACCAGGATTATGACACAAGATTCTCAGAGGATGTGTGCTGACAATAAACTTGTACTTCCTGGAACTACAAAAACTAGAGACTGTCTTTACAATATTGTGTAGCCTCCCTTCTCTTGGATTTATTCCTTTATTAGACATGCTTTTACAAAGCACCAACTATGTACATGGTACTTTGCTCGTCAAGAGGACGGTCCCAAGCTACATACACTTTGGACTTTGCATTGAAAGGAAATAATATTGACTAAATAGTTCCTTTATTGCAGGTTTTTACAAGGGAAATTTATGTATGCTATATATATTTTTTACCCCTCACTATAATAACAATAATGATCACAATAGTAATGGCTGCTAATATGCACTTTGTGCCAAGCACTATGAGGCATGTTATGTACGTTAACTGATTTAATCTCCAGAGTAAACCTTGGGGTGGTTATAATTTTTACAGAAATGGAAACTAAGGCACAGAAATGTTAAGTATCTTAATAAAATCCATAGAGTTAGAAAGTGGCAGAGCCTAGATTTAAACCTCCCTCCAAAGTTCATGCTCTTAAGCACCATGCATCTCCTTCTGAAATGAGAACACTGAGGCTCAGTGACACTGATTCTGCTAAAACCACAAATATGGCAAATAGCAGAACTAAAATTTAAACCTCTATCTATGCGACCATAAAGTTATACTCTTGACATTACATAAAATTGGCCTTAGTTTGGTGTTGAAGACCACGTATAAAACAATGATTGCCTAGTTTTTGAGGCCATAGGAAAGCAAAGAAAAGGAATGGCCTTATAGAGTTCATCTACTTCTTATTTTAACTGTTCCACGTGGATCCTATCACACCGTACATCAAAGTCAGTGATTTACCCAAAGATTTGCTTGATTTTATCAAAAGGGGTCAAAGTAAGAACTTCACAGCAAGGCTTAAATGAAAATTCAGGTTTTCTTGCTCACTCATTCATTATTCAACGAGTTTTATTGACTACCTACCACGGGTAAGCCATTTTGGTTACACCCTGAATAAAGATGTATGTCTCCTGCACTCACTTCTCCTGCGATCTGGCCCCATCCCTGGAATGAAATATTGTTCTCTGCAGAAAGCCTGGCTAAAGAAAATTCAACAGGCCACTTTCCTCTTAGAAATTGAAATTCTCAGATCTGGAAATTTCTGTTCTATCGCCAGTAGCATCGTTTACACCCTCTGCCTTAGCAAGTCATTATGGATGTAAATAAATTTTTGATTCATGAAAAAGTAGAAAAGGAAGAAAGATGAAGCTTTTGGAAAAGACTCGTCTTTGAACATCAGATTTCTTCCTTTAAAATAAGGTACTAGGAAAATAAAGAAGAAACAAAAAGAATTAAAGAATAAATGAATAACACACACAAAAAAATAAAATAAAACTTGGCACACCCCAAATATTTGCTGTTTAAAATCTAAACTATGATTGAAAGTGTTAGGTGGTTCACCAAAATGTTAAGAGCCATGCAACCTATCAAATTTTTGAATGGAATTGAGGATACAGTAAACTTTGAATAAAGAATAAATTTTTCTTTGACAGCTTCATTAAGTCCTCTTTATTAAGTCAATGTGTTTCAATTTACAGAAATCAACTGTGGCATTTGAAAGGTAGCTTCATAAAATATAAAAAACTGTTTTCTAAAAATACCGAGGATATAAACAAAAAGCCTATGTAAAGGCACGAGTTTGTTGTTGTTTTAATAAAAGCAAATCCAAAGTGAATATAAAATACAATAAAATAACTCATTAGCAAATGTCTATTAATTCATCTGTAGGAAAAGATCTTTTATATGGAACAATATCAGAAACCACTCAGTAGTTGCTGCTGGAAATATCAAATTTTATGTTTACAATTCCTCTTTTCCTGTCTCATTTTTAAATTAAATTAGGTTAAACATATATTAAAAATAGAATTAAAATAGGGGCACCTGGGTGACTCAGTCGGTTAGGCATCCAACTCTTGGTTTTTCCTCAGGTCATGATCTTGCAGTTTGTGAGTTCAAGCCCCATGTCCGGCTCTGTGCTGACAGTGCGGAGACTGCTTGGGATCCTCTCTCTCCCTCTCCCTGCCCCTCTCCAGCTCACTCTCTCTCTCTCTCTCCCTCAAAATAAATAAATAAACTTAAAAAATCAGACTTAAAATAGAAAAACCCTATGACTTTGTATGTTTGAAACATCATTCTGTACCACAGCTAGCATATCCTTTTCCCCATCCCAGGCTTCTGCTTCCTCAAATCCCTGCCCATCTCTCAGTAGTTTCAGGGGAAAATACAGTAAAATATATGCCCCAGAGCAATGAGAGCAAGCAGCTGTTTTTGTACTGTTGGGAGTACATTGGGGAGTGTTTTGGTCGGACTCATATGAGGCATATTAAAAATTGCCATTTTCATTCGATTTCAGCATTAACAATTGTTCCTTCCCTTCTGCTGACATTGACTTTAAAGTTAGTGTCAGTAAAAATGAGAACTAGAGACAGAGGTGGTTAGAGAGCAAATGGGGAGAATTATGTTAGTAAATCCTAAGAAAAGACTAAGTATAGTTGTGATAAGAAGGTATTTAAAATTTAAAAAAAAAAGAAAAAAATGTGTCAGTCATTACTCATGCATGCCTCTGTGTGTGTGTGTGTGTATATATATATATATATATATATATATATATATACATACACAAAGTTTACACAGCAAGGGAAATCTTTAAGGTAAGGATTTGGCTTTGACAATTAATCCCCAAGAAATATCCATTGAGCATTTGTTGTGCATAAACAGGCACTGAGGAGAGCAGATCTTATGAACAGGGAAAGCCTTGTGCAATGCTTACTTTGCGAGGTATTTCCCTGAGCCAAAATTTTGTGGTACTCAAAATATATAGGGAGATGTTAAATATCTTCTTGTGAAAACCAAACCCTGGAGAAAAGATCTTTTCTAAGTCTAACTGATGTTTATCTTCATTTGATCCTAAGCAAGTCTGCGTACTTTATGGGAAAAAATGTCTCTGGCATGTTGAATTAGTTCATCGACAAGCTCTCCCTATAAGGATATGCTTGGGTTTGTTTGTTTTCCAAAATAAAATTCCTGCAGTGAAAATATGTTTGTGGATGATACTCCCCACCTCCCCCCGCCTTTTTTTTTTTTGTTATTGCTATTGCTATATTTTGTACTAATGTAGTGAATTTTCTATTAGGAATGCAAAACTATCTCTAAACATAACAATAAGAGCTAACATTTATTGAGCACTTATGATATGTCCATCAACCATTTAAGCTAGTGAATCCTCACGAAAACAAAAACTTTAAGAAGTAAATTTTACTCTTTTCTCCTTTTTTTTTTTTTTTTTTTTTTTTTTGCAGCTGAGGAAACAGGCCGTGAGCTAGACTTAGTGTAGGTGTGTTTTACTTCAGGGACTTTGTTCCTCACCACTACGCTGTCCTCTTTGTGACAAATCTTCTATGGTTGGCTAATACAAAAGTTGCCAAACATATTGATAAAAAAAAACCAAACACTTGACAAAAATTTCAGATTCTTGATGATGATTTTTAAATTAGAGAAACACTTGCCTGTTTCATAGGTAAGTGCATTAAAATCATCAAAAACAAAGGAACAAATATTATTTATAGTAATCTCTGGGAAACTAAAATGCTCTTCCCCGAAATCACCTTGTAGTGTTTCTTTGTTCTGAATAAATATATTCTTCCCTATAATTAAGCTAACTTACCAAAATGGCTGCTTTCCAAGTACATTGAATTATTAGAAAATACACCCACACATACACACACACATACACAATACATTTAATGCTTGGGCATTCATCTCCTTTGAAACTGGTCAAATTAGTTTTTACTTCTCTGAAAAATATTTATATGTATATAAACATGTAAATTTATATATAATAATAGAGTGTATATATATATATATATATATATATATAAGTATATACACACATATATATGTATAGATATACACAATACCAAAATAGCAAATACAATAAGAATTATGGTAACCATACAAATTTTCTTGTTTTCTCCTGAACAGAGATTTTCAAATTGGTATTCTCAGCCCCTAGGGCTCCTTGGAGTTGTCTTTAGAAAGGGCAGGAGGCTATGTGACTGGGCCACAAGGTCTCCTTCAACCTGAGCTGGTCCACACTACGATTTTGTATACTGGGATTACTCATATTTTCCTTGAAGGAGTACTATTGTGCTTACAGAAAGAAAAGTCTGAAACCCACAATTCTAGAACTTCTTACAACAGCCAGTAGATGGCAAACTTTACTGCAAGGAAACAGTTTGGCAAACTATCTAAATTGGTCTGAAAATACCAATTGCACTTCATATCCAGTAGTTTCTGGCTCTGGATTTAAATTTTATATGAAAGTGGGGAACAAAATTCTCAATGGCCATTTCCCTGGGAATTAAACTCCTCCAATTATAGTTTTAAGTATTTTTGTAAGTTTTGTTCTTTTTTTTTTTTTTAATTTTTTTTTTAACGTTTATTTATTTTTGAGACAGAGAGAGACACAGCATGAACGGGGGAGGGGCAGAGAGAGAGGGAAACACAGAATCGGAAGCAGGCTCCAGGCTCTGGGCCATCAGCCCAGAGCCCGACGCAGGGCTCGAACTCGCGGACCGCGAGATCGTGACCTGAGCCGAAGTCAGACGCTTAACTGACTGAGCCACCCAGGTGCCCCTATAAGTTTTGTTCTTAAGGTATTATTACAACGAAAATTACTTCACTGTTGACTAAGTGTTCGCACAATATACGAGGCACAATACAATAATATATACAGATGACAGATTTTTTTCAATTAGGTGCACAAAACTGGAATAATTATAACCCTTACCTCATGACTTCATTGGGCTATGCATAGTTTATTCATATTTCTTTAATTGGCTATTTAGCTATTTTTAATAAGGCAGTAAATTGCAAGTCCTTTGTAAGTTTGAAAAATTATAAGTTTCTTTGTGAGAGGCAGTTGTCTTTGCTTGTTTACTACAGTCCGCTCAAGTGTCAGTTAATAACGCCTGGGTCATAGGGGGCATTTCCAAGAGGTCCCATTAGCATCTTACCTATGGACACACCATAAACCCAGGAAGCAAGTGTGCAAACGGTGCCAATATTCCCATTCATCCTGGATGAGACCCAGGAAAAGCATGTGCTTGATAGATGGTCTTGTCCAGAACGAGTACTGAAAACATAATTCAAAGTGTATGTGTGAACAAAGCGATGGGGGTCAGTGTGCATGACCAAATTATAAATATCCATTTTTGCTTTTAAAAATATCTTTATCAGATGTATTCTGTAATGCTTTAAAAGTCTCTAAGCGTTGTAAGGGAAACACTAGTCCACTTTTTGCCAACCCCATTCCTGCTTCTTACTCCTAATGTGCATTCTCCAGAAGCAACTCCTTAAAACTCTTTCAGTTCTTTCTTACGGTTTTTATTTATATACTTGTAAATACTAGGCTGAGATTTTCCCTTGCTTTTGATACTGGCATAATCTATTGGAATCCTACTATGCTAAAAGCAGATTTAATTTTCCCGTAGTTTTCAACTACACACACACACACACACACACACACACACACACACACACACCACAGCTCTGCTGCTTTGGTTAAATCATGTATTATTAGCATTGTTGGTATTACAAAGAACTCTCTGCAGTTACACAGTATATTATGATTTCATTTCCCATTATGTGCAACCTTTTCCCTAGAATTAATACTAGGAAGATTTTAAAAAAGAGTTTAGTTTTCCATTACTTCTCTATATGGTACTCTGCATTTTCCTTCTTGGAGCTCTGCTTTCTCTTTCAGCACTGGTTAATCTCTATGCTGGTAGCATACCTGTAGTACAGCAGGCAATTTTCAGTAAAATGTTCTGTTTCTTTATTAGAACACTTGTATGCTAGATTCCATGTCTCTTTCTTGATTTACACTCCCACTTTCACGGAACCTATCTTCTAGAATCTTCCTGAAAAGCGAGTGTGTGAGGTGAAAATTTGAATTTCTGAATCTCTGTAAATATTTTTCTTCTCCCTTAACATTTGATTGACAGTTTAGCTGGGCATAGAATTCTAATTTAGAAATTATTTTCTTTCAGGATTTTTAAGGCATGTTTCTAATGTCCCCTGGCTTCCAATGTTTCTGCTAATAAATCAGATGTTATTCTGATTCTGTTATCTGATTTCTGATAAATCAGATGTTATTCTGATTCTGTTATTCTGCTGATAAATCAGATGTTATTCTGATGCTTTTTAAATGAGTTATTCTCTGTTCCACCTCATAAAAATGACGAGGTTTGCTGTGGATTTTTTAAAAATTATTTTCCTACAGCACTTAGTAGAAACTTTAAATCTATACACTTGTTTTTAATTATGGCAACAATTTCTGTATTTCTGTCATAATTTTAAATTCCTTCTCTCTCCTCTCCTTGCCTCCTTCCCCCTCCCACCCCATTTCCTTTCTTCTCTGATTTTGTTTTTCTTTTTTAATATTTCTAATGTTTATTTTTGAGAGATAGAGAGATAAGGCACAAGCAGGGGAAGGCAGAGAGAGAGGGAGACAGAATCTGAAGCAGGCTCCAGGCTCTGAGCTCGAACCCACGAACTGTGAGATCATGGCCTGTGCCGAAGTCGGATGCTCAGCCGACTGAGCCACCCAGGCACCCCTGTTCTCTTATTTTGAAACTCCTCCTTGAGTCACTCTCTGGTTCCCTGTTGCTTCTACCTCCCATTTCCAATCTGTTAGTATTTTTTTTCTAGCATCTGGTAGATTTTCCTCAAAATTACCTTTCAAGTAACTCAACTGGAGTTTTCATTTCTACTACTGTATTTTTAATTGTAAAGACCTCTTTTGTTATCT
This sequence comes from Neofelis nebulosa, assembly GCF_028018385.1. NCBI lineage: Eukaryota > Metazoa > Chordata > Mammalia > Carnivora > Felidae > Neofelis > Neofelis nebulosa. The sequence continues at coordinate 42,876,889 of NC_080796.1, forward strand.
AGAAGTTTATTCTAATAACTTCCTATACTTATTTCATTGCTGCAATATCCTCCCTTAACTCTTTGAATATGTTAAACCTCAAAGTTTCATAATTTTTTGTCCACTCCCTAAATTGTCTTTGTCTCATCCAAATTACTTAAAAAATATTTTTTGTGTGTGTGTGTTCTGTTCTTAGTGTTTTATCTTAAAGGGTTTTCTCCATCTGGTAATCTCATAAAAATATGTTTATATTAAATAAAGAGGTACTACTGTTTCTTAAGCTGATTAGTGGATACAAGGATGTTTGTTTATCATTATTATTTAAAGTATAATTGTAATAACATTTAAAGTATAATTAAAGGATAGCAATTCCCTATATGCATATATACACTTTACATATACTCATATATGTATTTGTTTAAAAAGAGCTATTGCAAAGTTCTTTTATTTCATGTTACAGGACTTTCTAGCTTATTAAATTTATTCTAGAGTGATTGGCCTGGGTCATTTCAATGGGGATACCCAATACCAATATCTGTAAGTATTTTCTTTTGGGCTCATCAAGAGAAATAATTATTTCCTGCTTAGGGAGTAAATCTGGCTGCTGGCATTTTTAGAACTGAATTAGAAATGAGGATGGGGAGGGTCTCACAATTCTGTATGTAGATATTCACTTCCCCCCTTTTTATCAGACCAGAGCCAGCCACTCCCACATCACCAGCACTTGTGCCTTTGGCTTTGAATCGCCTTCATGGGGGAAGGGCAGTCATGTAGTTCCCTGGGATGAAAGATGGAACATGGGAATCTAACTGTACTTTTGGTAAGTTTTCCAAACAACCTTCCCATTTTCAGCACCACTTGAGTACCTGGAACCCCTAATTCCTGAAACTTTCTGGGGTTCCGCAGCATCAACTGGCTTGCTTCTGGGATTCTCTCACCTGGGATTTGCTTATTCTGGTATACTAAGTCCATTCCAACTCATCCATCTACAGACAAGCTTCCACTTATATGTATGAGTGTATGTATATGTGTATTTATTGCTGTCCCCTCAACCTTCCTTCTGGATCTTGTGAGTATGACGATTTCATTCCTTCTTGTCCTTTTTTTTTTCCCCTAGGACTGTTTCTATGTGTTATTTATTGAGGTATAATTTACATATAATAAAATTAACCCAATTTCAGTGGCAAACACATATGATCAATAGCTATTACTACAATCATGATATAGAATGTTTCCACAGAAACTCTACAATTAGTTTCCTTCACCCACCTCCATTCCCTGGTGACCACTGAGCTGCTTTCCATCATTATAACTTTGCCTTCTCTAAAATGTCTAAATGTCTCATAACATTGAATCATCCAGCAGATAGTCTTTGTGTCTGGTTTCTCTTAATTAACGTAATACTTTAGAGATTCCTCCATGTTGCTCACTGGGTCAGTAATTTGCCCATTTTATTCCTGAGTAGTAGTCCAATGTGTGATATATTAAAATTTACTTACCAACTGATGAACATTTGGGGTTTTTCCAGTGTCAGTCATTATGAATAAAGCTGCTATGAATTTTGCAAGCAAGGTTTTGTGTGGATATTATGTGTTCATTTTCTTGGGGGAAATATCTAGGTGTGGGATTCCTGAATAAGTGTATGTTTAAATTAATAAGACACTTTGAAACTTTTTTCCAAAGTGGCTATGCCATTTTGTATTCCCTCCAGCCACGTATGAGATATGTGACTGATAGAGCAGTACAACAACAGTAAAAGTCTTTTAAGGTATGATGCATTACTAAAGATAAAAAGGATATTTTATGCCTATGAGGGTCAAGCCAGCAGGACAATGTAACCATGTTAAATTTCTGTGACACAGGAATATAGTTTCAGAATATAGAAGTGAAAACTGTCAGAACTAAAATGAGAAACAGAAAAATTCATATTCACTGTCAGAGATTTCAATGCATCAATCTCAACGAAGAGAAGCAGAAAAAGCCCCAATGTTATAGAAGTTCTGAATAACACAGTTAGCAATTTGATATAATTGAGTTTTACAGATTTTCCATAGTTCAAAGAAGAAAGAAATCACCATGAAAATCGGAAAATATTTTTATTTGAATAACATTGAAAAGAAATCACACGAAATGCAGCAAAGCGGTGCTTACACAGAAATTTTGTCTTAAATTAATAAATTAGAAAGAATGCCTGAAAAAGTAAGAAGCTAAACTGCTTAAATCTTAGTAGAATTAAGAAAATAAAAATGTAAAAGCAGAAATCTAGGACAGAAAACAAAGATCTTCTGGAGAAACTATACAAAGTCAAAGGCCAATATTTGAAAACACTAATATAACTGGTAACACACAGGCAAGAATGATTAGTTACTGAGAGACAGAGACAGAGAGACAGAGAGGATTTGAATAAGACTTCCATTTTTTCCACACCCTGTGAGCACCTAGTAATGCCAATTTTTGTCATTTGCTCTTTCTAGTGGGTAAGTAGTGACACTGTTTTTAATTTCTGTTTCCCTGATGGCAAATAATGTTGAGTATTTTTCAATGTGCTTCTTTGTTATCCCTTCACGTCTTTCATGAATTTTGGAAAGGAACAGAATAAAACACTTAATGCGAATATCATCATGTTTACATCAGAAACCCTACCCAGTAAGTATCCTAACTTTCAAAATAATACAGCAAAAAGAAATGGACTTTAGAATCAAACAAATCAGAGATTCAAATCCTTCCTCTCTTTGACACCATTCAAATGACTTAGTCCTTACAAAGCTTAGCTTTCCATCTGTAAAACGCTTTACACAAATATTGTTAGAAATCTATTTTAAAAGTTGCATGGAAAGGCGTTGGGTATAAATGCCAATTTCCTTCGCTGTCTGTCTTCCCACACTAATTCTTTATTTCATGGCTTCAGTGATAATGCTTGATGATTAATGAAGGAAACAACCAACAGAATCACCATCACCACTAACAAAATAAACAAAACAAAAATAAATGGAAAACCAAATTTCATCAATGCCCTCCCTTGCTGGTGCAGTTAAGAGGACAGCTGGATTATTCAACTGAGTTTTCTCAGCTTGGACACAAGAACTTTAAATGCTTCCAAAAGTTTGAACTTATTAAATATTTCTTCATATCCCTCCCCATTTCCTGCCCCACACCCTCTCACAATTTTCTTAGTATTGCCAAGAATGCCAATACCCCTCATGCGTTAGTTCTTTTGTGTGCAAATAATATCTTTCCTCCCCTTGCATTCATTAAAAAAAAAAAAATCTCAAGTACCTTTTCTTCAGTGAGGCTTTTCCTGGTATGCTTTCCCTGACACATGTGATTTCACAGCACCCTTCCATGTTTCGGTTGTGACATGTTCCCCCTTCCTTCCAATATGTATGGACACCTGTTACGTGATGAGTAATATTGCAGACCCAGGAAATACAGACAAGGTTTCTTCCTTTCCTCCAAAGAACTAACATTCTAATGAAGAAAATAGAAAACATATACAGAAAAAAATAACAGCATATGTAACATAGCAAATAAAACAACAAAATTTAGAAAAGGAGTTCAGAGAAAGCTCTCAGGAAGTGACACTGCAGCTAAGACATCGCATTTGAAGATGTGATAGGAAAGCCAGCATCTGAAAAAAACAAAAAGACTGAAACTAAAGTAAAAGGATGGTTAGTTGAGTTTTCTCATAGGGAGTAGAAAATGTTGGCTCTCTGATCAACCCTCCTGATAATATATAAGCATATGTTAATTTCTTTCTTTCTTTCTTTCTTTCTTTCTTTCTTTCTTTCTTTCTTTCTTTCTTTCTTTCCTTCTTCTTCTTCCTCTTCCTCTTCCTCTTCTTCTTCTTCTTTACTGCTTATTTATTTTTGAGAGAGAGAGGGAGACAGAGTGCAAGCAGGGGAGGGCAGAGAGACAGGGAGACACAGAATGTGAAGTAAGCCCCCAGGCTCTGAACTGTCTGCACAGAGCCCAATGTGGGGCTCAAACTCATGAACGGTGAGATCATGACCTGAGCTGAAGTCAGACGCTCAACTGACTGAGCCACCCAGGTGCCCTTATAAGCATAGGTTAACTTTCTATGTGTAGGCACTGGAGGAAAATTGTTGGCTGCCAGAAAGACTCCATAGAAGATAATTATGAAAATATTCTCACTCTTGTATGACACACCAGTCCATCATTTCTTTTAAGTATCTTCTCATCACCCTGCTTGTGGCCACACCAGGTTACAAGAATCACCTCTTCTTTTGCAGGAAGAGAGGGAAAAGATTTGTCATTACATATTTCTCAAAGTTTGCACACTATTTTCTCCCAACAACAGTTGATTTATGTCTCATATCCTAAGAGCAAACTCCCCGTTTTGTAATTTTTTTTATTACAAGCCTGTACTGTTGCCCACTCTTATATTTGTGAGTAATACTGAGAGAAAGAAAGTAAAAATAAGAGAATAATATAGTAGATGAATCCACATGCAAGACAGTGTTTCATGGGAAAATACAATTGAGTTGAGAAATCATAAGGCTTCTCAGTATACACGATTGAGAAAATAACTATGCTGTGATCATAATCTATGCATATTTGGGGACAACCTATATGCATATACATAGCTAATGCGTTTGTCAACAAATTAAAGAATTATTGTTTTTCTGTTGGTTATTATTCCAATTAGAATTTCAAAAAAATGTATCCCTAGAACAGAGACACATATAAAAACACAAGTCCACAGGAAAATAAAAGTGCATGAACTTGACTACATCTATTTCCTTGCAGAGGGATTTATTTAATCTGTCATCTGTAAACTGTACATAGTAACACTGTGTTGCTATGAGGGTTAGAATAATATATGTGAAATACCTGGCAAGCCTTCAATAAATAGTTGGCACTCTATCCTGTTTTAGTTATTTTCATCTTCCTATGCTTTTCTTTTTAGAATACAAAGGGTAACTGTGACAAAGCAGTCATAAACTGAGTCATTCATTTGAATATTAGTTTTAGTTAGGCAATATATTCAGGGACAATTTTGTACGTCATTTCCCAGTATATTCCAGGATCCTCCACGGGAGAATGTGAATTTCAAAAATGTGTGTGTGTGAGACAACTTAACAGTTGCTTCAATGCATCCATTGCTCACTTGGCCCTGAAAAAGGGAAGTGGAGGAAAAGCAAAGAATCTGAAACCAGCTACTTTTGTTTCTCATTACCAACTATATGACAAACCATCATTAATGAAAGACCTCATCATTGGACATCATTTGCTAAAACTCATCATTAGAATGCAGCCAACTGTATTTCATTAATGAGTTTCTTTGAGATGCGTGGAAGCAGAAAGAAGATCTTTATTTTTACCCTCAGCCATTTATTTGTAAACATCTTGACATCTCTTATTTCCTTCTAGATTCCTCTGGCAATAAAAATGACACCAGGTGCCTCGCAAGTTCTTGCCGAAACAATTCTACATGCAGTAATACTTCAAAGGACAACAGTTGCCACTGTTCGGACACAGCGATTGATTTGGACAAAGACTGTGACAACACGAAAGACCCATGCTTCTCCAATCCCTGTCAAGGAAATGCCACGTGTGTGAATACCCCAGGAGAAAGGAGCTTTCTCTGCAAATGTCCCCCTGGTTTTAGTGGGACAACCTGTGAAACTGCCCTTGTTTTCTGTGGCACAAGCTCCTGCCAACACGGAGGTGTTTGCCATCAGGACCCTGTTCACCCCGTCTGCATCTGCCCAGAAGGATATGCTGGAAGATTCTGTGAAAAGGGTCATGATCCGTGTGCTTCCAGCCCTTGCCACAACGGAGCCGTGTGCCAGGACGGAATGAATGGCTATTCCTGCTTCTGTGTCCCAGGATATCAGGGCAGGCACTGTGAGCTGGAAGTGGATGAATGTGTCTCAGATCCCTGCAAGAATGAAGCTACATGCCTCAATGAGATAGGAAGATACACTTGTATCTGCCCCCGTGATTATTCTGGTAAGTGCTATCACGTTTGAATACCAGAGGACGTAATCAGCTTTCCCTTTCTTTAATATGACAGAAGCAGAGGTGACTTACTGTCTTAGGCGCTTGTTTATGAATATGGTCTTGGCAGGAATTAGAAAGCATCCTAGACTACTAAAAATCCACTGGGCTTAAACATTTGCCAGATGTCACTGTTGTCGTTTTAAATAGAGCCCTTACATTATTTAAATCTGAAGTTCAGTCTAGAATTAGTGGGCCCTATGAGGCCTAGCTTTCCAGGTCAGGGCACTTCAAGTTTCATCAAGAGAAGATTCCTTTTGTCTTAGCTAAAGTCTGCCTATCAGCTAATGTCCAAAGCCTGACATTGCAGCCAACCGGGAAAGCAGGCCATGGAACGGATACATGTTAGTGGGTTCTAAGGTGTGATCAACAGATCAGTGATGGCAAGGCTGATGTAATATGGTAAATGAGTTAAACCACAATTTTATTAATAAAGAAGTCACTTCTTGTTTAATTTCTTGGAAACAGTAAATAATAGTACCTCATAGCTATTCACCAAGTTTCTGTTGAGGTGGTATTTCAGTACAGAGTAACGAGTTGACCATTCATTCACTAAAAGGTTACATGTTATTTATTACCTTCTCTGCTCCCTATCCTCCAGAACCAGTTACCCATTTAGGTCATTTCTTCATGGTGACCATCTCTGATGCACTGTTTCACTCTCTGGATTCTCTACACTAATCCATGCTTTCTCCCATTCATTCATTCTGACTTCTGCTCGCCACTTTCCTGTGCTTCCTGACTCACCTCGCTGTGACATATTTCACATTTTAATGCCACATTTCCCTTATCGCTTGCCACTTTTATAACCTCCCGTGGTACTTGAATTTCAACTTGCCTTCTCGCAACGCTTTCACGCTTACTTCTTTTTCTTGTCATTCTTTTTCCATGTATGTTAAGCAATATAATTATTTGTAAAGTATTTCTCTTCAAAATGTATCCCAGTATGTCATTTTTCTAATATTACACATTCTGGAAACATCTCTCATAAAACAGCCATTTCCCTAGTTGCTCTGACATGAAATTTGCTCCCTTTCCCTCAATCCTCACCTAAAACAATATTCAAAATCTATCTGGACATCCAACATGTCTTCCAAATTGAGCTTATCCACTCTGTTACCAGTACCTTGGCTCATGTCCTCATCATCTTGTGTATACTTACTATACAACCTCCTAGATTCTATTTCCGGCCTCTGCCTTCTCCAGGTTGTTCCGAACAGTGCCCCTGAAATCATCCTTCTAAAATAGATCTGAGTGTGCCATTCCCTTCTGAAGAAACTTGAGAGCTTCCCACCACACGAGAATAATTTTCACGTCTCATTAAAAACCCTCCACAATTTGTCCCTTACATTGTAATCGTATCTCCCCACCTCCTTCCACCAGAGCATTCCATTTCCTGAATTGTCTTCATCTTCTGTTCAAATGGTTTCCCTCCCTCCCTCAATTCAGTGTCTACTCTGTGACGTTCTGTACGTTCAGTACTTCATTCAACTCTCGCCTAACTCAAGAAGCATTTCTGATTTACCGTCTGCTGAAATAACACTTTCAACTGCAACAGTAATTATTTATTACTTCCGTAGTGGTTTGCGCCTCTATTCGTGAACTTTGTCCTGTTCTTCAGAGATCTGTGTTTTTGTCTCGTCCCACTGAAGTATTACTTCCTAAAGGACAGAAGTCATGTATTATGTTTAGGCTTTAACTCATCAGTCCTTTTTGGGTATTTATTATATGTCAGTCATTGTATTATGAGAAGGCACTATTCCCAAAGTGCCCATTATAGCCAATAATGGCTGCTTAATAAACTGTTACTGAATTGTTTTAATTTTCTAAATTTTTCCATATATTTCTGGACACCCTTTGTGGTAATGAAACTGAGGTAAACATATTAACAGTTTACCTTCTCTATGCTTTGTGTTGGTAGAATGCTGTGTTAAGTGGAAAATTATTTTACTGATTGCCTTTAATTACAGTACTAAGCTAAAAGTTATGAGGAACAGTAAAGGGGGTTATAAAACAGTACTCATACGTGAAAAGCTCCTTATCTATATGCCAAATCATCGTGTCTATTTTTTTAAAACTGAGTTACAGTAATTGAATTTCAATGTTTAAAATTTTTTATTAAAAAAAATAAACTTTTGTGGGGCTGGTGTGGGATTGCTTTTGTTTATAATGGACACATTTAAAACCCACTATGGTTTAATTAAGATAGTATCTTCTATTTCCTGCTGCTAGTACAATATTGCGAATGGTGACTGAAAGAAACAGACATGAGATCAAAGAAATGTTTCAGCCATTTTAGCTACAGTGTTCTTAAATAGTCTCATAATGGCAAAACACAGCTTGAGAAATGATGTTTTACAAGGTATGTTTTTATTTTTTACATTTCAATTAATTGGATTGTAATGAATCCTTTCAGTGGCATAAATTTAGGCATAAAAGATGTCAAGAGTATGTTCCAAATGGGAAATATAGTAAAATTCCATTAAAAGACATTTTACTCTACAACGAATTAATTTATACTGTGGATAAATCGTATCCCTGCTGGGTGCAATGAAAATCAATGCCTTTTTCTCACCATAACGTTAGCTCAAAGCCCACAATGAGGTCACCTCCCTTGTCCAAACCCTGGTATAATAGAGTTGTTCCCTATTTGACTATGTTCTTCTCTTGCCCTCTAAGAAATCAACTAACTTTTATTATTTTAGCTCTGTTGACATAAATATAACTTGCTTGCAGAGTTTAAGTGACAGGCTCATCAGGCAGTAAGAATTATGTCTGATATTAGCTGGTTAGGCTTATTCGGACACAAAGGTATGATTTTCGTCTTGATCACCAATCTCCACAAGTAAAACAGCCTGCATTCTGGGAGCTCATCAGTGGTTCCCAGCCCTGACTAGGCATTAGCCATTACCCAGGGAGATCTGAAACAAAGATGCTCAGATTCCACCTTCAGAGAGTCAAATTTAATTGACGAATCTAATGTATAGGTAGGGCTGGGAGCCAGGAGTTTGGTTTTTGTGAACTTAATTTAGAAACTTTTCTTGTAATATCCCATCATTTAGACCCACAAGGAGGCTTGCTTTGCTTCAGCGCTATCCCATGGCGACCAGTGTTTGTGGTAATGAATGAGGAACCCAAAGAAGGTCTATAGGACCAAGGCCAATTAATGAGAAACCCAAAGAAGGTCTCTAGGACCAAGGGAAAAGCTGGAGTTGGGAAGGGAAGAAGACTATTAGTAATCAGCATGGATGCATAGATGCTCTGCCTGAACCCAGACCTCCCAATGAATCCTGGAAACTACTATAATAACCCAGCTGCCGTGTGCTACATCCAAATTTAGAGGATCATAAAGAACCTGGCTTACAGGAAAAAGCCTGTGCTCCTCAGTGCAGCAAAGTAAGAAAACATAATAAATTTTAAAAGACAGAGAGAGGGAGAAGAGGGAAAAGAGCAGTAGCCCGCGGAGAGGGGGTTCACACTGCGGGAATCCTTCTCTGTGCACGCCACTGTGCTTCCTACGTGGTGATTCATGAACTGCAGAAATAGGCTCAGAGAGAGGCAGAGCTGGTGAGAAAATGCCAGGCATAAGCCAAAACTCCAACTTAAGCAGAAAGGAAGCAGCTGCAGACTTTTTGAATGGAAAGAATACATGAGCTCGTAGCTGCTTTTAGTTCAAGTTTATGCAGTGTACCGTTCTTTCACTGAGGGCTTTCTTAAAATTAGCAGATTGACAAATGAACAGTTTTCATGTTAAGGTGCCTGAAGCATGAGAAAAATGGGGCTACAAGAGGGCAGGACCAGGCCAATCTGATGCATGATGAAGCAAAACAGTGTGGGAAAATATCTTACTTCCTTCATTAAAAAATAGGTCTTTGGCACAAAAATAATCTTTTGGAAAATAAGAAAAGAAACACCATTAAATTTACTTATTGATTGCAAGATGCATCTTTATTTCAAGGATGACAACATATGAAAAATTCATTTTATATTCACGAAAATGTGTTAGTGTATGGAGACTACTTAGAAGACTAGTTAGCACATGGAGAGACTACTCAGTTAGAAAGCCATCCAGACCAGGGATAAGACATTAGGACCTGGCCAGGAAGAGTGACTGCAGGGATGAATGGGAAGGTAGGTGTAGGGCTCACTAAGAAGACGGCTCACTTGGCATTTATTAAAGCCAGAATATTTCCAAGCTTATTTTATCCAAGCAAAACTTGAAATCTCTAACATGAAAAATAAGAATGCATTAAAAGTCCAATTGCCTATTCCAGCTCAATAAACTTATTTCTATCAGTGGTTCTCAAACTTTAGCATGCATCAGACTCACCCAGAGAGCTTATTATAATACAGGTTCTGGGGCACCTGGGTGGTTCAGTCAGTTAAGCGTCTGACTCTTGATTTCAACTCAGGTCATGGTCTCACAGTTCTTGGGATTGAGCCCCACACCAGGCGGACAGTGCAGAGCCTTCTTGGGATTCTCTTTCCCTTTCTCTCTGCCCCTCTCACTGCCCACCCCCATCAAAAATAAATAAATAAAGTTTAAAAATACAGTTTCTGATTCAGTAGATTTGTGGTGGGGTCTGTGCATTTTTAACAAGTTCCCATGCAATATTGATGCTGATCTGCTGGTTTGGGGACCACACTTTGAGAAACCACTGATGTAGACAATTATGTGGATTTTCATGGGACAACACAAAGGTGTCTGTCTGTGTGTGTATGTGTGTAGTATTTTTTGCTAGTAACAGTCCTGGATAGATGATATGGATAAAAATAAGTATCTGCTCAGGGGCACCTGGGCGGCTTAGTAGATTGAGCATCTGACTTCGGCTCAGGTCATGATCTCACAGTTCGTGTTTTCGAGCCCTGCTTTGGGCTCAGAGCCTGGAGTCTGCTTTGGATTCTGTGTCTCCCTCTCTCTCTGCCCCTCCCTGGCTTACACTCTGTCTCTCTCCCTCTCAAAAATAAATAAATATTAAAAAAATAAAAAATAAATAAGTATCTGTTGAATTCACCCAGCCATTAATGTTGTCAAAACACACAAACACCCGTATACACTCAGGTGTGTATATAGATTGAGTTCCTGCAACGTGCCAAGCATTGTTACAGGCTCCGTAAATATAAGAATAAAGAGGTGATGAAAAAGTCCTCTTCCATCTTAGAGGGAAGAGACAGACATGTATAAAATAGTAATAAATAAAATACATAGTAGGTTAGGTGGTGATAAGCACAGTGGAGCAAAGTAAAACAAATAAGGGGAATTAGGAACTGAACTTCAGATAGAATGACCAGGGAAGGCGCTACTAAGAAGGTTACACATGAATAAAATTCTAGATAGGTAAGGAAGGGAGTTAGCAAATGTCTTGTGGAATAGCATCCAGGCAGAGGAACAGCAGATGTGAAGGCCCTTAGGTAAAGAGTACTGGAAAGTCTGAGAAGCAGCAATGAAGCTGATGTGACAGGAATGGAGGGAGCAAGGAGAAGACATAATAGGGTCAGACTATTGGGGCTTGTGGGCGGCTGGAAGGACTTTCTCTCTTGCTCTTAATAAGATGGGAAGTTGTTGGATAGTTTTGAGGAGAGGACTGGAATGATTTGACTTACATTTTAAGGAAATCACTCTCCTTGTTATGTCGAGTATATACTGAAGGGGGTTGTTAGGGTAGAATCAGAGCGCCCAATAATACAATAGTCCAAGTGAATGGACTATCATTACATGGGAAAGAACAAAATAAAAGTATCAAGTGTTAACACCTTTCCCCCTTTAACGTTTAATTAAGATAGGAACGAACACAGAAGGATCATGGATCACGCAAAGAAAACGTGAGCATACCTTCCCTGACCTGTTCTCTATTGCCCTCTGGTGGGAGGTCTAGATTATTCAGGACAGGTCTATTCAGAATAGTTCCAACAACAGTGTTCCTCAGTAGTTTATATCAACCATATTTTCATACAGTCTTTCACAGGCACACTTGAAACTTATTCTACGCCTTTGAATTACATATAAATTACTCATTTATGATTTCTTATCAGACCTTCTTCTATTAATAATTTTTTATGTTCTTCTCTGTGCCTTCTCCAATATTCCTCATCCATTCTGCCAGACTAACAGGTATGATGTCACTAACTCTGACAGCCATTGGCACTAACCCTGCCATTGCAGTAGCATTTATCAAAAGCACAATTTGAGGGGCGCCTGGGTGGCGCAGTCGGTTAAGCGTCCAACTTCAGCCAGGTCACGATCTCGCGGTCCGTGAGTTCGAGCCCGCGTCAGGCTCTGAGCTGATGGCTCGGAGCCTGGAGCCTGTTTCCGATTCTGTGTCTCCCTCTCTCTCTGCCCTTCCCCCGTTCATGCTCTGTCTCTCTCTGTCCCAAAAATAAATTAAAAACGTTGAAAAAAAAAATTTACAAAAGCACAATTTGAATTTCAGGCAATGAGGAGATTTGAATCTAGGCTTACTGTTCCATCTTCTCTAAATATATTTTTGATCAATTAAATACTTTTTTAATACCATTTTTCTATGAAAATTCATATAGATAACGGTGATGAAAATAATTTGGGGGAAATAAAAGTATTGTGTATCATAAAATATAAGCTTTTTCATGAGAAAAATTGTTATTATCATTATGATTACCATTATTATTGAAAGTTTTTGCTGATTACAAAGTTAACAAATAAACCATTTGATGAACTTAAGTCAATTTATTGGGAATAATTATTAACAGTCCATATTTATATAAAGATATACAATATGTAAGACATGAGTTTTTTTAAATCTTTTTAATGTTTATTTTTGAGAGAAAGAAAGAGACAGAGAGCAAGCCAGGGAGGGGCAGAAAGAGGGAGACACAGAATTCGAAGCAGGCTCCAGGCTCTGAGGTGTCAACACAGAGCCTGACACAGGGCTCGAACTCACAGACCATGAGATCATGACCTGAACCGAAGTCAGACACATAACCAGCTGAGCTACCCAGGCTCCCCTGCTGTAAGACATGAGTTTAAAGAACACTTAAATATTGTTTCTGTGAGCATCTATCTAAATACCTCACATTTTACTCCCCACATAATATACATATTCATAACAAATATCTTTCACACCCAAAAGGCAAATAATGGGTAGCAGGCAAAAGAAAACATTTGGATTTCATGGGTTGTATCTTCATGTTATCAAAGGAAAATGACTGGTTTTCTATATGCTCTTAATGATGAAACTGATCATTTCTGTAGCGTCATATAAAAAAAAAATTACGCACGTATTCAGGCTTTTGCTCAGAACTAGAGCCATCTGAAACAGTTTTATGAAGAAATGAAGTTTCTGGCTTTTGACAAGCATTTGTTGAATGAGCGCACAAAGTAACAGATACTATTCACTCAGCAAATATTCAGGACATGCTTCCATGGCACTGGACATTGTGCCAGACCACGGAGACATAAAAATGACGAGGACAAAATTTATCCCTGACGAAATACTCACAGTTTACCCTGGGAGAAGGCAGGCAAACAAAACTTACAATCGCTCTCTGACCAGAATGCTGACGCAGCACAAAGAAAGGAGCCAATGACACTGCTTCGGATCAGGAAAATCTTCACAGAAAAGGTGGCCTACGAGCAGAGCAGCAATGCATTTCGTTCAGGATGTTCAACTGAAACTTCTGCCCTCTGACTACATTTATTAGTACTTTTATTGTATGAATAAGAACGAGCTGAAGAGCAAGGGAGAAGGACTGCAGAGGGTTTAGCGAGGGGTGAATGTCTCTTCTGTCATCTTTGCTTTGATGGCTGGTTTGTGGTTTAGCGAGTAGCTGTCAATGGCGTGCTCCATTTTAAACCCCCTCTGTCTGACTACTGCTCTTAGTGATTTCCTAGCCATCAGCAGGGTGGGTGTGCAGGTCTGAGTGAGGAGGGGATGAGCCAAAATATATGTAGTAATATGAAGAATGGGTGTAGTGGAAAGGCTGTGGAATTTGAGAGCAGAAGACAGGGCTCCCAGTCCCAGCTTTGATGTGTTCTAGTGGTTTCTAAGAAAGTGCTTTGATATTGATAAATAGTTCTGAGCTTCTGGGTCCTCACTCTAACATACAGGCATAATATCAACTAACTCTCAGGGTCACGGTGGCAATGAAATGATTTACTGAAAGTTTTCCCATAAACTATAAAGCCATGAAAATGCTGGCTGTCACTATTTTAATATCTTCAAATATTGCTGCTAGTATAAATGCTAGCGTTTAACAATCATTACCTATACTTTTCATAGGTATCCTTTTCTTATACTGAATTGCTTTCTTTTTGGAATATATTAGAACCATACTCAGTAACAGATTAACTGAGATCATAATCTCTGTGCTCTATTTACATGTTTAAATGGGAAAGTTGCCATATGTGTAGGCAAGGATTTAATTTCTGAAGCCACCATATCAAAAAACCAAGGAGTTAAGAATGTATTAATACTATAACATTTCAAATATTCAGGAATGACAATTATCCTAATAAAAACACAAGAAAGATATTTGTTATGATTAAAACATTATAATGACAGAAGTGTGAAATGTAGAACATTGGCATATTTAGCACAAAATGCAACTATTACGATTTTCCTATTATGATCCCAAGGAACTTCAAAATTAAGCGAGATAGAAACCATTTATAAAAGTAGAGTGTTTTTCAAACATAGCATCTTGGAGACTTTGAAATGAGTTACTCCGAATTAAGCTTTATATATATCTTACCAATGTTACATACTAAAAATACACAGATACATACATATTAAATATAGGCTACTATTGAGGAAGTCATGCGTATTAACTAGGAATATATTTTATTTATTTATTTGCTTTTGAGAGAGAGCACACGCGTGAGTGAGCGAGGGGCAGAAAGAGAGAGAATCACATGAGGGGCAGAGAGAGAGGGAGACCGAGAGAATCCTGGGCAGGGCTCAAGTTCACCCATATGGGGCTCCAACTCATGAACCACGAGACCCTAAGTAGGATACCCAACCGACTGAGCCACCCAGGCACCCCAGGGATGTGTTTTAAAATAAAATGATGTCTTTTGACATGTTCTGAGATTTATGATAGGAGTAAAGTGGGAGGAAGAGCATCCAGGTGGATTTAGAAAAAAAAAAAAATGTGTGGAGAAGAAGGAAGGGTGAGTTAGTGCTGGGAGAAGCAGCAGGCGTGGGGAAGCAGAGTATTTCCGCAAACAGACAACCGTACCCCTGAAATTATCACTGCTACCAAAAAGCACAAGAATGCACTCCCCACTCTCTGCTCTTAGGACTGACAAACAAGAGCCAGTCTTTCTAGTCCTAGAACTAGTTCTAGCCTCTAAGATTTTTCTAGAAAGATCGGAATGCTAAAATGGTGCCAAGAACATTCTTCAATTTGCACGGCTGATAGAAGCAGACAAGAGGACAAATAAGACAGGAATTAAGAAAAGCAGCAAAAAACAAGTCTGAAGGCAGAGGTTATTCCAGGGAGGTCTCTCTGGGAAAGTAAAGCCCGTAGAAACGGAAGAGATTGATTTCCAGGTCTCTAACGGCAAGTTAATAAAACTAATTCACAAAGAAACACTACATACTGTGCACCAGGGTGTCTTGCCATTACCAGCGCCCACAGACGGGAGAGTTCGAGGGACGTGGAGACGCAAGGCAACTGCCCAGTTGCAAGCCCCGCCATCCACAGTGGTGCCCTATTTCCCCTAAGGCAGACGTGGGGGGGACGCCACTGCCTTGCCGGGCGGGGCGCGCAGGCCTGGGGATCCCCCCCATGGAGACCCCGGAAGCGAGGGCTGCCGCCGTGGCCGCTGGGGTCTCCGGAGGAGAGCCAACTGCGCATGCGGGACCTGCTCCGCACTCCGGGCAAGCGGGAATCCCGCCCATCCGGGTTTCCATTCCGGGCCAGGACCCGGATCAGGAGAGGCCGGGTCTCTACCTTGGGATCTTGGGGGAAAGCCAGGCACCTGCCAGTGTTCAAGCCTGCACCTTCAGAAGGAACCCTGACATCCGAAAGCCAGTTATGTCGCGAGCTCTGAAGCCGTGCTTGGTGGCACCAGCATACCCTGGGATGAAAGACGTCTGGGATCCCTGGTTCTTGGAAAGGCCTGGATCCCTATCACGTCCCAATGAGGACTGTCGCCAATATGCAGCTCCCCGCCTCAGAGTGACTCACAGGATTTGGGCAACCCTGCCCCCCGGGGATGTGCAGGTGGTTGGCGCCAGGCCCTAGCTGCACAGGCCTGGAGGGTCCTGGCTGTTCAAGACTTGCTGAAAGGGTATGTACTGGGCTTGCCAAGGGTGCGGTTCAGGGAAGTCAGGGATCTGAAAGCCATCCTGGGTCTGGAGAGGCCGGGTCACCAGAGCGGGTTCTTGTAGGAAATAGGCATCTGCCTAATTCCGCGTCCTAAAAGACCTAATGATGACTGTTCCCCTTGAAGGCAGATCTGGGGGAGTTTGACTGCCTTGCCAGGACCAG
Source organism: Neofelis nebulosa (assembly GCF_028018385.1). Taxonomy (NCBI): domain Eukaryota; kingdom Metazoa; phylum Chordata; class Mammalia; order Carnivora; family Felidae; genus Neofelis; species Neofelis nebulosa. Next base: position 42,893,359 of record NC_080796.1, read on the forward strand.
GCGGGGCAGGCTTGCTTGGGGGTCCTCCAACAGGAGACATAAATGTAGCGTAAATCTATAGCTGTAATAGAAACTAGTGCTAGTGCACCTCATTGCACTAATACTTGGTCCTCCAGCAAGAGATACCAGGAGGTCCTACTACCTGGATAGGCCTGGCTGCTGGGGCTTTGGTGCCAGAGAGCTAATCGGGCACATTGGTCCACTTCAGCTGTCTGGAGCAAGCAGGAATCCCGTCCAGCCCTGGTCAGAACCCGGCCAGGACCAGGTTCAGGAGAGGCTGGATCCCTATGGTGTTCTATGGGGAAAACCAGGCATCTGCCAACGTCCAAGGCTGCACCTTCACAAAGGAACCCTATCACCCCGAAGTCAGACACATCGGGAATTCTGAAGCCTTGGTGCCCTGGAATGAGAGATATCTGGGATCCCTCATTCCTGGAGAGGCCTGGGTCCCCATCGGGCAGCACTTCCAAATGGGGAATGACTATTTCTTCTCTGTAGCCATAGTATCAGATTGTCTTGTGGGAGGAGCGTCCCCTTCCACGCACGAAGTTATCTAGATGTGAGACTGGGCCATAGACCTCAGGCCTGAAGGCCTCCAGGTGCCCAAGGCCTGGAGAGAAGGCCGCGTTACACATACTGGTGCAGTGCAGTTCTGGGTAGCCAGAGAATTGCAGAAAGACCACCGTGGAGAGATGCCAGTTCCTCGGAGTGGGCTCTTTAGGGAACAAAGCGTGGGATTCCATCCCTAACCTAGCTATAAGCGTCTGTTCCCCAGAAGGCACATCTGTTGGGAATATGACTGCCTTGCCTTGGCCAGGTGGGTGGGCCGGTGTGGGGGATCCTTCAGTGAGAGACCAGGGAGCCCTGGTCCCTGGGTAGAGGGAGGCCAGGACACTGGAGGAGACTCTTTTGGTAATAATAAATTATTAATAATATTTATAAATAATAGTAATAAAATAGATATAGTAAATAAATATTGTAAAACAATAATGTAAAAATACGAAACTGTTTTCATATTTCATCAGAATTCATCACTGATAATTACACTGATTTCATGTAGGCCAAGAAAGAAAACTTCTGCAACTAAAATATAGTACAACACCAAGACATTCTTGATTATAAAGTGCATCATAATTCCTAGATGGTAAATTTATGACGGAGAAAAGAGCAGTCCTCAAATTGAAAAAATTCAGGTGTCTTTCAGAGGCAAATCCTAGGCTTGTAAAGTCTACTTCAAGTGAGTGTCTTGTGAAAAGTATTTGGTACTTTTTGGTTTCCTTAGAAAAGGTCTATCTAAATGCACAAGCCAGAAATCTTACTGGATAAAAACCCAAAGATGTTCCCACTGAAAATAAGAAATCTGCCTTTAATTTCCCATTGATTAGCAGCTTGCTAATCAATATAATGCTTGTTTGACACTGTTAATCAGAGAATGAAGTCTTTGGCCTCCGTTCTTTGCTTTAGGATGTTAAATATGTGAATGTGATATACAGGAGAAAGTGTAGCATAAATCTATACGTGTAATAGAAACTAATGTTAGTGCACCTCTTTGCACTGATCATTGTTGTAATTGATACAACTGTAAGAATGCATCATTCTTTAAGGACTCAGGTGCAGTGTATATAATTCTTATTCAAAAGGAAAGATTATGCATAGAGGCCTGTTAGATATTAAATATATTCGGGAGACTTTGAAACTTAGCATGCTAACCAAAAATGAAAGTACAATTATTTCTGAAGCCTGGGCTCTGAAGATAATGAGAAAGGTGTTCAGAGCAGTCTATCAGGGCCACAAGGCACATGTTGTGCACTCTCTCCCCACTGTAATGAGTGACGAGGACAACATCAGTGACAAGACCTGCTCCAGGCTGATAACATACGATGTGCGTTATCTCGTGGCACAGAATGTTAACATTGATTTGTAATTGCTGAAAGATGCATATTGAGGGGCACAGTCTCTAAACACTGATCAGAAGTTTAGGGCACAGTCATTCAGAAACAACGTTTTGTTTTAAACGCTTGCCAAAGCCATGAATTTGCCTTTACGGTTTTTGATTGAGAGTGGGCCCAGGCTCGCAGAAGCATTGAGGACCTCTGTCCTGGCAGACCAGATTGCCTTTCGGGAGAGAGGGTGAATTAATCTATACCTAGGACTGGATGATTCATTTAAAATTCACTGAGCATTTTCTATATTCAAGAGTATGTGCTATGTGCTATAGATCTTAGTGTTAAAGGACAAAAAAAAATCACTTTGACAGTTTTGTAGATAATATAAACAAATAAGCATTTGCAGTCAAATATATAATACATACTTTTATGTAACAGGGAATTATGAAAGAACTGTGGAGTGGCACCCAAGGCAGATGGAAGTGGTTAAGTATAGTTTCTGGCATCATGATGCTCAAATTCAGTTTTTCAGAACTAATTAGAATTAGCTGGAGGAAGTAGGAATGAGGAATGGGGCCTTATAAGCAAGGGGGGCACCTATGTGCAGCCTAAAGACATGAGACAGTGGAGCTGCAAGAGAGTCATCGTAGGTGGTACCAGGAGAGTCCTCATGTTTTTGAATCTTCTGCCACATTCCAAGGCTTTATCCTGGAGACAAGAGGAGCTATTTGCAAACTTTGCACAGGCAATGATATAATCAGATTTGTATTTTATAATGACCACTCTCAGAACTGTAGAGAATGCCTGGAAAGAGAGAGGCCAGTAAGCAATAAGATAAGAGAGATGTTGAGGGTCTGAATAAGGTTGTAGCAATAGCAATGGCCTTTTAGATCTGTTTCCCAGGGAGAAATGACAGGATTTGGTGACTAATGTGGGGAATAATACCAAGATAATGGTAACTCCTAGAAATCTGGCTTGGGTTATTTGGAGATAATATCATTCACTGAGAGAAGAAGTTTGGCAGGGATGAGAGAGGGTGGATTGAGGAGAGAGAGTTTGTATTTGGAATTGTAGAATGATGTCTGTTGGGATATGTGGAGAAGACAACCTATAGATAGTTGGGTTCAGAAGAGCAATCTGGCCTAGGGTTAGACTGCTAATGTATAGTTTATGTGAAAATGTCACAGGAAAAGCTTCCTGAAATTCATTAGAATGGCCCCTGCTTCCATAGTCTTTATTATTATTATTTTTTTAATGTTTATTTACTTTGGGGAGAGAGAGAGAAACAGAGCATGAGCAGGGGAGGGGCAGAGAGAGGGAGATACAGAATCCAAAGCAGGCTCCAGGATCTGAGCTGTCCGCACAGAGCCCGATGTGGAGTTTGAACTCACAAACTATGAGATCATGACTTGAGCCAAAGTCAGGCGTTCAACCAGCTGAGGCACCCAGGCGCTGCATCCATAGTCTTTTCTTAAACACAAGTAAACACAACATTTTATTTTTTTTCCCAATGTATCTTTAATTCCTTGGCCTTTACTTGAACTTGGCATTTATCTGATGAAACCACTTTCTATGAGACCCTTACTAAAGGATTTTTCTTCTCCTTGATTCTCAAGGAAGGAAGGGTTGGCTTTCTCACTAACCCCCTGCTCTGAAAGACCACCGGTTCATCATTCACTTACCACTTATGCTTCTCTTTTCTCTTCTTTGTAAGCTATTACCTCCTCCAGGACACTCTCAGTATTCTCAGTGACTTCTCTTTCCCAGACAACTTCTTCACATTCAGTTCAATTCAGCAAACTGTGCTAAACACCTGTCACGGGGCAGGTGTTTGCTACACACCGAGGATGTACATCCTTGAAGAACATAATGTACAGGGCTGTGGTGTAGCCTCATGGCCAATAGCACAGGTTCTGAATTCAGACTGCCTGTAATCTAATCCTGGCCCTACCACTCTCTAGCCTGTTGGTCTGCATCAGTTTCTTAACTTCTCTGTGCTTCAGTTTCATCCTGAAGAAAATGAGCATAAAGGTAGTACCTCATGGATAATTTTTTGAAGATCACACAAAATAAAATAAGGTACATAAAATGCTGAGCACAGTACCTGATGTGAAATAAGCTCTCAAAAAATGTCAGTTATTACTATGAATATCAAAGCAAGGATCCCTGTCTTTAAAGCAGTTGTTGGAGATAAGAAAGTAACAAATAATAAAATATAATGCTGTAAGTGCTATGAAAACACAAGAAGGTGGAACCAGTAAGGAAATCAGGGGAGACTTCACTGAAGGTGGGACATTTAACATAAGTCTTAAAGGATGACTTCATCAGATGGACAAATAAGAAAGAACCTAAGAGAGAGAGAGGGAGAGGGAGAGAGGGAGAGAGAGACAGAAAGAGAGAGAGAGAGAGAAAGGATCAGTATGTTAAACTCTTAGAGGGTAGGGGGATATGGTGGGTTTGAGAAAAAGAAAATGATCTGATAAGACTGGCACATAGAGTGATGACAGATTCATGATAGGAAATGAAACTGTAAGTATTACAAAGATTTTTTGATGCCGCGATGAGAAGTTTTCAGTTTATCCAAATCCAATTAGGAGCTACTGGAGTATTTGATGGCCCACATGCTTTTAGAATTTCTTGAGCTTCCTGTTTTCAGTGACCTCCATCTATTCTGCCACAGCTACATGCCGATGCAGCTTCAAGTTAGTCCCGCTCATCATCCAAAACTACTTTACCACCGAAGTTCTCACTACAACCTGCGCTTCTGATGTCTTTGCTTCTGTTGGATTCTTACCTCATCTTTAGCAGAATATTAGCCATCTGGCTTCTCCATACTCCTCCTGTCCAAAATCTCCGTCTCTATCTCGATATCTCCTTATAGGCCTAGACTTTGTGGAGAGCTCTTCTACTGATGTGCCTGTATTGTTCTCTAAACCTTCTCGTGCTTGACCTGCAATTGTTATGTTGCAGTTTTCCAGTCCCGGAAAACCCCCCTATTGCCTACTTTCTTTTGTCCTAATTTAAACTCTATTGATCCATCCCAACATTTACTACCAAATTCGGGCTATATATTTACTATTGCTCACTAACTACTTATATGTCCATTGTACCCCCCACCCCTTTTAAAATCGTATTTAGTATAGTGACTGCTCCAAATTTGTGCATCTCTAGCTCCTATACTCTCAGTATGCCATCTGTATTTGTTTTAACTGAGTCTGAAGCTATTCCAAATTCCCTTCCAGGGATATGTTTGTTTCCAAAGACTTCAAAACGTTTACAGTTCTGTCTACCCAGAGGAATTGAAGAAGTAATAGGAAAGAACAAATAGATTATAGGTAATACCTACCATTCATTGAGCATTTACTATAATCCAACCTTGGTACTAGCCGTGGCAGAGCAGAGCTTAGTCCTAAGTGGTCTGTCTACAAAATCCATGTTCTTTCTACTCTTCCATGATGAATGACAAAGGAAAAGAGGAAGAAGGGAAGTAATAATAGCAGGTACAATTTTTATAATTCCCTAACTCAACATGATACAAAGAGTGTGTGTTGGACTAATTGGAGAGCGCATTTGGCTGCCTTGTTTGCTTCAATAGGTATTCTCTTTAAAGCCATTTAATTTCCATCTACCCAGGTCCTGTGTAGTTTTCTCTGTTCTACCATCCTGTACAACAGTGGCTTGGGAATTATGTGTGTCCTGATGTCTTTCCAAAGTTCTATAAGGGAAGTGGAGCCAGCTTCTCTCCTGGGATCCCAACACCTATCTGGGGTGATATCAAATTCCCAGCTCGCCTACGGCAAGACTGAGGAGTGTGGAACTTCTGCACCGGCTTCATTTTTGCTACATCTTTTTTTTTTAATGTTTTTATTTTATTTTTGAGAGAGAGATAGAGAGTGGGGGGGAGGGGCAGAGAGAGAGGGAGACATAGAATCCGAAGCAGGCTCCAGGCTCTGAGCTGTCAGCACAGAGCCTGATGTGGGGTTCGCACTCACTGACAGTGAGGTCATGAACTGAGCCGAAGTTGGACGCTCAACCGACTGAGCCACCCAGGCGCCCCCATTTTTGCTATATCTTTAACTATGTGCCTGAGGGCTGGACCCAAAACTGAACAGTCTGCTTGTTTGAATATTCTACTCAAATCTTTCCTCTCTCGGGTATGTGTATCAATTGGGTTTTGGTCAGGAAAAAAAGAACTCATTCTACGTATATCAGTTATAAAAAGTTTAAATGGGAATTAAGGGCTTATATGCAGAAAGGCTACATAGTTTGTGGGTTCTGCTGTAAAATAAAAATGTGGGACCTCTAGTTCAAAAGTCATTAAGAACTTCGAGATGGTGACAGAAAAGCAAACCAAGAAGGAGTCTGTTAGGTTTGAATTGTGACCTCTCCCAACACACAAATTCCTCTGTTGAAGTTCTACACCCTATGTTGAAGTACCTCAGAATGTGATCTTATTTGAAAACAGATACTGCTGTTGTTGCCAATATTAGTTAAATACTTGGTTTTTCTGAACTTTTGACAGTTTGTGCAGATTGAGTAGTTCAGAGTGAAACTGTCCCTGACTTTCAGGAATTAATGACACCTTAGGTCACCTGTATTTATGTAGGGAAGCCTCTGGATTTTAGCACAGTATTAGTTTTGGTGAGTCACCAAAGCTAATGACATCAGGGGATTTTTTTTTTTCCTGTCTTATACTTCTTCTTCTTTGGGTGCGAGTTCTCCTTACCCTGTTTTTTTTTTTTTCATACCCTTTCTATTTTCTTATGTTTCATATTACTAACTATTAATGAACTGCAACCATTGGTTTGGTTCCTGGATGAATTTTTGTGAAAGAATTTTATAATTATGAATTTTCTATTTCTTAGACAATCAGCCATAGAAGTGCTACTCACTGTAACTGTATTCAATTGCTGTTGCTACATATAGTTATAATAACATGGTGCACTACTTAAAAACACTAGGCATAAAATGAATGTTTTCAGGTGGAATGGACTACAAGTACAGGTATGTTTTGAATGTTGATTAATTGTATATTGAAAGGCTATAAGCATGTGACAGTAAGCATCCAAGTGAAAAATCAAAATCATAGTTATCCAGATGTTTTATCTATGAAGCCAGCATCTGGAAATACAAAAACATCTGGACGACTGGCTGTATTTACCACATTTCATCTGGCTACTTTGGCATCATGCAGACGTAGACCAAATCATGTTTGTCTATATCAGGAGCAGTGATAAACTGCAATAAAAATCATGTTGTTAAGTAATATTAAGGTAATACAAATAAATCACCCTAAAGTAACTAGTTGAATTTGAAATTATATCTAAACTATTGAAACACATTCTTGTATGTACATCACGATTTCTTTATTTGTGCTACAATTTATAAGAGGAGCTTCAGAATTTAAAATAATGGCTTATAATGTATTTCTTAAGCACGAGGAAGTAATCCGGGCGTATTGCAGATGAATATATGAATTTGATTTGAGTTATGAAATAAAATTTGGAAAAGTTTTAGCAAGTTTTAAACCACTGGTTTGGCTTTGTATGTTAATCCTTTGCAGCAAATATAGATGACTAAGATACCAAAGGTATTAGTCTAATGTCATGTAGGCAAAGGCACTATGGAAAAGTGGATTGGCAAAAGAACGGGAATAGGTGGTGATAGGAGTCGAAGAAACACAGTCATTGAAGAGCTATGGGACACAGACAAGTCAGTGTACCTTAAAGGAGTTAGAATGAAACACAAGAATGTATGTAAATCACCTTGCCTTGACACCGCATATGGCAGGTGTCGAGTAAGTAGCAGTTGCCCTCTGCTCACAGAGCACTATGGAAATCCACATCGACCAAACATTCCTGGGTGGGCATAGTTCACTTTGCTTAAACTTATGATTGATTCTGTGTGGACAGCTTGGAGCCTGGAGCCTGTTTCGGATTCTTTGTCTCCCTCTTTCTCTGCTCCTCCCCTGCTCACACTGTCTCTCTTTCAAAAATAAATTAAAAAAAATTTTTTTTTAAAAAGGTTATGATTGATTGTTGTCATTTCAGGGGAGGTAATTTTGTGCCTTGTAGTTACTGAGGACTAACCCATTATCATTTTAGGTGCTATATATGTCTAAAAAATAATTGTAAGAAAAAATATTTTAACAAATTTATTATTTTTGTCTTACATTCTTGGAAAACAGAGATAGTTGTTATTGTATTATTTTACATGGCAGAAATGAAGATACTAAAACATTGCTGAAAAGCCATTTCAGAGAGAGAATGAGAATGAAAATACACGTGTTCCACTGGCCAGTTCAGTGTTCGTTCCCTTGACCTTAGTTATGCCAAGTAAAATAGTTTTATGATTGATCTCAATCCCAGATTGGGTAAGAAATAGCCTGGCCTCAAATGGCAAGCCGTTTACCTAGCAACAAATACTGTTCCACAGCTTTATATTTTTATCAATATAAAATTTAATTTTTAAGTTTTTTTCTTCTCAATTTTAATATGCTGGGATCCCTTTCAGCTTAGGTATTTATAGAACCTAGTCACTGTTGTAAATGGTCAGCAGTGTTAGGATATGCTACTGCTTTTTCTGTCAGGAAAGAGGGCACATTCTCAGACTACTAGCAACTTCTGAGTCATTTGAAAATCCCTCAATATCATTTTAATACATAATCTATTATCCTGGGTTGTAGGAATAGAAATAAAGATAGGTAAATATAGATATTTGCCCTTTTGTGTCTTTTAAAACATGTATGCAAATTTGATTATGGTATATCAAATATTATTTTGATAGAGCCAGTAGGTGGTTTGTTATCTCCATGTGACTACTTTTGTAAGTCGTAAACATATTTTGCATAGTAAATATTCATTTACAATTTGGGGGAGAATAAATAGAGATTTTTCATGTAAATTACCTTAAAATTAAGTAGCTTCTTTAAAAATTTTTTTTTAATGTTTGTTTATTATTTTTGAGATAGAGACAGAGTGCGAGCAGGGGAAGGGCAGAGAGAGAGGGAGACACAGAATCTGAAACAGGCTCTGGGCTCTGAACTATCAGCACAAAGCCCGATGCGGGACTCGAACTCACCAACTGTGAGATCACTACCTGAGCTGAGGTCGGACGCTTAACTGACTGAGCCACCAGGTGCCCCAAAATGAAGTAGCTTATACTAATTATATTATGTCACAAACTGATTTCCTATTTAAAAGTAGTATTTTACAACACTATGGAAATTTTAAATTTAAAATATGTTTATGCAGAAGGAGCACTTAAGGAAATAATTGCACATCATATTTGTACAATAAATATAGAAGGACCAAGTATTGTTTTTTTTCCCTCTAGCAACATTTAGTACCACCTACTATCATAAGCATTTCAGAACACATTGTAATTGTAATAATAATCCTATGAGGTAATTACAAGTAGTGGTCCCATTTTTCAGGTGCAGAGACTGAGATACGGAAAGATTAAGGAATTGCCAAAGATCACACAGCCAATAAGTGGCTGTGCCAGGATTCCAAACTGGGTCATTTGGCTTTGGAGTCTGAGCTTGCACCCACTCCCCTTACGATGCCTAACTAACTGCTTAAAAATAATGAAGAAAATTGACCAGTCCCTATAAAGCTTCCAACAAAAGTACAGTTAACAATAACTTTATTCTAAAAATGACTTGTTTCAACAGATTAAAAAGCCACAAGCTGTTGTATCCAATAGTTCTTTGTAAGTAACAGCTGCTCTGCATTGTGCAACTTCCCACAAGCATGCCAGAAAGTTAATATCAATTACAATTAAAGAGGAAAATTATTTTGGGTAATATAACATTTGACAAAAAGCCTTGGTAAATAAAGCACTGGCAAAGAGCTAAAATATTAACGCTGTGCTAAAACTTTTCCTTTTTTCTGTGCTGACTTTCTTAAAAGGTGTGAACTGTGAAATGGAAGTTGATGAATGTTGGTCCCAGCCCTGCCTAAATGGTGCAACCTGTCATGATGCTCTGGGGGCTTATTTCTGTGACTGTCCCACTGGATTCCTTGGTGATCACTGCGAACTCAGTACTGATGAATGTGCCAGTCAGCCGTGTCTCCATGGAGGGCTGTGCATAGATGGACACAATAGGTACGTTTTCTCCTGTGTTTGGGCGATTGGTTTAGAGAGAACTCACTGACCAACCAACCACTACTGTACCTCTCTGGGGATTTTAGAGAGCTCATGTCCTCAGCTGAAGATGTTCACACTGCTTTCCACTTTATTTTTTTATTTTTATTTTTTAATGTTTATTTTTGAGAGAGAGAAAGAGACAGAACGTGAGCAGGGGAGGGGCAGAGAGAGAGGGAGACACAGAATCTGAAGCAGCCTCCAGGCTCTGAGCTGTCAGCACAGGGCCTGATAGGGGGCTCAAACCCATGAACTGTGAGATGGTGGCCTGGGCCGAAGTCAGAACCAACTGAGCCATCCAGGAATCCCTGCTTTGCACTTTAAATGACAAAAAGTTGTAACATTCAGATTTTACTCAAAAATTCATCCTTTACAGGTCATTTGTCCCAAGAGTGAGAATTTTCCAAGTCACTCTGGTAATCATCTAGGACTGTTTATATTACAAAAAAAATGCCAACTTTTCAATTCCACTAAACTTGTTATAGATAGGGAAAGTGCAAAAACAAAGCTATAGATTATTCTATATGTGAATATAAGGTGGTATTTACATAATTACAAGCATATAAATCAAGTGATGAAAAATAAGTCCTTTAGAAATTGTATATAAACAGTGTTGGAAAAGGCAGTGATATTAAATTGATTGTATCTTGAATGTCCAGGTATTTGGAGACTTGGGTGAATACTTTTGAGAGAGTAGAATGGAGAGAAGTAGCTATGTGAATCTGCTCCAAAGTTGATTCTATCATTGGCTTTTTATTATTTAAAATAATAAATAAATAAACCTTAATACAATATATATAATAAATGTAGGTGATGGTAATTGATTATATATAAAATATTTTATTTTTTTTAAATGTTTATTTTTGAAGGAGAGGGAGAGAGAGACAGAGACAGAGACAGCTAGTGGGGAGGGGCAGAAAGAGAGGGAGAGACACAGAATCTGAAGCAGGCTCTAGGCTCTGAGCTGTCAGCACAGAGTCTGATGCGGGGCTTGAACTTAGAAACCGTGAGATCATGACCTGAGCCAAAGTCAGAATCTTAACCGACTGAGTCACTCAGGTGCCCCTATAGAAAATAGTTTAAAAAGAACTTTCTGATACCTATTTAAACCACAAATACCGAATTATCAAATGCATGGCAATTTGAACATTAGTACTTAATGTTTTGTTGGATCCTTCAGCAGCTCAGTGGAAGGCAAGCTGAGCATTCATATTCTCACATTACATTAGATGTCCAAAGTTCAGGGAAGTTAGGTGACTCCACAAGTTCACACAAGTTTCCAGGAATTGGGGCCCACTAGCCAGCCTCTAGTACAGGGCTCTTGTCTCTAATGTCTTATATATAGTAGATTTTTAGTAAGTATTTTAATTAGTAAGAGGATTTCTCACTAGCAATACATATACAAATTATAGTGACTTATTACATTTGCTAATATTTCAGTTTCCTTAGTGAAATCTTCTTATCTGTGTTTGGCGGTAAACATTCACACAAGCCATAGCGAACAGAACTCTAACTCTTTATGAGTTCATAGGTGTTCTTTCCCCTAGACCTTCATTTCATCAAAGCCGAGTGTGCAACCCCGTGTTTTTATAATACTAAATCCTTGAGGAGATCCCATATAAATTAAAAGCTCCTCTTGATAAAGTCGACAAGTATCCCCATCAGATTTGTGTTTTAAGTCTCTCAGATAATCTCACTCAACCAATGAATGGATAGAAATAGCAAGACTAAAATATTCCTGTAATCTAAAAATAAGAGAACATAAGTCACAATTTATATAATGAGGGCTTTTCCTGTTTTTTTAAATAATTTATTGTTTCATTTTTCGTAAGGGACCTTATTAATGGGCTGTAAATATAAAAGAGCACCACAGTGGTATAAATCATTCTCTACTGCCTTCACAAATATTAACAACTTTATTTAGTACTACTTAGTAATAATTTATTCAGTGTTTTCTGATGTTTCAGATACCATGTCTATTCTTTCTATGCACATTCAATTATCACAATAACCCTGTGACATAGGTACTATTGTCTTCAATTTATGGATGAGGAAACTGAAGTAAATAATCATGGTTTCCAAATAATTTTGCATGAAATTTTTAAAGATAATCATAAATTTTAAAAGATAATCAGGTACCAGTATGGAAATACATAACGTGTTCAGGTTTGTAGAGATAATTCCCCAGAGTTTTTGAGACAAGTGTTAAAGCCATGCCCGGGGTCTCAGACTGATGGACAGGGGAAGAGACAGGATAAAGGTACTTGATCTCAATATGACCAAGAGTTGATGTGAAAATTTCATTTTACTCTCCAGCTATAGCTGTAACTGCATGGATAGTGGATTCACAGGGACACATTGTGAGACCCTGATGCCTCTATGTTGGTCAAAACCCTGTCACAATAATGCTACATGTGAGGACAGTGATGACAATTACACTTGTCACTGCTGGCCTGGTAAGTGACAAAATATCTTCCACCAACTTTTTTTTTTTTTTTTTTTTTTTTTTTTTTTTTTTTTTGCTTAGAGTAGAAACAAACCACTTATGGCAAATGTAAACTAAAAAATCTTACTGTTAAAGGTTTAAAACCAACTCTTTCTTCTAGATTCTGTTTTTTATTAAGTTATTTTTTATTGTTTATTTATTTTTGAGAGAGAGAGAGTGTGAACAGGGGAGGGGCAGAGAGAGAGAGAGAGAGAGGGAGACACAGAATCTGAAGCAGGCTCCAGAATCTGAAGCAGGCTCCAAGCTCTGAGCTGTCAGCACAGAGCCCAATGTGGGGCTCAAACCCACGCACCACGAGATCATGACCTGAGCTGAAGTCGGACACTTAACCGAGTGAGCCACCCAGGCACCCCACTAGTTATCATTGTTCAACTGAATTCTTCATTGCTCACACATACCTACTGCTACACTATGCATTGTCTAAAGTAGGTTACCATGCGCCTAATCATTAGAACCATCTAGAGGAAACAGAGAGGGAAAAAATGAATAGAAGAATCAATTTTAGCATGGTCTTCATGGAGAAAAATTCACTTGAAGATGCTTCCTTTTCTTCCAAGATATTTTCACTGATACCTAGAATATATTGAAACCCATGAAACAATATTAAAACCCTAGGAGACTGTATTATATTTCATAGTCAACATAATTACAATGGTCCCATAGAGGGTATAGAACGATTGTTCCAGAAATAGGTATATTCTCCTCAGCATTTATAATATAATTGAGATTATTAGTTTAATATACATAAGCCATAACTGAAAATTACACATAAAGGGTAATTAGGCTAGAATGTAGAGGTAATACCAGAATCAGTAGAAAACATTATATAACACTTGAGCCAGCAAGTCACCTGTAAATATTGCTGTTAGTTTTATCAAAAAAAAAACTGCTTAACGTATTTTTAACCTAATTCTCACTGGGATTTCACTGATAGAAATAAGAGAGCATTTCATGTCTTCTTGATCCACTGGAAAATAATGATAAACATATGATTATTTAAAATCTTGTTGTTACAAGCTTACTAATCATCTATCCCCTTCTGCCTTTCATTTTACTGTCTAAGGAAAAAGTAATCCTGTGGTTGGGGAGGAAGCATGGAGACTGGGGTCAAGTTGTTAGTAGCTTCCTATCGAAAGGCATCTCACTACCTAAGGGACATTTAATATGCTTTGGCTAAATGTATTTCATAGGTAAAACAAACAAGTAAACGTGAAAGTGTAAAAGGAAGTTTGGAATTCTGTGGCTCGGAAATCTTTGTAGGTTGTCTGCCCACTTCCAGGTAATGAACGGGGCATGTTTTGTTATCCTTTGGTCATTGGCTTGATTTACATACTGAAAATATTCCAAAATGTGTTTTTCACATTCTTGTCATCAATCAGCACTCAACATTCGCACAACGCCCTGTAAAGGATCTCTATCTGGAAGCAGAGGTAGAGTGGACAGTTTGGGAATAGAACAAATCCATCACTTCTTAACTGAGTGACCTAGTTGGTCACCTCTTCATTCTTCAGCTCCTCATCTGTAAATGAGGGATGAAAAATGACTTGTAGTATTAAGAAGAATAAAATTATGAAAGTAGAGCCTGGAACATATTAGGTACTCAGAAAAAAAAAAAAAGCAACTATTATTACGTACCAGGTTCTACAACAGGAGGTAGGAATTACATTTGAGAATATTTTCTGTTCTCTAGAGGGTTTGTAATGAAGTCAGGCAGTTAAGAAGACCTACCTTAAAAAAGACAAATCAATATGTGTTCCACTCATTCATGGATTCAATCATTTAAACCACATGGAGTTCAGTATAATTTATATATATCAGGGGTCTGGAATCAAAAAGACATGGTCCCTTCTTCCAAGGAATTTAAATTCTAGTTGGGAGACAGTGTGAAAAAATGTGTATAGTATGATTTTTGGTACAATAAAAAGCTATAATAAATTCTATAACAGGGAATAAAGGGAGAGGTACAGAGATGGCCTGACCCAATAGGCAGCATTTTAGAAAATTTGAAAGATCACTAAGCATATTCCAGAAATGTACTCACTGGCTGTGTGATATTGGACAAGAAACTTTACTTCTCTGAGCTTCAGTTTCCCCATCTGCAAAGCAAAGATGATAATAACATCCACTTCACAGAGTTGCTTTAGAGATAAATCCAGTAATATATATAAAGTTCCTAGCTCAGCCTAGACCATAGTAAGCACTCAGTAAATGTTAACTAGGTACCAAAATTAGGAGACTGAGTGTTCTAGACCCCCATGGCTAGCACATAGCAGCCCATTATTTGTCTAGGAAAAGAAGAGAAGAAGGAAAAGGAGGACAGAAGGAAGAAAGGGCTGCAGGCACACATGGAAAGGAGCATATCCAATTGTAGAACTTTAAATGATTGTTCCAAAATGCTGGACTACATAGGGCTGGCTGGTGGTAGAGAGCTGGGGCTGGGGGGCAAGACAGGGCTCAAGCCAGATCACATACTGTTTGTCTGCCCTACACACTGTGGGGCAGAGAGATACCATAACCTGACCTGTTGATTTAAAAAGAACTCTTTGGAACTTTAGTGGAAGATGATTGAGAGAAATAAAATGAAAGGCAGAGAGTCTAGCTTAAAAAATGTTGTGCACTATTTTAAACAAGAGATAAGGCTGTTTGCCAGAACTACAACTTCATGTCAAGAGAGACATGATGTGGAAATTAAGAAAGGGGCACAGACTTAGGGCAGGTCTGCTTCTGAGTTTCTTTCTTGGGTGAGTGGAACAATGGTGATTTTGCCCAGATAGAAAATTCAGAATTTCCTTATACCCTATTCTTACTGTTACATATAAAGAGAAGATTTGATGCTACAAGCCACCCTGTATCTAAGAGACAAGACCACCACAACTGAAGGCAATGGCAAGAACCCACCACTGTAATTGCCTGGGGTCCTCATGTCAAAAGTAATTAATTACAAGAAGTGTCATTCATTTTAAATGCTTATCTTAAAAGTTTTCATGTTAGCCAGGTAAGATCGGATTTGTTTAAAAAAAGAAAAACATAAGAACCCTGGGGACTTGACTCAATATCATATTGTTTCTTCATACAAAGTTTATGGAGAAACTTGTGAAAACTATTGAATATAGCCTTGGCTGAAGGAATCTATTTATATACATAGTTAAAGGGAGCAGCAGACAGAATTCCCACAGGGCCCCAGTGGTGGGGACAGGGCTGGGAAGACCGTAAATCAGAACCTTCCTAATGTTCACTGTAGGAATAGGATAATATATGAGTCAGAAAGCAAAAAAGGATTTATGAAGGCTTTAAATTACTTCCTAACCTGGCCTGCACATGAGTCTTGAGACTTACTCCGAGAAGAAAATTGAAAATAGTTGGAACGTTCTTCAATAAGTTCACTGTAGCACAACAAATACCAGTTTACAAAAACTTGTAAAAAAGTAGATATTCAGGTTTAAGAGACATAGGGTTCTTGGGGGGAGGTCACCACAAAGGATTGTGATCTGACATGTGCTTTTAGTTTCCTTTTTCATCTAAGTGTCTTCTTCAGATGACTGAGACAGACCCCAAGGGTCATATGTGACATATGTATTATACTGTTGAGCAACAGAATTTATGTTGTGGTTATGATTTGACATATGAACCCCTTCAGGTTTTTTATTAAAATTACAAAATGAGCAATTATATCATGTTTTCATTATTTACTTATTAATAGTCAATTCTCTAATTTACATGCAAAACTAGAATTATAATTTAAATAGTTATTGCTATTTGACTCTCATTCAGTCGTTGATTGCAAGGCAACTATTTATGCATTGCTCAGTATTGGAAGGGTGAATAAATAAAAAGCAGTTCCTGCTTTTGTGGAGCTTAAAGTCTATTGAGGGAAGCAACTATACATAAAAATAACAAAAATAATAAAAATTATTATACGAGCAATGAAAGAAATAACTGGGTGATATGAGAAAACGAAGGGATCATACTTAGGTCTGTTCATGAGGAAAAGTCATTCTGAGAAAAGTCATACAAGATTAAGTCTCAAAACTAAGCATTAGCCAACCATGGTCTTGGAGGAGGATATTCTAGTAGAGGGAACTGTGTCATAAAGGCCCTGGGGGAGAAGACATTCTAGGGAAGGAATTTAGAGATGGGATGGAGGCCAGATAATAAAAGGCATTTTAGGTTAGGGATTTTGAATTTTATTTTGTGTGAAAGCAGAAGCCAGTGGATGATTTTAAAATAAAGAAATACCATGATCAGACTTATAAGTTTTATAATTTTGGATTGTAAATTTAAAAACATATTTCTCAGAGGAGTTAAGTGACATTACAAAGATCTTTAGTTGACTGTGAAGTCACTTGTATTATAGATCAAATTATGTTCCTTTAAGAACTTCGTATATCAGCTTATATATGTATAGTGCTATATAAATAATCTTATGAATCAATAGGAAAGACAGTCTAATGGGAAAAACAAGAAAAAGTCATGAAATGATTTTTTTTAAATTTGCAGAAAAGTTAAATTCAGTAGTAACTGGGGAAAATGTAAACCCAAATAGCAATGAAGTATTATTTTTTTATCTAACCAACTGTTAAAAAATTTTATTTGGTAATAGCAAATGTTGGCAAGGACTTGGAGCTATATGCACAGTCATCCAGTGCTAGTAGGTACATAGATGGTAAAACTACTCCAGGTTTTTATCAGTATCTATTAAAATAAATGTATATGACCTATAACCCAGAAATTCCACCTCTAGGCATAGACCCCAGTGTTATACTCAGATATTTGCTCAAGCATGAATATATAATGATAGTATCCATTGCGACATTGTTTGTACTAGCAAAACATGTATCAGTCCACTAAGTGCATGTTTAAATTATGGTACTTTGATGTTACAGAATACTTGGCAATAGTTAAAAATTATGTTAGATATATATTACTAACATGGATAGATTGTTCAAAGGAGTGAAAAAAGTAAGCTCCAGAAGCAGGTATATAGTGGAATTGCACTTATGTCAACACACACGCACAAATTATATTTATATGTATATGTATATGTATATGTATATGTATATGTATATGTATATTTATGTATGTGAATATATGTAGTTTTTTTAAACAGGTGCACATGTATGTAAAACCAAAGAAAGAGTTCTGGCATGAACTGTCTTTTATATATAATACTTAATATATATATATTATATATAATATTTTTATGAAGTACTAAATAATTAATGTTCTATTGTTTTTATTCTTGTCTGTAATAAAATGAGTCAGCTAAATCCATTCAAATAGAAAATAATTTTTTATTCTGTCTTAGTGTGCAGAAGTAATCATTTACCTGTACTTTGAGTTTTAAGAAAAGAATTTAGGGTTGGCTATGTGCATACTGCTGACTTTTTGGCTATTTTCTTACATATTTTTTTCTTGCTAAAAATCCAGTATTTGAGGAATTGGAGTCTTTAAGATAATTGGGGAATCAGGGTTATCCTGAAGTCCTATTTTTATTTCAAGCCTTATTAATCAAGTCTTTTAAAAAATATTCATCACTATTATACAAGTGATTCCTTTGCTACTGCTATTTTCAAAGAGGCCTTAACCAACCTCTTTGACCTCAGCCACAGCAACTTCTTACTGTACACATCTCCAAAGGCAAGGGAAATAAAAGCAAAAATGAACTATTGGAACCTCATCAAGATAAAAAGCTTCTACAGAGCAAAGGAAACAATCAACAAAACTAAAAGGCAACCACGGAATGGGAAAAGATATTTGCAAATGACATATCGGGTAAAGGGTTAGTATCCAAACTCTATAAAGAACTTAACAAACTCAACACCCTAAAAACAAATAATCCAGTGGAGAAACAGTCAGAAGGTATGAATAACCACTTTTCCCAAGAAGACATCCAGATGGCTAACAGACACATGACAAGATGTTCAACGTTGTTCATTATCAGAGAAATACAAATCAAAACCGCATTGAGATACCACCTCACACCAGTCAGAGGGGCTAAAATTAACAACTCAGGAAACAACAGATGTTGGCAAGGATGTAGATAAATGGGAACCCTCTTGCACTGTTGGTGGGAATGCAGACTTGTGCAGCCACTCTGGAAAACAGTGTGGAGGTTCCTCAAAAAATGAAAACAGAACTACCCTGTGGCCCAGCAATAACACTACTAGGAATTTATCCAAGGGATACAGGAGCACTGATTCATAGAGGCACATGCACCCCCAATGTTTATAACAGTGCTATCAACAATAGCTAAATTATGGAAAGAGCCCAAATGTCCATCAACTGATGAATAAAGAAGATGTGGTATACACACACACACACACACACACACACACACAAAATGGAATACTACTTGGTGATGAAAAAGAATGAAATGTTGCCATTTGCAATAACGTGGATGGAACTGGTGGGTATTATGCTAAGTGAAATAAGAGAAAGACAGATATCATGTTTTCATTCATATATGGAATTTGAGAAACTTAACAAGATCGTAGGGGAAAAGAAGGAAAAAAATAGTTCAAACAGAGAGGGAGACAAACCATAAGAGACTCTTAAACACAGAGAACAAATTGAGGGTTGATGGGGGTGGGGGGCTGGGAGCAGGAAACATGAGTGATGGGCATTAAGGAGGACACTTGGTGGGATGAGCATGGGGTGTTGGTGTAAGTGATGAACCATGGGAATCTACTCCTGAAGCCAAGAGTACGCTGTATATACTGTATGTTAGCAAACTTGACAATAAATTATGTTAAAAAATACATAAATAAAATTTTAAAAATTGGACTTGCAAAATTTAAAAAAAAAAAAAAAAGGAAGCCTTCCTTTACCATTTTCTTCTTGCTAGCTCCTTGAGGGCAGCACATCGTCTTGTGAATTGGTGGCAGCACAGTGATCGGCCTCCTTTCAGGCATTAAACTCTACGGTTGAGGATCTTTGACTTAGCAGCTTCTCTGAACTTTTATCCTGCAGGATACACAGGTGCCCACTGTGAGACTCACATCAATGAATGCAACAGTAACCCCTGCCACTCTGGTGGGGTGTGTGTGGAGCTGTCCTCAGAGAAACAATACGGACACATTGCTCAGCTGCCTTCTTCATTCAGCTACCCTGAAGCCTCAGGTTATCTTTGTATCTGTCCCCCTGGACTCACAGGTGAGGACAAGGGGAGGGGAGATGCCTTGACTTTTTAGCACTTTATGGCAGATCATGCATTTAACCAAATGGTGTAATAGCAGTAAGATCCGTGCTGTAGAAACTCTGCTGCTATGGTGCAAAGGGTCCCCCTTGTGGGCATGAAAAACAGCGTATTTCATAAATCATAATTCTTCAAATCATGAGGAAAATGTTAAAAATAAGGATAAAAGAGGTGTATAAAGGGGAAATATTTTTTATGCATTATACTGAGAATCGGAGCCTGACTCAAATCCTTTACTTTATAAACAGAAAATGTTGAAATTTTTATGTTACTAAATTTTATAATGATGCTAACTTTTTGTGTTATTCATATTTGCCTGTAAAAGGTTAATGCACTTATTTATATTTACACTGAGAACAATGATCTAGTCTCAAGGAATATTCCTCGCCTACTTTATAGCTAACATTGTTCATGTATGTCAAACGTAAACGATTTTATCTTTCTCTTATGCGGAACATTCTTACGCTGAAACCCAGAGGAGGTTTGCGTGTGTGTTTCCCAATGAGCACTTGTGTTTGTGTCTGCTTCTGTGTTCTGAACATTTTCAGAAGTTTGGAGGCAGTCCCCACATTTGGTAATGAGTAGCGGCTGACCTACTACTGTATAGACACCACTGAGAAAACTAATTACAATCTAACTTTTCCATCTTACTCCTTTTTCAATAGAGTAATTGATACCTGAGGAAAACATTTAGGTTGTTATTGAAGATTTCTGAAAAAAGTAAATAAGGAATAAGAAAACAAGGGAAAATTTTCACTTATTATTTTCACTTACTGTTCCCTTTTAGAGTTTCAGTTGCGAAGTTTAATGATCTTTGATTCATGGCACTGTTTGTTGTAAGTTTGCTATAGAAGACATTTCCTTAATCACTGTCCCCTCTATGAGAACACATAGGAGAAAAATCTCCCCAGTGTCAATGTCAGGAGAAGTAATATTTTTCCTGAACAACTTCTAGCTTGCATGATTTTTCCCTTAGTAAAAAGCATGCAAAAAAAATCTTGATAAATGATAAAAAGCATGAAATAAATTGTGGAATGCATCATATTTGCCGATCATACAGTCTGCTAGAAATCTTATCAGCTAATGTGAGTTCTATAAGCATACAGTTTTTTTCTGGAATATATTTATGTACTTACCTTACCTGGGATTATTTAAGTTTCCTATTTCTTATAGATGCCTTTTTTCTCTTATTTTTTAAAAAAATATTTGATCTTGGTATAGTATGTGTATTTTTGTCAGCTATTTTAAATTCTTCTTGAAACAGGTTAGGGGAGTTATAAATTTTTTAAATGTTACATTTAGGGCTATAAAGAGGAAATTATATCGAAGTTAGAGGCCATTGTAAATATTGCCTCATTAGACAAAAGGACATAATTGACCAATGAATCTGCAGATCCAAACAGGAGAGGCACTTGAATGTTCTGGAAGAGTGTGTTGGCCTCAATTTTTGACAAGCTGCCAAGAATGACTATATGAATAAAGAAGTCGTGGCTGTCCCAAATCTCTATGGCTTAATGAAATCAGTTATTTTTCACGGATGTAAATTCCAAAAATGGGTTCTCATGATCAGTTGTCCTCTAAATGGTGATTCAGGGTCACAAGCTCTTCTCTCTTTTTTTCCATCTTCAAAAATGGTTTCCAAGTTTCTCATGCTCTTCTGCAGCAAGCCACTGCAGGAGGAAAGAAAATGGAGCATGGCATCTAGGTTTTTATGGACCAATACCAAATGTAGTGGCTATCTCTTCTATTCATATTTCATTGGTCAGATTTAGTCATATGACCACATTTAACTACAGCACAGACTGAAAAAACCTAGTTTTTTTGTGTACTTGAAGAGAGATTTCGTGAGGAATTGTCCACTTTGTCTTCTCATTCTCTTGATAATGCCTTTCCTAAAGCAGAAGTTTTAAATTTTAATAAGATTCAGTTTATCAGTTATTTCTTTCATGGATCATGTCTTTAGTATTGTATCTAGAAAGTCATCAACTTACCTAAGGGTATCTAGGTTTTCTCCCATGTTATCTTCCAGACATTTTATAGTTTTGCATTTTAGATTTAGGTTTGCAGTCCATTTTGAGTTAATATTTGTGAAGGGTGTAAGGTTTTTATCTAAATTCACTTTTCCGTATGTAAATGTCCAGTTGTTCCCCTGCCACGTATTGAAAAGACTATCTTTTGTTCCTCCATGCACTGAAAAGACTATTTCTTTGCTCTTTGTATGTGATCAATCGACTGTATTTACATACGTTTATTTGCAGGCTATCTGTTCTGTTCTATTTATTTATTTGTGTATATTTTGCCAATACCACATGTGATTACTGTCTGGAAGTCTTGAACTTGGGTACCGTCAGTTCTCCAATTTTTTTCTCTTTCAGTATTGTGTGTTGTATTCTGGGTCCTTTGCCCATTCACATAAACTTTAGAATCAGTTTGTTCATATTTATGAGGTTATATGCTGGAATTTTGGTTGGGATTGCATCAAGTTGGGGTGAACTAATAATCTTGAAAATATTTAATCTTCGTATCCATGAACATGGGACATTTCTCCACTTATTTATTTCTTTTTTGATATCCTGTCCCAGAGATTTGTCGTTTTCCTCATATAGATTTGGTACATATTTTGTTAGATTTATACCTAAGTATTCCATTTTTGAGGTGCTAATGTAAATGTGTTGTTAATTTTGAATTCCACTTGTTCATTGCTGTTATACAGGAAAGCAATCAACTTTTGTATATTAACCTTATCCCCTGCAACTTTGCTATATGGGCTTGTTAGTTCTAGGAATTTTTTTTTTTTGTCAGTTCTTTCAGATTTTCTTTTTTTTTTTTATATGAAATTTACTGCTCCTGCCTTTTAAAAAATTCATGTTTGCATGGTATATCTTTTTCCATCCTTTTACTTTCAACCTATACTTGTAATTGATTTTGAAATGAATTTCTTATAAACAGTATATTAAACCCATATTGTAGGGTCAGCTTTTTAAAAAATTTATCTTGGGGCGCCTGGGTGGCGCAGTCGGTTAAGCGTCCGACTTCAGCCAGGTCACGATCTCGCGGTCCGTGAGTTCGAGCCCCGCGTCAGGCTCTGGGCTGATGGCTCGGAGCCTGGAGGCTGTTTCCGATTCTGTGTCTCCCTCTCTCTCTGCCCCTCCCCCGTTCATGCTCTGTCTCTCTCTGTCCCAAAAATAAATAAAAAAAAAAAAAAAAAAAAAAAAAAAATAAAAAATAAAAAAAAAAAAAATAAAAAATTTATCTTGTCAATTTCTGCCTTTTTAATTAGTGTAAGTAATCATTGATATGTTCATGTGGAAGTATCTCATTTTCTTATTTTGTTTTCTTCTGGATTCCCTTGTTTTTCTTTCCTTGCATTCCTGTGGGTTACTTGACCGTTTTTCAGGATTTCATCTTGATTTATTTATAGCACTTTTGGGTATATTGTTTTGTGTAGTTTCATGGTGGTGGTTCTGGGTATTACAGCCTATTGGTATTAACATTAACACTTTGACTGAAATAGAGGGACTTTATTTCCATTTAGATTTCTTTATCTTTCCCATTTCAGAATATCATTGTCTTGACGATCAGATGGTATTATAGTTCTTGTTTTAATCACTACATATAATTTAGAAAACTCGTGAAGAGAATTGACAGTTCTTTTCTTTCAGCATTTGAAAAAAATATACACCATTTCATTCTACGCACCATGGTTTAAAATCAGAAATCTGGTGTCACTGAAATTGGTGTTGCCATATAGGTTATGCATCATTTCTCTGGATGCTTGAAGAGAAAATACATGGTAGTGATAATACCTTCAACTTTGTCTTTAGCTTTCAGAATTTTATTTATGATGAGTTGGTGTCAGTTTATTTGAGTTTGTTCTATTTGGGTTTCATTCAGCTTTTCAAATCTGTGGATTTATATCTTTTGCCAAATTTAGGAAGTCTTTATTTCAAGAGAATTTTTAATTGCTTATTAAATCATTTTGTGATGATTTATTTAAAATCCTTGTCAAATAATTTCAACATCTGATGCAACTCAGTGTTGATGCCAGTTTATTTTCTTTTCTCATTCAGTTAGTGGTTTTTCTGGTTCTTGGAATGATGGATGATTTTCAGTTGAATCCTTGACATTTTGGATGTTACGTTAGGAGATTCTGAGTCCTATCAGAATTAAAAAAAAAAATTAGCAGGCAGTGATCTGCTTAGTTTTGGAAAATAGTTCTGACCTACTTTGGTGGGCTATGGGTCCAATGATAAGTTAAATTTCAGAGCTGTTACATTGTTATTATTTTGGTCTATTTTGTTCATGTGGTGCCACAGGGCTCCCACTGGCCTCTGCTAAGGATATAAATGACACAAATTTATTTTTTATACAGCTGTAAAAGTTTACAGTTCTATCACTTATTAGATTAAAACATTTTTTTCTATCATGGTAAAAAATGCAACTCTTTATATAATACATTTAGTGACAGATCACCATTCAAAGAAACCACTGGAGTTGTTAAATATAGCTACAAACTATTCTTTTTTATTATAATTAAGGATGTGTTTGTTACTCTTCACTATGTATAGAGTTACCTTCTGTGTTGAAAATGGTTGTGGTTGCATATGCAATGTAATTTTCTAACTTTTTTATAATTAAAAAGTGAAATATACTAGAGTAGAAGTTAACTCAGAGCCCCAGAAGACAATATGCAGGGAGATAGAAATAAAGAGAGCTTGCGGTTATGGAAAGTGAGAAATAGTGAAAACAAGGAGGCAGAGAATTCTGGTGACAAGATCAAGCCCCTCTGAAGGAAGACTAGCTTTTATCTGTGGCTTCTCTGGGAATTCCAAGTACAGCAAGTTATCATGGCCCAGAGAGACCAAAAGTCTCATTCAATGTTATAATTGAGAAAAATATGAAGATCCATTTAGGTATTTTAATGACTTGGAAACTCATGGGTCTGGTTGCAATAGTGGTTACTATCCTCTAATTCCCCAAAATCATTAAATAAAAATTCCTTGGCAAAATGTCTTCACATACTGTCATGACTGTTTTGTCCCCATAGCTGCAGCACTCAAATTGAAATAATAATGGTGCATAAACACTTGATTTACAGGTCGATGCGTTTATTTAAACCCACATAGTCACATAATTTTAGTGGTAAGTTAAATAAACCTATAATCAAAGAAAGCCTGTCGTTGCATAACACTGTTCAGTCCATTCCAAAATCAGTAAATTAACTTTATTTTGTATGACCATCCTTGACCGTTACTGGAAGGAATGTTGGCTGCTTCTTTCTATTATGTTTTAGCTTTCCAGTTTGGGGCAATGGACTCAGTTCTAGGGATATGATAATGAAAATACATGATCTCTTCCCCCCAAAAGCGGAAAAACCATGATGAAAAAGATGCACAGAAATACAAGGCAGTGTCATAACTGCCTCAGCGAAACCATAAAAAGATACAGACAGATCAGAAGAGATGACCTATTTATGCTATTTTTGTGACATAGAATTTATTAGAAGTTACAAGAATCCAAATGACTTGGTACGTTAGCATTTTTTAATACAAAGGACCATGTTAGTTTAAAGATTAAGACAGGATCCCACGACCTGTGTGCTTATCCTTGAAGCATCCTGTTCTAACCAACCAAGCTAAATTGGAAACAATTGACTAAAGTTTGTAATGTTAACATTTTGTTTCTGTTTATCAAAATATGGTAGTGATAATACCCTTAACAAGTTTCCCAACTGTCTCATAAAGCAAGTCCAATTTTCCATTCTAAATTTCACTCCCAACTCCAATTAGCATTTACTCCAACTAAAAGCAACACCATCACTGGTCTCTGGAATGCTACATTATTGCCTCTGAGGCTGGGATTTATTCTGCTTCACCCATCTGCTCTCTGCGTGGAAAGAATTGAGGAGTGCAGCAGGGGATCTTGTGAAGTCCTGGCTTCAAACCTCAGGCAGAAATAGCGGGGTTTTTAACAATAAACACCCCGATGAGAGCCACCTGGCAAAGTGACTGTCTACAGGAGCTCTCAATTCTCAGGTTCATCTGCTTCAAGCACAATGTTACTAAAAATGAAGCATTCACTTTTCCTTAAAAATTAAAACCTGTCACTTTACCTAAATCCAACTGAAATCGGCATATAGAGCCAAACATGTAGCATTGAAAGTGTCACATATTCATGAAGTATTGAGGTATATGGGACAGTTGATATCTCCTGTCTAAAGAGAGATTTTTCAATAGGATTTGTTCATTTGCTGACTTTATGTTTTAGGCTTATAGTTGTTCTGAGAGATTCATTGTTTTTCTTACTTACAATTTTAATTTTGAGAGTTCAGGTCCTAAATAACTTAAATATATTTGATACACATATAAGACTATTATTCTAAAAGATCAAGTGTTGCTTCAGTTTTTACTTACTTAATAAAATGTGTATTAATATTTCCAATAGATTCATCTAATTCACTTCCTCTGCCTTTGTTATGCATATTAACCTCTATACACAAAACTGTTTGTATTGTGTATGAGCACATTTTTGCTTGAACTACTTTTGGTTTTGCTATGGTAACTACAATAATTAGGAAAAGTGTGCCACCTCCTTGTACATAGATTAATTTTGAAAATCATGTTTTTGTACTTACTACCCGCGCTCTACTAAGATATTATAGCTAGTAGGAAAATGTAATGGCTATGATTTGGTAAACCAAACTTAGAACAAATACAGAGAATGGGCATATCTGTGGTACCCTAATGACATAGATAGATAACCATGCCATCAAGGGTCTTGGCTACTTTACAGGTAAGCATCATTTTGTTGACTTGAAGTCAAATGACCTAAGGAAAAGCTCTCAAATGAATAATCAGTAGACAGATGCCAACTCTCCAAATCAAATATTCTGGCCATGTATCAGAAAAAGATTAATTTTCTAAAACAAAGGAATAACACCATTATAAATTCTTCACTAGGAAATTCGTAATTCAACTCTCAATAATTCACATTGTTATAGGTTATAGGTGCTGTCCTTGCAACTTCAAGGACCTGAATGGTACATTTTCATGTTGAAATCCTGTTTTCCTGTGAGAGGTATGGGCTACCACCATTTAAAAAAGCTGTAAGGGCAGTAACATGTTCTAATCATATAAAGGTGTTTGTTAGTGCAAGAAATTGAACAAAATGTTCAGAGAAGAGGGCGAAGATGCTAGGATATGTGCTTGCAGTAGATCATCATATGCAAACCCTCATATGACGTCATCAACTGCATGTTTGCTTCCTGTGAGGGTGGCCATATTGACACCACATGTCATTTTCTAGCTGCCCAAGATCCCCAAAAGTTTCTTTGAGCGTGGTAATCATTGGGAAGAACAATATTAGTGACCTTCACCTGACCTAATCAATGGTTACAACCCTTATACTGAAGTTCACTGCTGTAGTTGTTCAGAGTCTGCCTTCTGACAGTAACGCAGAAGACACTTAAGAAAGACCTTTCTCCCCCACCCCCGCTTCCTTCTCCCCAACCATCTTCAAATTACATTCACCTGGAATTTTACTTGATCCCTGAGCAGCTCAGGTCCCAGTCCTAGGGAAAGTATTCAAAACCTTAGATCAACCAAATCTCTTACAGAAGAGTCGGATCTCTTTTTACCCAAAGGAGATTATTATACCTGCTCTTGGTAAAAACCACTCCTACTTCTGCAGTGATCCTATTCACCTCCTCCTAGACGTTACATAAGAATTCCTGAAAAGTATATAATCATAATTGACTATAACTTCCTCTAAAGTCTCTTAGAAGTAATCTCACCATGACCTACAGGTGAGCATACCTCAGTCCCCTCTAGATGCCCCAGCACCCAAGTCCCTTCATGCCAGGTCCACTGAGCCTTGGTCTCTTATGCCAAAATGCTCTGTGCATTGCCTAATTTCACCCAATTTCCCACCCTTTTCTGGACTGCCCACTATGTGCTAAAGATCCCAAGCGTTATTATTAAGCTCAGTTACCAATAACCTTAAGCTCTTGTCCAAACATTTCTTTCACCTACTTGCTTTAGCTGAAATCCAGCTATCTTCTCAGGATACTATTTCTTCTGCAGCCCTCTCACATGGAGGCAGTTTTCTGTTCTCCCAAATCCCAGTTAACTGGTCCTGAAAATAAGCTACATGTCCCTGTCATTTCATTGTTACTTCTAGGCAGTCGTTCCTCTCTCTTCATTCAAACGCTCAACTTATTTTAAAGCCTGCGTCTTTGGATGATGCCACCTACTTCCTGTCCTCAGTGCAACCTTCTTCCTTCCTCCTGGTGCCTTCCCCTCTATCACTGAAGATCTTAATATGGTACTTTTATCATTCTCAGAGGCTTCAATACCCATGCAGAAAGTCCATGCACCCATTATGTCCCATTGGCCTACTTATTTCTAAACACCATGACTGCCACCCCACAACTTCTACTTACCCTATGATCACAGTTTTTTCATCACCAGTAACCTCACTAAAAAACAAACAAAAACCAAAAAAACCCTCACTTTCAATCATTCTGTTCTCTAACCATAACCTCTATTTTTTCCAGTTCTCTTAACTCCAAGACTTTTTTCATTATTCCTAGTCAATTGTTCTAATATTTCTTTTCTTTACTAATTACCTCATTCCTTATCCCAGCTTGGATTTCATAGTCTAATCCTATAATTATTCCCTTGCATATACTGTCAGCAACCCTGACCCTGTCTCTCTCCATTGCACTTACCTGGCAAAAGTACACTTATGATTAGACCTAACACTCTACCTTCTCCACATCTACAAGCAATTTGAATGTGGCTGGAGAAAATCTCACAAGTCACCCACTGCACTGATGAGTATCACTTTAAATTTATGACCCACATCTCAAGGAGGCCCTTAGCACTAGAAAACAATCCTTTGGGAGTTCCACTTCCCAAGATGACCTTTTATACTTTCTTTTCCTTCAAACTTCCAATACTCCCTTCTTTGTTACTCTAAGTTGATTTTCAGATTTCTGATTTCAGTCAAAGAAGAACTACCTGATCTTCTCTCTACTAAACCTATTGTTGGATCTGAGATTTGATTTCATCCTAATTACAAGCTCGTAACTTAGTATGTGAATGCTTCACGGATGCTGGCAGAAGACATAAGACTTTTGAGTCACAAAAAAAAGGCCCACACAACAAACAGCATGAGCATCAGATTTACCTCAATTGCTCTTGCACACAAGTCCCACAGAGTTGACACTATATATGTGGACCAGATGAGTATGACAGTGGCACAACTGAAGAACACTGAGATGGGGAATCCACTGTTTTTATAGAAAGCAGTATGGAGCCTGCTCTTTGAGAGCGAGACATTACTTCATCCTTCGCATTAACTTGCAGTCAAACCAACCCCAAGGAATGACCTGGGGCCATGCAGTCAGGCCCATGCATTCTTAGCATTCTTAGCAAGAGCCTGCAAGGATACACAAGCCCATGATGGATTGCTTCTTCCAGCAAACCATCCCATTGCCATGCGCGTTCTTGGCTAAACTTGATTTTTCATACGAATATGCCACTCTGTTAGCCACCCTGATTAATCTGACTGTCAGAGATTGGGACCAAATCTGTTTTATTTGCCTCATACAACAGATACTGTCGGGGCGCCTGGATGGCTCAGTTGGTTGAGCATCCGACTTCGGCTCAGGTCATGATCTCACAGTTTGTGAGTTCGAGCCCCGCGTTGGGCTCTGTGCTGACAGCTCAGAGCCTGGAGCCTGTTTCTGATTCTGTGCCTCCCTCTCTCTCTGCCCCTCCCCTGCTCATGCTCTGTCTCTCTCTCTGTCTCAAAAATAAATAAAACACTAAATTTTTTTTTTAAAGGATACTGTCAACAAGACTCTAAGCAATAGGATAAGGTTAGCATGTAATATTGACTTGAGTTCTACTCCCCAAGGTCCTGAACTCAGCAAACGGAGTAAACCCCAAGGAAGCCATTATTTCAGATAGCCAAGATATAGTCTAAAGCCAGTCTGTGACTTATGCAAGGGTGCTTAGACCCACCTGGCAATTCTTTGACGTCATTACTAATAACCTCTGGGGTAATAGATGAGTAACCCTCACCCTCAAAGGAAAGGCATTCTTTCACATACAAATATATAATACAGATGAACACACTTCACTCCAGTTTGGAAATTGTTGCTAAACTTGATTTAGATCATGGTTATGTTGGTTTGGTTAATGTGGTACATTGGGCAGTGTCACTGAGTAGTTGCAGCCTTGGTTACTATGTATGACAACTCAAAGCTTTTTGGTTATCAGGAGGAGCATATAAATTTGCATTATTAGGATTGATACAATATTATACGTGTCCATCTGTTTGTATACATCCAAGGTTGAGAAGGGGACAGGTTTAGGAATGCCATCGGTGGTGTCAGGCATGGCAGAGTAGTTTAGGATCTCCAGGACTACAGAGTTTTTATAGCATGTAGACAAATCCAGTAGTGAAATAAATTGTCAACTACAGATGCTGCTGGATTCAGTTAGACCATGTTATTGTTTTCCAGTCGGCAGTGCTGGGTCTAAGGGACAAGGAGAGTATAAATTTCCACCTTCCCCTGAACCACCTAGAGTCTAAAGTGTCCTGCCCTCAAGTTCTGATTGTTGTTCTCCCTTCCATGGCTATGTAACTGATGTGTTCCATCCTCTAGCTATATCATTACCTTTTCTCCAAATATCTGCTTGAACAGTACCTTTCAGTGAAAGGAGTCAAGTATAAATATGAAAAGGTCATTTAGGGGCGCCTGGATGGCTCAGTCGGTTGAGCGTCCGACTTCGGCTCAGGTCATGATCTCACAGTCTGAGTTCGAGCTATGCGTCGGGCTCTGTGCTGACAGCTCAGAGCCTGGAGCCTGCTTCCGATTCTGTGTCTCCCTCTCTCTCTGCCCCTCCCCCGTTCATGCTGTGTCTCTCTCTGTCTCAAAAATAAATAAACGTTAAAAAAAATTAAAAAAAAATTAAAAAAAAGAAAAGGTCATTTAAAAAATTTGCAGTGGTACATTATATTTTTCAAATTGGTCCAAGTGGACCACTGTAAAAATTGGTGGCCAGTATTTTCAACCAAGTGGACATTCTCTTTATGATCTAGGACCATGTTAGTTCAATAAAAGAATCCAGGTAGCTGAATCAAAGTCTCAATTCCTTAGTCTCCCCTTTAGGTGAGCTGCCACTCAGAGTATATACAAACCAAGGTGGCCTGGTTATTAATGGTAGGGGCAGAATCATGAATTTTCAAAGTAATCTATATGACCTTTCACCCTTTTCATTCTGATCATTGCCTAGGAGGTGGCCTACACGAGATAATTCTTTTCTGGTGATGGCTATGTTTTGTGGCCTGCCTCAATAAAGTATGTGGACCAGGAAGAGGTAAAGGAGATATAGTAAAAAATCTTCTGGGCTTGATTTTCCAAAAGTCTGCCTCACATCTCAGTGGTGCCAGAAGTCTTACCAGAGAATGAATGATAAGCAGATATGGAATAGCTGTTGAATTTCTTGGATATCTGCCAATTGTTGGTTGGCCTTTATGAGAAAAACAACACACTCTTGTCTGGTTGTAGATAGCCTGGAAAACTGAAAATAAGAGTCAGCTGATCACACTGGAACAGCAACAATATAACCTTAAAATATGTCTATAGTGGCAAAATACCAATGTTAGTCATGCATGTGCTTAAGAGAGAGACTCTCATAGGATAGATCTATTTCTAATTTTTTGAGGAACCTCCACACTGTTTTCCAGAGTGGCTGCACCAGTTTGCATACCCTATGACCCAGCAATAGCACTGCTAGACATTTACCCAAGGGATACAGGAGTGCTGATGGATAGGGGCACTTGTACCCCAATGTTTATAGCAGCACTTTCAACAATAGTCAAATTATGGAAAGAGCCTAAATGTCCATCAAGTGATGAATGGTTAAAGAAATTGTGGTTTATATACACAATGGAGTACTACTTGGCAATGAGAAAGAATGAAATATGGCCCTTTGTAGCAACGTGGATGGAACTAGAGAGTGTTATGCTAAGTGAAATAAGTCATACAGAGAAAGACAGATACCATATGTTTTCACTCTTATGTGGAAACTAAGAAACTTAACAGAAGACCATGGGGGAATGAGAGGGAAAAAAACGTTAGAGAGGGAGAGAGCCAAACCATAGGAGACTCTTAAAAGCTGACAACAAAATGAGGGTTGATGAGGGGTGGGAGGGAGGCGGGGTGGGTGATGGGCATTGAGGAGGGCACCTGTTGGGAGGAGCACTGGGTGTTGTATGGAAACCAATTTGACAATAAATTTCATATTAAAAAAAAGAGAGATTGAAAGAGACTCTCAGAGGTCCAATGTACTCAATTTTCTAGAAAAATAGAAGGCAGAGGAAATGCTCCATGGAATGTGGCCCCCTTCACTGAAAGACCAATTTTGGCAGGAGTCACAGGCATTGGTGGCTTCTAGATCACAAACATACAGTTTTTTGCTATCGCCCATGATGGTGAATGTATTGTTTTGTCCAGTATGAGAATGGAATCCAGCAGTGATGGTGGTAATAGCAGTGATCTGGGTGGTTTAGATTTGATGAGCAGCTTGATTCTAGTCAGTCTCATTAGACAATGGGCTCTTACTATAGTCATCTGTGTGATTGAACCAGACTGTCCGATTGACAGTTGAAATTTGCTTCCATAGTTCAAGGCCCTAAAGAGGGATATCTTTAGGGGCGCCTGGGTAGCTCAGTCAGTTAAGCTCCTGACTTCTTGATTATAACTCAGGTCATGATCTCACAGTTCGTGAGATGGAACCCTGTGTTGGGCTCTGTGCCGACAGCGTGGAGCCTGCTTGGGATTCTTTCTTTCTCTCTCTCTCTCAGCCCCTCCCTTGCTTGTGTGCTCGCTCTCTCTCTCAAATTAAATAAACATTTAAAAAAAAAAAAGAAGGATCTTTAATCTGTAGTCTGTTGTCTTCCAAGTGGCAGACCAGATGCCTAGGTCATTATCCATAGCCTAAGAGCTGTTTTCATAGCAAGCAGTAAGTCAGTCTACTTTTGGTCCCAGAGAGAGATGTCACCTCAAAGTTGCTTGGTGGAAAAGAAAAAATCCCGAATGTTGGCTCAGGTAAAGAATGGTCAGGTCTTGCATTCTTGGCACAGCCAGCAAGAATTTGCCAGGATCCTGAATGTTCAAGGCAGACTGACACTCTGACACCTGCCAATTTACCTGTTTTTCATTACTCACCACATCCCAGCACCTGCCCATGTTTGGACTACCTTCCATATTACACTCTCACCCAAGGCCCTCCACTCATGCATTGGGTCCTCAGTGACTCAAGGAATTTCATTTACCAATCATTTCTTCTGTATCTTGCATCATTGATTTCCACTGTATTCTAAATCACTCTCATCAACTTGGCTGTCTCCCATCTGAAATAAAAATGGTCTCTAGAATGCATCTCCAGGTGTCACCCCACTTCTCTAGGCCAACCTCTTCCAGAGAGATGTCTATACGTACTCTACTTTCTTACTCTCCCTAACCCTCTAATGTCAAGCTGCTCCCATAGCTTCAGTGAAAACTTTCTTGTCAATAATTCCCATTGTGCCAATTCAAAGCTTAGCTTTCAGTCCTCATGTTACTTGACCTCTCGGTACCATTTTACCAGTGTTCTCTTCCATCTTCTGGGTCTAATTTCTTTATTTTACATCTGTCTCCTTTTCTTCCTACTCACTGCCATTCTGTTTCTAGGTTTTGCCTCTCTTCTTCGAAGATTCCAGGACACCATAATGGTGTTTCATTTACTCTTTTATTTTTATTTTTTTTTAACGTTTATTTATTTTTGAGACAGAGACAGAGCATGAATGGGGGGAGGGTCAGAGAGAGAGGGAGACACAGAATCGGGAACAGGCTCCAGGCTCTGCACTGTCAGCACAGAGCCCGACGCGGGGCTTGAACTCACAAACCTCGAGATCACGACCTGAGCCAAAGTCGGACGCTCAACCGACTGAGCCACCCAGGCACCCCTCATTTACTCTTTTAGATATTAGTTCAAATACCACTTCTCCAGAGAGGTCTTTTTGGATTTCAGTAAATAAGATGCCCTGACTCTAGACCCCACCATATACATATACATACTCTATTTCCTTACCTTCATTAACTTCTTCTTATTATTAATTACTACATGATTAATGCACACATGCATGTGTGTGCATGTGCGTGCGCACGTACATGCGCGCACACACACGCACAAAGACACACACACACACACACACACACACACACACATACACACACACATACACTTCTGTTTATTTTTTAGCTCTCCCCTCCCAGCCCTGACTGGAATTGTCCACCATGAAAGAGGCTTTGAATGTCTTGCTGATTATATAGCTCCAGGACCTAGTCCAGTGCCTAACCCATAATAGGAGGCCCAACAAATGTCTGTCAAATATAAAAGCTAACACCATTCAGTGGAAGCTTCAGTCAAATCGCAGGACTCCCAGCAGCAAGTATTGCTCATCAGTCCACCTATCAGTTAAAGTTTTGTTCTCAGCAGCTAAAAACATTAAGGAATCCTAGGAGGATTCCTTCATTCTCCTTAACCAAATATAATTAGTTGAGGTTCAGAATTCTTGCCCCAATTATGGTCTATGCCAATTTTGATCAATTAAGTTTTCCATGCAAGTCGATATATCATAATTTGAAAAATGTGTTCTGTAGATTTCTGATTGATCTTCAATTTTAGGAGCATCTAACATCGTTAAGTTTCACAGTTCCAACTTTCTTCGTATCAGGAATTTAAAGATTTGCAAAGAAAAACTCAAGTGTCGGGGCGCCCGGGTGGCTCGGTCGGTTAAGTGTCTGACTTCAGCTCAGGTCATGATCTCGCGGTCCGGGAGTTCAAGCCCCACGTCGGGCTCTGTGCTGACTGCTCAGAGCCTGGATCCTGTTTCAGATTCTGTGTCTCCCTCTCTCTCTGCCCCTCCCCTGTTCATGCTCTGTCTCTCTCTGTCTCAAAAATAAATAAACGTTAAAAAAAATTAAAAAAAAGAAAAACTCAAATGTGTTATAAGAGTTTGTACTTTAGTGAGAAATACTTTTATTAAAAATGAAGTCTTGGGGCACCTGGGTGGCCCAGTCAGTTAAGCGTCTGAGTCTTGATTTCATCTCAGGTCATGATCTCAAGGTTGTGAGATCAAGCCCCACTTGGGGTTCTGCACTGGGTATGGAGCCTGCTTCGGATCCTGTCTCCCTCTCCCTCTGCTCCTCTCCCACTCATGTGCGTGTGCTCTGTCTCTCTGTCTCTCTCTCTCAAAAATAAAATAAAATCAAAAATAAAATAAAAAAAATAAAAATTAAATCTTTTAAAATTTAAATTATTTTTTTATGATTTCATGATCTCTTTTTTTAATGGATCATGCCAATTCTGTATGAGTTATTGGAAATGTGATTATAAGCACTTCATAGCTTAAGGCTAGGTTGCTCTATCTCTGTGCCTACTGTTTCCCTTGGCATTATCATTGGGTGAAATGAGTATTTTTAGTTCATTGGTTTATGACAAAAGTAACTTTACTGGTTAGATGCTATCATATAGCTACTCTGGTTGAGTTGGCTTCTCAAGGGAGGAGCGCAAGGCTTTGTTCACATAGAACAATGTTTTTGGATTCTTTTTTTCCATTTTGACTTCCCTGGTTTATTTCTCATAGCGTGTGTGTGTGGGTGGGGGAACGATATGATAAGGCTGTGTGTGGATAGGCCCTTTTTGGCACATATGAAACTTCTAGTACTTTCCCAGTATCACACAATGGTGTAGGTGCTAGCCAACTGTTTAAGAGTTTAAAAATCTAACCAAGCAAAATAGTCTGCTCTCTACAAAGAAGTAAATTTTTGTTTAAATTGGATTCACAGTGTAGATCAAGATAGCTTTATTATTTGAACTTTTCCAGGTAGTTATTATATAGCTATTTTGTAGATAGAGATTAGCCTGTTTTACTGTCGTCTTTCTCCATTCTTAATCTGTCTTTCTCTCTCTTGCTCATTCTTCCTCACATCTCTCTCTTTCTCTCATTTATGATGGCTCTTAATAAATTCACTAAAATTTTATATGAAGGATTCCCCAATCCAAAACTCTGTCACAACTTCTTGAGAAAAGAGGAACTAAACTCACTTTTGATGCATTGGAGATGCACCTATGTAAGTTTAAGACTTGTTTTTAACTTCTCTGATGGTAGTCTGGCTCCAAAAAGGAAGGTCTGAATGAAACATTTATTAAAAGTGTCACAGATACTCAACTGTTAAAAGCTATCTCTGTTCTTTTCTTTCCTCAGTGGGTTTTCTTTAAAAGCATCTCTCTCAAAATTGTGGTTTACCTTCTATTGAAAAACCATGATAATTCAGTTATGGTGATTTCACCTCCCTTATTTGGTTCATGTAAATAATTTATTGAAGTATAACACACAGGCAGAAAAGTGTATGCTTCATCCATTCATAGCTCAATAAATTTATTAGCTACCTTCTTCTGAAGAAGGCAACTAAAACCTGTGTAGGTCATAACAGACACAAAGTTCAGTTCAATAAAAGGAATGGCTTTCAAATAACTAAAGCTATCTACAAATGGACAGGCATCCTTGTAAGGAAGCAAGGTTGCACGTGATTGAATTTTTTTTCATGAGTAGGAAAGATGAGGTCTTCCATTGACTGTGATAGAAAGGACTAGATGACCTCTTTGATTCTTTCCAACTCTAAGAATGTATATAAAAACAAACTGAAGATCAGTGTCCTAGAAGTAAGTAGCATCAAGGCAATTGTAAATATTCATAATGAAATTCTAGTTTCTAAGTATCATTGAAGACGATAGTTAGAAGATCCTTAAAAATGACTTTTTAAGTCCCATTTAGTAAGTGCATTGAAAGAATAGTGGGATGGGTTTTTTTTCCATATTCATAGAATATTTTATTGTAAGCTAAGAATACTAACAATGGGGGCACTTAGGTAGCTCAGTTGGTTAAGCGTCCGACTCTTGGTTTTGGCTCAGGTCATGATCTCATGGTTTGTGAGTTTGAGCACCGCATTGGGCTCTGTGCTGGTGGTGTAGAGCCTGCTTGGGATTCTCTCTCTGCCCCCTCTTTCTGCCTCTCCCCTGCTTTCTCTCTATCTCTCTCTCAAAAATAAGTAAAAATAAACTTAAAAAAAGAATACTAACAATGAGATCTGGGGCTAAAGGTTAGTGTAAGTTTCATAAGGTGGGAGATGTATATCTAATCCTGTTTTCTGGGTGAATTTTGACCAATAGTGAAATTTGTGTGTCTCTTCTTATTAAAGCTAACATAATTTTAACACAAAGATGGTACCTAGGTGATGACTATAAAACTTTTTCGTAACTATGCATCCCCAATTCAACAATAGAATTAAGATTTCATTCTTGTGTACTTTTCCATGATGAAGACATTTGTTTCTTTAATATTCTTCCGTATGTGACCATTTCATTTTGTGTTTTAAATGTTTTAGTATGTTATTTTGTTTCAATGATTTAATAAACAGGAAAAGAGGGAAATAAAGATAAGAATTGACTGATTTTCTTCTTAACACCTGGGTTCTGCAGAGCCCAAGGTGATTAAATTGAAAGCAGCATTGCTTTTAAGTCACCTATTAGACAAATATTCTGGAATATCGTCAAAAGTTTTGGCAAAGAAGAATCATTTTTTGGATGGGAGGTTAAACAAAGTCCTGGGCCTCAAATTTATCTATGTCTTTGAGTGAGTTTTAACACCAT
Organism: Neofelis nebulosa; assembly: GCF_028018385.1. Classification (NCBI taxonomy): domain Eukaryota; kingdom Metazoa; phylum Chordata; class Mammalia; order Carnivora; family Felidae; genus Neofelis; species Neofelis nebulosa. The sequence goes on from NC_080796.1 coordinate 42,930,865, forward strand.
TGACCTGGCCGAACTCCAATACCATTCATTATATCCTGCCTGTCTCAATCGACCTTGAAATTTTAATAAGGCCCTATATTTCTTGTCTTAACCCACTTTCATAATATTGCTTAGAGCAGCCATCCAGCTGTGGTTTTTCACTTAAGTAGCTAGATTTATCTAGCAGTTAAGGGCATCCTTGTATCTCACATTCCCCCACAGAAGCAGGAAGAAGCTCAGTGAATTTGTTCCAGTGAAAAGATTTGAACAGCTTAGACAAATAGGTAAGAAAATCCAAGTAAGATAATCCAATTGCTCATAGTGCATTCATTAGGAAAAATGATAGAAGCAGGCACCCAGCTGAGCACTTAACTTCAACCATAGTTAAATTCTGCAAAGCCCCAAAAGGTAAAATGTTACAAGAAATTAAAACACCGGGAAGCTTTACACCAAGATACATTCCAGATCATCTGAAGCCTTTTGCCTTTGAATTCTCACAGTTGGCTCTTGGGCGCTTTGATCCATCCTGTCTGAACACATCACCATGCCAAGTTACACAAAGCAGCCCAGCAGGACTGACAAGGCCCAGGAGCCAGCGCAAGTGCACGTCTGGCGCATCTCTCCTAGTTGAACTGTCCTCGTTGGTGAGGATTTTTAGCATGCAAATCATGCACCTAAAAGCAGTAGGAAAAGGGAAGAGATTCCTCGGCTCCTCCCTATTTCTAGTGAAGGATATATTTCCTTTCATGACCCCACTGTCTCATCTGAGAACCATTCCTGTGTGAATTATTACTCTTAGATCCTGAAAGATCATTAATTAATATCAGCTTTATGAGTCTTCATCTAAGCAATGCCTTACTAGGACCTTTAGTCAATTTCCATTAAATGGTTCCTTGTTCTGGTCTATTGTCATTCTCCCTCTTTTAATATTTTAGCCTATTTAAGCAATGTACATTGGAGAAAGCAGTGGATTTTTCAGTGATTTTAAAGACTATATTGTAATAGAGAAATGAGAGGATCTTAGACTATGATTATGCTTGAGTCACTTAGATTGCATAATCCCCATTTAATCCATATTTCACAGGCAAGTGTAGATTGCAGAAAGCATGCCGAGAAAAATAAAAATACAGTATTCTTTCAGCTGCACAGAATAAATACGGTTAAAACCCTTCCATACTATAGGGCTGAGCACCAACCCCACATGCAGTTGAAAACCTGTATAAAATTTTTAAGTCCTCCCACTCCCAAAGCTTAACTACTAAATAGCCTACTATTGACTAGAAGCCTTATCTATAACATAAATAGTTGATTAACACATATTTTCTATGTTATATGTATTACATACCGTCTTCTTACAATAAAGTAAGCTAGAGAAAAGAAAACATTATTAAGGATACTACAAGGAAGAGAAATTACATTTACAGTGCTGTGTTTTATTTGTTGAAAAAAATCCTCATGTAAATGGACCTGTACAGTTCAGAACTATGTTGTTCAAGGGTGAACTGTAATTATTTTCTTTAGTAAATACAGTGATATCTTCCAAAGATTTTCTCTATGGAAAATTTAGACATAAATTTAAATTGTATATGTGCAACTAATGAGCATAATTATATTTTGTCCTTTGTCATAAATCCTCTAGCTGTCATGTATTAAATTGATTTGGTCAAACCAAGAGCCCATAGAAAATGATTAAAGCCACAAGAGGTTGTGCATAGAGCCTTTGATTTTTCAGATGATAGTACAACTCATTGCAATAGTAATAATGAGCATTGTCACTGTCTGAAATTAACAGAAAAACTTTCCACAGCCACTTAATTCATATGGAAAACTTTAGAAATTTACATACCGATTAGGAAAGTCAAATACATACCAACCACTGGAATAGTTGAACTTCTTAAAAATGTTCTGTGCTCTCTGTTGTGAGGGAGCCAAATAACTGATGGGCTTTGAGGAGTAAACTCTTTTCTTCAGATGTGTTTGATGCTTTCCAAACAAGCTTTCCTCCTTTAGACCATAAGAGGTTTGATTCAATATGCCATGTTCAGATACACACAGTGTGCCTGGCACTATGCTAGGCATTCCTTATCGGGCAAGATGAAGTGAACTGTGACCGTGGTTGGCAGCATGGGCTGTGGAGCCAGACTTCCTTGGTGTAAAGGAAGACTATTCTCTGTGTCCTTCTATTTCCTCACAAAATATAGATAATAATAGTAACCTAATTTACAGAGTGGTTGTAAGGAATAAATGATAATATAAACAAAAAGCCTAGAACAGCCTCTAGTGTACCGAAAGCCCAATATAAGTATTTTCCATCATGACGTATCCCCCTTGAGCCCAGGGGTTTGTGGACTCACAATTTTCTTTCCAATACCTTGCACCATGCCTGGTGCAGACTTAATGATCACCAAAAGTATGTGATAAGTGACTGGTGAAAGAATGGATGAATGAATTGAAAAAGTCTTACTTCTTTTAAGGATATATAGACATTTCAAATTTGTTAATCTAGTCAAATACTTTATGTACGTATTAGTATAAGAAAGTAAATCTCAGAGAAGATACTACAATGATCATTCTAGGATGGTAAAACATTTTCTAAAGAACGCTCTGTGTATAAAGCAGCCTATTTTCAGTTGCACATGATCCTGTTTCTCAGTTGTATCCAGCAGAAGCTATGAAGTAGAAAATCTGCCAAAGTGAATATCGTCATTAAAAAAAATTATGCATGTGTGTTTCTGAATGTACACTAACAAACATCTCTGATCATACACTCAACCAGTATTTATTAAGAGCAGATTTTGTACCAGGCATCGTTGCATGCCCAGAAAATACTAAACAGATGATGATCTCTGCCATCACGTAGCTTATATTCTCGGGAGGGAGATAAGACAATAAAGGTGCGTTTACTAGAACTCATTTTCAGAGTCTATTTTGCTGCTTTTTTAAACCTTGCTGACCTGTCAGGATGCAGGCCTGTTCCACACCAGCCACTCTATAGGAGTTAGATTAAAGTTCTTCTAAAGTTCTTCTATAATAGAAGTAGAAAATTGGTAACTGCTCTCAAAAATCTCCTAGGCTGAGGTTATTTGCCTGCTGTTTTTGCTGCAGAATTCTGGAGCTCTATTCCAGAATCCTTCAAGGACTTGAATGGGCCCACAGTTACAGTTTGAGAATTCCTGGCCCTTCTGTGCGATTCTCCACTCCTACTTGCTTACCCCTCCCCCCAATCCATACAAATCCCTGGCTTGTGGATCTTCTTTTAGTCAACACATAAATGTCTATATTGCTATAACATTTCCATATGGACCCACACTAAAATTGTTGATACTTGGGAAAGCTAAAAAATAGGGATCATATTAACAACTTTTACCTCAAGATTTTCTAAGCTTCATTTCTGTGTGGTCCAGATATATCTGGGCAGGTTATCCTCTCTTTCTGCCTCTTGGAAATAGTTTTACATGGCTATGAATAAGCATGCCCAGAGGGCTGGCTTAAGGAGCTGCTACATACAGAAATTCTCTACTTTTTCAATACAACTGCTACTTAAGTCACTCTTTGCTAAATTGCCCACTGTTCCTTTTACAAAGACCCTTTTAAGAAATTTTAGAGTTCAGAGTTGAAAGAAATCTCTTTTGACAGCATGATATGCTATCTCCTTCTGTTGGATCATGTGATCACTACAAACTCATGATGCTTCCCTTTTTGTGTTGGCTGTCATGAAGCTCAGGGTTCATTTTCTCTTCAGTGTCAATAAGGTTTCCAAGCTTTAGTTGTCTAGGACACTTATTCTCCTCCTTCTACATTTTCATGCTATTAAAATGACCTGTGTATTTTTTGCTTTACTGACAACCAGGATAGTTGAGACTGTGGCTTTTAATGTAAGCTATCAAAAGTATAAGTTCTTTTGCAAATGGAAAGAGAATATACAAGCAAATAAATAATTCCTAATAATGGCCATGAAGCCTTAAAACCAGCAGAAATTCATAAGAGCTTTTCAACGGGCTCAAATAAGTTTCATGCAGAAGTCACAAACTGAGGGCCTTGGTCCAGATTTTCACTTTGGATGGGGTTGATTTACAGCAGATCCAATAATTTTAAAAGAAAAACAAGTCGCTAGCATTTAAGAGTTAGAAGACTCCCAAATGCAAAATTGGATTTCTGACTTGTCTTAAATGATACTAATGGCTTACAGTAATTACATTCTCTCTGTGCCAGATGCTGTTCTAATATTTAATCTTCTAAAAAGTCCTCTGAAATACTACTGATATTATTATCTAAATTTCACAAATGAAGAAATTAAGGCACAGAGAGATTCAGTAGGATCACAACAGCTAACAGCCCAGCTGGGACCTGAACACGGACCACCAGGCTCCAAACCCTCCCAGATATGTTACCTGAAAAGAGAGATCCAAAGGCCTGGACCCACGTTCCCACTTGACGACCTGGCATCAGTAGCCAGAACTGAAAACAGCCTTGCCTCTTCAGATGATCCCCTGGTGTTTGTAGGCATTTTAGTTTTATGACCCTTGCCTTAATTCTAAGTTTAGAGCATATAGGCTTGAGAGGGGAGCTGCATCTTAAATGCATTTTCTACATTCGTAGGTGTCGTCTTTGCTCGGGGTTAATTAACATTCATGAGTCCCACAGGCCTGGAGAGCTTTCTGTGAAACCCTCAAGGATGACAACGAAGTGGGCAACTGAGAACCAAAATGCATTTCACTGTCGCACAGCACATATAAGCCATTTCACCTCAATTATTCCCCAAAGCATTTCACACTTAATTGTTTCGCATTTATGGATAATAAGGACATGAATGATCACATTTGCATATTTATATTGCTCATTTGCCCTGTTTGCAGTAGTCACTGCTTTAGAAGGATTTGTATACCACCTGTTCTCTGTCAGTTATCTTTTCTCTGTGGTAAAGATTCTTGGATGGAAAAAAGTGAAAGTGAAACTAATCTCCTTCATTAAAGGTGGAGAGACTTTTAATAAAATGGGACTTGCTCTGCACTTCAGAGGATAAGCAGAAACCTTTGAAGGATTTTCTGTCTGAGGAGTTTCCAGGGAGGAAAGGATATGATTTAGTCAGCGAGTCAGCTAAGCTCATTAATTCAGGTAACTTGTTTCTAAAAAGGGAATTTTCCTCTGAAATGCTGCTATTGCGGACCTTTTTTTTTTTTCCTCTCTCTATATCACAACTTCCAGCCCCTGAGACAAACCACTGTTGTTAATTAGTTGAGTTAGTTGTACAATTGTACTTTATCATTTGTTAAAATCGAGTTCCTGATTCCCAAATTGTAATTTAAATAAAAAAGCAATTGAGAATTGTTTTTCCCAAAATAATGTTTTTTTTAATTGCAAGTAGATAAAGGAGGCATTTCTTGAAACTGATCTTTGTTATTCTCTTTGATATTCTCTCAAGAAGGTATATGACTATAACGTAGGCGATAAAATTGGGAAATAGGAAGTAAGTTTTCAGGTTCCTCTCCTTTCTTTAGTTTTTTTTCCTCATATCACCCCAACTCTTCACAGTATCAAGTTCAACAGGTTATTTATAATAGTGATAGCAATCACGTATGAGAAGGTATTATACTGTAATAATATATATTCTCTACATAACATATTAGTATTAATATTTGTTAACATTAATTCATGGCATTAATTATATCGATTATATTAATTATAACATTATTAAGTATAATGTTAATTATTAAATATATGCTGTTATAACCAGTGATACCATTAGTTTTATTATTCTATTATAATTTTTAGGCAACTTTTAATTCTCTTGTATTGGGTGAAAGTGGTCAAAGGGCACAAACTTACAGTTATAAGATGAATAAGTTCTGACCATCTAATGTACAGCATGGTGACTGTGCTTAACAATAGTGTATTGAATACTTGAAGGTTGCTAAGAGAGTAGATATTAAAAGTTCTCGCCACAGAAAAGTGACTATGTGAGGAGCTGGATGTGTTAACTAACCTTCTTGTGGTAATCATTTCACTATATATTCGTGTATCAAACCATCATGTTGTATACCCTAAACTTATACAAAGTTATATGTTCTTTATATCTCAGTAAAGCTGGGGGAAAAAAAAGAAAAAAGCTAATTAAAATATTTAAGTTTCCTTTTTTTTTTTTCTCATGAAAAAGACAACCCAGGAGAGTCTCTTCATGATTCTCAGTGATCACATGTCTTTTTAGACAGACATTTCCTGTTAAAACCATCATTTTCTAGCCTGAGGCCTTTAAGAATATTCTGTGATAGGATTTAATAATAAGGTTATGCAAACATAGTCATTTATCCATTGCAGATTCATATATTTTAGAGTGAAATTAGAAAAAAAAAACAACAAAACCCTAGAAATTGT